>NC_091456.1:64883816-65483816 GCF_027789765.1 Dendropsophus ebraccatus
CCTAAAACATGCAATCTCTAGATTGCATACACTGATCTATGGTATGCCATAGCATGGCATAGATCAGTGTTATCAGCGATCTGTGCATAGAGCCTGCCTGAGAGCAGACTTTATACATAGAATCGGGACCCCCATAGCATGGCCGTGGTTGCAAAATAACGACCGTGGTTGCAAAACTGCAACTACGGCTGTTGTTTAATGGAATTATACGTTGCGTGAACTTAGCCTTATTGTGTATGACTGCTGTTAGCTGATTCTTTGTTCCGCTGTATTCTTACGTATTCTTGTACTGCCATATAAATGCATGTTTGACTATGGCAGCAATGGCGTGTCTCTAGTGTGAACAAAGGATTGGGTGTGTTGAAATCCCAAATTCTTAGATACATATAATATAATGTAACAGTGCCGCCTACCATGTAAGTTTCATACAGATGAATGGCTACAAGAAAATAATAGTGCGTTTATCTGACAGATTTTTGAATCCAAAACCAGGATTTGATTTGAAAAGAGTACAGATCAATCTTTCCTTTATGACCTCTTCCCTGTTTATATTCTCTGCCTCGCTTTGACTTCAAAGATCTGTCAGATAAATCTCTGACAGATCTTTTCCGCCCCCTATATGCCCGGGAAGAGGGTGAATAAAAACTAATAAACTAAACTTACCTCCCTGGCTCCTGACAGTATCTTACGGATCTGTCCTCACTGTGTGGCTGCTTCAGGCTTCTGGGGACGTGATGTTGCAGGCCCCCTCAGCCAGTCAAAAAAGTAAAAGTTCTGGATAGGCCATCACAGTATCCTGACCAACAACCAACAGCATTGAGACACGTGGGGGAACTCAAACCTGTAGTTGAATGTTAGAGGAATAGCAGCTTTACCACATGAGAAACCACTCATGCACAACTATAACAAAAGATTGCAAGCTGCCACTGGTGCAAAGTAAGGCAATAATGAGGCAGAATTACTGTTGCTAATGTGCAAGATTTTTTTTACTACTTTTTACCAAAAATTGACTCGTCTGCCTTACACCACAATTATAATGTGTTCATCCTTTCAATATTTTTGCCCTAGGTTGTCCATGATTGTGGCTTGCTAGCAAAGGAACATGACTTAAATGTGACGTTATGCGCATACAATGACACCAACATTTTTATGGGAAATTCCATATATAAAAACAGCAAATAATAGGAGGACTAAGCTTATCCTACATGTCTAAAGATACCAAAAGTTATTAAACATTGTAAGCCACTGCGATAAATCTGGTGCATTTAGGCTATCTAGTCTAATTTTACACTATCTTTGTATATTATTTTATAGGCTGGGGGCCTGATTTCCCAGATGAAGGGGTTTCACTAGTTGGCTATCTCACCTATCTAAAGGGCTTTTTACAAGGACCGATTTATTGTTTAGGAGTGTTGTTAGAAACTCTCCTTCGGCTGATAATTGGCATGTGTGAAAGTGACAGTGATCGATCCTTGGCTGATCACATCTTTTGGACTGCAGCAAAAATGTATAAACAGGAGATGTGTTACCAATAGCAAAGGGAAACTGACAGCACAGATATAGATATTATTATGCTGTCAGTTTACAGATCACACAAGCAGTGCATTAATACCTTCAGCACTGTTGTGTGACCTGGCATCCTGCTCTCCCGTCCTTTTCTCCAGCTGCTGTTGTGCTCTCTTTCTCTCAATAATTCTAGAGGAGGTGGGGCGGCCTGAAGACACAGGAGAGTGGGATGCCGGATCACACAGCGGCACAGAAGGTATGTATGCACTGCTTGTTTGTCTGGAAACTGGCAGCATGGATACATGCATATCTGTGCTGTTACTTCCCATGGCTGCATGAAGTGTTCAAGGATCGTTTGTGCGGCCCAGCCACTTGATTAATTGTGCTATGTAAAGGCACTGTAAACAAGTGCCAATCTTGTTGATTGGTGCTCGTTTGTGGCTTCCGCATCCGAGAAATCATTCAGTGTAAAAGGACACTAAGTAGTCAGTAAAGCTAGCTAAGCAAATAGTAGAACCCCATATCTCGGAAAGGTGTTAGAACAGAAAACAGGGGATTGGCAAGTAAAAAAAAACACCATAAGAATCGGTGCAAGGCTGATACGAACCCGGACTCTCGGCAATGATTCTCGCTGTCTTCCACCTCCGTGGAGAGGGTGGATAAAGTGGGAGGACCACCTGGAAAACTGGGATACAGCCTATGGCTGTATCCTGGTTTTCCAGGCGGTCCTCCCGCTGTATCCACCCTCTCCACGGAGGTTTAAGACAGCGGGAATCATTGCCGAGAGTCCGGGTTTGTACGAACCCGAACCTCGGCAGGTTCGGACCATCCCTAATATATATATATATATATATATATATATATATATATATATATATATATAATTTCTATTGACCAAAGGTCTTATTTTAAGCGGTTGTGTTATTAGGAAAACTAAGTCTTAACTGATGCATTATGTGAATGTAAACATATTTCATATGCACAAGCAATAGAGAAACTATTGGTTAAGAGGTATAGCTGTACTAATCCCCCATGTGCCTGCTGGTATTGGTTTTGACCCAATAAGGTGGGCCAGGAATAATTTTGTTTTTGCTTAGTCTGCATGCAAGGAGGATTGTGGGAAAGTATCTGCACTGTTACATGGCAACAGCAGGGTCACAGTTTAGAGAGAAACTCAGAAAGGAATTAGATCCATAGGAGATAAAAGCAGTACTGGGATGTAAGTTACTTTACTAAAAACAGAACATTTGTTCTCCTCTATATATATGAATGTGGTATATATCTGATTTTATCAACTCCGCCTCATGACATAATCCCTTTAAGCAGAAGTGGAAGTGTTATCAACAGGTTTTTGGTTGAAAGATTTGGAAGTACACACTTTTTAACCCCTTAATGACAAAGGGCGTATATTTACGCCCTGTTGTCGTTAACAGCGTTCAGAACGTTATAAGCCTGGGAATGGAGCGATTTTAAGGAACATATATTTGTTACCAATGGTTTGAATTTTTTACCGGCCATCAGATACAAGAAAAGTTATACATGTTACATATCATTTTAATCGTAACAACTTGAGGAACATGCATGACAAGTCAGTTTTACCCCAGGGCGAATGGCGTAAAAACACAATACTCCCCAAATAAAAGAAATGCGTTTTTTTTTTTCAATTTCACCACACTTTGAATTTTTTTCTAGTTTCTAGTGTACTTTATGCAAAAATTCAGCCTGTCATTGCAAAGTACAATTAGTGACGCAAAAAATAAGGGCTCATGTGGGTTTCTAGGTGGAAAAATGCAAGTGCTATGGCCTTTTAAACACAAGGAGGGAAAAACGAAAATGCAAAAATCGAAATTGGCTCTGTCCTTAAGGGGTTAATCACTGTGGTTTCTTCAGGAACAATCATTTCTTTTAAAGCATAAGACCCACCCATATGGTTTGAGTATACCGTTTAATTGGATTTTACCTATGTTGTCAAACCCCATATTAGTATAATAAAAATGCAGAACATATGTAACCTCTCCATTTAATGGAGTTGTCCAGTTTTGAAAACCCCTTTTTATATACTTAATTGCAGAAGTCTGAAACAATAGAGGGAGATTCCATGTTCACTATTCCTATCTATTAATGGAATGAATAGCACATACAAAGAGCAGCTCCCACACTGGACCTGGCCTGTCCTGCACAGGGCAACTTCTGCCATGAGGTGAAATGAGATTATTGCTCCGGGCGGCAGCTTTGCAGAGCCTCTGAAGGGCAGCATGTTCCATGCAGTGGTCTAAACTATATTGTCTGCTACATAACACTGACTTTATTGACCCCATGACCTGCAAACAATAGCTTGACACAGACATAGACTTTGCAGGTATCGTTATATGCTTCAGACATCACTACACTACAAGTGATCACTGCCCCTTTTAATGGTAGTATGACCATGAATAAGATCACCAGGAGTAGTCACAATGCATTGTCTGTTGTATATGTCAGGTGCTTTTATTCTTGGAGAAACAATGAAGATTGAAGAATTGGAAACTTAAAAACTTTTTCTGACTTTTCCTCACCAAGGATGGAAGATAATGCTTGAGCAGGGTGGAGCTGGATTGTGGGGGGAGTCAGAAAACCTATAATCGACCCTGGTTCTACATAGCATATACAACCCATTTTTTTATTGTGGTGGTCCTCTAGGTAAATTTAACACTTTTACCAGGTTTTCTGAGAGATTATAGCTGAACACTTGGGGTTCAAGTAAGGGACAGTTCATAATAAACCTGTTTTGAAGGAACCCCTTCAAAAAGTGAATACTTTCCAAAATGGACAACCCCTTCATCACTGTAGTAGTGTTACTTGTTATCTAATTCAATGTACATCAGACCTTATGTGATTTACACCAAAGTCTCCATGAAATAGATGAAATGCAATTTGTTATTGATTTATTATATAAAGATTTAAAGGTAATTATCTTTCTTTGTAGGTGACGGTTCCTCTCCACTATGAAGTAGGAATACATAGACTGTTTCATGCACTTTATGTACATTTATAATAATGATGTACTTTCTGTCCTATACATTTCTGTATTGTTGTGATATATCTAGAACATCACTAGCTTTAGCAAAATGTATTTTATATGTATTGTTACTTATATGTCGCCCACAATGCTAGAATGGTAAAATAGCTTTCTATGGGTTTACTAACAATAAGGCATACATAAATAAAAAAATTACAGAACATTAATGGGGTATTCCACTGTAAAACTTTGTGTCATTTAATAGTACTACACAAGATATATATATATAGGCAATAAGTTGTTATTAAAGCCCCTACGCTCTTTGCAAGCTTTACCAGGTCACTCACCCTCTCTCAACACTAAAAAAAACTGTTAAATGGAGTCCTCTCCATCTTGCTCATTTCTCTTTCCTCCTCTCTTTCAAGACATGGATGACATGTCCTCCATTTTTGTTGTGGGCCTCGGCCTCAGACCAATCCAGAGCACTGATGTCAGTGGTGGGGTTACTGCTGCCAAGCCGGCCCACTGCAGACACAGAGGACTGCTGATCCACTTCTCTGGAGAGTGTGTGTGTGTGTGTGTGGGGGGGGCTGTAGTCTAAGTGCCAGTCAGGAGCCGTCAGCCCACACATTATCTCCCCCACTAGCCCGCACCCTCCCTTGTCAGCCCGCACACTCACGCACTGTGCACAACCTGCCTCCCAGCCATACCCCCACTCCGGCTCCTTGCTGCAGCCGCCACAACAGTGATGACTGCCACTGTTAGAATGGCACAGTCAGAGGATCGGCGGCTCTTAATTTATTCTTTAGAGACACACTGAACATCATAGTGGCCTGCTCCTAAAGGGGCAATATAAAGTCACTCAAAAAGAGGCATGTTAAAAATATGCTACAAATGTAACTATTTCTGCTTTTGGAATGTTGATATATAAATTAGAGATGACCAAACTTACAGTAAGTTCAGGTTCCCTTAAACCAATTGCTCTGCATTTGAATCCAGCAGCTTGAAGAAGATGGATACAGTCCTAGTGATGCCTGGAAAATATTTATACAGCCATGAGCTGTAACTATGTCTTATTTTCTCAAAGCTGAGGGTAAAGATTTTGAGTGACCAGGTTCCCAAAAACCTAAACTTAACTTCACCTTAACTGTAAAGTCACTCATCTCTAATATAAATATATATAAATATATTAAAATATTTATGCCTTAGGCTCCGTTCAAGGAGTAAAACTGGCAGAATTCCAAGGCGGAATTCCCCACCGTGGAATCCCGCCAGCCTCCTTGACATACTGGTAGTCTATGAAAGGGCTTGCGCACCTCCTCTCTCCGAGCTGAAGAACTGACATGTCCATTCTTCAGCGCGGAGAGAGGAGGCGTGTAAGACTCCATTAGACTACCAGTATGTCACGGAGGCTGGCGGGATGCTGCAGTAGAATTCCACCTGCTTCACTCCGTGTTACACCTTACTATGAGGTTTGGAAAGTAAAATGCCTTTATAGGCTGGGTTTACACTACGTATATTTCAGTCAGTATTGTGGTCCTCATATTGCAACCTCAACCAGGAGTGGATTAAAAACACAGAAAGGCAAAACACACAATGATGAAATTGAGTGGATGGCCGCCATATAACGGTAAATAACTGCCATTATTTCAATACAACAGCCGTTGTTTTAAAATAAAAGCAAATATTTGCCATTAAATGACGGCCTTCCACTCAATTTCAACAGTGTGTAAACAGATCCTTTCTGTGTATTCAATCCACTCCTGGTTTTGGTTGCAATATGAGGACCACAATACTGACTGAAATATACTGTGTGTGAACTCAGCCCAGCCATATACTGTATGTAATAAAACAAATCAAGATAAAAAAACCTTTTTCGTTTTTGGAAATGTTCTCTGTCAATGTTCTCATCAACTATGTTACCAATAAAGTATCATTTAAACTGTATCGTGTATTCATGTTTTTTGGTACAAAAATATGAAATCAAGGAAAAAAAACAGTACATGGAGCTGTGTGGTAACTTATTTTTTTTATAAACAACTATTAAAAGCTAAAAATATACAGTTTATCTTGTGTTACTATAAGATTATTCACGGATCTGTTGAGGCTGGGTTCACACTACGTATATTTCAGTCAGTATTGTGGTCCTCATATTGCAACCAAAACCAGGAGTGGATTAAAAACACAGAAAGGATCTGTTCACACAATGTTGAAATTGAGCGGATGGCCGCCATTTAGTGGCAAAGATTTGCTGTTATTTTAAAACAACGGCTGTTATATTGAAATAATGGCAGTTATTTACTGTTATATGGCGGCCATCAACTCAATTTCAACATTGTGTGAACAGATCCTTTCTGTGTTTTTAATCCACTCCTGGTTTTGGTTGCTATATGAGGACCAAAATACTGACTGAAATATACGTAGTGTAAACCCAGCCTCAATTTGTACTATACTAGTTTAAATAAAGTTAAAAAAAAAAGATTAAACCAGTTTTTTTGCAGACAATACAGGTGCCAAAAGGTTACAATCTGTAAAAAAAAAAAATAGCAAATTCCATTGACTTCTATTTGTGTCCTTTTTTTGCGGATCAGACTCGTAATCTACTGATGGTGTGAATAGCCCTATAGAAATCAATGGGTAAGTCAAGAACATAATTGTGGATCTGCAATTGCAGATTGTGTGAATGAGGCCTAAATGTAAACCTCACCCCAGAAGTGGGTCAAAAACAAAGCAATATTTCCATTAAACTTTCTCCTAATTTATAATCCAGTCCGAAATATTGACCAAAATGCTAGTAGCCATGTTTCCTTGCAGTTTTACCACTGAGATTTTTTCTCTTTTGACATGTCACGTAGATGTAAAAGCAAAGTCCAACAGCCCCCACAGTAGAAAATTAGGTTTCAAGGCTTTAATTACATATCATAATTACATTACAGACAGGAAGCAATGTTTCAACCACTGTGCTCTATATCAAGTATGCTTGATAAAGACCACAAAGGTCGAAATGTTGCTTCATGTTTGTACTTGGAAATGTAATTACAGCTTTTCAGGAAGAAGCTTTCAAGCTCAGAAGCATAGACAAATTGTCAAGACAGCAGAAGATGTGTTTCACCCACATGCGATGATTGGGACTTAGACCTGCCACTCCACATGTCAGACAGAGAGGGTGAAAAAGTTTTAGACTGGGGAGCAGAAGATCCCCGTCTCTGGTCCCACTCAGCCAATCAGTGCACTGCAGCAGGACCGGAGCCTCACATGCAGCCGCGTCGCTAAGTAGGTAATGTATGCTCTCGGCGGCGGGGGGTTAACCCACATACTCACAGCGGGATGTCAATCCCGCTGCAAGTATGTGCTCTCATAGGAATGAATGGCACTGGATCCGCAGCGGATTCGGTAGGTGTGAAGGCACCCTTAAGCTGTCTTCTACTACCCGGATAACCACTTTAAAATGGATGCACAGGTGATACCAAGTTCTTATGACCTTTTGAGGGACATTTATTAAGACCGGCATACTTATACGCTGGTCTTAAATTAAGCCCTCTGCCCCATGCACTGGATTTTCTAAGAGGCACACACTTAGTTAATCTGATGGGACCTGCACCTGCCATTCAGTGGGTTCAGAAATCTACACCTGCTTCTGAGAAATTTTTCTGCCATGATTTACACCTGTCTGCAGGTGTAAACCATAAATAGGGCGCAGGAAGAGGCCACGCCTCCTCACCACCTTGCCGCATCCATCAGGTGAGTGGGGACTATGCCATGGAAAAGGCACAGATTGTTGTGCAAACTGGGTGGTTTGTGCAAAAACTGTGCCTTTTCTGTGGTTTATGCCAGAAGTGCAGTTCATTCAATATTTAGGTTTTTCTGACTCCTGGATGAAGTGTTGATATGCTCTTGGTGAAATTTTGGCAGGGTGGCCACTTCTGGTATCGTTCACTACTCCTGCAAGTTTATTTCAATTGCGGATAGTGTCTCTCACCAAGTTTAGAGTCTTATAAATTGCTTTGTAATGACTTCCAGACTTGTAGATTTCAATGACGTTAGCATCTGTGTTTAAATCTCTTTAGAACATGGCATCATGTGCTGCTTTTTTTAGATCTTCTAGTCTGTTTGATGATGCCAGAAAGGTTCTATTTAAAAGGAGTTAAAGCAGTATTATAAGGGATGTGTGCAGTGCCCTCCTCACTCATTCTCCTGCACCATGTTGAACAATACTATGGTGAGTGCAAGTCCTAACAATCCAAAACACAAACATCCAAAAGTAAAAAAACGATTAAAAAGAAATGGACTGCACCTCACAAATAACTCAAATCAAATACAATTTATTTCACATACATGCAGGGGAACAAACTGAGGGATCCCTGAGGAAGTCTGTGTGACGGAACGCTTGGGATGCTCTGCTCAACCCACCATGTGACGGCCATATTGGTTGTATTGTGCTAATATATTCTGAATGCACTTTCTTTTCTGCACTTGCACTTTAAGTTTTTGCATTGGTATTATATTTATGGTTATGGGCACAATTTTGAATCATACTTATTAATACTTTGCACTTGTATTTTTTGATTATATATACATCTTTCTACATTTGGATTATTTATTTATTGTGATACTGATCATGGTCGCTACTTGAGATATTGAGTTGGTGGGTTTGAATCCACTGGGCTGCATCATGGCCAGTGGAATGTATGTATTTTAAGTGTTTTTTAATAGTTTTGTCCCCTGCATTTAAGTGAAATAAATTGCATTTGATTTGAGTTATTTGTGAGGTGCAGTCCATTTCTTTTCAATCCATTTGGACAATCAATACATTTGTCTTGTCTCTATGACATAAAATGCAAAAATATAGACAAAAAAAAGAAAGGGCAACAGCAACCTGAAGGTGCCAGGACTTACCGCACATACTCCCTCCAGCGTAAACACGATAAAAACCTGTTCTAAGGTTTTCTAAGGTCTGAGGTTCTTAGCAAACTATTTGATCAAACAGAATGTGCCATCTCACCACACCACACCATCTTTCTGTTCTCAGAAAGATGGTCTTACTCTAGCAATGGGCTCTCTTGGGCTTACATTAACACAAACTGGGCATAAAGGATCCAACTAATGTCCGTTTAAAACATCCACAAGAGATGGGAGGAGTGTCTGTATTTTAGTCACGGTGGCATGCAAACTTTTTTGCATTTTGTGTTACATGTGGGGAGTGTGGCTGCCTCCTGTTGGCTTCCCCCACTTCATCTCCTGTGGGTGTTGTAAACAGAGATTCGTTAGATCCTTCATGACAAATTTGTAGTACTAATGTAAGAGGCCATAGCTAGAGTAGGACCATCTCTCTGAGGGCACCTTGGCGTGGTAAGATGGCACATTCTGTAAATAGTTTGCTAAGAACCTATTTTTAAAAATAAAAAAAAATCTTAGAATCGGTTTTTATCATTTGTATGCTGGAGGGAATATTAACAGTAAGTCCTGGCACTTGCAGGTTGCACTTTCCTGTCTTTGTATGACATGTCAAAAGTTTTCCCAAATCACAGTGACACTTTAAAAAATTTTTTTCTCCGGAGTAACCCTTTAACTGGTATGGGGAGTCGAATCAGCAAAATAATAGGAGTGTCAGCAAACAGCAACCTGTCCCCACCACATGTGAAGCAGACTCAACCTCTATATCTCCCCACCACACGTACAACATTTATGCACTTCAGAATGCTAGAAGGAGTTAATATGCATTGTTTTATACACTAAAATATAACTATTTTATTTGATCAGCGACATTAGCAAATAACTTTGGTTACAGTCCAATTTTATATTTTCTATTCTATTTTATTTTCCCTAGAAATAGAAATTCCCTGATTATTTTCTTGATTTGTTACTGTGAAATCCCCTTAAAAGCAACACTATATTTGCTACAATTTCACTTCCCTTAGTAAACACGCACATTTGCAAAATTGTGAGGCTACACATTAGGGCCATGTTCACACAACATACATTTTTATTCAATCACAGCTGTTGATGCGATTTGCAACAACGGCAACAACAGCCATGATTAATTATAGTGACTCACAGGAGACGTCTTCTCTTGTTGGTCACTTTTGTGTTTCTTCGCCATCATGCACGGCCATCTTGAAAACCTCTCTGGCCATCTGCGAGATAAACATTTTAGGCTCCTCTCTCCAGTATCATCCTCATCTGCTTCACAGTAACTCTCTGTGCCCCATATGGTACAGACCCCTCTCTGCCTCCATATCCCACTGTAGTACCCCCCCTCCAACTGGTTAATCCCACTGTAGTAACCCCCATCTTCCCATAGAACACACTGTAGTAACCCATATCTCCCCATAGGACACACTGTAGTAACCCCCATCTCCCCATAGGACACACTGTGGTACCCCCATCTCCCCATAGGACACATTGTAGTAGCCCCTCCTCTCCCCAGTTAATCGCCCGTGTAGTAATCCCCCTTCCCCAGTTAATCCCACTGTAGTAACCCCCCTCCTTTAGTTAATCCCACTGTAGTAATCCCTCCCTCATCATAGGTCCCACTGTAGTAGCCCCTATCTCCCTATAGTAGGTCCCACTGTAGTAACCCACATATCATAGGTCCCAGTGTAGTAGCCCCCATTCCCTCTTCTCTAGGCAGACCCATCCCTGACACAAAATAATAAAAACATATACTCACCTAGTTAGGAAGCAGTCACAGAGATTCTAGCCGGCTGTCTATCTTCTCCAAGCTGCTGCTGAGATCACAGGTCAGGGACAAAGCAGGAGAGGAGCAGGCAGCCTGACACACAGCTCAGTTCTCTGCCCCCACAGCTCCTGCTCAAGCCCTGCGGCTCCTGCTTTAATCTTCTCTCTGGTCTGTCCCTGACCTGTGATGTCATCATCATCATCATCAGTGTGTGGGAGATAAGAGGAGAGAGGAGACAGAGTGCAGGTACCGCGGGGCTGGAGCAGAGAGCTTCTGGGGCAGCAGCTGAGCTGTGTGTGAGGCTGTCTGCTCCAGAAGTTCTCTGCTTGTGCAAATAGCGCCCCGGAAGCCATTTGACACTGTCAGCAGCCACAGGAGCCGATAACATTGTCAAATGGCTTCAGTGGCCAGCGGGACACAGGGGGGCCGTCTCGGGACGACGGGACATCACCCCAAATTCGGGACTGTTACGCCAGATCTGGGACGGTTGGGAGGTATGCACATGGATGCGCCTCTATCACAATTCAGCACAAATGAAGTTCATGCGGCCGGTGCTGCAGTGCCAGCTGTGATGGTCTTCAAAGACACTGGCTGTTCTGTGATATGACCGGTGTAAACCCAGCTTAGAACTGATTTACTTAATGAAAATTGTTTTAAAGTGCTTAAAGGGTTTGTCAAGGGAGCAAAAGACAGCTGAAGCCTTCTGCTCCCTGGCACTCACATCTTCTGATTCTACATCTCAGAAGCATACCATAGGAGGGGCAGGGCCAAGTCTCAATCATCACGTGCAGATGTAGTTTCAAATAGCTGCACAGTGTCTTCCATGTTCATCTTCTTGGAAGCGGGGGGATTGCTGAAAAAGTTTCCTTCCATGCCTCTACTGTTTGTGCTTACCAAAAAATTTAGTTTCATTTTTATTAGAATTATTATTATTTTTATAGAAAACTATATGTAACATAAGTATATGTAAAAAAGCTTATCTTTTACAAATAAAATTGTCAATTGGCTAGTTCACATTTTTATAGTAATACAAGGGCCTTTTTACTTGGCTCTGGAGCCCATCAGTAATGAAAAGTGCAATAGCTAATCAGACTATATGAATGGTTAGTGATGCAGCACGGTGTCGGGCCCCCACAATCCACTAAGTAACTCTTATACCATTAGGGTAGCTTCACATGTACTGGATTTCACGCTGCGAGTTTGCAGCGAAATCTGCTGCGGATCCTGTAGTGTGAAGCTGAATGTGTCCCATACACGCTGGCTGTATGGGACCTGCCCCTTTAACCCCCCCTGCCGCCGGCCGCCCACAGTACCGGCCCCGAGCATACTTTACCTGCTCGGTGCCGCGGCTGTGTGACACTCCCGACTCCCCTCGCTCCTCTCGCTCCCCATCAGCCAATAAGTGCACAGCAGCACTGGTTTAACTGCGGTACAAAGGGTCCTGCAGCAATGTAAGCTGCAGTATAGTTGAAGGTTGTCTTCGCGCTGGTACTACAAATATTTTGTAGACTTAAACAAAAAGAGGAAAACAAACGCCAGGAATGATGATTTTTGTTTTGTTACATTATACATCAGAAAAATTCTGTTTATGTGACCAGCTGTATTCTCCCACTATTTGCTTTTGTTTCTGTGTTTACAGCAACGGGCCTTAGGCCTTATTCACACGTTCCGTAATTTACGGATCCGTATTTCCGTATCCGAGTTAGTGCACATTGAAGTTTATTGGGCTATTCACACGATCAGTAGCAGAAATGGATGAAAATCAATTCGTAAAAAAAAAGGACATGTCCTAGTGCGGACCCAGATTTTTTCACGGATGCTCTCATTGACATCAATTGTCTACGGATTGTTTGCGGATTGCAACATGTTTGGCATCCGTATTTCCGTAGAAAAATATGGATAACTCATGCTCCTATTTGCACAGCAGTATATAGAAGTGCTGGGATCTATAGTTCTCCGGATTTCTGTTGCTGAACACCGTATGCCGATTGTAGCAGAATCCTATCGTGTGCCGATTGTAGCAGAATCAGTAGACGAATGTTATAGAGGCAGTGTTAGTGATGGTATATCAGAGAGCTGGGATATGTAATACTCCACAAGGTGAAGACCATACAGAAGGGTGCCTGCTCGGAACATTGCATACTTTATATTGTGCCGAATTTAGCTGACAGGCCATTCATTCACTGCTCACAGTCTCTTAATTGATTCATTGATACTTTCCTAACCACATAGTAAACACCAATTTATTGAGCTAATTGGTAATGATGATTGGCAGCTGGGCTACAAAGGTACAAGTACCAATTACCTCAATAAATTGGGGTGTTTACAATGTAGTTAGGAAAGTATCAATAAATCAATTAAGAGCACTGAAGGCAGAACGGCACAGGAGGATCGCATAGGAGATCGCATCCTTACCGCAGGAGGGGGTCTGATGCCGCAGAGGGGGTCTGATGCCACAGAGGGGGTCTGATGCCGCTGCAGGGGGGGGTCTGATGCTGCAGAGGGGGTCTGATGCTGCCACAGGAGGGGGTCTGATGCCGCCACAGGAGGGGGTCTGATGCCGCCGCAGGAGGGGGTCTGATGCCGCCGCAGGAGGGGGTCTGATGCCGCAGAGGGGTCTAATGCCGCCGCAGGAGGGGGTCTGATGCCGCAGAGGGGGTCTGATGCCGCCGCAGGAGGAGGTCTGATGCCGCAGAGGGGGTCTGATGCCGCCGCAGGAGGGGGTCTGATGCCGCAGGAGGGGGTCTGATGCCGCCGCAGGAGGGGGTCTGATGCCGCCGCAGGAGGGGGTCTGATGCCGCCGCAGGAGGGGGTCTGATGATGCCAATCCCGGCCGAGCACGGAAGCGTCCCCGGTTGCCATGGTGATCGCAGGAGGGGTCTGATGATGCCTGTAAAGACCGAGCACAGAAGTGTCCTGCGATCACCATGGCAACTGGGGACGCTTCCGTGCTCGGTGGTGATTGCAGGCATCATCAGACTTCCGTGCTTCCGGATGCAATACGGAAGCAATACGGATGTCCAACCCGTAATTTTTAGCGGGTGGTTTCCGGACCCGAAAAAATTACGGAACGTGTGCATAAGGCCTTATACTAGTCACAGAAAAACACAGCTTTGACACTGGTGATAATACAAATCTAATTAGACCATCTTTAAATTGAGTTAAAGTGGTCCCCAACTGACCACAGCCGCTGCCACTCCTGAGACAAACTCATCTCGACTTAATGTATCCCCATGTGCATATTTAGCATGCATGATGGGAAGCTTCTTGGAGTATACAGGCATACCTCCCAACTTTTGCAAAGAGCAAAGAGGGACATGTGCGCTGCGGTCCCCATAGCCATGCCCCCATAACAACCCTCCATAGCCACGCCCCCATAGCGACCCTCCATAACCACGCCCCCATAGCAACCCTCCATAGCCACTCCCCTACAGTCACCACATGCTGCTGACTAAATAGTGCCCTATACAGTATCCAATCCCCCAAAAAATGCCCTATATAGTATCCAATCCACCATTATAGTGCCCCACATAGTATCCAATCCCCCCAATAGTGCCACACATAGTATCCAATGCCCCACATAGTATCCAATGCCCCCATATAGTGCCCCACATAGTATCCAATGCCCCATATAGTTCCCCACATAGTAGCCAATGCCCCCGTATAGTGCTCCACATAGTAGCCTATGCCCCCATATAGTGCCCCACATAGTAGCCAATGCCCCCATATAGTGCCCCACATAGTAGCCAATCCCCATATAGTGCCCCACATAGTAGCCAATCCCCCCATATAGTGCCCCACATAGTAGCCAATCCCCATATAGTGCCCCACATAGTAGCCAATCCCCCATATAGTGCCCCACATAGTAGCCAATCCCCATAGTGCCCCACATAATAGCCAATGCCCCCATATAGTGCCCCACATAGTAGCCAATGCCCCCATATAGTGCCCCACATAATAGCCAATGCCCCCATATAGTGCCCCACATAGTAGCCAATGCCCCCATATAGTGCCCCACATATTATCCAATCCCCCTTATAGTGCCCACATAGTAGCCAATCCCCCCATATAGTAGCCAATCCCCCATATAGCGCCCCACATAGTAGCCAATCCTCCTATTTGTGTGGCCCGACCAGAAAAACAATAAACTAGTAACTCACCTGTCCGCCAGTCCCAGCAGCTTCTCTCCCAGCAGAGCGCGCACTCCCGTCATCCTCTGGGGCAGGCAGCGGAGTATACAGACATTGACTGTGCCAGAAGTAATTCATGATAGAGGCTGCAGGTCACTTCCGGCACAGTCAGTGTCTGTATACCCCGCTGCCCGCCCCAGAGGATGACAGGAGTGTGCGCTCTGCCGGGAGAGGAGCTGCTGGGACCGGCGGACAGGTGAGTTACTGGTTTATTGATTTTTTTTGGTGGGGCCACACTGGGTGCCGTTCCGGGACCGCGGGATGGCACCCGCGGAATCGGGGACAGTTGGGAGCTATGTACAGGTGAAAAACATGCTAATAGTTCCTAAGTGAACAAAAATTAAACATTATACTTTTACATAGGGGCATCTTAAAAAGGTTGTCTGGGGGGGGCGGAGCGAGCGGGCAATGT
Organism: Dendropsophus ebraccatus; assembly: GCF_027789765.1. Taxonomy (NCBI): domain Eukaryota; kingdom Metazoa; phylum Chordata; class Amphibia; order Anura; family Hylidae; genus Dendropsophus; species Dendropsophus ebraccatus. The sequence goes on from NC_091456.1 coordinate 64,899,602, forward strand.
GAGAAGACGTGCAGGCCGGGAGCTCCGTCCACACAGCAGCTAAAAAGGCCAGAAAAAGCGCATTTATCGCCTGACACCTGCATGGGGAAGAGGTCTAGAAGTGGCCCCCACCTACCCGCACCGCTCACCCGCTCCGGGACCGCCACCCGCACTCTGGACCGCTATTTCCAGCCGATACCCGGTGAGCCCCGCCACGCGGCACGTCCCATCCGGAGGTCCCTGCTCCGCTGCGCCGCAGATCCCTCTCGGCCCTCCAGCCTCCCGCCGGTCCTGAGCCTCTGGTCGGCGCCCACATTACCTGGCCTCCCGGTCCATTCCCCGCTGGCTGCCGGCGGCGGAGCTCCAACTTCCGGTCCGGCCGCATGTGAGGGATCGCGGGCGCCATCTTGCCTCTACACACCGCCATCCCGGCCCGCCTGTGGAAAGCCTCCGTCACTGCTGGGAGAGGCCCCAACGCCACCTGAGGTACTGTCTCTCCCTCATTGCTGCCTGGCAAACCCCTCGGCGCTCCCCCTAAGCTTGGGCACCGAGCAGCTGGACACCTCTGTGCTGTGCTCAGCTTCCAGCCAGGACTTCCCTGTTTCACAGGACTCCCTGCCCTTAGTGTCTGCTGTGTTGGCCCTGGGAATGTCAACAGCCCCTAAACCCCCCAGAGGGGACAAAGTTAAATCCTCTAAAGGGTCAGATACCCCCCACAAGCATAAAAACAAAAAGGGCCCTGAAACTGCCTCAGCTACTCAGCTTGATTTGTGGGTGCAAAATGGGGAATCTGACTCTGATGCTTCTCTCCCAGATGTTCAAACTAAAAGTGGTCTCCAAAAGCTGCTTTCTCAACTCCCCACTAAAAACGACTTCAACTCCCTTGTCGCTAAAGTGCAAAATGCTTGTAGGGAGGAGATTGCGGCTGTACGCAAAGACTTACAACACATGGCAACTAGGGTGGACGAGCTAGAGGAGCACCATGATCACACCCGCTCCTACATTTCCGAGCTACATGCTACTTCAGTTTCGCAATCTTCTGCTATGAATGATATGCAACGGCACTTAGAGGACCTAGACAACCGGGGGAGACGCAACAACATACGGCTTAGAGGGCTCCCTGAGGCTACGCAGGAGGAGGATCTAATGGCTACCCTGGAGGCTATCTTCAACTCTATCCTGGACGAGCCTGCGACTCACAAAATCAAACTGGACAGGGCCCATCGGGCCTTGAAGCCCAAAACCACAACGGGATCCCCTCGGGATGTGATTTGCTGTGTTCATGACTTTGCCCTGAAAGAACGCATTATGGCCAGAGCCCGTGTCCTCAAAGACTTTGAATTTGATGGGGCCCCTCTACAGTTATTCTCCGACCTGTCCTGGATCACCTTACAAAAGCGGCGATCCCTGCGCCCTTTGCTTGCTGTTCTCCGGGACCATCAGGCTACTTATCGCTGGAACTTTCCATTCGCCCTAACGGCCCGCCGGGACGGCCGGACTGCCACCTTTAGGGATCCAGACGACCTAGCTGCATTTTGCGACACCCTTGGGGTCCCTACCCCGAGACTATCGGACTGGACTGTCGCCCCCCCGCCCCCTCCACCCCCGGCGGTCTGGACCACGGTCTCTCAGAAGCGGCAACGTCCGAGGTCTCATACCACCTCACCCCCATCTCGGAGCTCCCCGAGTCGTGACTTCTGAATTACTTAGGAGATCTGGGCCCTCTGATCTTCTCTCCCTCCTTCTTCATTGAAAACTATTGCAACACCTGCTGGCCTTTACTCATACGTTATATTGTTTTGCATTTTTTGCTGTGTGGACTTGTTCCGTAGTTCTGGTTTACTGTAAGACCTTCTCCACTGTCTGTCTCCTCCTCTTCCTCTGGGGCTCTTCCCACTTGGCACTTCAACTTAAGTGTTTTATATTGTACCCCACTTTGGAGTGCTGCCCTCGCCCGTGCACTTGGACCACGGGATTCTGGCCCAGTGCCATGTTCTATTGGGTTTTGAATGTTTTCCTAATTTGTTCCATGTTCGTGTGTTTGTCTTGTCCATGTCCTCTTGTCTACCTTGTTTCCTTCCCTTTCCCTACTCAGGTTCTCCTTCCTCTGCTCCTGGCGCCTTTGTCTCCAGTGCTGAAAGATACTACACAGTTACCTGGGACCCCGGCTCCTCTTCTTTCTTCAGGACCCGGTGAGTTACCTCCTACGCAGATGACCATGATTATAACTCCCCATGACTAGTCTATTTTCCTTAAATGTCAAGGGCCTTAACTCTAACACAAAAAGGCGCCTACTATTGCAGGAGCTGCGAACCTCACATGCAGACATAGCATTTGTACAAGAGACCCATTTTGATTCCACAACTTGCTTTAGCTTTGCCAGACACTCGTACCCGACAGTTTACTCAGCCTCTTCTGGATGTAAAAAAGCTGGAGTGGCGATCTTGATCTCTCGCCACTGCCCCCTGCAAGTCACGACGCACTACTCAGACCCGGGGGGGAGATTTGTGATTGTAGTGGGCTCCTTGCAGGGTAAGACGGTTATGCTATGCAATCTATATGCACCCAATAAACGCCAGATTCCCTTCCTCCGTGGGGTACTTGCTCGCCTGGCCAAATATCCCCCTGCCCCCCTGATTGTGGGCGGTGATTTTAATCTCCCCTTTTCGGAAAAAGCGGATAGACATTCGGTAAGGGGACATCCCCCCTCGCCAGAATTGTCGAGGCTTTCGCGAGAGTTTCGCAAACTAATCCGTTTGCATAATTTATATGACTTATGGCGCATAGGCCATCCTACTGAGGCCTCTTTCTCTTTTTTCTCTCACCCTCATGCCACCCACACCAGAATAGACTATTTCTTTGGAAATATCCCCACAGTGCGGCTACTCCGGGATGCAGACATTGGGCCTATCTCGTGGTCTGACCACGGTCCTCTGTCGCTGACCCTACAATCTCCTACTGCCCCTACCCGTACCTGTCATTGGAGACTTAATGACTCTCTTCTAAAACATCAAATATCCAGAGACTCCATCAAAACTGCCCTCACCAATTACTATCGGGAAAATGAAGGCTCTGTCACCTCTCAGACTATCCTCTGGGAGGCCCATAAGGCAGTCATCCGAGGCCACTGTATAGCCTTGGGGACTCGCCTGAAAAAAGACCGCCAAACTCGTCTCTTGGAAACCCGGGGAAAAATTGGGGAGTTGGAAAAAACCTTGTTGGCTCGACCTTTGATCTCTACCCTGCGTCGATTGGTTGCAGCTCGTGCCCAGCTCAAAGATTTGTTGATGTATAAAGTGGAACGTCTGCTCCTATACTCACGGCAACGTTTCTATGAAAAAGGCAATAAGGCACACACTTTGTTGGCCCGTATGCTTTCAGAGAGGTCGGCTGCCCAATCTCCGCGGGCCCTAAGAGACGAACAGGGCTCCATTCACTACCATCCTTCAAAAATCTCCTCCCTTTTAACTAAGTACTTCTCCGCCCTCTACTCTCTCCCCTCAACCCTTCCATTAGACCCGGAGGCCCGCTCACGCAAAATAGGCGAATTCCTCTCCTCCTGTGAACTGCCCACATTGCCCCCGGATGCATTGGCTGACCTGAACGCCCCCATCACTGCTGAAGAGCTGGAGGAGGTCCTCAAAAATCTCCCCTCTGGCAAATCACCTGGGCCAGATGGCTTCACCTACCTATACTTTAAAACCTTCTCTGCCGAACTTGTCCCACGCTTAGTCCCACTCTTTAATGCGTTCCTGGACGGAACTGCCGTACCCTCCACTATGCTCCACTCTCTTCTTACATTGATCCCCAAACCTGGCAAAGATCCTCTGGACTGTGCCAGCTATAGGCCGATAGCCCTCCTGAACTCAGACTTAAAACTGTTCACTAAAATATTGGCCAACCGCCTGGGCTGTTGGCTACCGTCCCTAGTGAATGCTGACCAGGTGGGCTTTGTGTATAATAGACAAGGCGCGGATAACACACGGAGGGTAGTGGACCTGATAGATGCGGTTAACCTACAAGGAGAGCAGGCTATGGTGCTAAGTCTGGATGCTGAAAAGGCGTTTGATCGCCTTGGCTGGCCTTTTTTATTTGAGACACTGAAACACTTCGGATTTCAGGGCTCCTTTTTAACAGCCATCCGTGGGTTGTACTCCAGGCCGACCGCCTCTGTCAAGACCACTCATAACCAGTCTGATACCTTTGCTCTTTCTAATGGCACGCGTCAGGGGTGCCCTCTGTCCCCACTACTATTTGTTCTTTGCATTGAACCCCTGGCTGCGGCCATTAGAATTAACCCGGACATTCGGGGTGTGTCTGTTAGAGGGAAGGAGTTCAAAATCATGCTGTTTGCTGACGATGTATTACTGACTTTGACGAACTTACCCACCACTCTCCCAATTCTGCATGCTCTTTTGAACTCCTTTGGGACCCTCTCCGGATACAAAATAAACACATCTAAGACCGAAGCGCTCCCCCTTAACCTCCCGAGCTCCACTCTCCAACAACTCACTGCTAACTTTAAATATAAGTGGTCTTCCACCTCCATACGCTACCTAGGCATTCGCCTAACCCCTACTTACCATTCTTTATATTCTACTAACTATATCCCCTTATTCAGAGACATTAGAGCCCTACTAGAGAAATGGAAAGATCACTATATTTCCCTTCTGGGTCGAGTGGCTGCTGTAAAAATGTCCATTCTGCCGAAGCTACTGTATCATTTCGAAACCCTCCCAGTGAACGTTCCTAGAGCGGCACTTAAATCACTCCAAACGGCCTTGTTCCGGTTCATTTGGAATGGGAAGAGGCATAGAATTCCTAGAACGGTTATGATGTCTGGCAAAACTCAGGGCGGACTGGCTGCCCCAAACATTCTACACTACTACTGGGCCACCCACCTGAGACATGTAGCTTCTTGGTCCCAATATCATGCCTACAATAAGTGGACGGAGATAGAAAAGCGATGGCTAGCTCCAACGCACCCTAATTCCTTGCTATGGCACCGATCCCCACCCCCACCCGTAACTGGACCCTTGCTGGGACCCATCCTCTTTACCCGATATATCTGGTCCACCTGTGTGGCTAAGTTCCATCTTACTTCCCCAGCCTCTCCTATGATATCGTTCTTGCTACACCCTCAGTTTCCCCCGGGACTGGAGTCTGGGATAGTCCAGCTGTGGGGTGGAAGGAAATTATTCCAGTTTGCGGATGTGGTGAACCCCATCACTCGAACGTTGCTGACGTTCGAGGACTTGGCTCATAAACACAATCTACCTCCCACGGAGCGGTACACCTATCTGCAACTACACCACTATATGGACTCCACATTGGGGACCCTTACGGTCTCGAAACCCTCGGCATATGAACAATTGATCCGTAGAGGGCACTCCACTAAGGGTTTAATATCTGACATATATAGAATTCTAAATTCCCCTGTTGACGACTCCTTCCCCCGCCACAAATATATGGACAAATGGGAGAACATCCTCTCGACATCTATCTCCCCAGAAACCTGGCAGATTATCTGGAGTAGGGCGGCCAAGTCCTCCATCTGCACGACCTATAAAGAAACTCAGTATAAAATTCTAATGATGTGGTACCACACTCCTGAGTTGCTTCACAGATTAAACGCTACTGTCTCTCCGCTATGCTGGAGGTGCAATGGAGCGACGGGCTCCCTATACCACATTTTCTGGCTCTGCCCTTCTATCCAACCCTACTGGCAGGCAGTCTGTAATCTGGCGTCTGCGGTTCTGCAAAAACCAATCCCCGGGGACCCCAAGATCTGCCTGCTAAACCTCGCCCCGAAGACACTGGGCAAAAACTCCACCCGCCTGTTGATGCAAATCTTGATGGCAGCTAAGACCCTTATAGCTCGGCACTGGAGACAAACGACCCCTCCCTCCCGCCTAGATCTTGTAGCGCGGATCAAAGAATTGAGATCGCTAGAATATCTCACTGCTTCAATTAACAATAAAATAGAAGGCTTTGAAAGGATTTGGGAACCCTGGGATACCTACTCTTCTTCCTAAAGTACTACAGTTTGGAGGCCTGAGTCCTACCCCTCCCCCCCTTCCCTTCTGTTTCCTTCTACTGTCTTGTTAAATGTACGTCTCACTTTCTGTGGTGTAGTTTGGTTCGCTGCAGGACTTCTTGCACCTGATATAATCCCCGTTTGGGACTTCTGTTTTACTTTTTTTTTTACAGGTGACACTGCCTTTACTGCCATAGCCTCCCTTCTGCCTGCTGCTCCATTGCGGAGCGCGGTATTTTTCCTGCACTTATAATTGTTTGCTTATATGTCAGTGTCTTACCATACGAATGTTTCTTACTCCTTTATGAGATAAGCGGTGAACCTATATGTTTTGTCACTGCTCTGTTTGAATGTTATTTGAAAAAATTTAATAAAAACGACATTTATATAAAAAAAAAAAAGGTTGTCTGAGGTTTGAAGATGCCATAAACCTTTAAAAGTGAAATAAAGCCTATTGCTTTGTTGTTATGGCTACAAAATACTGTCTTAGTATGTTATATTTCTCTATAATGTTAAAATAAATTAAAAAAAAAAATTAAATAAAAATTAAAAAGTAAAACAACTAAATTTTATACTTAAAAAAAAGAAACCATTTCCTTTCCCCTAATGCTCCTAGGCCTTTGACCTTACTGGGCCTCAGTGATCCTGTTACCACAGCACCATATGGTGACATCCAATGGCTGTGAACCAAACCTTACTGCAAACAGTTACTGCTGTGATTTGACAATGCTATCATTATGTGACATCTTTACAGTTGTATTTTGGCAAACTGCAATTTATTTCCAGGTCAAACGAGAAAAAAATCATCACCTACTTTAAAAACTCTAAAACATAAAAAATAGTGTGAGAAAACTATTTTAAAATAAACATAATATATACTATACTAATTTAATGGCGCCATCTAGTGTTTCATATTTGAAAATAACATCAGGCCTTACTCACACGGCAGTATCTTTTATCAGTATTTGCTGAGTAGAAAATACTGAATCCTTTGCAACCCATTGATTTATATGGTGCTATTCATACATCCTGTAAACCCAACACAAAAAATAGGACAGGTTGTAATGTGGTCTGCAACTACTGTGCGGACACTCCAATAGATGTCTATGGGAAAGTACAACCATGCGTAATTGCGGATCCCCATTTTGTGACTTCACCAAACTTATTTTGCCTCTTCATTTTTTTTTAAACTACACCTTTAGGCTATGTTTACACTGCGTATATGTCCGGCCACATATTTTCGCGGCCGGACATACACGCGGTAAACTCCGGCCAGAGATTTACGCTACTTGCGGCCGGCTACGTACGGACCGCGAACTTACGCCCGAAGTCTACTTACGCTTCCCGAGCGCCCTACATACCGATCTGACAGCGGTATTTTACTTGGAAATCTTCGCCTAGCCCCGGACACCCCACAGAACCTTTTGGATCGGCACAAAAAGCTGCAAAAATGAAGAAATCACCACTACGTACGGGACCGCATGTAACGCTACGGGCGTAAGTTACGGCACTTTCGTCCGCAAACAATGGTCTGGTTCATTTTTTATGCTGCCGCGTACGATCCGGGCGTAAGTTCGTACGTAGTGTGAACTGTGCATCCGTACATCGTATACTTTCCATTATACACAAACTACGTAAGTCTCCGGCCGCTTATTCACGGAACGCGCTACGGCCGGAAACTTACGTAGTGTGAACATAGCCTTAATTTGCGGATCCCCAAAATACAGAGCACACTACGTATGCACTATGGATAATTTTTTCTGGATTCCGCCGTCTGATTTTGTACCGCGTTAACAGAGTTTTTGACCTGGCTACACCACTTAAAATTATCGTTTGCTTGTTCTGTCTTGTCTCTGTGTTACACTCAAATAGGTTAGGGACCGTCACTCAGTTACCTGCTGCAGCCTAGGGCAGATTGCAGTAAGCAGGCAGGGAAAGCGGAGCGGGTGCAACCAGGGCCGTATTTGCCACTAGGCACCCGTGGTCCGGTGCCTAGGGCAGCACTCCGAGGGGGGTGGCACCCGCAGGGAACACATTTTTGTTTTTTAATTTTTTTTTTTACCCCCTCCACCGCCATAGGCACCAGGCCACGGGTACCTGGTTGGTATTGATCGCCGGGGTGCAGCGCCGTGGCCGGGGTGAGACCGGAAGCTCACAGCTGTGGTCCCGGACTTCTCTCCTGCTCGGCGATGACGTCATATGTGCACGCCGCCGCCGAACAGGAGAGAAGTCTGGGACCACGGGGCTGCAGCTGTGAGCTTCCGGCCTGTGATACAGGCTGACTGTGCCAGAAGCATGCATTGGGGGGGGGCACCTGCCCAGCCTGCTCCCAGCCACTCCGTCTTCCCCCCTGCACCCCCAGCTTCTCCCCTGCCCCCCAGCCTCTCCCCTGCCCCCCTACTGCTCCCTTGCCCCCCTACTGCCCAATACTTCCATTGAAGTCTAAGGTGAAATAAATGCCACAGTTTGCCGAAAAAACGCCAAACCCTCAGCCTGCTATATTTTGAAAAAACTGCCACAGATATTTAAAAAGAAACCCAAGGAGGAGAAAAAAACACCACCCCCCAAAAAAAACATGGCATTTTTACTCAAAAAAAAATCTTGTCTTTTTGATTGCTGGCTTAGCAGTGAAGCCATCTAATAAAAAGCATCCATAACGAAGCAAGAACTGAAACCATAAAATGTCTAACACTAACCCCCGTTGTTTTACCCCAGTACCAACCTCCACTAGGCTTACAGGAACTGGTTACTGTCAGACTTGGATCATTAAAAATGATGCTCAGGGCCTTTTCGTGACGTCACTATATCTGAGAGAATTCTAACACTCCATGATCTAATAAATTAAGGGAAATAGCAGTATATGAGCATTTCCCATAATTAATGTACATTAGAAATTTGTCTAACTTTCCATAAGTAATAACATATTAAAAAATACTTTTGGCCGGACTTCTCCTATAATGGCATTGAGATCAGGGCTCTATTTGGGCCATTATATCACACCCAGGCCTTCTTGCTCTTTTTTACATTGAAGTTAATTCGCAATGACATGGCATTTTTACTAAAAAAAAATCTTGTCTTTTTGATTGCTGGCTTAGCAGTGAAGCCATCTAATAAAAAGCATCCATAACTAAGCAAGAACTGAAACCATAAAATGTACAACACTAACCCCCGTTGTTTTACTCCAGTACCAACCTCCACTAGGCTTACAGGAACTGGTTACTGTCAGACTTGGATCATTAAAAATGATGCTCAGGGCCTTTTGGGTGTCCTTGCTCCCCAAAGTATCCCATACATGTATTCAATGAATACATTAGGAGGGCACCGAGCAGGGAGGGAGAGAGGTACCTATACATCTACCTCCCACCTTCCTCCCTGCTCGGTGCTGGGCATATATACACAGTACTACTTCTCATAGTATAAGCTGAGGATGGGTGGAGTAGTACCTGTGATATCCCCAGCACATCGCCGCTGCCGCCGCCCGCGTGGCTTCTCACACTTTACACACGCCGCCCGCGCCACTTCATCATACCCCTTCCTCCTCCCGGCTTTAGACGTGTAACTATCCCGCCGCCGGCCGCCGCTCCTCAAACTATCCCGCCGATGACTCCCCTCTCTGCTCCTACATACCGGCTCCCGGTCGGCACTGCAAGCCGGCCACGTCAGACCTCCCCCACCCCGCAGGGAGCACAGCGCGGGTGGGGGAGGGCTGACGTGGCCGGCATGCAGTGCGGACCGGGAGCCGGTATGTAGGAGCAAAGAGCGGCGGCCGGTGGCGAGGAGTCAGCGGGATAGTTACACGTTTGAAGCCCGGAGGAGGAGGGGGTATGATGAAGCGGCGCGGGCAGCATGTGAAGTGTGAGAAGCAGCGCTGGCGGGGGCAGCGGTGATGTACTGGGGATAGCAAAGGTACTACTCCTCCCATCCTCTGCTCATACTACCTCTCTCCTTCCCTGCTCGGTGCCCTCCTAATGTATTTATTCATTGAATACATTTATGGGATACTTTGGGGAGCAAGGACACTTGCTCCCCAAAGTATTCCATAAATGTATTCAATCAAAATGTAATGTACATAACACTTATACATACACATTCATTGATTCAATAGAGTGTCCAGCAGGGGTGCACTATATATAGAGGTCAATGGTACTCATTGACTTCTATATATAGTGCGCCCCCTGCTTGACACTCCATAGGAATTACATCCTTCGTCGTGACGTCACTATATCTGAGAGAATTCTAACACTCCATGATCTAATAAATTAAGGGAAATAGCAGTATATGTGCATTTCCCATAATTAATTTACATTAGAAATTTGTCTAACTTTCCATAAGTAATAACATATTAAAAAATACTTTTGGCCGGACTTCTCCTATAATGGCATTGAGATCAGGGCTCTATTTGGGCCATTATATCACACCCAGGCTTTCTTGCTCTTTTTTACATTGAAGTTAATTCGCAATGACATGGCATGTTGTTGTCCTACTAAAGAATAAATGTGGAGCCAATCTGATGGTATTACATGACTGATAAGTATCTGCCTGAATTCCTCAGCACTGAGGACACCATCAATCCTAACCAAATTGAAATGCATCCCCATATTTTCAAGATTTCACCATGTTCCACTGTTGCAAGCAGACACTCACTATTGTACTGCTTTCCAGCCTTTTCTTACAGCTAATTATTATTTTTTTTTACTCATCAGTGCACAGCACAGCATCAGCGCACAGCACTGCACCCTAGTTCCTATGCTTTCACACTAAGGCCCCGTGCACACAGGGCAAGAGCGGCAGAATTGTCCGCTGCGGAATGCTGCCAGTAGAGATGAGCGAACTTTTCAAAAGTTCGGTCCGACCGGACTTTCAGATTTCTTCGGATTTCATAGTTTAAAGCATCTTTATGATACAAGGGTAGTGTATTTGGTTGAATTTAGGGCTCTACATGTCAGTAAAATCATTATCTTTTCAAAATCTCAAAGTAAATTTTTTTTTAGACTTCAATATTCACCATTACAGGGCCCTTGCACACTGAGCAATTCTCGAGGAATTGTAGCTGAAAGATTTCTGCTTGAAATTCCTCGCCTATTCTGCTCTGGCGGAATTCGAGCGGAATTTGAGCGGAATTTGAGCGGAATCCGCGCGGAAATCAAGCGGAATGCAAGCGGAATTACCAGCGGAATTCAAACCCCATTGACTTCTATAGGATTCCTCTAGCGGAATCCGCCCAAAGAATTGACATGTACATTCTTTGGGCGGAATGCGGATTCTGCGCGGAATCCGCGCGGAATTCCGGACGGAAATTTACTCTGTGTGCACGGGCAGTCGGAAATCCCATTGTTCTCTATGGAAAGGGCAATGTTGCATTTACACGGGCGGAATTCCACGCGGATTCCGCCCGCTTTTTATGGCGGAATTCGGGCGGAATTCCGCGAGAATTGCTCCGTGTGCACATACCCACAGGGTCTATGCAGGAAATTCACCATTAGGCTATGTGCACACTGAGGAAAAGGGGAGGAATTCAGCTTGAAATTCAGCTTGAAATTCAGCTTGAAATTCCTCCCGTAAAAAATGTACAGAGCAAATTCCCATTGTGTTCAATGGGTTTTCTGCTCTGTTGTTCACACTGCAGAATTTCAGAGCAGAATTTTCTGCCGCAGATCTGCTAGAGGAATCCTATAGAAGTCAATGGGGGGCTTAAATTCTGCTTGAATTCTGCCTGAAAACTTTCAGCTACAATTCCTCGAGAATTGCTCAGTGTGCAAGGGCCCTTAGGGTATGTGCACACTGAGCAATTCTAGCGGAATTCTGCCCGAATTCCGCCATATAAAGCGGGCGGAATCCGCGTGGAATTCCGCCCGTGTAAATGCAACATTGCTCTTTCCATAGAGAACAATGGGATTTCCGACTGCCCGTGCACACAGAGTAAATTTCCGTCTGGAATTCCGCGCAGAATCCGCGCAGAATGTGCATGTCAATTCTTTGGGCGGATTCCGCTAGAGGAATCCTATAGAAGTCAATGGGGTTTGAATTCTGCTGGTAATTCCGCTTGCATTCCGCTTGATTTCCGCACGGATTCCGCTCAAATTCCGCCCGAATTCCGCTCAAATTCTGCCAGAGCAGAATAGGCGAGGAATTTCAAGCAGAAGTCTTTCAGCTACAATTCCTCGAGAATTGCTCAGTGTGCAAGGGCCCTTACAGGGTCTATGCAGGAAACTCACCATTAGGGCCCTTGCACACTGAGCAATTCTCGAGGTATTGTAGCTGAAAGACTTCTGCTTGAAATTCCTCGCCTATTCTGCTCTGGCAGAATTTGAGCGGAATTCGGGCGGAATTTGAGCGGAAATCAAGCGTAATGCAAGCGGAATTACCAGCAGAATTCAAACCCCATTGACTTCTATAGGATTCCTCTAGCGGAATCCGCCCAAAGAATTGACATGTACATTCTTTGGGCGGAATGCGGATTCTGCGCGGAATTCCAGACGGAAATTTACTCTGTGTGCACGGGCAGTCGGAAATCCCATTGTTCTCTATGGAAAGAGCAATGTTGCATTTACACGGGCGGAATTCCACGCGGATTCCGCCCGCTTTTTATGGCGGAATTCGGGCAGAATTCCGCTAGAATTGCTCAGTGTGCACATACCCTCACAAGGTATATGCAGGAAATTCACCATTGCAGGGACTATGCAGGAAAAAGGTCACAAATGCAGTGAAGGAGCAGCAGTAGTCATTGGAGGCCACAGGAGGTCCAGCAATAGTCATTTGAAGCCAGTACAGGAGCAGCAGTAGTCAACATGGAGGCCAGGCAGGAGCAACAGTAGTCAACAATTGGGTATATAGCACTTTTTTTTTTAAAGATATAATGCTATGCACCTGAACCAGGTATTTTAGTCTCTCAGGATAAGACGGATGTGATATACACACTTTCAATCAGAAGGGTCCAAGTATAGAAATTGGGTATATAGCACTTTTTTTAAGATACAATGCTATACACCTGAACCAGGTATTTTAGTCTCTCAGGATAAGACAGATGTGATATACACACTTTCAATCAGAAGGGTCCAAGTATAGAAATTGGGTATATAGCACTTTTTTAAAGATACAATGCTATACACCTGAACCAGGTATTTTTGTCTCTCAGGATAAGACAAATGTGATATACACACATCAGAAGTATAGGACTTGTATATCTGTACTGCACGTTTTGGTTCCGTTTGGACCCTTTTCTGTCCAAGGCCTAATCTATCTATCTTTCGCCCTCTCTATATTTCTCTCTCAATCACTAGATGTTTCTTTTCTCCGCTTTCCTAATCTTTTCTTTCCTTTCCCACAATATCTTCACAGTAGTCTGTAGTACACAACAGCAGCTTTCTTCCTCTCTCTCTCTCTCCCTCTACACACTGTGTGGTGTGGTCATGTGACGCTCCTTTTAAAGCAATACCTACGTCACACAGGGGGTGGGCTAGTACAAAATCCCTGCTGATTGGATGTGTTCCGGGCATCATGGGAAAGCGCTTTTCCCGCCTGGAACATTTCCTGCTTTCTAGAATGGCAGCTGCCCTTTAAAAAGCAAGAAAAAAAAATCGGAGCGGATTTCCAAAAATCCGAATCCGATCGGATTTGTAATTTTTGGAAAATCTGAACCTGATCCCATACCGGGTGAATCGGTTTGCCGCCAGCCTCCATGTCAAAATGACAGTCTATGGGAGGCTCGTGCATCTCCTCTCTCTGTGCTGAAGAATGAACATGTTCATTCTTCAGCGCCGAGAAATGCACACTGAGCAAAGGAGTCGGATTTTCGAGAGGAATACGAGCGAAATTCCGCCTGTTAGAATTGAGCAAAGCACTTTTCCATTGCTTTCAACGGGCTTTGCGCTGTGCTATTCAGACAGGAATTTTCATCCAAAAATTTTCGTTGTGGATCCGCTTTCCGCCCAAAGAAGTGACATGTTACTTCTATGGGCAAATTCCGCTAGAGGAATCGTATAGAAGTCAATGGGGCTTGAATTCTGCTTAAATTCCGCTTCTATTCTGCCAGGGCGTTATGATAGGGAGGCTGGTGGAAAATTCCGCCGCTCTTGCTCTGTGTGAACGGGGCCTTTGGGCGGATTCTGCTAGAGGAATCCTATAGAAGTCAATGGGGCTTAAATTCTGCTCGAATTCCGCTTACATTCAGCTTGAATTCTGCTCAAATTCTGCCTGAGCTGAATAGGCAAGGAAATTCAAGCAGAAAACTTTCCTCTACAAGGGCGGGTTCACACTACGGAATTTTCGCGGACAATGTCCGCGGAATTCCGTCAGCTGTCCGCCCGCACATCTGGGCGCCTTTCCGCCGGCCCCATAGACACCATTCTATGGGCCGGCGTATTCCGCTATACGCTGAAAGAAGTGTCATGTCACTTCTTTTAGCGGATCGCGGAATACGCCAGCCCATAGAATGGTGTCTATGGAGCCGGCGGAAAAGCGCATGCCCGTGCGGGCGGACAGCTGACGGAATTCCGCGGACATTGTCCGCGAGAACTCCGTAGTGTGAACCCGCCCCAAGGGTATGTGCACACTGAGGAAAAGGCGAGGAATTAGGTGAGGAATTGAAGAGGAATTTCAGCTTGAAATTCCTCCCGTAACATATGTACAGAGCAAGGTCCCTTTGTGTTCAATGGGTTTTCTGCTCTGTTGTTCACACTGCAGAATTTCCGAGCAGAATTTTCTGCTGTAGATCTGCTAGAGGAACCCTATAGAAGTCAATGGGGGGCTTAAAGGGGTAGTGCGGTGGTAAAGAATTATTCACAGACTAACACACATTACAAAGTTATACAACTTTGTAATGTATGTTATGTCTGTGAATGGCCCCCTTCCCTGTGTCCCACCACCCCAACCCGTGTACCCGGAAGTGTTGTGCGCTATACTCACCTGTCACGTGCCGACACCCATCTCCGATCTTCAGCGAGTGACGTCTTCTTCGGGCGGCTGGTGAACAGCTCCGACTGTCCCGAATGCCGGCCGCCCTCTGCAGCGTCATCCGATGCTCAGCCGCGATTGGCTGAGCATAACTGTGCTCAGCCAATCGCGGCTGAGCACAGTTGTGACGCGGCGGAGGGGGGACGGGCGGCAGCGACTCAGCCTTCGGTCCGAAGATGACGTTTGGCACAAGATGGTGGACGGCCCTCGACACGGATCAGGTAATGTATAATGCACCAACACTTCCGGGTACACGGGTGGGGGTGGTGGGACACGGGGAAGGGGGCGATTCACAGACATAACATACATTACAAAGCTGTATAACTTTGTAATGTGTGTTACTTGTGAATAATTTCTGAGTGCCGCACTACCCCTTTAAATTCTGCCTGAAAACTTTATGCTTCAATTCCTCGAGAATTGCTCAGTGTGCACATACCCCAAGGGTATATGCACACTGAGCAATTCTCGAGGAATTGAAGCAGAAAGTTTTCAGGCAGAATTCAAGCAGAATTTAAGCCCCCCATTGACTTCTATAGGATTCCTCTAGCAGATCTACAGCAGAAAATTCTGCTCGGAAATTCTGCAGTGTGAACAACTGAGCAGAAAACCCATTGAACACAATGGGACTTTGCACTGTACATATTTTACGGGAGGAATTTCAAGCTGAAATTCCTCTTCAATTCCTCACCTAATTCCTCGGTGTGCACATACCCCTTGAAATTCCTCCCGTAAAATATGTACAGAGCAAAGTCCCATTGTGTTCAATGGGTTTTTCTGCTCTGTTGTTCACACTGCAAAATTTCCAAGGAGAATTTTATGCTTTAGAACTGCTAGAGGAATCCTATAGAAGTCAATGGGGGGCTTAAATTCTGCTTGAATTCTGCCTGAAAACTTTCTGCTTCAATTCCTCGAGAATTGCTCAGTGTGCATATCCATGTTTTCCACATAGCCTTGGGGCTTTATACAACTTCAGCAGCCACCGCTAATCAAATGCCGAACGATCAGGTTCGGATGGACTCGAGCATGCTCGAGGTTCGCTCATCTCTACCTATGACATGAAAGTCTTCCACAATCTCACCTTTGTAGCCGAGTTTGGCTGTTCCTTACCCAGTTTAAGCCTCCTTCACAGTGCTTCTCTTTCATTTATTGACTGTGTTTCAACACTTCTTTTTTTAAAGAATTCTTACTTTGCTGAATTCTTTCCACTACACGTCACTGACAGCCATCTCTTCACTCTTGCAGTAGCACAATCTCTGTACCAGTAGAATGTCAGACATGTTCTTGCAGTAGTTATTCAAGTAGTATGGGTTTGTTAATGTACCATTCACAAAGGGTAGGACAGTTCTGTATTGACAAGACACACCTGCCCACACCACCAAAGGCTCATCTAGTGACATCAGTGGCAGATGCATAGTTTTCTCCTTGACAACTTCAACATTGTTGGCGGTCATCATTTCTGCTCAGCGTGAATCGATTTTTATCAGTGAATAGCACTGAGGCCCACTTGTCCCTCGTAGAAGGGAGAGCGCTGTGCATCAGTCGCTGTTGCCTCTGGTGGTGGAGTTACAATGTCAATACAGAATTGCCCTACACTTTGTGAATGACACAGTGATAAGCCCACACTTCTTAAATAACATCATTAATCCAGTCATTGTGCCTCTGCATGAACAACGCAGGGCCTAATCTCATCTGCATGGATGTCGATGCTTCGGCTCATCGACGCTGCATTATTAGTGAATGGCTGCTGGAGACTGGGTTATCTCAAATAGAGTGGCCTGCACTTTGTCCAGACCTGTATCGCATTAACAATCTAATGGAATCAGCTAAGTTGCTGTGTAGAGGCTTGTAACCCTGTACCCCAGAATCTGAATGATCTGAGAGTCGCCCTTCAAGAAGAGTTGGATGCGATGCCTCAGCAGACAATAAGTCAACTTGTGAACAGCATGAGATGCCACTATCAAGCTGTAATCAATGGTCAAGAGCACATGACAAGTTATCGAGACATTAACATTTTTGTTGGGGTATACCCACCACTGTTGTTGGCTTTTGTTTCAATAAATTGTTTGAGATGAGGAGATCACCATTGCACGTTCCTACTTATATGCCCTACATTCATGATATAATATCACTGCAGCATTAACTTAAAAATTTTTTTTATCCAAATATCCCTTTTTGTGAGTAGTTGTGTATCCTTATATTGCACTTATGTTCTATGGAGCTTTTGGCGGGTTCTGAGAGGAAGATTGGACTTCAACTAAGGGTACTATTACACTGCCCGATAATCGTTTAACAAGGGCTGCATCAACATCGTTACCGATGTCCTTACAGCCCTTGCTTAAACTCTATACATTACCTATCCATGCTGCAGGGCTTCTCTGGCGGTCTTACTCTCACTGGGTCCCGCGCGCTGCAGCTCCAGAGCGTCATGTCTGAGCTGACAGGCCACTCAGCTAATCACTTGCTGCGGCGGTCCTGGCCAGTGATTGGCTGAGCGGCCTGTAAGCTCAGACAGGCCGCTCTGAAGCTGCAATGCGCGAGATCCGGTGAGAAGACAGCAAGAGGAGCCCTGCAGCATGGATGTATAGAGTTTGGAAATCGTCAGCCGTCGGCCGCGCACCGCTATTACACGTATGGGTTATGGATTCAAACCTACATCAACAATCAGCCGATGATCGTTGTCATCGGCTGATTGTTGTGTTTATTACAAGGAGCAATAATCTGATTCAATATATTTTATTGAAAATTTTTCCATTTTTACAAAGATATAACAGAGTATCATCACATTTTGATCCATACGTAACACAGTATGTGAAGCTTATGCATTAGCATATATATAAGAGTAATGTGTTATATCTTATACTCACACTTAAATGTTTTGATTGAGTATCAATAAAATTTCTAGTTCGTTACCATCTAACAGTAGATGGTCAATCAAACCATTAACTAAAATAATAATAATACTTAACAACAACATCCAACAGATGAGTACAAGTTAAAGCGCAACTATAATTTCAGTAGCCAAAAAATGAAATTCCTCAAATAAAAAGCCCTCGTGTTACCTTTTAAAAAGAGCCCTAAACTGTGTTGATAGTGTGTACGCTCGCTGAGATATCCCCAGTTGTTTGGCTCAGAAGAATAAATGAATTTTTCTCCTGGCTGAGACAAAGTGGGCGTGGCCTATCCCTCATCTCCCTGGCTGGGTCCCTCCATTCACTGACCAGCACCTTAGCAGATGTATCACACATAGCAGGATTAGATACAGCCCCAGCATACAGTATCACAATGTAAGATTAGATACAGAGCACCAGCAGATGGTATCACACACAGTGGGATTAGATACAGTCATCTGCTCTCATTACACTGTAGGATAATGTCAGCCATGGAGGTGGGGGCACCTGCTGCAGACATCTGATAGTGAATATTATATGTACTATGGAAGGACTACAGCTGTGTTGTGCTGGGACTTGTAGTCCTCCCCTCAGTGACTCACCCACTCTCCCTCATGCAGTACATTGGAGTGATGGTGGCACTGGATACACTTGTCCCTCCATCCAGCTCTTCCCCTGCGCTGCTCCTCACACACAACACCCTCAACTCTGCTTAGTCACCTCTGTGAGGGGAGGGGGAGAGCGTGCTGCTAGGAGGTGGGGGAGGAGGTTTTGTTTATGTCTCTCTCTGTGTCAGGGCTGTTATCTGATCCTCCTGTCACAGTCCGTACACTCAGGACGGATCTCCAGGGAGGGGGCGTGTCCAGCAGGAATGCAGAAATAAGTCACAGCCAGAGAGGACTATAAGGGCTTAATCAGCCTTATGTATTTAAAAAACTGTTCATTTTAGGTTATTAATGTATATTGCAAAAAGTCTTATCATGACCTAAGCTAACTAAAACTGAATGGTCAAAATATTTTATAGTTGCGCTTTAAAGATTTACATATTACAAGAGGTTAAATTTCTGAATATGGTGTGGATAAATTAATGTTAGTTGTGGATATATGATTTTGTTTCCACAGTGCCCAATCTTTATAAAATTTAGTTAAAGGACAACTCCGGCGAAAAATTTTTTTGGCTTATTTAACACACATTACAAAGTTATATAACTTTGTAATGTGGTTAAATACCCGGTCTGGCCCCCTTCCCCCACTTTCCGACCCCCGACCCCCCACCCCGGAAGTTAAAGAATATATACATTACCTATTACGGTCGTCACGGTCCTCTTCTCTGGTGTCGGGTGATGTCAGAGCTGGGGGCGGTCCGGGTCTTCTTCCTCCTCGGCGTCTTCATTGAGAGTGAATGGGAGAGAAAAGGCTGTTGGTGCACATGCGCACCAGCTTCCTTTTCATTGGCTGGAGCGCATCACATGGCTTCCAGCTTGCTCAGCCCTGATTGCCTGAGCTTGCTGGAAGCCATGTGATGCGCTCCAGCCAATGAAAAGGCTGCCGGTGCGCAAGCGCACTGGCAGCCTTTTCTCTCTCATGGACCCGGAAGCAAGAGACATCGCTGGACGGCGGAGGCAGGTGACGGTGAGGCGGACGGCGGGCGAATGGAGTGGCGATCGTCACCGGAGGGATGGTGAGTATGGTGTCTGTGTGTGTCTGTGTTTTTTATTTTTTGGGGGGTCCCGCCGGAGTTGTCCTTTAAAGTGGTATTCCCTATCGCAAGTATTTCCTCAAAATTATAGCTCTGTTGAATTAGATTAGTAACTTCTTCCTTGGATGGTACGTTCGTCTGTTTCCAGTATCTGGTAAGTATCATTTTGGCAATCACCAATATTTTACAAACTATAAATCTATGTTTACTCGGTAATTTGTCTAGTTTGTATTGTTGGGACCAAGCACATAAAGCCAGCAACATCAACTCCACAATATATTTGAAACATACCCCAATACAGCTGATATCTAACGGTATCCTTGACATAGATATTACTAATTGGATTAACAGTGGCATTACTACCATGTCCCAAATCATAGATGGGGTTAATATGATAGATTTCCCTATACTGGCATCCAGATACAGACTACCATCCAGAGAGGTGTTTACACACCTTAGAATTAAACAATTTATACACTCCCATAGACCTGTGTCTTCAGAGTGTTGTCCACAATTATTGGCTTACTTAATATCAAATGTGAAAGGCCTTAAAGCTGTATACGATATATTAGGCGAGTATCTAATCTTCCAAAAATGTGGCCCTTACCAGAGATGGGAAGAAGAGTCGGGAACATCCTTTTCCAATACAGATTGGCAATTAGCTTTGAAATACACCCATGCCTCTCTCTCTAATGTTAATCAAATAGAAGCAATAACTAAAACGTGGCTTCAGTGGTACTACACTCCACACAGACTCCATCATATCTTTCCCTCGTGCCCGGAACAATGCTGGAGAGGATGTGGATCCCTAGGAAACCTGTCACACATTCTATGGGAGTGTTCCAAAATTAAGAAATATTGGAACATGATTTCTATTTTACTAGAAAAAATAACACAAACTCCTATTAATCTTAATGCGCATCTAATACTGTTACTGATAGGAGTTGACAAATTACCGAGTATACAAGGAGCAATAGTCGACCTCCTTGTAATAAACACGATGTTCCGTGTAATGGGGCCCTAAGGGGGATATTAATTACCCTTAGAGGACCGGGCCAATTTAAATTTTTGCGTTTTCATTTTTCCCTCCTTGTGCTTAAAAGGCCATAGCACTTGCATTTTTTTTTTGCACCTAGAAACCCACATGAGCCCTTATTTTTTGTGCCACTAATTGTACTTTGCAATGACAGGCTGAATTTTTTAATAAAGTACACTGCGAAACCAGAAAAAAATTCAAAGTGTGGTGAAATTGAAAAAAAAAACACATTTCTTTTATTTGGGTTTTTTCATTTTTACGCCATTCATCCTGGGGTAAAACTGACTTGTTATGCATGTTCCTCAAGTCGTTACAATTACAAGGATATGTAACATGTATAACTTTCATTGTATCTGATGGCCTGTAAAAAATTCAAACCATTGTTAACAAATATATGTCACGGAACGGCCGGTCTCAGCCCGGATCATCACGGCCGGTACTTAAAGGGAACCTGTCACCCCCCGTGCCGGGGTGACAGGCTCCCGACCCCCCGTTAGAGACCCCTATACTTACCTCATCGCGCCGGGTCCCGCTTCTGAAGATGGTCGGGTCCCGGAGATCTCAGCCGCCGCAGCCCGGTGCGCGCGCTGAGAGATGAGTCCAACACCCATAGAGAATGACAGGAGAGTCCAGCGCTCCGTCATTCTCTATGAGCGTTGGACTCATCTCTCAGCGCGCGCACCGGGCTGCGGCGGCTGAGATCTCCGGGACCCGACCATCTTCAGAAGCGGGACCCGGCGCGATGAGGTAAGTATAGGGGTCTCTAACGGGGGGTCGGGAGCCTGTCACCCCGGCACGGGGGGTGACAGGTTCCCTTTAAGTACCAGCCGGATGATCTTTCCTCTGTGGAGCTCTGATGCGGGCGCATCAGCGCGCGCCCGCATCAGAGCTTCCCATAGCACAGAGTGAAGCAAGCGGCCGGAGCCGCTCGCTTCACTGTGTGAACTGACAGGTCCTTCTGTGGGCGGAATTCATTGAATTCCGTCCGCAAATAATGGACCTGTCAGTTGTTTGCGGCGCCGTATGGGAACCGGCCGGAGAGCACACGATGTGTGTACGCTCCGGCCGGGATCCCATAGCAAATAATGCTATGTTCCAGCCCGCAAATCTACGGCTGTAGTTCTGCGGCGAGAACTACGGCCGTAGATTTACGTAGTGTGAACATAGCCCTATGCTGCATAGCTATGCAGCATAGATCGATGAGATAGGCACATTGATTGCTTCCGGCTGCTGCAGCCAAAAGCAATCGAGTGCCGAGCCGGGATTAGCGCCATTACGGTGCTGACCCCTGACGGGGTAAGATGTGTGGATTGCTCCTCCCCGCTAGACACCAGGGAACGGCTGCATCAAGTAAGCGGATGCAGCTGTCAACTTTGACAGCTGCATCTGATTACTTTATTAGCGGGCATGGTGATTGGACCGTGCCCGCTAATAGCCGCAGCCCCGGGCTACGAGCTGCACCCAGGACCGTGGCGGTCCACAGAGCGGCCGCCGCGCAGCCCCGCTCTGAACACATGGAGGCGGCCCTGGACGTACGGGTACGTCCAGGGTCGCCTAGGGGTTAAAGGTACCGTAACAATATTTTTGTGAATGTTTTTTGTGCCTTTTTTTTTTTTTGCTAACCAGCAATTAAAGGCAACTTTTTTTTTAATCTGCTTGTTTTAAATATTCACCCAATAATTCACATAATCTGGGATTTGTGCCCAAATTATCATTTGTGCAATTAAAAAAAAAAAAAAATCACACAAACAGGTGCAGGCCTATGTCTGGTCAGCATCAGGTGAATTTGTCGGCCGATTTTTTGTGGTTATTTTGTTATTTTTATTCACAAATTTATGAACACAGTATTTGTTAAAAGTGAATTTTTCTTTTGTGTCAAACAGGATGCATCCAGAAAATGTTGCCGTTTTGGGGCTTTTATTGCATGTATATTGGCGTTCACCCCCTAATTCTTCAATAGAAAGCCTGTAGTCACATGATAAAGAATCACATGACTTGTACTGAAAACAACGCAGGGGATGAAACGCCAGAGATAAAACGAGGAACTACCACTAAAACGGCCAGAAAGCAGGAAAAACTCCTGGCAGTTTATTTAGCCCCAAAAGACAATCTGTGTCTTACAGAAGCCGTAAAGTGTCAGTCAGCGACATCTCTCCGCACATATGACATAGCTTTCTTATAACACGCAGTTGTCATTAGTAACAATCCTTTCACCTCTCCGTCCTCCCATACACTGCCGCCAGCTTCCCACCAGAGGGCGAATCACCTCAGCTCCCTTCTCCTTCCCTGTCACCACTAGAAGACGTACACTGAAACGCTTCAGCCCTCCCAGCCTCCCCACTAACGGCCGCTTACAACTTCTGCCTCAAACTCATACTAACCACGCTACAAGGATTTACCAGAGCGTCCAACCAATCACAACTCGCGTTCCTGCACACTGCCAACTGTCAGAGCCGCCTAGTGATTGGCTGTCCTTTCTCTCTGCACCTATTGGCTGGGAGAGCCTCGGTGGGCGGAGTTCTCCAGGGAAGTGTATTGCAGGGTTACTGTACGGGTGTCCGTCGCTTCCGGTACATACCGAGTAGCTGGATTGCCGGTGGCTCTGTTTACCTGGACTGTTCCGGCGGGAGAGCTGGGAGTGATGTTCGCCCGTGTGCCTCGGACTGTACGCTGACAGGCGTCATGTATTTCCTTAGCGGCTGGCCCAAGAGGCTGCTATGCCCCTTGAAGAGTGTGGAGAAGCCGTTCCATATCCAGCCAGACCCGCAGCGCCTATTCCTGGCAGTGTTATCCCACACTCAGCTCAGTATCTGGTACAGCAGGGTGAGTGAGCAGACGTGTTGTCATGTTACCCTCCAGCTGCTGCCTGTCCCCGGTGTGTGGTGACAGCCGGTACCATTCCCCCGTACACAGCTCTATGGGAGCTTCTGTGTATCGGTGACATCTGGGCAGTAATGTAGCCATTACCCATTGGTCTTAGTGGTGGCTACAAACACTGACAATAAGATGTCACAATAGATACAGTGCAGGTGTCTCATAGTGTAGAGGAGGTCACAGATACATAGGTCAGAGGTTATCTGTTCATATTCCTATCAGACACTTCATTGATGTGAGTCTATTGTAGATTGTAACCATTATGGTTGTCTGTGGCGCTCACTCCTGGTACTATTACATGTCACCTGTGCACATTATAAGGTGGTGACCTCAGATGTGCGGCTCTCCAGCTGTTGTATTACATAGCTCATGGTGTTTGTCATGCGTCTATGATATTACACTCTTACTATTAGATTTGCACATCACATGTGCGTATAGTTGGTGAACAGCTCATTCTCTTTGCCACGTCTTCATGCTGTTATGCTCCATTACTATATGATGAGATCTGTTTACTTGCCACATGTGCACATAACATATAGTTATTATTGAACAGCTCTTGTTTATGTTTCAAAGTGAAACGTCGAATCCGTTGTTCCCAAAGCAGTTAGTTATTTAAAGGGATTAGTTGGGATGCAATTTTTATTTTCAGGTAAGTTGTAAAAGTTAAAATAAACAAAAGACAACAAAACCTATACTTACCTTCTAGCTCCCTTGTCATCACCATTCTGATAGAACCCTGCTCCCACTGTGCAGCATTTCTAGGAGCGGGGCTGTAACGTGGAAATATTCAGCCAGTCGGTGCCTGAGGAGGAGGAGGAGGAGGTGATGTGGCCAGTGGTTGAGCAGAGAAAAAAAATAATAGCCCCCAGGGTAATCCCTTTCAAGATCCATTCACACTTACAGGATCTGCAACAGATTTGATGCTGCGTTCCATCTTTTGGTTACATCAATGTCTGCAGCCTCAAATCTGCAGAAGTTCCTGTACAAAGGAGTGGACCCTAAGGCCTCATTGACACCTCCATATTGCGGGCTGCGCTACAAATGTGTATCAGTAGTGCTCCATGCTTCACAGAGCATTACATTGAACATAGCAAACCTTGCTGCAAATGCGGTGTGGACAGGACCAGTAAAATACGGTGGTCCTATGTTCTGTCCCCAACTATGGACATGTAAATAAGGCCTTAGGCTATATTCACATGTTCCGTAAGTCTGTCCCGAATTGCTGTACTGCAATTTCTTAAAAATTGCTGCTGATATTGTCCCATGGAAGTCTATAGGAACATCCGTAACTTTTGCAGATCCATAAAAAGTACGGAGGAGTAATCATTGTAAACCATGCCCACTTAGTTAACTATTTCCTTTCCCCTTCTTTGCTGATCCTCAAAGAATACAGATTACGGATGGATTATGGACATATTTTTTGCGGATTGCAGACATTGTATACGATCCTGAAAAAAAAAACTACTGAATGTGTGAATGTAGCCTAAAGGGGTGACAGTCTGCTAGAAATTTAAGAACAAATCGCAATCTAAGTGTTTCTAGTTGGAGGACATGGTACTACACTGTGTGAAACTACATAATCAATGCTAGTAGTGTCAGTTCATAGGGGCACACCTATTCAGCAAGGGTGAATTGTATAATTCTATGGGTAACAACTTGGGAACGTCACAAGAGTTACATCATACTGCGGTCCTGAATTGTTATTTCTTGGAAAATTAAAGGGGAACTCCACATAAGATAAACTCCATGTAAGATAATATGAGCTAAAATCCTTATTGTGGGGCTCAACCTCAAAGATAAAAGATGCTCGATCATAATATGTGCGTGGAGATGAGAAGAAAAAAAAATTAAAAAGTTGTTTACTTTATTCCAATATCAGCGTTACAGGTAAAGAATACAGTGTGCTGTTTGGTGTTACAGGTAGTAACTGTGTACTGTGTGCTGTGTGGGTGAGACCACAATGAAATGATAAAGTACTGCAAATAATTCAGTAACACAATGAAACTGCAATGTGTGAACACAGCCTAGATGTTCTGCAACAGCTTTGGGAAGGGTGGGGGGCTGTAATGAACAGCTGAGGGAAAACATTGCATTCTGGAACCTGTAGTACTGTGTACAACTGCTCAACCAGGAAGTACAGCCACACAATACAGAACAAAACACCCCCAAACAAATGGATTTTTGGTAGTTTCAAAACTGGGATAGATAGGTAAGTCATGCTATTTTCTTCTGCAGAAGGTTCATTTTTTTACCTCTACCTGGAGTTCCCCTTTAGGGTCTTATTAGACAAAGTAAATCACTTGTTTAGTGACCAACAACAGTTTTTCTTCCTTGGTTGGATAACCCTGATAGAAATGAAATATAGCTGTTTATTTATTCTTTTTTCATTTTTGTGGGAAAAAAACTCTCAAATTAAAACTAGTTTGGACCTGATAGGGAATTCTTTGCGCTTTTAAAAAGGATATAATAATAATATTATATAAAAATATATTGCTATTTTTAGTTTTCATCAGAGGAATCAAAAGTGGGAAAAACAAACTATTTGTTGGTTTCTACACAGGTGATTTACCCGTAGACCACAGCTCCAACATGTTTGGGCCCTGGGATACACTATATGTTTCTATCTCCAGACCCAAACATGTTGGAGCCGTGGTCCATTATTCCCTTAGTGTGTTAGTAGAGCTGTGCTTTGTGGCTATTTAGTTAGTGTCCCATTCTCAACCCTTATTAGCTCCTGGGTTCCTGGCTGTTCCTACAACAGCATAGTAGATAAGAAGTGGCACTCCACAAATCTTGGGAAGGTAATGTTTATTCATCTTTTGGTGTGATGGGTAAAATAAACATCAGCTTTGCTGGATTGTTTAAATGCATCTTCTCTACTACACAGTTGTCTATTGTGGACCTTATATTGGGTCACCTGGGAGCCAAACACCCACCATAGGACTACAGATCTGTTCACTGTGCTGTTCTACTTGCATGTTGACTCTTCCCACGTATATACCCACAGATGGGAGGAAAATCTTGGCTCTTCACTTTTAATAATCAGTGGCATCAGATTTGGGAAAGCACAGCCTGTACTCTAAGGGTACAATGACGCACGGCAGATTTCTTGCAGAAAGTTCTGTGACTGTCCCATTGAACTTAGTGTCCTGTCCTTAGCAGGCACTGGTGCATCAGCAGTGAATTCCCTGCTGCATCATAATTCATTACGATGCAGTAATTCCCATTCACAGGTATACTGAACATGGCAGTGTGCATGGGGCCTTATTTTCATTTATTTTTATTCTTCTTTATCCTATTGTGTTTTTCTGGTATGTGCCCATGTTGTGATCTTTATTGCAACGCCGAAAAAAAAACTATTGCTTTAAAAAACAAACCCTGCTTTACTTTCATAACATGGAGTCTCATATACTGCTTTGCTCTTCTTCCTGTCTTCAATTTACTGTTTAATGCACATTTTTGGTAACTGAGAAGGCTTTTGAACATTTTGAGCCTGCAGGCAGGAACGAGGACACTAAAGAAGTACTGATACAAATAAAGCAAGTTCTTACATAGAGAAGTCAGGAACAGCTGCTACAATCTGTAAAATTACTTTTATTGGTGAGAATAAGAGCTTCTTCATGATTTTGTATGTATCCTCTATAAGATAAATGAAATGGAGGCATTCTGAGCTGGTGCGTAAAAGAGCAACTTGTATAGGTAAAGAGGACATAGAATACTGTATTGCTGAAAGGCAGCTCCCATTGGTTATGCTGCCGCAAAGTCATTCAGTAAATGGCTGTTCACAATGACCAATTGCTGGCATGTAACCAGTAGAATACACATGCTCGATGGCTTTTTTTTTTTTTTCCTGAGAAAACTCTATGGGGGAGATTTATCAAACATGGTGTAAAGTGAAACTGGTTCAGTTGCCCCTAGCAACAAATCAGATTCCACCTTTAATTTTCCCAAGAGTCTGTGAGGAATGAAAAATGGAATCTGATTGGTTGCTAGGGGCAACTGAGCCAGTTTTATTTGACACCAGTTTGATAAATCTCCCCCTATATGTTATCTAGGAGTCAGTAGGTAAATAGGTTGGTAGCTGGCAATTGAGTTTGGCCATCATTAATGGATATGGCCAGATAAGTTTGACAGAACTTTTAAGAGACCATTGTGTAATGATTGGTATATTTGAAAGGGGTTTTCTAAGTTTATGAAAATAAGTGAAAAATTCTCCGGGTTTGTAATATATTTTGTTGTCCACTTCCCCATTCAAGATGTATTGTTTGCTGACAGTGCATGAAAACTCAGACTGCAAATCAGAAACATGGTTAGTCCTGCTCTCAGCTTGGAAGTGGATACACTTTCATCCTGTTTAGGCAATGCTCTGTGAGCTAAACAGCTGACTTGTAGTGTAATATGAGTGTGATTTATGGTGCTGTGTGTGCTTAGTGCCATACAGCCTCTATCAGTTGTATGTGAGGCATGTATACTTACTGTACATACTTGTATATGCATAGCTATGTGCATAATGTCTCCTGTTCCCTAGTGCAAGAAGTCAACTTGGGGCCCCCCTTTCTCGACCAAGCAATGCTATTGCTGTGTATATATATTTACCAAGACTGATATTACCAATAATACCAGTACATTGGAAGCAAATATTATCACCATACATAATACCGCCATACTGTTATAGACCAAATCCAGTATACTAACACCACCGCTGCTACTGAATAACCCACTGTACGCAGATCACTATCACCTTATCCAGTCATATAGAGGTGGATGCAGCTCTACACAGGTTCATATACACCATATACATTATAGCACAGTTATTTATTTATTTTTCCAAGATGTTTTATTAGTGGCATTTTTAGAGTATGGCACATACATAGTGATATTCATCTAAAGAAAAATGACAAAAAAAGTCACGCACAGGAGACATAAGCAGTATGTTTTTATTTCGTAACAATAATAGAAGCCATTTAAAGGGGTAGTGCGGCGGTAAAGAATTATTCACAAACTAACACACATTACAAAGTTATGGCGAACAGCTCCGACTGTCCCGAATGCCGTCCGCCCTCTGCAGCGTCATCTGATGCTCAGCCGCGATTGGCTGAGCATAACTGTGCTCAGCCAATCGTGGCTGAGCAGTTGTGACGCGGCGGAGGGGGGACGGACGGCAGCGACTTGGCCGTCCGTCCAAAGATGACGTTTGGCACAAGATGGCGGACGGCCCTCAACACGGATCAGGTAATGTATAATGCACCAACACTTCCGGGTACACGGGTGGGGGTGGTGGGACACGGGGAACGGGGCAATTCACAGACATAACCTACATTACAAAGTTGTATAACTTTGTAATGTGTGTTATTCTGTGAATAATTTCTGAGCGCCGCACTACCCCTACAATATGTAAAGTTATATAATTACATAGAATACAATAAAGTATCATTAGAAAACCTTAGAAAAACAGCTCTAACAAACAGTATCACCTCAAACATAGTATATGTGGCAGATATATACTAATACTATCAATAAAGCATAACAAAGTATCTGGTAATAGAAGAAAAAGAAAGATTACGTAAGTTGGAGTGCTCCCAGGGTACCTCTTTGAGCGGCCATGCAATACCAGTCATTTTTTTTTAAACTGATTCACAATAGGTTCTCTCTCTTCAGTAGTGAAGTCATGAATTAGGAATTGTTTCTATTTAGTCATAAACATTTTTGTTGATTTTTCTTTAGTATGTAGTAAATCTAAGAGTTCCCAATGAAATATTTCCTTTAGGGTGCCTTCACACCTACTGGATCCACAGCAGATCTCACTTCTGCGGATTCGCAGCGAGATCAGCTGCGGATCCAGTATCAATTCACCCCTATGAGAGCACATACTCGCAGCGGGATTGACATCCCGCTGTGAATATGTGCTTTAACCCCTCGCTGTCCGCATAAGCCCATCCCCCGCTGCATCCTGCAGCCCGCTGCCGAGAGCATACAGTACCTGCTCGGCAGCGGGCTGCTGGATGCGGCCGGGGATGCGGGATGCGGCGGCGGGGCTGCGGACAGCGAGGGGTTATCATAGGGGTGAATGGTTCCGGATCCACAGCGGTTCTCGCTTCGATTCCGCAGAAGTGAGATCCGCTGTGGATCCGGTAGGTGTGAAGGCACCCTTAAGGTAGATATTATTTCGGATATAGAAGGTATAGTGTCTAGCAACCAGTGTCTTAGTAAACATTTTAGGGAAACCAATAATGTTAGGTGAATCCCTTTTGAAGAGATTATATGGTTCATAGAAGTAGCAGAATTGTCTTTAATGAAATGAAAAAGATAGCTAAGAGAGAGAAGAGGTATTGCATGACCCCATGTGGATAAAAGATAGAGCCGTACTGAATCCCAAAATTCCTGAACACGTACACAGGACCAAGCACAGTGATACATATCCACCTTAGGAAGTGCACATTTTGGGCAACATTTCAGGTAATGGGCAGGTGAAGTAGAAGAAGAAAAGTTAAAAGCGTATATGGCCTTATAAATAAAACGGAAATGTATTTCCCGTAACACAACATTAGGAGTGGCAGAATGCACAAATTGATACCCCCTCAGAATTTGTTGTGTCAAATCCGTAGAAGGAAGTATGGAGGACCATTTATATTGAAATATTTGTTGAGATAAATTTCTTTGTGATCGTGATCTAAGTTCTCCATAAGTATGTGATAAAGAATTATGTACAGATTGTCAAAATCCATATTACATTCTGCCTATAGCACAGTTATGTTTAGTGACTCACAGGGGACGTGTTCTCTGATCGGAGTTCTTCCTTTTTCATCTTCTCCATTTGCCCTGGGCCATTATGAGAACTTCTCCGAGCCACAAATCCACAGAATCTGCCAGACAGACATATTAGGCTCCTCACTCTGGCACCATCCTCATCTATATACACACTGCACATCTGTATTGTCCCCTTTACACCCTCGTTTAGTGGGTAGGATGACTCTATGTGACCCCCTTATAGTATATGCCCCCCCTCTGAGTAGACCACTATAGTACATGCATTCCTCTGTGCATGCCCTATTGTATATGCCCCCCGTGTAATCCCCTTTATAGAAGCCCCCTGTGTAGTCTCCGTTTATAGAAGCCCCCTGTGGAGTCTCCCTTTATAGAAGCCCCCTGTGGAGTCTCCCTTTATAGAAGCCCCCTGTGGAGTCTCCCTTTATAGAAGCCCCCTGTGGAGTCTCCCTTTATAGAAGCCCCCTGTGGAGTCTCCCTTTATAGAAGCCCCCTGTGGAGTCTCCCTTTATAGAAGCCCCCTGTGGAGTCTCCCTTTATAGAAGCCCCCTGTGGAGTCTCCCTTTATAGAAGCCCCCTGTGGAGTCTCCCTTTATAGAAGCCCCCTGTGGAGTCTCCCTTTATAGATGCTTCCAGTGCAAAGCAGATTAGAAAAAAAAACAAAACCTACTCACCTAACAACACGCTCCCTGTCGGCTGTCTTCTCCTCTTCTTCCCCTGCTGGTGAGCGGCTCACTGGTGGTGTCCCCGGTATTCCTGGGCAGTGCACACACCAGGGAGCTCTGTGTGCGCTGGGGCTAGTACTTCCGGCACAGGGAGCGTCTCCTGACCCGGAAGTGCTCCCACCCCCTGGCACACACAGAGCTCCCTGGTATGTGCACCGACCAGGAATCCCGGGGACACCCCCAGGGAGCCGCTCACCAGCCGGGGGCAGTCGGAAACTGCGTCTTGTGACCGCAAGCAAAACACTGCTTGTGGTCACAAGATTGGGTGATTTGACGGGACGGGGGGCGGTGGCGTAGCGCGGGCCCCCCCCTGCTGGCGGGCCGGGTCGTAGCAGCGACCGCGGTAGCTACGCCACTGGCTATGTGCGCTGCTCAAACTTGTTCTATTGGAGCCTCACTCAAAAGATGCCTGGGCCTCACCAGACTGACCAGAAGGATGACAGGGCCTCACCATCTGTGGTGGAAGTCCACCGAAACATAAAAACTATTGCCCAGTCTACCCTTCATTTGTCTTATGAACTATGTATAAAAATTTAAACAAAGTACAAAATGACCTAATAATGTCCCTAAACCCGTAATTGTTGTAGTCTGAGAAAGGATTGTGCAGCTTATAGTCATATTTATGAAGAAGGCTTCACCAGTAACTAGGGGGTGCCTCACAGTTTGAGAAGCACAGCTCTATAGTACTGCTACTTGCAGCCACAACAGCTGATAATAGGGTTCTGGGCATGGCCGTCTCCATTATCATATATTTTTTTTCTGGGTGGGGGGGGGATATGCATGTTAAGAGTGTCCTACATTTTATATGCTAAATAATTTATTGCCTTAGCTCCTATGTATGGCTGTAACTGTGTTAATCATACATTTATGATAACTTTTTTCTGCCATTACAATCCTCTGCATGCCTTCACAAATTATTGTGACATTGGACAGTATGATGAATATTGGCGCTAAGTGCTCTGCATTACTAACAAAATGAGTACTTGCCATAGTCTGCCACTTTTCTTTGTTTCCTTGCCCAAAAATGACCTTGCATTCTGCATACATAGGAACTGTGTAGAGTTTTCTCCGTAGGCCCCGTTCCCACTGAGCAAAACTAGCGGAATGCCGTTAGCCTCCTTCTCATAATGGGAGTCTATGGGAGGTGCGCGCTCCTTCGCTGTCCGCGCTGAAGAATGAACATGTTCATTCTTCAGCACGAACAAAGCAGGAGCACCCACCTCCCATAGACTCCCATTATGAGAAGGAGGCTAACTGCAATTCCGCTAGTTTTGCTCAGTGGGAACGGGGCCTAACAGTGACTACATCATTGGGCGACTGATGAACTTTGTCCTGCAAAGTGTAGATTTTGTTAAAGGCAGTTGCTTGCCAATTATTACAATTCCTGTGTCTCTGAATTTTTTTAAAAAAAATCTACAGTAACCTATAAAACATTTAAATGGGTTGGCATACTTGACACTGTTGATAGCAATATGTTTTATCAGGCTCTGCACTTCAGGCTCTGTCGCTTGTATTGACATTTAAAGGGCATCTTCCTGGCTAGCAATCACCATTCAGGAGGGCTTTTGCTAGGCTGTGTTGACATTGTGCGGCTATTGGCGGAGAGCTGTGTGGCTTGGGTTTTGATAGTATTCTGATAACATTTTCAGTGCATATGCTGCAGTACACAAAAACAGTCAATTTGTGACAGCTGATACTATTAAATTTACATGCTTTTTTTTTTTAAGGTAAATACTATGAAAAGTTACCTTGCAGACTTTCCATTTCCCCAAAAAGTTTCCATGTTTTTTCTTTAAACATTTTATCAAATATGTTAACCAAGAAAAAAAGACTGTGTAAATGGCATACTTGTGAAGTGCTGGCGCTAATACTGCTGGAAAATCCCTCTGTTTTATGTAAATTCTGTTTGTTCTGTCAAAAAGAATTTGTTACACATTGTTTAAAGTATGGGGAAAATTTATCAAGCTTTCTTTATACCACGATTCTCTTTGTTGCCCATAACAAATTGAAGTTCAGGTAGCTAGGAAAGGTTTAATTAAATTATTTATTTGCCCCTTCAGTTAGGCATGATGCGGGTTTTGGCCAAAATTGTAAATTAGATTTTGAATGCACCCCCTTCATTATGGCTCCTCCACTTACACTAAAGCGGAAAGTGCAGACTCTAGTGTCTGCTCCCATGTCATTGAACGTCCCACTGCCATGGCATAGTAAGATAACAATGCTCCTTCCTCTGCTCCGCTGTTTTATTCTGCAGACAGATTAGCCAAGCTGGAGCATAAGGGAGGAATCGAGCACCCCCTCCACTGACCTGGCCTGAGAAGAGAGCGGAGTGAGTATGTGCTCTTCTCTCTCTCTCTCTTAAATCTAATCCCTCTCATGTTGGGGGGACCTAGGTCATGGCTGAAAAATCCTGCATGAGGAAGAGGAAGGTCACTCATAAGAGTTTGGAGTGGGGTGGGTCAGTAGTCAGGGCCCTGGATTTGTGTGGGGAGTTGGCTTCTGCCTTGATTCTAAGTGCTGCACTCTGGTGTCTCTGACACTCGCATAGACAACGCATACCAACCCACCACTCGGCAATGAAGTGAGTCTAGTACCCCATTCTGGAGGTCAGACCCCCACAATCAGACACTTATTCTCTATCCTGTGGCTGGGCATAAGATTTAGGGGCTGGAAATACCCCTTCAACCCTCAATATAAAAAGGAAATTAGCACAGGAAGATATAGATCTCACTCAAGGGTGCATGGTCCCAGGTCCTAACACACACTATAGAAAAGGTCCTAGGCGGCACTTCCACTGTGAATTCCTATCTTATTCACCTTACAAGCGTGAATAAAAATGGAATTCACCATGGAGGTGCTGCCTCTTATTTCATGGAGGGATGGGCAGCCAATGGCAGATTATTTTTTGACACGTTGAAGCGGAAGGAACCATCAGTAATTGACGTGGCTACATTAGAATCGCATCATAGAGGGCCGGGGTTTCCTCTCACTGCGAAATCCGCTGCGGATCCAATGCCAGTTAATCCCAATTAGAATATGTACTCGCAGCATGTATGTAAGTTAACCCCTGCCGGCCAGAGCATACATCACCTTCTCTGCGCTCCGGCTTGCTTCGGGGGTTCTTTGGCTGGACGTCCCGCTCAGCCAATCAGTGGCTGTGGCAAGGCAGCGCGCTGATTGGCTGAGCGGGACAGGCAGACGCAGAGAGGCCCGAAGCAAACCGGAGCGTGGAGCAGGTGATGTATGCTCTGACCGGCGGAGGGGTTAACTAACATACTCTCAGCAGGATGTCAATCCCGCTGCCAGTATGTATTCACGTAGGGATGAACTGTCACTGGATCCGCAGCGGATCCGGTGTGTGTGTGTGTGTGTGTGTGTGTGTGTGAAGGCACCCTAAAGGGTAATTTTTCCTCTTGCTGCAGTAAATACAAGACAGTGATTTGGAGACATCAGGATCCCCAGAATTAGACAGGAGCCAACTACCCTCACCAGAACTACTGCCCCTACCCAGGATAGCGCTGTGAGTGACAGCCACCTCTCACCTCAACTTGCAGAATGTGTCCCACATTTATCTGTAACAGGACTCTTCATCATAATGGCCAGAACACTACACCACTGAACTAAGCTGTGAATAAATTATAAGTTCAGTCCGTGCTATGCATCCAGCACATGGGCCATATATCACTATACACAGATGTGTGATAGGGCCTATAAATCACCTTTCTGCATGGCCTAACATGGACCAGAGATCACTGCTGATGTCAACCAGAAAACAATCACCTTTGCTAATAGTTGTGAAAAAGTTATAAAAATAGAGAATATATAATCATAAACAATTGCCAGGAAAAAAAGAAAAATAAAAAAATATATTTTTTTCGAATTATTCTTTTATTTTCTCTCATTTGTGTCACTCTGGCCCAAGTTTTTCAATATTATACACACTCTACGTTACATTACTCTACATCTTGAGAAGAAATAGTGGGAGTAAGTAGACAGACTGCTGGTGGCACAGAATCGATGTGTGGAACTTCTCTTTCCAAGAAGCATAACAAGTAATATCAGACGGTTTGCTCTTTCTTGTTTAGGGTTGCGTTTATCTCCGGTAGTGCTGTCTCTTAGGGAATACTGTTCAGGGGGCATAGATAACACTAGATAACATGCCCCTAGTTTATTCTCTTCTCATGAAAGATTACATGTCTGTACATGTTTCATTTTTGTACACTATGAGCCAACCATGTTGTCTAAACCTCTGATTTGCTCTGTTAACAGCATTTAGAGAGATCCTTTACCACAGCTATATCTTCTTAGAAAACAGGAGACTTAAATTGTCACTGTCATTACAAAAAATTTTTTTGTAATGAGTGTTGAAACCCACTTAAAGTGTCACTGTCGTGAAATTTTTTTTTGCAGAAATCAATAGTCCAGGCGATTTTAAGAAACTTTGTAATTGGGTTTATTATCAGAAAAATGCATTTTTATCATGAAAAAGCAGTTTGAAGCTCTCCCCCCTGTCTTCATTGTTCTCCTATGGAGAGAGCTAAAGAAAAGACCAAAACAGGACAACAAAGAGTTAATCTACAAATCCCTCACGGGATATCTCCTGTGACAGTCATCAGTGACCTGTCTGAGCTCGGATTACAGCTGTCACCCAGCTCCATGCCTGTAATCCTCTGTTATCTGCTTTCTGCTGCCGGCTAACTCCCTCCTTCCTCCTCCCCCCTCCCCTCTCCCTAGAGCAGACAGGGGACGTCTCCTGCAACAAGTCACAATTTTCAGATTTTTCAGAGTGGATGAAAAAGAGGAAGGAGGGGGGGACCTGGGAAAAGGCTTTTTACATGCAGATAATGGCAGATTTGGCTAATAAACCCAATTACAAAGTTTCTTAAAATCGCCTGGACTATTGATTTCTGCAAAAAAAAAAAAAAATACGACAGTGACTCTTTAAGTTCCATTATAAATCCGACTTTTTTTTTTTCCCCTAACTGTGCACAGTCTTCTCCTGACTCGTTCTCCTGATCAGCATGGGTTTGAACACTCAGACCCAGACTGATCAAAACTTTTGTCCCTATGGCATGTCAAAAGGTTTTTTTTTTGTTTTTTTTTTAACAGTGAGACTTTATTGACTTTTATGGCAGAGGTTGTAGGCATGCTCAGTGACCTGGGCAAATGTCCTTGTGCAGGAAGGGGGAGGATGAGACTTGTGTCCATCACCTATTGTAAATTATTCTCTATCTCTATAGAAGGAGAACATTTCACTGTAATCCTGCCTTTGATGATAGTGAGGAGACTGCAAAAAGTGTTTCCTACAGAACTGAAGTGTTAGACTGTTTATTAGGAATGACAGAGTTAAAAATGCAATATTTTATGATTTTAATTCTATAGATAGTAAATTCCAAAAACAAGAAGAATAATTGCTATTAGTTATGTCTAACATTAAAGCTTTACAGGAAATGTATCATCTTCCTCTTTTCTACAGCTATTTTTATGCTTGTCAGTTCTTATTTGCAACAAATTTTCAGAGAGTACCTGTCATAAAAACTAATTGTTGAAATGTTGTCAGACATGTCAAAAGTTATTGATTAGAGCGGGTCTCAATGCTGATACCCACTCTTATCAAGAGAAATAGGTGAGGAAAGATTGTGGCAGTGCGATGCTGTCCATCAAAATTCCCTACAGAAGTTTATGACAAATTTTGACGTTCTAAGCCGCCAGACGGGGATATGATCGTGCTGCCGCAATCTTTCCCCAGCTATATGTCTCGATCTCTTACTATATGACACAAATGCAACAAAAGGGCTAGCAATACAATATCACTGTTCACACTTTGCAGGTGGCTAAAATACAGACAAAAACAGAAAGATGCAACAACAACCTGCAAGTACTAGAACTTACCGTATATACTAACTCCCCACACCCAGTTTTGTAGGCTTTGTATTAGCCCAAGAGAGGTTAGAGTAGACTATTTGTTAAAATGGTTTGCTAACAACCTAATTTTTTTCAAAACTTTTTGACAGCAGTTTTTGCCATTTCAAATAGAGTGGTACCTTGGTTTAAGAGTAACTAGGATTAAGGGCGTTTTGCAAGAAGAGCTCACCGTTTTTTAAAACAGTAACCTGGTTTAAGAGCTCCCGGTACTGAGTAAGAGGGGCATGGTCTGCATAGTGGGGTCTACAGCACTGTACACTAACCCAGGAAGTCTCCCTCACCTTCTAAATCATAGCAGATCCACTTCAGGCTGGGGCTTGCGTCAGG
Source organism: Dendropsophus ebraccatus (assembly GCF_027789765.1). NCBI lineage: Eukaryota > Metazoa > Chordata > Amphibia > Anura > Hylidae > Dendropsophus > Dendropsophus ebraccatus. The sequence continues at coordinate 64,936,809 of NC_091456.1, forward strand.
GGGGACAGGACTGTGGAGGTAATCTCTTGCTGCATTTATGTGCCCACATACTGTATAACCTGCTCATTCTTTTATGCTCCCTGCAATCTCAGTCAGCCCTCGTGTTTCCCATCCTCTCTATTCCTGCTATAATGTGCCTGCACTTGAACTCAGCTATTCACACTGCTCTATGGAAAGGTTTCTGTCACTGTCCTCCTGCACAGCTCTGTGATTCTCACTTCCTGATTGGTCCATGCTGAACACACACCCCTTCCCCATTGCTTTCATGTGACCACACAGACCTCTGACAGCAGCCCTGCTTCTCTATTCTAGCCTGTTGTACTACACTACTGCATTATGGGGATCTGCAGTTCCATCCTGTATCTACAATCTGCTGCTGTTTTTCATTCTTATGCCCTTACTGTACATTATGCACAGTAAGGGAAGTACATTTGCTATACTGTACAGTAACTTATAATTTAACATATTCAGCTGTTTGTCATTATTTGTTTAATCTGTTCTACATGTTATTCAGAATAAAATACCATTATTTTGGGGGTGTGGAACCAATTGTCTGCATTTCATTGATTTCTCATGGAAAAATTTGCTTTGGTTTAAGAGTGGATTTGGATTACAAGCACGGTCCTGGAAGGAATTATGCTCGTAATCCAAGGCACCACTGTATCTGTATTGTGTATACAATGTGGGAAGTTTATACGATAAGTCCTAGCACTTGCAGGTTTCTGTTGCATCTTTGTTTTTGACAGTATTTGCTATATCTCTATATTATGCAAAAACCAAACACCATAATTGTATGATTATTTATATGCCGGGTACTTAGCACCCAATTGTGTGTGTATATGTATGTATGTATATGTATATATATATATATATATATATATATATATATATGTATATATATATATGTATATATATATATGTATATATATATATGTATATATATATATATGTATATATATATATATGTATATATATATATGTATGTATATATATATATGTATATATATATATATATATATGTGTATATATATATATATATATATATACAGTCTCTGAATGTAAGTCAATATATATATATATATACAGTCTCTGAATGTAAGTCAATATAGAAGACTATGTTAATTTTATCTTATCACTGAATATTCCAATAGTCACTTAAAAATTACCTTTAATTATATCATTTAAAACACCAAACACTTTATTGCACAGCCATCACCTTTGCACTTTGTCTTCAGACCTTGTAGCATGTTTCTGGTACCCAAATTGTCCTCTTCTTATATGTTACACTGTATATGTTATGTCAAGACAAAAAAAAAAAAAGAAAAAAAAAAGTCTGTTTGGGTACTGTTCAGACCTGGTTGCGTTTTTGATGCGTTTTTTTTGTCTGTCCATGCGTTTTTTGCACCCAGCTCTTCCTCCTATTGCATATTATACAGTGCATATAGCCATTAGTAGTGGTTATTATCCGTGTGTATTTTCCAGCCGTGTTCCCATATTGCACATATCATTTCATATTGCACTCGTATAATGGTCACAGTCTTTTTTATTGTGCTTAAGTATCACGGTTATAGTCACTACTAAATGTCCCAATTTTCCATTTATAAACTTTCATGGTGCGTTCACACCTACAGGATCTGCAGCTGATTTTCTGCAGCAGATTTCATTTAAATAACTCAACACAGCATCAAATCTGCTGCAGATCTGCTGCAGATCCTGTAGGTGTGAACGCACCCTCAAACAAGAAAATATTTATTTGCTGAAGATATGTTACTTCCCTTGTTCATGGGGTTCACTTCAGTATTCTCATGGTCCGGCCCAACGCGTTTCCGCAGCCTCTCATCAGGGGCCTTGCTGCTTCTTTAACTCTGGAGCTCTGGGGCGTCTGTTGTGTGCTGGTGCATAGCTCAGATGATGTATATATATTGCTTTTTCTAATATCCTTTGTTAGAAAATGCACCTATGGGTATCAGACTAATCACTGCCCATTTGCATAATTGCCATCTGGATTGAGACCAACAGGAGAGGGTTATTATCCCATGCTGTATCTCGGGGTAGGGTGGGTTCTGGCCTACTATCAGGGCTGACAGGTTCCCTTTAAAAGAGGAGTGTGTGTAAGTAACCTAAACAACAAGCTGTCAACAATGAAAGGGAAGGAGCAGCATGTCAGGAGAAGAAGGCATGGTTGCTAAATGTTTTTTTTTTTTTTTTTTGCTAAAATATTTAACTTCATGAGCTCTACAAGTTTATCTATATTAGTTGAGATGGGAATACCCTTTTAAGGGGAGAGATTATTAATTGAAGAGAAATGCTCAATAATTGGTTATAACAACATGTTAACAAATCATTGGCCATTGACCGCACATCTCTTGTCTTCCCTTCACAATTACTGAGCTATATAATAGGCTGTATAAACAAGCGCTGATCAACTAGAGTGGCACTTGTTTACAATGTGACTGGGGCCATCCAGTGCTGATCCAACTCACCCGTCCTCTATTGATAAGGAAAGGACTGCTGATACTGGTCAAATCTATACAGCAAAGCTATACAATTGAGCTACAGAAAAAAAAAAAAAAAGTTAAGACTTCTGATTAAAAAATAAAATACAGAATTTTTATGGATTTTATTTATTTTTACTAATTATGTTTAAAATAAAAAAAATGATTTTGTTTTCTAATGATACAAAGCCTTAAAGGGGTTATCCAGTGCTACAAAAACATGGCCACTTTTGCACCACTCTTGTCTCCAGGTCAGGTGTGGTTTGCAATTAAGCTCCATTTACATCATTGGAACTGAGTTTGAAACCCCACCCAATCTGGAGACAACAGTAGGGGGAAAAGCGTCCATGTTTTTGTAGCACTGGATAACCCCTTTAAAAATAATTGTACTGGGGTTTTCTTTTTACAGAATTTTGCTTGTTCTTTCTTTTGATTTTTTTTTTTTCTCTTGTGTGTTTTAGCCCAGCGTGTTAATAGCCAGTTACAAGGAGTCGGCAAAAGCAGCAGCCCAGTTTGGAGCATACAAGCTGTCAGAATGGAGGCCAGACAGTCGTGTCATTGTTGTTACTGTAAGTCTACCAATAGGATACATAGAAAATGTATTGTTTGAGAAGATTAACCCCTAGTAATGAATATTGGTAACATGTATTGCCTAATTTGTGACATACTTTATGGCGTACCTCTCCAAACCCTTCTCTTTGTATGGGACACAGTTGTAATCATGCTCAATAACGTATATGACCTGTGTGAAGGTCACTCCACATGAAGGGGGAAGCAGATTTACCATTATTTTTGTTTAAACTGCTGTCACCTTTCACTGGAAGGCCATGTTCCCACGTAGTAGGACACCGGCCACTCCATGACCCAGCCGGATCACGGAACGGCCGGTGTCAGAGGATCATCTTGGCAGGTACTGCAGTACCGGCCGGATGATCTTCACTGCCGCTGAATTCGGATGCGGGTGCATCCGCGTGCACCCGCATGCTCCATTGTGTGCACTGACCGGTTTTCTGTGGCCGCTATTGCAGCCTACTACTTATCACAGACAGAACAGGAAGTCTCAGCTTAGTTTAAGCTTAGTGCCCTGAAAGCTGTTTGCATACTAATGTTGCATATGTAAGCAAAACTTTCTTAAGTTCCGTTTTTTCAGCATAAAGGCGATAACTTTAAATAAGTGAATCAGTGCTGTTTCTTACTACATCAACATGCTAACTAAATATGGTATCTGTCCATTCTTTCTCAAACAATAGTCATGTTGTAGTGTGTACCATGTAATTCATTGTAGGGATTCTTAATTTTTATAAAGAAAATTTGTCAGGACCATGCATGGATCCCCAGTATGCCACCAGCACAGTAATATGTAATTGGAGTACTCCAACATCAGGTAAAAATATGATTGTGCTGTAAAAGCATATAGCATCGCTTCCTTGTTTGGCCTGGTTCTAAAATTACCAAAAATTCATTTGTTTTTGCGTTTTTAGTTCTGTTTTTCTTGGTTGTACTTCCTAATAGTTTAATTTAAATGTAATTGTCTTATACCAGAGTATGCACCATAATCTAAAAAATGTTCTTTGAAAACAGCGCCTTCTAATAACATTTTCCTTCGAAAGAGACATCTAGGCATTGCTGTTATCCTGAAGAGTCAGGAACCCCTTACCCCAACACACCCTCCCTAGCTTGTGTGATGTCTCACTACATGACTACTAGACTTCTGAAACACAGCAGGTTGGTGGCAATTTTGGGGCCTTGTTGCTTCTGACAGGTTCCCTTTAACAAAGTGCAATAAAAAAATTGTCGGTAAAGCTCTCCCATTGAAGACTGAGACTGACTAAGGGCCCTATTCCACCGGACGATTATCGTTCAGATTATCGTTAAATCGTTCGAATCTAAACGATAATCGTTCGGTTGAAATGCAGTTAACGATTAACGACCGAATGAGAAATCGTTGATCGCTTTATAAGACCTGGACCTATTTTTATCGTTGCTTGTTTGCAAAACGTTCGCAAATCGTTCGCATTGAATAAGACATCGTTCGGTCGTTCGCAATAGATACGAACACAATAGCGAATAAATAGCGGAGAAAAACTATCACAATTACGATCATAAGTAACGATTATCGTTCCATGGAAATGAGTGAACTTTTTCAGGTCTTTCGCAGTAGCGGTCGTTTGAGATCGGTAATCATTAACGATTATGCAAACGATAATCGTCCGGTGGAATAGGGCCCTAAGGGTTGAGATTGTGTACAGGTTTCATGTACTCTACTGGCACTACATGAAGAACTTGTAATTAATAAATAGTAGGATCCTCTGACTGCCAACTAATTTGTTCAGTATAATAGAAATATGTGTATAGAAAGTCACTGAATCCACCAGTGTGCCCAAATCCCATCATTTGAAAGCTGTGGAGTACCAGTAAATTTACATTAAGAATGATTCTTGAGAGCTTATCTGGTGAAACAGCTCTTGCAGTTGGCAGGGTAGAGACAGTGTAGACAGTCATCATTGTGTGTGGCTGTAAATCATGTTTACTCTTTATTTTACCAAGCGCTAGTGAATCCTATATCTGGCTTCTTTCTTCCTTTGTTTAGTTGGCTGTATTTCTCTTATATTTAGTCATGGTTTAAGCTGATCATGTAAATGTCTTTGATGCATTCCTGGAAAAGTGAAGAATTATATATTTATGATGTTGACCCCTTATAATAGCACCAAGGCATAGCCTAACAATCATAATTTTGAGTCCTACAGACTTTTCCTTAGAGCAACAGCTGCCTAACTTAAGGAGCTGAGAAATGGAGGGTTTCAGATTTCTTTCCATCAACTGGTTTCCTGTTATTCAAGGAAGGAGCCAGGAAAAAAAAGAAACCTTAAACAGGCTAACAGACTGCTCTAGTGTAGAGGTTCACAGGCACATGAGGCTTTTATCCGCTTCAGGCCGGCAGATCCTTTATGTTCCCTGTTCACCACTTTCCCCAAGACATACTCCAGTATGTCTAGAAAGGCACTGGAAGTTCAGAGTCCAGCATAACATGTATGCAGCCAGGTATATGTGGGCTGCTGATCAAACAATATTCTTATTACGTGGACGGTCACAATTCTTGTTAAAAGTGAACCTGATACCAGTTAGCATGTTCCATAATAAAAAAGGGGCTATGCAAGTATAAATCTGTGCCGGCACACCTAAAACTCTTCCACTACAGGCCGGCCACAACCATGTTATTCGTGAAACAAGGTACGTGTGATTAACCCTTTGAGGACCAAGCCCATAATGACACAGTGGACCGCGCCTATTTTCATTTTTGCGCTTTTGTTTTTTCCTCCTCCTCTTCTAAGAGCTCTAGAACTTTCATTTTTCTATCTACAGGGCCATGCAAGGGCTTTTTTTTTCAGGACTAGGTGTACTTTGTAATGGCGTCTTTCATTCTACCATAACATGTATGATGGAACCCCAAAAATATTATTTATAAAAATATAAATTGGTGAAATTGGAAAATAGAATGCAATATGGTAACTTTTGGGGGGTTCCTGTGTCTACGCAATGCACTATATGGTAAAAGCGACATGATACCATTTTTCTATAGGTCAGTCCAAACACAATTATATGTAGGTTTATACAGATTTTTTAAATTCTCTTTTTTTTTTTTTTGCAATTAATTATTAATAAAATGGCCCTATTGTGACTCCTATAAGAGTTTTAGTTTTTCACCTACGGGGCTGTATGGGGTGTCAGCGTTCGCAGTGTTTAAGGGGTTAATGACCGGCTGCAGCGCGATCGGTGCAGCCTGTCATTACCGGTGAGGGCACGGCTACTGACTGCAGCTGGCCCTTACCGTTCCGGAGCACGCTTCATAGCACCTTAGAGACCCAGGCCGTACAGTTACGTCAAGGGTCATCTGTTGATAGACATCCATGACGTAACTGTACATGGGTTGTCTAGGGGTTAAGGCCTAAGTCCTACCTTTTACTTCCATTCCTTTTGAATCCAGTCTCAGCTGAAGCTAAAAAAAACCTTGAATGACAAGCTGTCATTTTCACTCCTATTGATAAAAAGTAAGGGAAAATTAGGAGGTAATATAACGTCAGAATCTGTCTACAGAAAGGTTCATTGTAGACTTTTACCATGGGGAGACATGGGTGTATATATAGATCTGTAGGCCAAAAACAAAAGGCAGCTTTAGTAAGAACATGTAAAAGGAAGAGCAACTTGCCTGTAGTGATTGGGGGTATCAAAGTTTTCCATGATTAATTACTATTTATGAGACTGGGGGTAATGCTGAGACCTTTGGGACAATGATTGTGCAAAAAAAAAATTTTTTCTCTGTAATATTAGGGCAGCTTTGAGGCTGTGTTCACACATAGTGTATAATTAGCATTATTTAGCACTGTTTTGTAACGGTTGCATAATTTGCAGGAAAAACGCAGCCTCACAGTTTTATCTTATCTTTCTTTACATAATCTGAGCCTAAATTATTATGTGGGATCTGTATTTTTGTTGCCATGTGATCAGCTGTGTTTACAAATACATTCACATTGCATTACTGCATCATTTAATTGCTGTGTTTGATTGCATTACTACATCAGGCTATGTTCACACATAGAATGATCACTCAGCTGTATAAAGGAACCATGGCATATTTAATAAGTGCTAATTGACGCTATTTAGCAGTGAATTATGCAATCGCAGCAAAAATAGAGCTAATTAACGCTTATTAAACGCAATGTACGTGCATTATTTCATTGCGATATCGTCCATATATACGAAGTGATAATTTGCCCAGTTAATCGTTTAATCATTTTGAAGCAACGATTTGGTTTTTAATAATGATCAGCGATGAGAGGAATAAATCATTAGAAAAATCGTTATTGCAATGGTTTTTTAAGATCTCTTAAGCCCATCTCACACAGGGTGAATCTTTAAAAGACTGTTTACACGAAGCGATCTGCGAATTTTCAGCGAACGACCAACAATTTAAGAACATGTTGTAAGATCACAATGAGCAATTTCTCGCTCATCGCTTGATCGTTTGCTGTGTTTACACGAGCCAATTATCGCTCAAATACAATCGTTATTGCGAAAATTCGAACGATAATCCATATAAATGCACCATTACTGCATCACTTCATTGAAGCAATAAATCATTGTGTTAGCTCCATGAAACCTGCAGGAACTAAATGCTTTAAAGACAAAAGGCATAATATAGACCACTTCCCATTTAGAACCGTTTTAATTAATTCCCCCCCATAAGGCTTTAGCTTTAAGCTTTTCCTTTTCTTTGCCTCCATTGCAGAAGATTTCTTCCAGCCACAGCTCATGTCTTCAGAATCTGCCAGACAAACATCTTAGCTTTCAGCCCCCTACTTACCATCCTTAACATAAATTGCCACAAAAATCAATAATGCCCCCCCTTGCTGTCTCCAAAAGTAAGGTGGTTAAGTAAGTGGATTAAAGGTAGGTTCCCCCCATTAGGTGGGTTGGTTACTTCAGTTGGGTGTGCCCAGTAGGTAATTTCCCCTATTAGGTAATGGGTAATTCCCTCCCAGTGGCTAAGGGCCCATTTACACAGAGATTATCTGATTATCTGCCAAAGATTTGAAGCCAAAACCAGGAATGGAATGGAATGGAGAAGCTACTGAGCCAGTGTGATAAATAACTCCCCTGGTATATGACTGGCCATTTATGAAGGAGCAGGAGTCTGAGTCAGAGTCGAAGCCACGGCTTACCGACTCCACAGCCCTGCTGATAGCCCCGCCTACTTTACCCACCGGTCCCGGGCTAATACATTACCTCTCTGCACTCCCACCTGCTTTTCCAGCTCCCAGACGTCCCGCTCAGCCAAACAGTGGCTGCGGTCGGACAGTGCACTGATTGGCCAAGCCAGACACCAGGGAGCCGGAGAAGCAGCCAGGAGCATGGACAGGTAAAGTGGGCAGGGACCATATTATCGCAGACCCATAGGCAATGACACTACAGAGCATTGCAGCGGATTTTGCTGCAGAACTCAATACACAAAATCAACTGTGATACTGTATGTGTCAAGGCACCCTAAACTAAATACAGATAAATCCTGAGTGACCCAGTTGACTTATTTATGGGTCTGTCGGGGTTCCAGTTTTTTTCAAAGTCAGGCATTAGTGGAAACCCAGACAGACTGGTAAGACAGATTCTTGGTTACAAATTTGACATTTCATACAATCTTGAAAATGGTAATGCGCTTACCCACTTATAGACCACTGCCCTGTGCACCAAACATTTATATATGTTTCTACTATTAGTGTGCATAATATTGCCTCTTTCAGAGCCTTCATAATATTTTATTTGTGTGGTTAGAAAGCTTTTGCCCTGTGCAGTCAGGGTTTTTGGAAACACTTGAAGAGTCCCGTGGGGCTTTTAGCATGAAGTATGTAGGAATGGAATGCTGTAAGAATAGACTGCCTGACAAAATATAACAGTCTGGGAGGATTTGCACGGTTAACTCCTTGCTGCTCATTTTCTGAATTCAGAAACAAATTTTATATTAAAATGATAAGATGGCATATTTACAAGAATGGTCCAGTTGGCTGTTATACAAATTGGCACCAAAAATAATGAGGTCTAATGAGGCTTCCAGTGCACCTATAGTTCTGAGTCTGCCGTATTCCTGGTGCTCTCTCCACCTCCTCTCATTTCATCACCAGTGATTGATGGCTTTCGAGGTGTCTGCTTGTGTATACAGCAGCTGTCAGTCCTGATTATGAGTCTACTGTAGTTAATGGCTATTATAATATGATTGTGTTATTTGGTGTAGTAGCTAGCCCAATTCACAGTATGAGTTGTCACCCCACAGAACATATTTTATATGTCCTTAGTTCATTGGTCGCATGCTTTATACACCGGTCCATCAGACATCATGTGATGTAAGGCTTCTGTACAGCTCCTCAACTATAAAACAACATGCCATGAAGCAGGTTTTCTTTTGTTTTACTGATTTTAATGCCAGCTGAGGCTTTGCACTCTGTGGTTGCTCAGTCAGCAGAGCATTTGTGACTTTTTGGTGACCCTGTTCTGTAACTTCACGTGGCCACTACTTTGTGGCTCATTTTCTGTGATCTTATCTTTTAATAATAACACTCATGGAAGATCATCAAAGATCGAGGAGGAATAACATACAACTGACTTGTTGCAACAATGTGTCCTATTACATAGAAACATAGATGGTTGTTGGCTGAAATAGACCATCTAGTTCTCCCTTGTATTATAGATATGTTTATTCCAGACATGTTTACATTTAATTATTGTAGATTTACCTACCACGTCTGCTCTGAGTTTGTTCCAAGCATCTACTACTCTTTCAGTCCCACAACACATCCTTTACAACAAATGTGTTTTAAAGGCAGACTGCATCAGCAGGTGCTGGATTTTATACCCATGTTGCAATGAGACTGAATGAAACATAAGATTTAAAAAAAAAAAAAAAACAAAACTCAATACTTTTGTTCTTCTTGTTAAGGAGACAAGCATAGGGAGAATACACTGTAACAGAACTGTTTCATCTTTTAGTTTGCATCTGCATTTATTGCTGGCTCTTTTCCTCTTTACCTTCAGCATGTTTGGTTTGGTCACAGCTTACGTAATGGAGAGCAAGAAGCCATGTGTAACTGTGAGAACAACCCCCTCTCTGTTAGAAATGCAAGTGTCCTTCATTCTGAACCCATTAGTCCTGACTCATACTTACCATTTGGAATGCTAGTTTTGGTGATCATGTGATTAAGATTAAGGTCTGTTTTCCCTCATACCTGGTCATCTGCTAGTGAGGGTGGCCATCTATATAGGTGGCCTGGGGTTCTCTTACAGAGTGACTTTCTTTATAGGGCATATGACCAAGGGTTCACATTGTGAGCCAATTCCTTTAAAGTGTAGTATTAGGGACAGTTTTGTAATGTATTTTTTACCACATTACCAGTAGATGTTATATGTAGAGATGAGCGAACCTCGAGCATGCTCAAGTCGATCCCAACCCGAACTTTCGGCATTTGATTAACGGTGGCTGCTGAAGTTGGATAAAGCCCTAAGGCTATGTGGAAAACATGGATATAGTCATTGACTGTATCCATGTTTTCCAGACAACCTTAGAGCTTTATCAAAGTTCAGCAGCCCCCGCTAATCAAATACCGAACGTTCGGGTTCGGATCGCCTCGAACCCGAACCCAGTTCGCTCATCTCTAGTTATATGTTAATGACCAGGATCTGTAGAATGTATGTTCACACTAACACAAGAAACACAGCACTACAGAATAATTGGGGTAATAGTAAATTGACTAGTACTTTTTATAAGAATTAGTACAAAGTGGAACCTTGCAGCCAGTCAAATGTCACCTTTTTTTTTACGGAACTTATGTTTACTATTTTCTGTATTTGTGCGTACAACTTTTATTTAGTTAGTGGTTATTTATTTAAAAGTATATTTCTGTTTTCTTCTTCCAGACTGCCAATGGATACATCCTATTCTTTGACATTGTTCCTGTTGCTGAGGACAAGTATTTATATGAACCTGTGTATCCAAAGTAAGTTGTTTTTTTATGTATCCACTTAATTTGAACTGTTAATAATGTGAACATCTGTGTGCATGTGTAAATAGATACACATGTACGTTAATTTTGGTTTATACTTGCTGTGTTTGCAGCTTGTTGCAGTAGCAATACCAAATGTGCTTTAACACTATTTCAGCATAAAATAAAAGTCACCAGGAAAATAAAGATCTGAGAGGTAAAGTGTGCTTATCTTTTTACATAACTTTTCATGGTAAGTAGTGATATTTAAAAGGGAAACTAACAGCAGGTTTTCCTACCTTCATCCTCAGCGATGTTAGTAATACAGTGGTGCCTTGAATTACGAGCATAATTCTTTCCGGGACCGTGCTTGTAATCCAAATCCACTCTTAAACCAAAGCAAATTTTCCCATAAGAAATCACTGATATGCAGACAACTGGTTCCACACCCTAAAAATAGTTATTTATTGTTCTGAAAAACATGTAAAACAGATGAAACAAACATTCAGAAACATCAGAATATGTGATATTATAAGTTACTGGACAGTAATGGAGAGGATGGGAAACACAAGGACTTACAGAGACTGCAGGGAGTATGAAGGAATGACAGATGTGAGCACAGTATAGCAGCACTCTGTCTGGGGAGAGAGGGGTTACAGCTATGGAGAGATTACCTCCACAGTCCTGTCCCCTGATGCAAGCCCCAGCCTGAAGTGAATCTGCTATGATTTGGAAGGTGAGGGAGACTTCCTGGGTCAGAGTACAGAGCTGTAGACCACGCTATGCAGACTATGCCCCTCCCTCAGTCCTCCTCCCACCCAGTGCAGGGAGCTCTTAAACCAAAGCGATGCTCTTAAAGTCACAATTGTGAAAACTTTGAGCTCTTAAACCAAAACGCTCTTAAAGTTACTCCTAAACCAAGGTACCACTGTATATGTAAATTAGGTGATTTGATGCACTCAGGAAGATCGGTACATTGAGGCTCATTGAATCATTATGTGTTATAATGCAGGGAGTTATATAGTCAATCTATAGTCGTATAGTCCATTATATGGTCCATATCCTCGTTGTATATCACAAAGTAAAGTCTATGGAACGCCCTGCATCATAATTTATTTTGATTTAATGAGCTCTGAAACAGTCAAACACTGCTATTGAACTGGCACAGTGGTGTCAGTTCAGTAGAGTACTGCTTTAGCTGTTTCGGAGCTCACTGTATCATAGTAAATTATGATGCAAGGAGTGCCGTAAGAGATGAAGGGTTTAGTCTGTGTGAATGCAGCCATAGAAAGGACTGTGCTACAGGTGATCACTTGTATCAAAACAAACTACCCAGCTGCAACAGCTGGGCCCACCTCATAGATTGAGAAGCACTGTTTTTAGGGATATTTTCCACTTTTCTCTTTAATTTTATTTTTTTTTTTAATAGACACAGCAGTAACCAACATACCTTTGGTAAACTATAATATATAGATATGTAAGAATCTCTTACACCCTTTTTTATCTGTGGTTTGTGACTGCTTGTGCCATTTCTAGAACTTGATTGTCAGCTTTTTAAGAGAATATATAGTTCAAATTGTATGTCACATATGTGGCCTATAAGTCTGAACTTGTTAAATTATATGTGAAGTATAGAATAGTTTTCAGGCTAAGTTCACACAATGTATGACAGCAGGAATTCTGTCACACGGCCACTGCGGTACCGGCCGGATGAACTTCATTTTTTTCGAATTTGAATGTGGGCATATACAGGTGTGCCCGCGTTCCAATTAGCCATTGCAGACAATGTAAAGTACGTCCGGAGCCGGACTTTACATTGTCTGCACTGTTAGTTTTCTGTGTGGACGCATGGAATCCTGGCCGGAGTGTATACACTCCGTCCGGGATTCCAAAGAAAACAATACAATGTATTTTTTCCATGTATAGCGGCCGTTGTTGAAGTCTGCAACAAAGACAGTAATTGAAATAATATGTTGTGTGAACCCGGCCTCAATGTATATTTTCTATTATTCTTTAGCAGGAACGATTTCCCACTTACTTTACTTACAAAACAAACAAATTCAGTCATACTCATCTGCAGCTCTGTCATGTTGCATCAGCATTCAGAAATTGTGTTAGATGTTTGGTGAATTATAATACATGCAGTAACTTGTCTAACTGCTATATGTATGTAAGGTTAATAAAAAAAACAACAGAACAAATGCATTGTCAGTCTATGTATGGTTTATCTCTTAGGCCGATTACTGACACTGGTGTAGCTTAATCCACTTTTAGCCTTTTTGTGCTAGGCACATGGGTGTTCACTCCCCTGCCCGTAGACACAGTCTTAGCGTTTTCTGCCTTTATGCTGTTGTGACTACTGCAAATAAAGGGGGAGGATTGTGTTTGCATAGAGCAGGATAAAAGAGCATACAAAGAATGCGATGTGGAGTCCAGATTATCACAACAACGAGTGCATTTCAACATACTTTGTGTGTGTGTGTGTGAGAGATCTGTGTGACATTTTAAAGGAACCTGCGGCTCTCCAGCTGTTAAACTACAATTCCCATCATGCCTGGACAGCCAAAGAAAATCCCCATCCTTGCTTTATAGGCAGAATACAGAAACTATATTAAACTATTTTTTTTTTTAAATGGCCGAAACGTTGTTTGATTATTTGTACGCATATGGCTAAATAAAAGAAGATACTTTTTTGATACTCTAAGAGACGCTGTCTTCAATTGCTGATCTTTTCTGGAAACTATTAAAGGGGTATTTTTACATAGAATGTCACCCCAAGAAATAAAACTAACATAGTGTTATTGCCAATTGTACTGGTTACAGTATGCCTTTGCTTGACTTACCACGAAAGAAAGTTGTGTAGTCTTTTGGGGTATTGTTAAGAGGACGCTTTTTTTATTTTATTTTAACAAAAGGTGGGGGGATAACCTACATGGGGAGAGGGTTAGTACAGGAAGGGACTGCCTACAGAGGGGAGATTACCTACAGTTCATGGCGTTTACCTACAGAGAGATTGCCTACCGAGAGGATATTACCTACAGGAGAGGGTGTTTACTACAGGGGGGATTGTGTAGGGGGGGGGGGGGCTTACAGGGGGATTTAAGATAGAGGGGGTTAACTGCTAGGTGGGTTACCTACATTAGGGATAGCTACATAGGGGGTACTGCTTAGTCTGAGTTGGTGGGAGGCTACCTACATGGAAGCAAAAAGAGGACCCAACTACTATATAAAGGTACTGAGGGGCCTAACTACTATATGTGGCTTGTCTACTATTTGGAGGCACATATTGTGCATAACTGCTTATTTGGGGACACTGTTACTGTATAAAGCAGTACAGTTTCTTTTTCAAACATCATTAAAATAGTAGCAAAGTCTGCCTGCAAGGAGAAAAAATTTCTAGCAATCTAGCAAAAAACAGAGAATTGATATTGCCCCCTTAGAATATCTAAGTACTCTTGGGCTGTTACTTCATTACCGTCTAGGACAGCTATCACACCCATGGTGCCATGATATCACGTTTTCATGGATCCAGTGTCTGTTTCGTTGCCTTTACACCATTGAACCTTTGATGTTTTTTGGTGTGAACAAAGCTTTGTCTACACCTGATGGTTTTCACTGATACAAGTGCCCTTATAATTCAATTCAGTCTTGCAGTAGTTTTGTGTTTTTGGCTGCAGTACGACAAAATGCCCCTTTGTCCCATGTGTCAAGTTTTTACTTTTGACCACAGCTGCTTCCGTTTCTAGATGTTTTGCTGGTCTTCTCACTCTGAGATGTGATCGAGGAAACTGTAAAACTCCACACATCTATCAACTTGGCAAACCGGGTCACAAACGCCCTACCAAGACACCTACCCAGGAGAACAACCTAAAATGAATAGGAGTGTACTAGTTATTTTGTCCAACCCCTGTATTTTTTATACTCAAAAGAAAAGTCCTTAATTCTGTATTCTGTGAGTTTTTTTGTTTTTTTCTTAGTCTGTGGAAAGTTGGAAAGTCAAGTTGTGGTGTGTTGACATGCGATAGTCTGAAGAGATTTATAGTATGTAGAGTGTCTAGATTAATCTATCTAGGCCTTTGTCTATTGTCTGAACATTAACAAATTAGAAACAGTTTATCCAAAAGTACATAATGTACCAGTGGTCATTAGTTTGTCTTGAGAACATTGAAATGTATCGGCAATTCCCAAATACATATTTGGACTTGCTTTCTTAACAAGCAGGGGTTATTCACAGCAGATGTGCTGTAGAGGGCTTACCCAACCTTCATTTGCCCTGGCTGTGTGGACACCACATACATACAGATATACTGTATATTAGATATAGCTGCATAGGCCTAAATTTATCAAAAAGTTTAACATAGGAACTGGTGTAACCAGTAGCAACCAATCACAGCTCGGCTCTCTGCTCTGGTAAAGTGAAAGCTGAGCTGTTATTGGTTGGTATCAGCAGTTTACACCAGTGTCAATTTTACATCCTTGGATAAATCTGGGCTATAGTGATTAAACTGCTTGCTGATCCACACTAAGGGCTGTATTACAGGGCCTGAATAATGCAGCAAGTGAGCACAGATCTGTTAGATCACCATTGAAGCTTCTAAACCTCTCTGAAGTGACAGACTGCTTGGCCAAAGACTGGTGAAGACAGGAGTGGGGTGAGCAGAAAAAAAAAAGAAATGGGACACCGAGGAGTGTGGACAGGAAAGTATAATCTTTATTATTTTACTTTACCTTATTATCAGCTGTCTGCTGCCCATCACTACACATAGCGATGTTCGGTCAGCAGCTGATGATCTGTAAATTTGCAAAAAAAAAAAAAGGCCTGTGTTGAAAGACGTCAATCAGCCGACTGGTTCCTCAGCTGATCGTTGTCTTTATTACACGGAGAGAGATCTGCCCGAATAGGCCTGATAATCACTTTGTGTAATAGGGCCCTAACTATAGCTAAATAACTTAAAGGGGTATTCCAAGATTAAACTAACTTCCACAGGATAGGGGACAAGTAAGAGATTGGGGGGTGGGAGGGTCCGACCACTGTACCCCCAGGTGATCTCCATATCAGCCCGCTGCTCCTTTGTTTGAAATAGATCCGTGGGTTTGGCACGTGACCTGCGGCTCTATTCAGTCTCTATGGAGACGCCAGAAAAAGGCGGAGTGCTGCACTCGGCTCTCTCCAGTGATCTTACTTTTTCCCTATCTGTGGATAGGGGACAAGTTAGTTTTATCTTGGAATACCCCTTTAACTTACTGTGCAGACCAAATAGAATTGCGGCTTAAAAACCTTTTTATTGTACTCCGGAAAGAAGGATCATACATGATGGAATTCAACATGTCTGATCCTAAGTTCCCTTGGGAGATAGTGTTGTCATTAGTGCTAGATAGCAGCTTATTCCCACTGAAAGAAACATGCATGCTTTGCCGAGACAAGATATGAAATACATCATCTTTTAATACCTGGTTTACATCTTAAGAGGATAAACTTTGAATAGACGTTAATTGGTCACCTTGTCAGGTTTATATTTAGATCCACGTCTTGTTTCTGTGGCCAGGGGTCATAATACTTGGATGCACCAAAAGTATATTTACACATTATTTACTGTGTACTTTCTTTTTACGTACTTTCCTTACAAGCGACGAGCTTGTTACACCAGGTTGTCCTTTAGCACTACATTAGTTTGTGCCTTACCACTATGTTAATACTCATTCGATGACTGGTAGCACATGACTTTTCCATTCACTTGTCACGTAGCTACAAATAAGCTGACTGTCGGTGTTTCCTGTGTCAGTATAGGAGCACGCTTCACGCTCTGCGCTGCTGGTGCATTTCAGATAAGTGGAGCTGGAGCACAGCTGCTGCTGATGTGGCAGTGCCGGCCGAACATTCCTCCCTGCCTCTGCTGGCAACACATATTTGTTGTTTAAAGGTCATAGCAATTCACAGTGAAAAGATCGACTTGGGGAACTATGTGAAGTTTACAGGCAGGATCACTAAGAATTTTCCCATCGTTTTTTTCACACAGACTGCAGATACCACTATCTTAGCTGTAAAGGCAAACATTGCACATAGTAGTTCTGTCCCATGCCTCTATTTAAATGATGAAGCATGTGTGTACCTAGATCCTGCCAAAGCATTAAAACCACTTACACAAGACAATAACATTAATTTCATGACGGCGTAAAACTACATTCACACACACACTGCAGTTTTATTGCAGTACAATTGTGATACTGCAGAATCTTCAAAAATCTAATGCCATACTGCAATGGAATGATGCAGCAATGCAATGAAACTGATGTATGAACACTGCCTTACCTGTCAAGGAGTGGCATGTATTGGGTACAGTCCGGCTGAACTTTGATAAGGGCCAAATTAAGATGGATAACTGGGTCAAGACCTCTCCATAACAGCATATGGAGTATTCCCTGTATGCTGTGGTTGGTACCTACCAGAAGGGATTCAGGGAAGGACAACTTGTGAAATGGCCACAGGGTCATGGGTTTGGTCATGGGTTTGGTCATGGGTTTTCTTTTGTTTTTCCCAAGTTAAAGGGTGAAAAACAAAACAAAAATCATCTGGTGTGAGAAAGTTATAAAGATTTGTAAATGTAGGGGCAGTACGGTGGCTCATCTGCAAAGAGTTTGTATGTTCTCTCCATGTTTGCGTAGGTTCCCCCCAAAACATATACTGTAGATAGGTGAATTTAGATTGTGAGCCCTAATGGGGACAGGGAGTAATAATTGGCAAAAACCTATGTAAAATACTGTGGAATCTGTGTGCGCTATACAAATAAAAGCATTATTATTATAAATGACTCCCATTAAATCTCAAGTCTTCCAGTACTCATCAGCTGCTGTATGTCCTTCAGTAAGTGGAGTTTCCTTTCCAGTCTGACATAGTGCTCTCTGTTGCCACCTCTATCTGTGACAGGAAACTACCGTAACAAGTAGTTCCTGTCATGGACAGAGGTGGCAGCAGAGAGCATGTCAGACTGGAAAGCTGGTAAGAAAACACCACTTCCTGTAGAACATACAGCAGCTGATAAATACTTGGAAGACTTGAGATTTTTAAATAGAAGAACTTACAAATCTGTATAACTTTCCAGCACCAGTTGATTTATAAACTTTTTTATTTTTTTTTATTTTTACTGGAGTACTTCTTTTTTTTCCACAAAATGATCTTTATTTCAGGGCATTAGTCAAGTAATTGTACAGGCTATCATTCATTCTTATCTGTCTTCATTTAAAAACATTATAAAAGACTCAAAGATTTTAGAGAATTGCATGAACAACTTCAGTTGGTGCTTTGAATATGGTATTGGTATTGTATTTAATATTTCCTCAAATCATCTCTTCCGTCCTCCACATACACATGAATGTTCAAGCTGGCTGAATGTTTCTGTGTCTTCTATGAGGTGTTAGCTGCCACTAGATTCCTCTGACGATGGCTTATCTCTCTGAAAACAAAAGGGTTGGACAGTGATTTTTCCATCGAGTCTGTCTCCTTTCTCTACCAACCTTATCTGTCAGTGGAGTCACGGCAAGTTGGCCAACAGAAATATAAAGTGTATGGTGACCTTTTTGAACTAAGTGATATCTGCTAGATTCAGCAGATGAAGAGAACGATCAGCTGAGGAGCTAGCAGTCATTTACTTGTCACCTTATCGTTGTCTTACAAATCATTGTATGCCGCTGCCACACATCACTCTGTGTAATAGCTGATACTTGACAGACAGCTGATTAACTTCGTTGTCAGTATATAGAAAGTAATAAAGATTATACGTACCTCTCTACACTCACCTGGTGTTGTGCTGCTGTGTTTCTGGGCCCCCCCGCCCTCAGATGGTAAATTTGTCTCTGTAATGAGGGCCTGCTCTGCCAGTCACTGGCCATGGCACTGTCCCGCCTCGGTCAGGGATAGGCTGGGCGGACTGTCACTGTCAAGACTGGTTGTGAAACATTTTTTCGGTAACTATGTCTAATAGGCTCTGTAAATGAGCACCGATCTAGTATATCAGCTCTCACTGACTCCACTACGCGGCTATGTAATACGGCCCTTATTCTGGCAGCAATGGGTGCTGCTGGGTCAAAAAAGTTCAGCAAACCATGCTTTTCCAAGAAAGGTGTTGTCGAAATAGATCAACAATAGTGACCATCTTGGTCCATTAAACTGAAGGCTCCACTACAAGTACGCTGTGGTACACTTCGGCATACCTTTTTGCAGATGTCCTAACCTTAAGTCCCTGGACACATTGGGGGAGATTTATCAAAGGGTGTAAAATTTAGACTGGTGCAAACTGGCCACAACAACCAATCACAGCTCAGCTTCCAGCTCTGGTGAAAGAAAAGAGGAGCTGTGATTAGTTGCTTTGGGCAGTTTGCACCAGTCTAAATTTTACACCCTTTGATAAATCTCCCCCATTGTGAACCCTGCCTTAAAATGAAACTAACGAAAGCAAAGGGCATTAAAGTGGCGTCAGATCTTATAAATGCTTCAGAAAAGCGATATCTATCATTTCAGGAACTGCAGGAGGCCTATGCCCTCCCATCTGGTCACTTTCTTGCTTTTAGACAGATCCATGGGTTTTTATTATCTAGATTGCGAAATTTACAGAATGAGCTGACGTCTAACCCCATCTCTACTTATATATGTACTTCTACGTCCACTCATTCTGTTTCTTTCTTGCATAATACTCTACGCCATGTCGCACTTGGAGGAGTTGAAACATCACTGTTTAAATATTGGGGAAACAAGCTGTCTCTCCCTGAATTGTCAGCTCAAATTCTTAAAGGCTGGAGTACGGTAAAAACAGCCATCATATGTGAAACTTGGAGGGAAACACAGTTTCGTATTTTGCATCACGCCACTTATGGGTTTACCCTCCCGAGAACCCCAGGGCGTCCTGACCGGATCATAGCATGCCCAAATTGTGGCGAACCTAAAACGGATCTTTACCATGGGCTGTTTACTTGCCCTCTGGTCAGGACATTCTGGGGAGATCTGGTCTCCTTACTTCGGGACAAACTGCATGTGGATGTCCCAGTAGACCCCTGTTTGATGATACTTCACATCCCTCCTGGGGAGGGTAGGGTATCTCTACTGATACATACTTTCCTTGTGGTGGCAAAACGCTGTCTTTTGTCTAGATGGTTGGTCCAGGATATGCCCACTGTTGGACAAGTGATACAACAGGTTAAACACTATCTACGCATGGAACAATTGGAAGCTGAGCCATCTAGAGAAAAGAGGGCTAGGCCCTTCTTTAGAAAATGGAAAAAGCTCATAACCTCTTTTCTAGATCCCACTGAACGCCAAAAGGTGGTCAGGCCGTTTCGTAATACTAAATGGTATCTTATGGCAGATATTGCTGGCACCCTAGGTGCCCTACGCCTACCTGACTAGAATGTTGGCATAGTACAATTGGAGGGAGAGGAGAGCCTCTGTTGCGAGCTGGGGATGGGAGGGAGGAGTGGGGGGGGGGGGGGGGGGAGGGAGGGGGGGTTATATAGATTGTTTATAAGATTTGTACTGTTTATGTAGCCGACGGGAGAGACATATTGTTCCTTCTATTTTATCTCCTGTATTGTATAACATTTGAAAAAATTTGAATAAAAATGATGTTTGGAAAGACAAAAAAAAAAATAAAAAATGAAACTAACAGCAGGTTAGAAGAATTTAACAGGTTTCCATAGGGCCCAAACTGCTGAAGAAGTTAGTTTTCTTACTTTTTTCCTCAGTGACCTTTTCCAGAAATCCTGTCTTTTTTTAATATGTTGTTTAGGCTGTTTGGTGCATTGGGGGTGGTACGACAGCCCTCGGTGCACCTATCTGCCTGTCTACATGTCCCTCTTTATGAATATTCATCCGGTACTCTTCAGTGATGAGCAGCTAGGGTGGCATCGCTGCTGTTCGAGGGGATGGCGGATCAGTGCACCACCGGCAGTAGTACCACTCCTAGTGCACCAAACCACCTAAATAACCTACTGATAAAACACAGGATTTCAGGAAAACGGAGCTGAGGGTGGAGGTAGGAAAACTACCTTCTTAGTTGTCCCCTGCCCTATGGGAACATAACAGCAGGGTACGTTTTTGTAACATGTTTGCTTCATATAATGTAGAACAAGTTTAGCCAAACTAGAACCTGTTTGTCATAACATGGCTAAAGTTTCAAGTTTTCTTTCTTTTTCTCTCCTCAATAGAGGAAGTTCTCGTGTGAAGATGGTACCTCATTACAAGGAGGAACAATGTGCTCCAGCATTAAATTTAGAGACCAAGAAAGTTCTGGATTTACAAGCTCCAATAACAAGGTATGTATAAGGGACTTGCAAAATGCAATATATAAAGCATACATTTTTATTTTACCTTTTTGATCATCATGAGTTAAATATATAGTTTTCTTTCCCTAGCATCCAGTCCATGATGGATGACCTTCTGGTGGCCACAGAGGATTGTTTACTTCACCTCATTCATTGGGAAGGCATGACAAATGGAAGGAAAGCTATCAACTTGGCTACTATTCCTTTCTCAGTTGACTTGCAGCCATCCAGAGGTACTGTGAACTTACATTTTTTTTTTTAAAGGTCTTAATAAACTTTGTTTTATTCATTATTAAATAAATGGGTTTTTAGAGATGAGAGTATTAATGGCTGACTATTAGAACGGCCTTGGGGGACGCATTTAGGTGCCAACTTCTCTGCACCTTCATCAGTGGTACAGAGGGGTAGTGAGCAGGTTGTGTAATAATCCTTGGCATCTTTTCTGCTGCTTAGAGAAGAAAAGGAGCAGCCACTGTGGCATCCTCAGCTTCACTGACGATTATGAAAGAGCTTTTGGGGGGGGGGGGGGGGGGGGGCAGGGTACCATTGCTATAATGTTGCTTAGGAATTATAGGATTTCTTTTATTTTGATCAGCTCACCTGCCTTGGTGAGCAAATATAGTACATCTAATAGTACAAGCCAAAAAGACAGAAATGGCTGCACATCGCACCCATGGCTGACACGAAGCTTATTCAGCTACATTTAAAACCAACATCAGAGGTTAGTATATAATTTGGCCAAACCATATTGCCTCATGTACCACGTGCAGGTCTTCTGATACACATTTAATAGTACCCTTAGATGTTTATGTTTTGTCTCTACATTTGGAGTGCTGTTGTTTTTTGCTATTACTATTTCAATTCCAGTGCCTTTCACCTTGGTGGTGTGTTTTCCCTCCCATATGAATGAATCTGTGGTTGTCAGAAAATGAATCTGTCCAGAGTAACCAGCTGTGGATAAAAAAGGCAGATTCTGTTCTGCAAGGAAAGAACGCTCTTGTGTCTACTAGTTGAACTTTATTCCATGTTAAATGTATTTGGAATAGAGCCCTGTACACAAATAAAGGTTATTCAGACAGGCCTTTTGACAGTTTGATGTTGTTGCCCAGTAAAGGTTGCGTTGCATTTGAGCATTGTAGGCAGTATTAGTTAAAGGGATTGTCCCATTATTTAGTTATTTGCTCTGTATAATAATTTTGGTGTAAAAAAAAAAAAAAAAAACCTCTTGTGTCCACATATTTAGTTGTTGTGGGACACCTTGCTGTTGATTTGACTTCCTATAAGGGCCAGTTCACACTGAGCAAGATCGTAGGAATTCTGTGGCGAAGATTTCCACCGCGGAATCCCTCTGTGCTTGGTGTGCTGCTTTGAGCGAATGGGAGAGCGCGCGCTCGTCCGCTTCCTCTCCGCTCAAAGAATGAACATGTTAGTCCTTGGAGCTGAGAGCGGCGGCAGCGGACGAGCGCGCGCCCTTTCCATTCACTTACAGCAGCACACTGAGCACGATGGAATTCCGATGATCTTGCTCAGTGTGAACTGGCCCTGAGAACTTCCATCTAACTTGACTGTTGGTGGTTAGAAAAAGCTGCCCATTGTGTGCAGATTCCTAGTGTTTGGTCTGCACAATGGCAGGGACTTAGGGTACTATTACACCAAGCAATTTTCCGACAACTAACGATTAACGATAAACGATCTTAAACGACCGCTAAGGCAAACGACCCGAAATCGTTCACCTAAGTACACGAAACGATGATCGTTATTTATGATCGTTCTTGCGGTCCTTTAGTCGTCGCTATTGCGTACGTTTCAGCTGTGAATTCTTATTCCACCGAACGATATGCGAACGATCAAACGATAAAAATAGGTCTGGATCCTATTAAACTATCAACGATTTCTCGTTGGTCTTTTAATCGTTGCCTGCTATTACACGAAATGATTATCGTTCAAATCCGAACGATTTAATGATTTTTCGAACGATAATCGCTCCGTGTAATACCACCCTAAGCTACTGAGAATGTGTTATCACAAGCCCTAACATACAAAGTGTCCTGAAAGGGAATCAAAAGAATTAAGTGTACTTTTACACAGCCCGAGCGATGAGAACACTGATCGAGATCTACGCTTGTTTACAGTGTCTTTAGAAGGCATGACTGTGTGACTGGGCCGCACTAATCGTTCCTCCGGACACTGTATATTGCTTTCTAGCAACACTCCTTGTCAATAATCGGCCTGTTAGAACGTGCCCTAAGATATGTCAAGTCTAAAGAGCGATTTCGAGACTCATGAGCATTATTTTGATAAATCTGATGTTTTTTGTGATCTAACACAGAAATGTTATCATTTGTGGGACTTCTCCTTTAAATTGGGCAGAAGAGTCAGCATTATCATTACCTTTACTAATGTGATGCGTCATATAAACATGTGCTATGTATGATTGTTTGTTGGTTTATGTTCTTCCTAGCAGGTTCATTCTTAGATTTTGAGGGTGTCCACATCCGGGACATGGAGCACTGTGTAACTCTTGATGGGTTTGCTGTTGTTTTTAATGACGGTCGCATTGGATTCATCACACCAGTGTCAACTACAGCAGATGTAAGTGTCAACGGGACGGTTATAGACCCCATTTGTGGCTGATATCATTTGTTCTGAATAGTTCTTTCATTGGAACCATCAAACTGTTGTTCCATATACATTAATACATTGTGGTTTCTATGCAGAGTTCTAAACTGGAGTCAGAGAGCAACTCTTAATTTATTTAATTTCCTTTTGAAGTGGCGAAGGTACCACATATTCTAATTTTGTCACAATGTAAAAGAGGACAATAGAAAACTTATATACACCAAGCTAAAAACTGTGATCTTGGATGAAAACTAAACACCAGCAGCTGTCTATGTACTTAAAGTTGTTTGTACTTATAAGGATTTTTGAGGCATAAACCTTTAGATTTTGTAATTGCCCCAACATGTGCTGATCCTCCACCATGATGGTTGTAGGCATAAATGAACATTTTTAACATAATCCCTTTGGATGAAATTGGGTTTACTGTGATATTCCACCCTTCATTTTTCTGGTATACTGGCACTAAGCTTAGGGCAAACATTGTAAACCCACTACAATAGGAGAATTTGGATTGGACAGTCGAAAAAACAAAAACAAAAGGCTCTTCTTTCACTTTTGCATAGTACTGAAATATTACCATGGAGTAGCCCCATAATAGTGTCACAAAAAAGAATGTAGTCAAAGTTCTGTGCAGGCAGCAGTGTCCCTTATGCAAGATTTAGTAACACAGTAGTACCTGTATTGAAGTACTTATAGCAGAGCCTATATTGTTTTTAGAAATCTGTATAAATTATTATACAATTATTTAATGTATTCTCGTCTCTCACCCACAAAATGTACATACTAAAACAGCCTCTTACTGTCCATTTAGCTAGAAAATGGTGATTGGAAAGCAAACCATGAGATGTCTATATTTATCAGCAAGGGGATTGTTCCTAAAACAAGGGAGCTTCTGGCTTTGGAACAAACACTTTTGTTATGTGTATTGCATAAATCAGGAGTCCTCAACTGGCGGACCGCGGTCCGAACCCGGACCGCGGAGGCCAGCTGTCCGGACCCCTGGTCAGACCTCCTAACCGCCCCGGATCGGGTCTGTCCCGGGGCGATTAGGAGGTCCCGCTCCCCACCGCACTGCCTCCCGCCCCATAGGCGTACTGTCCTTAGATGTCAGTACGCCTGTGAGGCTGGGGGCAGTGTCGGTCCGGCCCCAGGCTGATACGCTCTCTCTGGGAATGTCCCGGGGATTCCCCAGCAGAGCGCGCACCACAGACCTCAGTGTACGCTGCCGGCTGTGCAGGCTGGCGGCGTACGCTGAGATAACTGATGCGCGCTCTGCTGGGGAATCCCCGGGACATCCCTACAGAGCGCGTATCAGCCGGGGGCCGGACCGACGGGATGAGAATAAGACAGCCGCAGCGGGGAACGAGGTGCAAGGTGAGTTGTTTTTGTTATTTTTTTTTTCTGTCTGGGGGGCATCTACAAGGGGAGAGCGCACAGGTGGACTATATACTACAGGGGGGACCTCACAGGGGGCTATATA
Organism: Dendropsophus ebraccatus; assembly: GCF_027789765.1. Classification (NCBI taxonomy): domain Eukaryota; kingdom Metazoa; phylum Chordata; class Amphibia; order Anura; family Hylidae; genus Dendropsophus; species Dendropsophus ebraccatus. Next base: position 64,962,239 of record NC_091456.1, read on the forward strand.
CTACTAAGGGGGCTATATACTACTGGGGGGAGCGCACAGGGGGCTATATACTACAGGGGGGACCTCACAGGGGGCTCTATACTACTGAGGGGGCTATACACTACTGGGGGGAGCGCACAGGGGGTTATATACTACAGGGGGGACCTCACAGGGGGCTATATACTACTGAGGGGGCTATATACTACTGGGGGGGAGCGCACAGGGGGCTATATACTACAGGGGGGACCTCACAGGGGGCTATATACTACTGAGGGGGCTATATACTACTGGGGGGAGCGCACAGGGGGTTATATACTACAGGGGGGACCTCACAGGGGGCTATATACTACTGAGGGGGCTATATACTACTGGGGGGAGCGCACAGGGGGTTATATACTACAGGGGGGACCTCACAGGGGCTATATACTACAGGGGGAAAGCACAAGGGGGGCTATATACTACTGGGGGGGACCTCACAGGGGGCTATATACTACAGGGGGAGAGCACAGGGGGGCTATATACTACTGGGGGGAGCTCACAGGGGGCTATATACTACTGGGGGACAGCGCACAGGGGGCTATATACTACAGGGGGAGAGCGTACAGGGGGGCTATATACTACTGGGGGGAGCTCACAGGGGGCTATATACTACAGGGGGAGAGCGCACAGGGGGGCTATATACTACTGGGGGAGCAACAGGGGGCTATATACTACTGGGGGAGCAACAGGGGGCTATATACTACTGGGGGAGAGCGCACAGGGGGGGGCTATACACTACTGGGGGAGCAACAGGGGGGCTATATACTACCAGGGCAGTCACCCCCTTTGTACCTAATATCAAAGGCCTGGTGAGAGAGAAAAAAATGCCAGTTTTCCCGCTAATAAGCAGCAATTCTGTATATAAATAGTTGAACGTTTGTGACAAAGTAACAAAACACGTTTCCTACTGATGTTCAGCTCGGACCTTCACCTGACAATAGACCCCGGTAAGTGGACCTTCACTAAAAGTTGTTGAGTACCCCTGGCATAAATGATTCTTGTTAAAGCAAAATGTGCATAATTCCACTGTATTCTGGCAGTAGTCTTTTGTGCGCATTGCCACACAGTATTTCTGTGCACATTTTATTGTATCATTGTATGATATAATTCTGGCATGAACTACTGTATATTGTGCTACAGTATGAGTTTAGAGATGCGTTTTCCTCCTTTGGTTGGTTAGCTTAGCTTTCATAGTCCAATGCAATAGAAAACAGCAGACTGCACTGCTCCACTCTCAGGTTCAAAACTGACACTGCCGGTTTGACCCTGCATCAGGTAGCCTCCGTGGTGCTCAATCTAAGAAAAAAGTCCCGGACATTGCAAATGAAAAGAAAAGCAGATGGCACTCACCAGGCTGTAGTGTGTAAAAATTCGGCTTTATTCAGGCATGTGAGGCGCGGGGAGAGGCAGAAATCGGATGACCGCAGTTTTGCGGCAAACAATGCTTTGTCAGATCCACACATGATTCCCAGGTCACTCCTTATATACAAAACTTTATACATAGCGCACAAGTGAACAAACATGTAACAAAGTTTAAAAGCATAAGAAACAACATGACACACAATGTATTATAGCAGATTGATATCACTCCAGGTATTTATTTCCAAGTTTGCTGACTCTTATAAGTGATGAAATCTGTTACCTTATGTACCTGACCTCCTAATTGTACTGATCTCACATTCTTCAGTGATGAACAATAGTGACATTGGTCACACTTATAGTTACCATTGGATGCCTGTGATGTGAGCCATGAGCTCTTAGTGGGAGGCTGTGACTCTACCCGACCATGAACCAGGAAATCTCTAAGATTCTGAGCCCTTCTAAATGCTACTATAGGTTTTTTACACGCAATCTCTCTATGTAACTCATCCTGTTGAACAATGTACCAATTGTTTTGTATAGAACTTTTTATTACATGCTTAAGAGGGGTAAAGTAAACTGTGAAAACTGTCCGTCTTTCTGTCTTCCTGCCCTTATCCTTCACTCTTTGTATACTGCATTTGTCCATGTTCTGTGCCTTTTCCATAGCTTGTTGTACCAGCCTATCTAGGTACCCTCTGGCATGGAGACGCTGACTCAGTTCCTTTGCCTGTTGCATAAACTAACTATTGTCATTATTGATCCTCCTCAGCCTAACAAATTGGCTGTATGGCAACGATTTTTTAATATGGTAGGGGTGAAAACTAGTAAAATCCAGTAGGGAGTTCACAGCTGTCTCTTTTCTAAAACAGACGTAACTAATGTGTTTTGACTAATGTTCAAATGTACATCTAAAAAGTCCAATGTCTTGTCACCGAAAACTGCTGTATATTTCATGTTCAAAGAATTCTCGTTAAGATAGCTATCAAACTCCAAAAATCAATCTTTTCTTCCTGACCACACTACCAATATGTTGTTTATGTACCTCAGGTCAATGTGAGGAACGATTATTCACGGAAAACAAGGCACTTCACATTTTTGTGGATTTTTGGCAACTAATACCAATATGGTCTCTTAGGATTAGACACTAGCAATATTTCCGCAAACCTCTTGAAAAAAACTCCCCTCCCCCCCCACCCTATTCGTAGAAGGGTACAAGTTTTGTTAACAATAGATATTGTGGGATCTGAAGTCAAAGGTGTGTATGTAGTAACATCTGACAACTGTCTGTAGGCCTCCTCTAAGTAATAGGTTTTGGATAGGATGACTACATTGCCTCCCTTATCGGCCGGACGCACCACCACATCATGCTAGTGCACTGCTTTCCCCTTCTGTAAGGTTAGAACAAGACTTAGGATTAGGGCTGGGCGATTAATCGAATTAATTCGATTAATCGTCCAGAACGTTGAAATCGATTTGATTTTTTATGAAAATCGTAAATTCGATTTTAAAAAAAAATCATTTCGGGCTGCGGTGCCGGGGAGGAGCTGAGAGAAGGGGGGTTGCGGTGCAGGCCGGCGGGAGAGCCGTAGAGGGGCGGTGTGGGTGAGCGGGGAGAAGATGCTGGGTGGCCAGGCTGGAGAGGGGCGGTGCAGTGCCGGCGGCCTCCAGCCACTGACAGCGCCGCCGCTGATCTGCCCCCGCCCCTTCCACTGAGCGTCCCACTCCCCTCCCGGCCAGATATGGAGGTCCCGGGTCTGTGGAGGAGGAGGCCGCAGGGACTACAGTAGGTGGTGATCGCGGCGCTGCGGGTCACGGAGCTATACAGCGGGATGGGGGGGGGGGCTCGGTGCAGACCCCCGTTCCCGCTGTATAGCTCCGTGAACCGCAGCGCCGCGATCACCACCTACTGTAGTCCCTGCTCCTCCTCCTCCACAGACCCGGGACCTCCATATCTGGCCGGGAGGAGAGCATGTGTGCGGAGGTGAGAGGAGGAGGAGAAGGAGATGTATGTGCCCTCCTGCTCCAATCACCTCCAGCTGCACCAGTCACCCCCCAGTCCCCTCAGTGTCCCCCCAATCCCCTCATTGTTCCCTCAGTGTCCCCCCCAGTCCCCTTCAGTGTCCCCCCCAGTCCCCTTCAGTGTCCCCCCAGTCCCCTTCAGTGTCCCCCCCAGTCCCCTTCAGTGTCCCCCCCCCAGTCCCCTCAGTGTCCCCCCCAGTCCCCTTCAGTGTCCCCCCCAGTCCCCTCAGTGTCCCCCCAATCCCCTCATTGTTCCCTCAGTGTCCCCCCCCAGTCCCCTTCAGTGTCCCCCCCAGTCCCCTTTAGTGTCCCCCATTGTCCCTCCAGTCCCCCAGTGTCCCTCCAGTCCCCTTTAGTGTCACCCCAGTCCCCTTTAGTGTCACCCCAGTCCCCTTTAGTGTCACCCCAGTCCCCTTTAGTGTCACCCCAGTCCCCTTTAGTGTCACCCCAGTCCCCTTTAGTGTCACCCCAGTCCCCTTTAGTGTCACCCCAGTCCCCTTTAGTGTCACCCCAGTCCCCTTTAGTGTCACCCCAGTCCCCTTTAGTGTCCCCCAGTGTCACCCCAGTCCCCTTTAGTGTCCCCCCAGTCCCCTTTAGTGTCCCCCCAGTCCCCTTTAGTGTCCCCCATTGTCCCTCCAGTCCCCCAGGGTCACCCCAGTCCGCTTTAGTGTCCCCCAGTCCCCTTTAGTGTCCCCCAGTGTCACCCCAGTCCCCTTTAGTGTCACCCCAGTCCCCTTTAGTGTCCCCCAGTGTCACCCCAGTCCCTTTTAGTGTCCCCCATTGTCCCTCCAGTCCCCCAGGGTCACCCCAGTCCGCTTTAGTGTCCCCCAGTCCTCTTTAGTGTCCCCCAGTGTCACCCCAGTCCGCTTTAGTGTCCCCCAGTCCCCTTTAGTGTCCCCCAGTCCCCTTTAGTGTCACCCCAGTCCCCTTTAGTGTCACCCCAGTCCCCTTTAGTGTCACCCCAGTCCCCTTTAGTGTCACCCCAGTCCCCTTCAGTTTTACCCCAGTCACCCCTCATCTATACCTGTACTACTACACCCCTTATCCACTATACCTCCACTCCTACACCCAACGTAGATGGAGGCACAAACATGATTTCCTATACTATATGGGGGCTCTGTTACACTGGAAATCAATACAGTTGTTGTCTAAAATATTAAAATAGTATCTGATGCTGCAGGGAGAAAATGTTCTGTTTATTTAGCAAAAAAGGAAAAAAATCGAGATTTAAATCGAGAATCGTCAAAAAATTTAAAAAAATCGAGATTTTATTTTTTGCCCATATCGCCCAGCCCTACTTAGGATATATGAGTGCTTTAACATCATACATGACCTTGTCCATGGAAATGGGCGAATCGGCAGGTAAGGGAGGGTTAAATTTAGATTCTGATTACATTTGTGAGCTTTTGGAGTTAGTGATGACATCAAACGCCTTTAAATTTAATGGCAAATGGTATTTGCAATGTTTGGGAGTGGGGATGGGTACACCAGTAGCTCGGTGACAAGACATTGGACTTTTTAGATGTACATTTGGACATTAGTCTAAACATATTAGTTATGTCTGTTTTAGAAAAAAGAGACAGCTGTGAACTCCCTACTGGATTTTACTAGGTTTCACCCCACCATATTAAAAAAAATTGTTGCCATACAGCCAATTTGTTAGGCTGAGGAGGATCAATAATGACAATAGTTTGTTTATGCAACAGGCAGAGGAACTGAGTCAGCGTCTCCGTGCCAGAGGGTACAACAAGCTATGGAAAAGGCACGGAACATGGACGGATCCAGTACACAAAGAGTGAAGGATAAGGGAACGAAGACAGAAAGACGGACAGTTTTCACATTTGACTTTACCCCTCTTGAGCATGTAATAAAAAGTTCTATACAAAACAATTGGCACATTGTCCAACAGGATGAGTTACTTAGAGAGATTGCATGTAAAAACCTATAGTAGCATTTAGAACTGCTCAGAATCCTAGAGATTTCCTGGTTCATGGTCAGGTAGAGTCACAGCCTCCCACTAAGAGCTCATGGCTCACATCACAGGCATCCAATGGTAACTATAAGTGTGACCAATGTCACTATTGTTCATCACTGAAGAATGTGAGATCAGTACAATTAGGAGGTCAGGTACATAAGGTAACAGATTTCATCACTTGTAAGAGTCGGTTTATGCCTTGATCTGCCTATCCAATCGATACTGTATAGCCAAAACTATCAGGCCTATGTGGAAACGTTTTTCAGTGCATGTTAGATCTATCCGTACTGGTAAGGGTAGCCCACGGATGTTTAAGCATGTGATAGATGCACATCAGGGCGATATTTCACAATTGATGTTCATAGGTTTGTCTACGGTACCACAATCTAGATATGAGAATGATAGGCATAGAGCGCTTTTACGGAAAGAAACTGAATTCATTATAAAGTATGATGCTTTAGGAAACTTGGGACTAAATACCTGGAGTGATAGCAATCTGCTATAATACATTGTGTGTTATGTTGTTTGTTGTGTTTTTAAACTTTGTACATGTTTGTTCACTTGTGCACTATGTATAAAGTTTCGTATGTAAGGAGTGACGTGGGAATCGCGCGTGGATCTGACAAAGCGGTGTTTGCCGCGAAACTGTGATCATGAGATTTCTGCCTCTCCCCGCTCTTCATATGCCTTAATAAAGTCGGACTTTTACACACTACAGCCTGGTGAGTGCCATCTGCTTTTTTTCATTTGCATTAGCTTTCATAGTACCAGTCTGTTACCAGTTTATTACTTTTGCTTGCTTTGTGATGGTCACATTCATTTAAATGTGAATTAAAGCAGTGTTTCTTATACTAACAGCAAATCCATGGGGTTTGGGCACCGGATGTTGTAGATGGAACCTGTGTGGCAGTAAATCATAAATACAGATTGATGGCGTTTGGATGTGCCAAGTAAGTACCAAGCTTATTATGTATAGAAAATCTGTTTAAAGGGAAGCTGTTACCAATATTGTCCCTTTCAGTATCAAGCTTTGGCCCTGTAGTGCTCTTACATTGTATTCCAATCCATGGCCATAGTTTTAGTATGCAAGTCACATATTTCCCAAAAATATACCATTTTGGCATATGCTGGATTAGGGCTGGGCGGTATACCGCAAAAATACCGATACAGTCACTGGCTTTGGTTAACCGACCTCAACTTTGCCAGGACTGTATCCCTCTTCCTCCACTGCCTGGCCTGGGTAAAACTATTCTGCTGTCTGTGTGTGGTGGAGGGGGGGGGGGGGAGTAGGGGGCGGAAAGATGATCCTCCGATTCACCTCCAGATCCCAGCAAGGGATAGAAGATCCTGCTGCTGGGGGTAACGAAGAAGGCTGGAGATGTGACAGGCTGTTTCCAGGTAGCAGCTCCCCCTCCAGTGTGTGCTCATCTCTGCTGCTGCTGCCAGGCGGCTCTGGAAGCTGCACTCCCAGCAAGCCATGGCCCCCCTCTCCCGCATATACAGTGGCTGCAGGGGGTCAGGTATGGTTCGGCACATTCTTGCTCCACTGGGCACCGCACTCTTTCCCGCACAGGAATCCTCGGCGCCCGTTATCTTTTGGTAGTGTTGGAAGCAGCCATGTGTGACACTCAGCCCGGGACACTCCCAGCAGATATATGTGATACACCAACACTTAGGGACAGGGCGCCAAGGATTCCTGTGCGGGAGAGAGAGCGGTGCCCGGTGGAGAAAGGAGGTGCCGACCCCATACCTGACCCCAATTGTATGTGCGGGAGAGGGGGGGGGGGGGGACAGGGCAGAACAGCACGTAAAATAGATATATAGATATGAGAGAAAGGAAATATATTATATACAGATAGGAGATAGATAGATGGATTGATAACTGATAGATAGAAAGATAGAAGTCTTATCTATCTCCTCTCTCTTACATCCTATCTATCTATCTATCTATCTATCTATCTGTATATCATCTGTCTACCTTAGATCGATAGATAGGAGATAGATGATATATAGATAGATATGAGAGAGAGGAGATATATTATAGATAGGAAATATACAGATAGTATATACAAGGTAGATAGGACTCATATTATAGATAGATTATATATAGATAGATCTCCTCTCTCTCATATCTATCTATATATCGTCTATCTCCTATCTATTTAGATGTAGATCGATTGATAGATAGATAGCTATAGCAAACAATATAGGCAGCACTGTGGGTGCCAGCAGACGAATCCTAGACCTTAGATCAAATCAGCTAGTAAAAAATACTCTGCAGCACTCCGATTGTAGTACAAACGTGAAAATGTGGATTTATCCCATGTTATGATGTGCAGTAAACTTCATAAGTAAACCACAGGGTTTTGAAGTCTCCTAAGTGCCACTTGAAAATGGCATAGGAGACGCAGAAACGGCGTGTTTCAAATGAGTGTGGTTTTCAAAAGGGGGCGTGTCATATTTACCGTTCAATTTATTGTTAAAGCGGCAATATGTACGATTATCCTTGATATTAATTTAGGCCATTTTCGCTCAGCCCTATGCTGGATGCAGATAGTCAAACCCTAGTATCTTTGGGCATGTTGTGCAAAAGCACCCTAAAACAGCCGTATCCCTACAAAAACTTTAATCAGCCTTGATTTGTCCTTCGCAGTTACAAAGTTACTAACCCACTTACCTTTTCTTTCATTTCAATAGTGGCTCTGTACTGGTATACACAGTAGATAACACAACTGGCGCTATGCAGCTTTCTCATAAACTGGAGCTCACTCCTAAGCAGTACCCAGGTAAGACTAATCATTCTCTTTCTTTATTTTTTTTTTTTAACCCAGTCTGCTGACTCAATAACTGCAGAGTCCCAAACACCATCTGGCATTTAAATCAGCTAAAAAAACTTTGCCAGGAGTTTCTATGGCCAAGAAGCAGCTATATGTAAGCCTTACATCACCAAGCATACCAAGCATCAAAAAGAGTGGTGTAAAGCATGCCACCATGGGACTCTTAAAATGGTTCTCCAGAATTACAAAAAACACAGCTACTTTGTTGCAAAATCAGTGCCACTTGAGCTCCACTGTAATGGAACTGAGATGCAAAACTACACCTAAACTGAGGACAGGAGATGTGCTGTTTCTGGAATAAAGCGGCCATGTTTTTCTAAGCCTGGATAATTCCTATAAGCAGTGTAAATGTGTTCTGTTGAGTGACAAATCATGCTTCCATATCTGAGGGACGAGTCTTAGTTTGGTGAATGCCAGGAGAGGTTTACCTGCCTGACTTTTCTGTGCTAACTGTAAGGTTTGGTAGAGGAGGGATAATTCTATGGGGTTGTTTCTCAGGGGTTGGCCTAGGCTTCTTAGTTCTAGTTCTGTTTTAGCATGACTGCCTCAAGGCACATTGTCTATAGAGGCATGGTTTGGTGTGGAAGAACTTGAATGGCCTGTAATAGGAACTGACCTCAACGCCATCAAACACCAAAATGTATTATAATATATAACTTTGAATAGGGGGCCAACTGCATACTAACCCCTTCATGACCAAAGGCCATTGATGCATGGATGTTCAATTAGACAATTGAGCACACTGTGATACCAAAAATGTTTGTTTGTTTGTTTGTTTATTTATTTTTAATGTATTTTTATTTGTGAAATGGGAAAGAGAGTGATTTAAACTTTTACTGAGGTAGGAGTTTTCCTGCCCATGTCTTCTTTCCCTGACTCCCTTAAACGCTGCAATCGCTGTAGCTTGTGGTGATTAAAGGGTTAAAGGACAAGTGCCATGAAAAACTTTTTCCCAGTAATTGAAGCACATTACAAAGTTATATAACTCTGTAATGTGCTTCAATCACCTATCTGCCTTCCTTCCCTGTCTTTTCCCCCCTCCACCCCCCACCAGGAAGTGTCCTGACTCACACAGACCTGATTACTGTTGTCACCGTCACCAGGCAGCTCCTTCTTGTGAGGAGGAGTCATCAGCAGGAGGGCTGCTCTAGGTCCTGTTACACCAGTCCCCCCTCCCCTCCTTGTCAGGTGACTCTGCTTGCTCAGCTTATCTTCTCTAGTGACATGACTCCTTCACTGAGTCCACGGCAGCAGGAGAGAGGGTATGAGGGGAGGGGGGAGCTGCCTATCTGCCGGAGTCAGTCTGAAGGAAGATAAGCAAGTGAGATGTGACAAGTGAGGGCTTGTAGTTGTTCAGCCAATGGGAGCTGAGCAAGCCTGTCACCTGACAAGGCAGGGGAGGGGGGAGGCTAGTGTAACAGGAGAAGGAGCTGAGAGAAGAGCTTGGTGACGGTGATGACAGTAATCAGGTCTGTGTGAGTCAGGACACTTCCTGGTGGGGGGTGGGTGGAGGGGGGAAAAGGCAGGGAAGGGAGGCAGATAGGTGATTGAAGCACATTACAGAGTTATATAACTTTGTAATGTGCTTCACTTACTGGGAAAAAGTTTTTCATGGCACTTGTCCTTTAATGACAGGCAGCAAAGTGATCGTGGCTGCCTGTCTCCTGGGAGACACTGATGTGTGCAGGGCTGCTCACACAGAAAGCGGTCCCACCACATTAAAACCCCTTCGCGGTCAGGAACGTATATATACATTCCCACTGCACAGGGCATTAGCAGTAGCACTGTATATATAAACATTGTGAATGTGAAGGGGTTGAAGGGTTGCGCTATGAAGAAAACTTTCACGTGTACCACATAAATACCGGAGGACAAATGTACCATTTTTATGTAAAATAACTTGCATCCCTGTACCAGTCTGCTCCCCATGGATGTGGTCCTGGCTTCCTCTCTGAACTGCGACCCTGCAGTTGCTGTGCAGCATGCAGACACTTTGCAGTAACCACCTTAGTGGATGTTCAAAGGCTGGTCGTAACCAAGTGGAACAGGTGTTCTTTTTATGTAATTAAACAACATTTTGAGTAATGTTTATACATATTAAAAATGTTTCATTTATTGTAATGCATCGGTTTAGACCAATTATTCTTTGTGGCAAGACCCCTTTAATTCCTATGGTTTATATTAGGATGTCCTAATCCTAAAAAATTTCTGTATGTGTCCCAACATATTTGTCTATGCAGTTCATGCTCTGTCATATGTGTCACTGTATTGAATGATTTGTTAAAGTAAAAAAAATATATATTTATCTCAAGAATGTGTGTAACATATTTGAGATCACCTAAATATACTGATATCTATAGTAGCGAAGCATGAGGTATTACTGCTGCTGTTGTTATTAAAGTATTTATTTTCTCATGCGGTTTACTTGTTATTACCTCCCTACATTAGATATCTGGAATAAAACTGGATCGGTGAAGCTGATACGTTGGTCACCTGATTATAGTGTTGTCATGGTAACCTGGGAATGTGGCGGACTGTCCCTGTGGAGTGTATTTGGGGCGCATCTGATTTGTACTCTTGGAGGAGACTTTGCGTAAGTAATTACCGAATGTGTTCCCCTGCGTGGTCTTTCACCTGTATTAACCTCTTCCTGTAATAGAGTTGTCTTCACAAATGCTCATTAATTGCCGTTTCTCATGTGTAGGTTTATAATTCAGTGATTACAGAAAGGACTTTAATCTCAATGTACAGTTTGGTATGGTACAAGATTGTAAATAATGCATTTTCGGTACTACTGCTCTGGGGGGTTTTGCACATCAAGTGCCATGTGTTTAGTAGGCTTATAGTAAAATAACTGTGTATGTGCCACTTTCTGTTCCTCACCTTAGTATCTCCCTGATCTCTCCACTGAAAAATTGCTAAGTTTGCTTTTACTATAGAATCTCTATCTTTTTAGATACAGAGCAGATGGCACAAAGAAAGAGACACTGAAAATCAGCTCAATGGTAAGATTTTTTTCCCCCCTCTTTTAGTTACTTCTAATACATGTGGTCTCACGTGTTTTTCATGGACAGTTTAGTAATTATTGTAAGTATTGAAAGATCCCATACAGTTGCACATTCATCAACTATTCTATAAATGGTCTTTTTTTTGGCATATCTTCTTTAGGGTAAATTCACACAGGCGTATCCGCAGCGGATTTAACACTGCGAACTCGCAGCTACCTCCGCAGCGGATCCCTCCCCTGTGCATTCCAATGTGATTACATACTGGCTGTGGGATTGTCATCCCGCTGCCAGTAAGTAAGTGCTGGCCCCATTAACCCCCACCACTCCGGATTATACATTACCGGTACCACGATCCGGCCACGTCTAAGGCTCCCGGAGGTCCCGCGCAGCCAATCAGTGACTGTGACAGGGCCGTGTGGGACCGCCGGGAGCCTCAGACGCGGCCAGATCGTGGTGCCGGTAATGTATCATCCAGAGCGGTGGGGGTTAATGGGGCCAGAACTTACATACTGGCAGCGGGATGACCAGCCAGTATGTAATCACATTGGAATTCACAGGGGAGGGATCTGCTGTGGATTTAGCTGCGAGTTCGCAGCATTAAATCCACTGCGGATACGCCCGTGTGAATTAACCTTTAGGCTATGTTCCTACTTTGGGAACGTAGCGGGAAAGTTGGCCTTCTTGTGATATAGATGGTCACTAATAATGATCACAATCATTATTAGCGGCCGTAAATATAGGGAGGCGACCACCTTTCCCCGCTATGTTCCTGAAGTGGAAACACATCTTTAGGCTGTGTTCCCACATCCTGGTGAATAAATGCAGCCATAACTGTGCCCCCCAATTACTCCCTCCCCCTCAGTGTTAACCAGTGGCTGCTTAGTGTTGCCAGCATTATCAGCACAGGGGGGCATGGTTTTGAATGCATGCGTTTACCAGCATTAATTTTATTAAGTTAAGAATTCTTTTTCACAGTGATATTATTGAGGCCTTTTTGTCGTTTTTACTTTGTATTTTATATACACTGTGTAACATGGATTTCCTTACCAATCTACCTCCCTCTAGCTGTTGCAGAATTACAGTTCCCATTATGCTGAAATCTTTGGCTGTCCAGGCATGGTGGGAATTGTTTTGAAAAGGCTGGGGGGCTATAGGTTGACGCATGTATACATATAGTTCATAAAGTTTAAAGTGTCACTGTCATGAAACTTTTTATTTATTAGCCGAAAAATGCATTTTTATCATGAAAAAGCAGTTTGAAGCTCTCCCCCGTCTTCATTGTTCTCCTATGGATAGAGCTAAATAAAAGACCAAAACAGGACAACAAAGAGTTAATCTACAAATACCTCACCCTCTATCTCCTTTGACAGTCACCACTAACCTCTCTGAGCTCTGTTACAGCTGTCACCCAGCTCTGTGCCTGTAATCCTCTGTTATCTGCTTTCTGCTGTCGGCTAACTCCCTCCTCCCCCCTCCCCTCTCCCTGGAACAGACTGGGTATGTCTGATGCAACAAGTCACAATTTTCAGATTTTTTTGCAGTGGATAGAAAAGAGGAAGGAGGGGGACCTGGGAAAAGGCTTTTTAAATGCAGATAATGGCATATTTGGCTAATAAACCCAATTACAAAGTTTCTTAAAATCGCCTGGACTATTGATTTCTGCAAAAAAACAAACAAACAAACAAACAAAAAACGACTGACTCTTTAACCCCTTAACGACATCGGGCGTAAATTTACGCCCTGATGCCGGTAAGGGAGTTCAGAGCGGGGCCGCGCGGCGACCCCGCTCTGAACCGCGGCGGTCCCGGGTGCCACTTGTAGCCCGGGACCGTAGGTATTAGCGGGCACGGTCCGATCGCCGTGCCCGCTAATACAGTAATCAGATGCAGCTGTCAAACATGACAGCTGCATCCGATTACCGGACGCAGCGTCATCCCTGGTGTCTAGTGAGGAGATCGCTCCTCCGGAATGTTATCCCGGAGGAGCAATCTCCGTTTCTGAAGCCGGCCGGGGACCGCTCCAAGATGGCGCCTTCCCCGGCTCGGCACTCGTTTGTTTCCGGCTGCAGCAGCCGAAAGCAAACGAGTGCCGATCTCATGGATCTCTGCAGCATATCTATGCTGCAGAGATCTCAATGAGAGATCAAAGCACTTATACTAGAAGTCCCCCAGGGGGGCTTCTAGTATAAGTGTAAAAGTAAAAAAAAAAGTGTCATTATTAGTAAAAATCCCCCTCCCCTAATAAAAGTCTGAATCACCCCCCTTTTCCCAGGTTATAAATAAAAGTAAATAAATAAATAAACATGTTTGCTATCGCCGCGTGCGTAATCACCCAAACTATTAATCACATTCCTGATCTCGCATGGTAAACGGCGTCAGCGCAAAAAAATCCCAAAGTGCAAAATTGCGCATTTTTGGTCGCATCAAATCCAGAAAAATTGTAATAAAAAGCGATCAAAAAGTCGTATATGCGCAATCAAGGTACCGATAGAAAGAACATATCATGGCGCAAAAAATGACACCTGACACAGCCCCATAGACCAAAGGATAAAAGCGTTATAAGCCTGGGAATGGAGCGGTTTTAAGTGACGTATATTTGTTGACAATGGTTTACATTTTTTACAGGCCATCAGATACAATATAAGTTATACATGTTATATATCGTTTTAATCGTAACGACTTGAGGAACATATATAACAAGTCAGTTTTACCCCAGGGCGAATGGCGTAAAAACACATTTCCCCCAAATAAACAAAATGCGTTTTTTTTTTTTCAATTTCACCACATTTTGAATTTTTTTCTGGTTTCGCAGTGTACTTTATGCAAAAATTCAGCCTGTCATTGCAAAGTACAATTAGTGACGCAAAAAATAAGGGGTCATGGGGGTTTCTAGGTGGAAAAATGCAAGTGCTATGGCCTTTTAAGCACAAGGAGGAAAAACCGAAAACACAAAAATCGAAATTGGCTCTGTCCTTAAGGGGTTAACAAGCTCACCTGCAGTCTGTAGGAATGAAATCTTGAGATTTGGAACTCTGTATAGGAAAAAAAATAGATCTCGCCTCATATGACAATAATGCAAATGTTGTAACTATTTAGATTAAAGTAAGTGAAATGATCAGTTTGATGTCTGTTACAGAGCTGGGGACCTGAGGGCTACCACTTATGGGCAATTCCATCAGATTGTGCTGGACATGCATCAAGTGACAAAGCTGTACCTAAGCAGTCTGGAATCCTCCAATTCCAGTTTATAAAGAGTGCTCTTACTGTGAACCCATGTATGGTAAGCGAATTTGAGGACATATTCCAACATAACATTTTTTTTTTAATCTCTGGTGGCAAGTGTCCAGGAGGTGGGGCCAAGCTGCTGAAGTGTAACAGCAGTGCCCACCTCCTGGTTCTCCATCTCTTTCCCTGAATGACTCATATACCTGGTGCACCTTACAGAGCCAAGCCCTTCCTACAGCTTGTGTGCCTGTCTGTTGCACAAGAACTTCCCATATGCACTAAATATTTTCAGCAACATATATTCTTTTTGTGTTTTAGAACACAACAGAAACTGCTAAAAAAAAGTACTTTAAAGCGACTCTGTACCCACAATCTGCCCTCCCCAAACCATATGGATAGCTGCTTTTAATCCAAGATCTGTCCTGGGGTCCGTTAGGCAGGTGATGCAGTTATTGTCTTAAAAAACAACTTTAAACTTGCAGCCCTGTTTCAAATTGGCGTGGCCTAGAGTATCTGTGCCCTCACCTTGCACCGCCTCTCCGTCCCTACTCCCCACCCTCTTCACCTTTAGGAATGGCCCTGGCAGAATTTCTTCTATTCCTCACTTGTCTGAACACTGCACAGGTGCCTTAACGATCCAGCACTTGTAAATAGGAGAAAACCTGCCTGGAACATTCCCAATGATAAAGAGGGTTGGGAGGAGGGACGGAGGGGCGGTGCAATCCTAATGCACAGACACTCTAGGCCACGCCAATTTGACAGAGGGCTGCAAGTTTAAAAGTGGTTTTTAGAACAATAACTGCATCACCTGCCAAACGGACCCCAGGACAGATCTTTGATTTAAAAGCAGCTATCCGGAGGTACAAGCGGATTGGGGAGGACAGATTGTGGGTACAGAGTTGCTTTAAAGAGGAACCTCTATGAAATGAAAAATATACAGGAAGGCAGGCATCATAAAGCAAGTTTATTTACCAGTCCTTATGCCTCCATAGTGCCACTCTGGTCTCTTGGACAGCCACCGGATACAATTTTCAGCTGACTTCTCCATACATTATGTCCCCGGGTCCTGCTGCTGTAATGTAACAGCCCCACTGATGGATTGCCCGCTTAGCCAGTCATTAAGAGTAGCGGTGTCTCGCCCCAGTCACTAATTGGCTGAACTGGCAATCCACCTGCCAGGTACCAGTACTGTGGCTGTCCGTTATTGATCAGGGAGTGCTACAGGGGCAAAAGAATAGGTAAATATTCTTTATTTTGTTTCTGCACCCCCCTGCCTTCCTGTATTTTTTTTTTCCAATTCTCTCCTTTAATAACAAGAATACTTTATTGTTGTCTTACAGAGCAACCAAGAGCAAGTATTGCTTCAAGGGGAAGATCGCTTGTACTTGAACTGTGGGGATGCAACTCAGACACAGCATGTTAGAAACTCTTCATCACATCCTGAGCACAAGTCTGTACGTGACAGAAGTCAATTCCCTGTAGGAAATACAGATTCTCAGGGCTTAAGCACTTTACTGGGACATAGACACTGGCACGTTGTACAGGTACCTTGCTTTAATAAGCATAAAAATGTATCTTCTACTTATTTGTGTGTGAAAGCGCTGATCTCTCAGACAAATGCTTTACCCTAGCTAAACATTAGAAGGCTTGTACAGCAAATCTCTCTATATGCCATGTTTAAACCTCAAGATGACTGTAGTTCATGTGCTAATAATACTTCTAACTTCTGTCTGTGTTTGGCCAAGGTAAGTAAAATTTCTAGGACCAGCTCTTGATTGTATGTTACTTTTAAGTGTCTGTGCTGTCCTTCCTCAGTATTAGCATAAATGTGTTCAGACTTGTTTAGTAGAGGAGGGGGTGTTTGGAGTTAAAAATTTGACAAGTTGTGTAACTAAAGCCTGCAGCATTCCAGCATTGCTGTGAGGTTTTTTCATGACCCATTACAATGCCCTTAGTGTGAAAAGAGCCTTTCAGCTATGTACTCAACTCAGTGTGAAATATTGTATATGAAAGCGTTTGCATTGCAGCTGGGTTTTTTAACACACTGTTGGGTTCTTTCAAAGTGTTGTATCGGAACATTGTGCGAGGCCTGGACTAGTCTAGAAGTGTCTCATGATATCATTTGAATGAAAAGAATGTTTGAAATTCAACTTTAAAGCAAGCACATGATGTGTGTACATAGAGGTGAAGGTGATTTTATCTTTGATTGTAATGCCAGAAAAGTTTTAAGTTTTCTGAAGATCAGACTTCCCAATTACGTAATTAGACAGCACGCTGCAAATGCTGACACACATGGTTAATAAATATATATATATATATATATATATATATATATATATATATATATATATATATATATATATATATTTTATATATATATATATATATATATATATATATATATATATATATCTATAATATATATATATATATATATATATATATATATATATCCAAGAAATAATTGCAGAACGGCACTGTGCAGACTTCTAGTCAAAGCTGCTTCCAGCCAGTAGGTGCACATCTCTCAGGCAGTCGACCCCCGACTCCACAGCATAGACAATAAGAGATGGGAAGACGGCACTCCAGTAGTGAGTATGTACACGTAATGCGACGTTTCGACTCAAACATGAGTCTTTTTCACGTGTATGGGTGAATAAATTTTCACGCAATTTTTCACTACTGGAGTGCAGTCTTCCCATCTCTTATTGTATATACATATATATATATATATATATATATATATATAAAATTGCAAAACTGCTATAAAAAACATCTTGGTTCTTAGCATTCTATTTGATCAAATAGTATGTACCACCATGTCACTGCAACTTTAGAGGAATGGACCCTACGCTGTACACTGGTCACTCTTGGACTAGTATTAAGCCAACACAGTGGTCATGCAAAATACAGCTAATCTATGCTTAAAGTGACTCTGCTCCCACAATCTGCCCACCCCAAACAGCTTGTACCTTCGGATAGCTGCTTTTAAACCAAGATCTGTCCTGGGGTCCGTTCAGCAGGTGATGCAGTTATTGTCCAAAAAAACTACTTTTAAACTTGTTTGACTGCAACAAATCCTGACTAAGGGTGCGCTCACACTGAGGAATCCGGGTGGATCACCCACCATGGGTTCTGTTGCTCATGGGTGGATTCCGCCATCCTCCCAAAGAACTGACATTGGAGCCCCCACTGATGAACTAGCCATCACCTATCTTGTAGATAGGAAGTAACTTTTGATTTTTGCCTAACCTCTTTAATTTTGATGTACAGAGGTATGTACTTTTGCAGGTATATAGCTGATCCTTTGTGATTTCTTCCTTTACTCATGATCTGTGAAGTTACCTCTTAGTAATCTCAAGGCCAATAATGCTGAATATGCTTGACACGTCACTTTTATCTTCACACCTCTCATGACTGCTACATGCCATAAATAATAAATGGTCTCGGCCTCTCTAACTACTCTTCTGATGACAAGGTTTTCCACTATAAATAAGTAAACAGAAAAATATCACTTACAGGTGAGAATATAACCTGCTACGGAGCTGTCTGAAGTGACACTGAAACAACTTCACCTATGGAAATCTTTTCAGATTGTAACAATAAGTTCTGCTTCTGTCGCTGGACACCATAGCCCTATGATTATGGAGCCACTTTCTTCTGATGAAGCATTAGGTGAAGGGCCTAACATTTTAGTCCCTTCTGCAGTTGGGGATCCCAAAATTAAATTTCCGCACAAATAACCCAATCTGCAGTGACTTCAGAAAAACAGGTCACTAATTTTTCCACAGATATGTGAGTAACCAATTCATATAGTTAAAACGTAACTGGATGAAGATCGCTGCAATCCAGGGAGTGAATTGTGCTACCATGTGCTTCTCCTCTGGCTGGTTCTCCCAATCTGTGAGGGTCGCAGTAGTTAAAACCCCACCACGTATGACGTGAAAAGTTTGTTTTACTTTCTTATAACCTTGCCCATTAAACAGCCCAGCAATTAAATCTTTATGCAAGACTGGTTATTATTAGAGATGAGCGAACCTTGAACATGCTCAAGTCCATCCGAACCCGAACGTTCAGCATTTGATTAGCTGTGGCTGCTGAAGTTGGATAAAGCCCTAAGGTTGTCTGGAAAACATGGATACAGCCAATGACTATACACATGTTTTCCACATAGCCTTAGGGCTTTATCCAACTTCAGCAGCCACCGCTAATCAAATGCCGAGCGCTCGGGTTTGGATGGACTCGAGCATGCTCGAGGTTCGCTCATCTCTAGTTATTATAAAAAAACATCTTCCTGTTTAAGATCACGAACCATCCAATTACATTATATATAGAATTGATCTAGAAACCTTCTCACCACTCCCACTGGGCAACAAGTAGCCTTGTATTTGCATCACTGATGTCCAGATACGGCTATAAAATCCTATATTTATTGACACCATTAATTTCCCAACTAAAGACTCATTGCTAATTGTTTGAATCCAGTTGAGATTTATCATTAGTTTATTGCCTCCAATTTAGCTGTGTATAGGGTAACATTTTATAAGGTGTTCAGTGGGGCAGTTTTTTAACTTACAAAGGCATTACCATGGCTGGCTGTCAACATTAGGCACAACTGACAAAATTGCATAGGGCCTAATAATGCCATCTCTGCACCAAACGTCTAATTTCTACACAGACAGTTTTTCTTTAAAGCATAACTAGAATGGCGCCTGTGCGGGGAAGTCAGTGCCGCGGTCCTTTTTTTTTTTTTTTTTCTTTTAAATTGTTCCCCGGTTCCCGCGCGCTGCCCCAGTCCATTCCCAGGCCCGCCTCCAATGCTTTAGTCCGGACCAGTGCCCAGGAATAGGCCGACGACGTGCATGGGAATTGAGCGGCGGTTCAAAAGAAAACCGCAGCACTTGCATTCCTGCGCTGGTGCCAGCCTATTGATATTAAAATCTTAAAGTGATGTACCTGATGGTACAATCGCTTTAAACATTTTTCAGTACTTTAAATACAGTGACTCACACAACATTCTGCAGAGACAGTGTTTTTTTTTTTTTTTTTTTTAAAAAAGCTGGTGTCCAGATGTATGAAAAAGTAGCTTTAATTATAGTTGGAAGTGAGAAGATGCAGGACCATGTAAGTACAGAAGGAATGTGTACATGCTCACCACTGTGCATACAGGCACCGCAATGGCCAAAAGGGGTAGCTCCGAAAAAAGGGAAAGCCTGTCTGTGTGATAGTTTATAATAAATTTATGGGGGTTGCAGTTCTTTACAATCTGGTATGCTTTCAAAAATGGAACACTCCCCTATCTATCTTCAGTTTCGGAAGCAAGTTACTAAATGCTTCCTATTTGGCTCTGCTGCACCTGGTCAAACCTGCAATTGTGTACGGAATTGTGATCTCCTCTATCCCTGTCTCTTTCACTTATAGAAATCCCTAAAAATAGTAATATTTTTGTTGAAAGTATAAAATTATTTCATGGCTCATTACATGGCTGATGAATGATATGTATGAAGTAAAGTTTAGGGTTTGAGAAGAGAAGAACTTTCACCTGATTTGCTGTCCATTGGGATGTATTGGTTAATGATTACACCAGGTTTGTGACTTTGCTTTTGGCAAATTTAGGAGGAAAAATAAGTAAATAGATAGCTGCACTGTTTCTATAGACCTAGAACTTGATAAAACTCAAAACGGGTAAATTAATTTCCTCACACTGAATCCTCGAAATTTATGAGCAGAAGGCTTGCCATTCAAATGCCATACAGAATTTACCCACCCTCTTGGCTGTTTTCCCAAAGAAGCCTGTTTCCTCATTGTTCTGAGGAAGATCATCTGTTTTTCTAATAAATTCTAATAAAATCAGTTTTTTTAATAAATTTTAAAAAAATAATGTATTCAGAAAAAGATAGAGTATGTAATTATCAATTTGTGGAAGCCATTTTAAAGGGGTGTTCCACTCACGTAAAATACATGTCGAATCATTCCCCCTCCTGGGGACTAACAATCTTTTTCATAATTGTCATCATCTTTTCATTCTCCTTCCTCCAGTTCTGAGCCTGCTGGTTTCTGCAGAAGACGCAGAAAACTGTATGAGCTGTTCACTCAGTCTCCCCCTCCTCCATTCCAAGATATTAACAGCTCCCTGGCGGGCTGATTCTGCACTCTAATGCCTGGAGGGTTAATTTGAGGTCAAGTTGCTGATGACCTCACTGTGATTTACACTTAACACTGTATCTGCACGCTGTAGAGAAGATACAGTCGGCCAGGAATCTGTTTACTTGAGACGTCTCAGAAGGGAGGAGGAAGAGGGGGAGATGGAGAGAACACCCCCACACAGTTTTCTCTGTCCATAGCACAAAGCCTCAGGCTCATAACTGGGGGAAGGAAAATAAATAAAGAAAAAAAAGATAATAAGTATCAAAGGAATTGCTAGTCTCCGGGAGGGGGAGGATTCAACATGTATTTTACTTGAGCCGGAAAACCCCTTTAAACTTTCTTTTTTTATTCCCCTATTTGCAGATTTTGCTAAATCATATGTCTCAAATACATGTAGGCTAAAGGTCAGACAATTGTTAGAAATAGTTTCGGCATTAGATTATAATCGTTATTAATTAGACCTGATATAATGTTTGATTTCCTTTTTTTGCAGAATGATTTTGCTTTGAGTATATTTTGCAGACCACGCGTTGTGTCTTGCATCTTACAATATCTTTACAAAAGTTTTATATATCAGCAATAACCATTTCCTTGTTTTATCAAGGTTTAATATCAACTTTCAGCATTATTTACATGAAGGGCTGCATACTTAAATGGAACCTATTACACTTAAAAATGCGGTCCATTCTGCAGGCATCATTATATCTAACAGGAGGAGCTGAGCAGATTGATATATAGTTTTGTACATTTATTCATATGTCTCTCCTTCTGGGCTAAGTAGTCATGTGGGCGGTGCTATTACTGATTGACAGCTATCTGTGTGCAGGTAGAAAGAGCCATGAGTCACTGAGTAGGACCACCCAATATGAAGTCTAAACCCAGAATAAGTAGAATAGCTAAGTGAATAGTCTTAATTTGTGACTGACAGCTCCTTTTATCTGTACAGCTATATACAGATAGCTGTCAGTCTCTTAATAGGACCACCCACTTGACTACTTAGCCTAGAATGAGCAGAGATGACAACTTTTCCTGAAACATTTCCTACAAAACTATAAATCAGTCTTTTTAGCGCCTCCTGCTCTATAACATGCTGTCTGCAGATTGGATGGCATTTTCAATGTGACAGGTTCCCATTAAAACAACTCTAAAAGGAATATTACTTGTAAAAACTGTGTCCACCTAAATTGCCACAATGCAATTTAAAATGTATGTTTTTTTTTCTTAAACAAATTTAACAAGATTTACCACCTAAATAACGTATAGTACAGTATGCCATAAAGCAAGGTCAGAATTATTGCAAAGTCTTTATATATTTACTACATTTGTAAAATCCGACTTGGTTATTAAAGGTAATGTGTCAGCTTTGTACCAAGTATGGAGCTACAGACCCCAGGGGGTAGCTAATAGGGTAAGAAAACTACCTTTTATCCTAATGGATGGCTGTTTGCAGAGTCATAATATCATCTTTTGTCTTTGCAGCTGAAGTGCCCCAGAGGCTGTGCCTAGCCACAGCGCCATACCTTTTCCCACCTGCTGGTGTGGCTTGGCCCTTTTTCTGCACAGTCATAAAATTGTCTTTATGTCTTGCCACAAACAGCCATCCTTTAAGATAAAGGTGTGATTACATTTCTGCTGGTATATGAAGTTCCATACCTGGTGCCGAGCTAAAAAAGTATCCTTAAACCCTGGTAGACCTGAGTATATTTTCTTTTTTTTTCACCCATAATAATTTTTTCCTTGTTCTTTTTAGATACACAGCACCTACCTTGAGAGTAATTGGCCCATTAGGGTGAGTACTTTGTTAATTGTAACTTTTTAAGGTTAAAAATACTATTTGACTTGTTTAATTTTCACTTGCAGTAACCAGGCTTGACCACTATACAGTGAATGCAGTCAACTGCTTTCAGTGCCATCCACCATGGTGACCAGCTGATGTTGTTGCCACTTGTCAACAGTCTGCTGACCAGTAATTTGTGGCCAGTGTTAAGGACAGGTCATCAGTCATGTGTGCCTAGAAAACCC
Source organism: Dendropsophus ebraccatus (assembly GCF_027789765.1). Classification (NCBI taxonomy): domain Eukaryota; kingdom Metazoa; phylum Chordata; class Amphibia; order Anura; family Hylidae; genus Dendropsophus; species Dendropsophus ebraccatus. The sequence goes on from NC_091456.1 coordinate 64,984,851, forward strand.
CTTTAACCCCTTAAAGAGTCACTGTCGTATTTTTTTTTTTTTTTGCAGAAATCAATAGTCCAGGCGATTTTAAGAAACTTTGTAATTGGGTTTATTAGCCAAATCTGCCATTATCTGCATGTAAAAAGCCTTTTCCCAGGTCCCCCCCCCTCCTTCCTCTTTTTCATCCACTCTGAAAAATCTGAAAATTGTGACTTGTTGCAGGAGACGTACCCTGTCTGTTCTAGGGAGAGGGGAGGGGGGAGGAGGAAGGAGGGAGTTAGCCGGCAGCAGAAAGCAGATAACAGAGGATTACAGGCACGGAGCTGGGTGACAGCTGTAATCTGAGCTCAGACAGGTCACTGGTGACTGTCACAGGAGATATCCCGTGAGGGATTTGTAGATTAACTCTTTATTGTCCTGTTTTGGTCTTTTCTTTAGCTCTCTCCATAGGAGAACAATGAAGACAGGGGGGAGAGCTTCAAACTGCTTTTTCATGATAAAAATGCATTTTTCGGATAATAAACCCAATTACAAAGTTTCTTAAAATCGCCTGGACTATTGATTTCTGCAAAAAAAATTTCACGACAGTGACACTTTAAGGACAGAGCCTGAAATGGCCTTAATGACAGAGACAAATTTTATGAATATGACCAGTGTCACTTTATTCATTAATAACTTCGGGATGCTTTTACCTATCCGGCTGATTCTGAGATTGTTTTCTCGTGACATATTGTACTTTACATTTCTGGTAAATTGGAGTCGATACTCATAACAAATCTTTATGAAAAAAAACCAAATGTGAAAAAATGCATTTTTCCAACTTTGAAACTTTTTTGCGTATACAGAAAGTGGTTATACCACATAAATTATATATTAAATAGCATTAGCAACATGTCTACTTTATGTTGGCAGCATTTATTAAACTGTCTTTCATTTTTTTTAGACGATAGGAAGCTTAAAACATTAGCAGCAAATTTCCAAATTTTCAGTAAAATTTCAAAATCAGATATTTTTAGGGACCTGTTCAGGTTTAAAGTGTATTTGAGGGGCCTGTATGTTAGAAAGCCCCACAAAGCACCCCATTTCAGAAACTGCACCCCCCAAACTCTGCAAAAGCATATCCAGAAAGTGTTTTAACCCTTTAGGGGAGTCACAGAAATTAAAGCTAAGTGTGTAAGGAATTTGAAAATTTTAATTTTCTGTGCAGAGATTTTATTGTAATCCAATATTTTTTATAATTATAAACCTATTACCAGAGAAATGCACCCCAATAATTATTGTCCCGTTTCTGCAGTTTATAGAAATACCCCATATGTGACCCTATTGCGCTATTTGACGCAACCACAAGCCTCAGATATAAAGGAGCGCCTAGTGAATTTCAACGCCTCCGTTATATTTGGTCATTTCTGACTGTACCACTTCAGGTTGGCAGAGGCTCTGGGGTGCCAAAACCTAAAAACACCCCTAAAGGGACACCATTTAGAAAACTACACCCCTCAAGGAATGTAACAAGGGGTGCGGTGAGCATTTGGACCCCACAGGTGCTTCGCAGATTTTCCGAACAATATGGCGTGAAAAAAGAAAAAAAATTTTTTTACACTAAAACGTTGTTCTAGCCTTCAATTTTTCATTTTCTTAAAGGGATAAGAGGCAAAAAAAGACACAAAATGTGTAGCGCAGTTTCTCCTGAGTACGGAAATACCCCACATGTGGCGATAAAGTGCCAAGGGGGCGCAGGACGAGCCTCCAAAGGGAAGGAGCGCCAATTGGCTTTTGGAAGCTGAATTTCACTGAAAAGGATTTCAAGGGCCATGTCGCATTTACAGAGCCCTCGTGCTGCCAAGACACTGGAAACCCCCCACAAGTGACCCCATTCTGGAAACTACACCCCTCAAGGAATCTAACAAGGGGGGCAGTGAGCATATGGACCCCACTGGTGACGGGCACAAATGTGGAACAATGTGACGTAAAAGTAAAAAATTTCATTTTTTCACTTTCATGGCACAAATGTGCCAGTCATCAAGGGGTCCATATCCTCACTGCACCCCTTGTTAGATTCCCTGAGGGGTGCAGTTTCCAGAATGGGGTCATTTGTGGGGGGTTTCCAGTGTTTTGGCAGCACGAGGGCTCTGTAAATGCGACATGGCGTTCATCATCCATTCTAGCCAAATCCAACCTCCAAAATCCAAATGGCGCTCCTTCCCTTGGGAGGCTTGCCCTGCGCCCACATGGCGCTTTATGTCCACATGTGGGGGTATTTACGGACTTGGGGGAAATTGCTCTACACATTTTGTTTTTTTTTCCCTCTTTTAACCCCTTGTGAAAATGATAAATTCAAGGCTAAACCAACATTATAGTGTAAAAAATGTAATATTTCATTTTCACGCCACATTGTTCCACATTTGTGCCCGTCACCAGTGGGGTCCATATGCTCACTACACCCCTTGTTACATTCCCTGAGGGGTGCAGTTTCCATAATGGGGTCACTTGTGGGGGGTTTCAACTAGGGCTGGGCGATATAAACGATATGCCAAAATATCGTCATCAATTCGGTTGACGATATAGATTTTTGGCATATCGTCATATCGCGATATACCACGGAGCGGTAGTGAATAAGCTTCTCACTTACCGCTCCGTGGTACCGCGCTGCAGGGCCTTCCGTTCACGCATCGTCGGCGCGCTAGCGCGCTGATGCGTGTGGCGTCAGGTCTCCCAGTGCATGCTGGGAAGAAGACGCGGCCCGTCTCGCCTCGCGGACTCCATCAGCCAGCCCTGCAGGAAAGGTAAGTAGCAGAGGGGTCGGGGCGGCAGATGGCTTGGCATGGGGCTGATGATGGCCCTGGCTGGCTGGCACATGAAATGGCTGGAAAACTGAGAGGGGAGATGACTGGCACTGTGGGGGGGGGGGGGGGGGGGCTGATGACTGGTAACGGGGGGCTGATGACTGGTAACGGGGGGCTGATGACTGGTAACGGGAGGCTGATGACTGGCAAAGGGGGGCTGATGACTGGCAAGGGGGGCTGATGACTGGCAAGGGGGGCTGATGACTGGCAAGGCGGGTGATGACTGGCACAGGGTGGGCTGATGGCACAGGGGAAGGCTGATGACTGGCAAGGGGGGCTGATGACTGGCAGGGGGGGCTGATGACTGGCAAGGGGGGCTGATGACTGGCGCAAGGGGGCTGATGGCACAGGGGAGGGCTGATCACTGGCACAGGGTGGGCTGATGGCACAGGGGAAGGCTGATGACTGGCAAGGGGGTTGATAACTGGCACAAAGGGGGCTGAAGGCATAGGGGAGGGCTGATCACTGGCACAGGGGAAGGCTGATGACTGGCAAGGGGGGGGGGTGAGTATACACAAAAATTTTTTTATATATTGTGATATATCGTTATATCGTGCATGCTTCAAATTATATCGTGATATAAATTTTAGGCCATATCGCCCAGCCCTAGTTTCAACTGTCTTGACAACACAGGGGCCTTTTGAATGCAACATGGCCCCTCGAAATCCATTCCATAAAAAATCAAGCCTTCAAAAACCAAATGGCGCTCCTTCCCTTTGGAGGCTTACCCTGCACCCGAATGGCGCTTTATGTACACATGTGGGGTATTTCCGTACTCAGGGGAAATTGCGCTACACATTAAATGTTTTTTTTTATCTTTTAACCCCTTGTGAAAATGAAAAAATCATGACAAGATTAATGATTTAGAGTAAAAATTTTACAAAAATTACACTAAATGTTGGTCTAGCCTTGATTTTTTTTCCATTTCCACAAGGGGTTAAAAAAGAAAATGAACACAAAACGTGTAGGGTAGTTTCCCCTGAGTACGAAAATACCCCACATGTGGGCATAATGTGCCATATGGGCACAGGGCAAGTCACCAAAGGGACAGAGCGCCATTTAGAGGCTGGAATGGAGGATGGAGGCCATGTCGCAATTACAAAGCTCCTGTGCTGCCAGGACAGTAGAAACCCCCGACAAGTGACCCCATTCTGGAAACTACACCCCATAAGGAATCTAACAAGGGGTGCAGTGAGCATATGGACCCCACTGGTGACGGGCACTTACGTAGAACATGTGCCGAGAAAATAAAAAATACTATTTTTTTCATTTTCACGTCCCAAATGTGGCCGTCACCAGGGGGCCATATCCCCGCTGCCCCCCTTGTTAGATTCCTTATCGGGTGTAGTTTCCAGAATGGGGTCACTTGTGGGGGGTTTCTACTGTCCTGGCCGCACAGAGGCTTTGTAATTGCATCATGGCATCCTCTAATGGGAATTGTGGCCATACCTACTTAGCTGGGGAAAAGGGAGAATTCTAATTTATTTGGGGGTATTAGGCCAATTATTAGTTTATAAGGTTGAAAATGACAGGTGTCCATCAAACTCAACCTGTGTTGATCCAGAGGAAGGCAAAAAACCCTCGTTAGGCAGACGACAGTAGCCTCATCACAGGGGAAAAATTCCTTCTCGACTCCATAATGGCGATCAGAATAGTCCCCGGATCAACGTGACCCCTGAAATAGGAATAAGGGACAGAATTTAGAAAATGTAGAACCCCAATGATGTGTGGTGCGCCTTGGAGCGATCCTGTATGCACAGGCCGGGGGTATCAGGACAGGTGTCACACTGGAAAATGGTGTCCTTCCTGATCCCCCTGTTACACCACACTCTGCACTTCTTCTGGGGTCTCCAGTTCTCCTGTGTGGGGGACGTCACCTGGAAAATGTTGTCCTGGTGCGATACGGGGACCTTCATATCCAGAAGCGCTGGGTCCGCTCCATGGCTGCTAAATATAAGGGCGCTATTACTACTTCTTATATGTTCGGATCGTGCTGCAAGCTACAGGGCAGCGAGGGACCGGAAGAGGGGGTGCTGGTATAAATCCCCGTACAGGTGGTAACCTTTATCCAGCAATGGGAAGATCAGTTCCCGGACGATCTTCCCACTTGTTCCGAGGATGGGGGGGGGGAGGGGGCATCTGGGGGCTGCATTCGGGTGTCCCTTCCTACATACATTGTAAGGGTACGTGCACACTGCGGAATGGCGAAGGGTAACCCTTCGTGCATTCCGCAGTTGGCACCCGCCGGCAGAGTGATGCAGGCACACGTCTCCACACGTGTCATAGACTCCACTCTATGCATGGGCGGATGCCGCTCTCCGTCCAACGTGTTCATTCTTTGGACGGACGATGGAATCCGCCCATGCATAACATGGAGTCTATGACACGGGCGGAGACGCACGCCCGCATCAGTCCGCCGGTGGGTGCCAGCTGCGGAATGCACAAAGGGTTATCCTTCGCCATTCCGCAGTGTGCACATACCCTAAATCTGTAAGTGTACCCTGAGGTACTCTCACAGAGTTTGTAGAATTTCACTCCATACCGTCATCTCTTATTGGGACGGTACTGGCAGAAAAGACGTGTCTGGGAGGCAGCGTACGCTACGCTACCCCCAGATACGTCATATGAGGATGATGAGGATGAATGGAGGAAAGAAGGATCCCTCCCATTCATCCTCACTGGCTGTTTCGGTGTCGGACACAATAACGTATCCCTCTGACGCCGAAAACACCCTGGGGGCCATCTTTATACGGGGATTGGTATATGGGGTATGTAGTGGTGTAGTGTCAAACTTTATTCAATGTAGTGTGGTGTAATGTAGTGTTTTTTACGTGTTTTTTAACAGTAAGTATAAAAAAAAAAACCTACGCCAACAAAGGAGTTGCCGATAAATGCCGCACTTATAAGCAGACCGTGGCAGTAGAATATAGAAAAAAAACACCCTACGCCAAAAAGGAGGAGTTGCTGATTAGCAGCGCACTTTCGTGCGATGCTGATCAACACTCAGCGGCGATAGGGTGCGGAAAATAGAAAAAAAAAATTTGAAAAAAAAACAAAAACTTTTTCTACATTCTGAACATCCCTGTAGCTGCTGATAAGTGTATTACACATATCAGCCGCTAGAGGGCAGCAGAGCGCAAAATACGGAAAAAGCCGACGCTGGAGCCGAAAATAGCCGAGAGAAGCCGAACGTGACATCACGGAGGAAGCCGAAGACCCGAACGAACACGAGGACGCCGCGAACCCGGAAGACGCCGATCAGGAACCCGGGACAGGTGAGTAATGTACAAATACCTGCTCTGGACCCCTCGGCTACCTTATCTGAGGGGTCCAGGGCAGGTATTTACTATTTTGTGGGACTCTGATCGCCGTGCCACCGGCCCGATCGCCGTGAACGGCCGGCCGGTATCGGACAGCCGTTCACGGCGAACGGGCCGGTGGCACGGTGACCACCATTACTTTTTACAGTAATGGCGGTCGGTGCCGTCCTCGGTCAGCACCGACCGCCATTTTTTTCCGGGTTCCGATCGCCGCTATTGGCTCGAATTGATCAGCCTATAGCGGCGATCGTAAGCACGGGGGTTGTTAACCACCCCCCGTGCCGTGAAGCTAAGATGGCCTGCTATGATTTATAGCAGGCCATCTTCCCCGATCGCTGTGTGCGAACACGCAGCGATCGGGGAAACATCGGGCGTAAATTTACGCCCTGATAAGCCAAGTACCAGGGCGCGAGGGCGTAAGTTTACGCCCGTTGTCGTTAAGGGGTTAAACCTAAACCAGCAAACACAAGGGGAAAAAAAACAGGGTGAAAGCTTCCTGTTCTTCTGAGAGGTTTCCACATACCTGTTTTGTAAGCTAACAGAAGCCCCACCAAATCTTACTCATCATCTTCTAGGTATAGTGTCTCCTGCAATAGTTATTTAGACACATAACAAAATAGTTGACAACGCTTTATATTTGTCATCAGTGTACTGTGTACAGTGTAATGTGGATGTGGGCTTTGGTTGTACCACTGTTAGCTGCAAGTACCCACATATCATTCACATATGAAGGCACATAGCCTGCCTACATTAATAAATAGGTTTTTCATTAGTCATTGTGTATATCGAGTAGGGATGTCACGATACCAAAATTTTGAGTTCGATACCGATACCAGCTTTCGGATTTCGATACTCAATACCAATTCGATACTAAATAAAAAGTTTGAGAAAAAAAATACGTAAAAATACAAATATAATTTCCCTTTTCCCTGACTACAGATATGTTCCCCCCATGCACAACATTTTTATTTATGTGACTTCTTGATCACTTTGTTACATTTTATAGTTCTGACAATTCACATGTAATGGATACATGAACGTCTTTTTTTTTTTTTTTTTTACTTTTTTTTTTTTTTAAAAAAGGGAAAAGGGGGGATTATTAGAACCTTTATTTTTTTTTATTTTAAAACACTTTTTTTTACATTTTTTATTCCCCTCTAACCTCAAGCATACCTCCCTGTGCACAACAACTCCCAGAATACCTTCTTGTGGGGAGTTGTAGTTCACAGGGAGGTATGCTAGGAGTTGTAGTGCATAAGAAGGTATGCTGGGATGTTTTGAAAGGCTGCTGCCGCGCAACTGCAACTCCCAGCATACCTCCTTGTGCACTACACCTCCCAGCATACCTCCTGGTGCACTACAACTCCCAGCATAACTCCTGGTGAACAACAACTTCCAGCATAATGCCTTGTGCTTTGCAACTCCCCACAAGAAGGTATGCTGGGAGTTGTAGTGCACAAGGAGGTATGCTGGGAATTGCAGTTGTGCAGCTCCTGACACAACTCTGTGCAGCATACATTCTTGTGCACTACAACTCCCAGCATGCCTCCTCGTGCACAAAGAGGTATGCTGGGGGATGTAGTGCATAAGGAGGTATGCTGCTGGGAGTTGTAATGCATTAGCAGCCTCCTGGCACAACAACTCCCAGCATGCCTCCTTGTGAAAAACAACTCCCCACAAGAAGGTATTCTGGGAGTTGTTGTGCCACTGTATCGGTGGGCCCCGCGGGAATGGAGGGGCGGCGACAGGATTGTGGACCCGGAGGTTGGGGAACTGGCTGGTGTAAGGGACCGCTGCCGCAGCACCGGCGGGTCCCGTATTTGGAATGGTTGAATGACTGCCGCCCGCGGGATTGCGGGCCGCAGTCATTAGCAGTGAGGAGCCGATCCATATGCAGCAGACTCGTGCTGCATATGGAGCGGCTCTGCAGGGGTTAAATGCCGCTGTCGGTTATGACAGCGGCATCTACCCTTTAGGGCAGGGGTACTCAACAACTTTTAGTGAAGGTCCACTTACCGGGGTCTATTGTCAGGTGAAGGTCCGAGCTGAACATCAGTAGGAAACGTGTTTTGTTACTTTGTCACAAACGTTCAACTATTTATATACAGAATTGCTGCTTATTAGCGGGAAAATTGGCATTTTTTTCTCTCTCACCAGGCCTTTGATATTAGGTACAAAGGGGGTGACTGCCCTGGTAGTATATAGCCCCCCTGTTGCTCCCCCAGTAGTGTATAGCCCCCCCTGTGCGCTCTCCTTCAGTAGTATATAGCCCCCTGTTGCTCCTCCAGTAGTATATAGCCCCCCTGTGCGCTCTCCCCCTGTAGTATATAGCCCCCTGTGCGCTGTCCCCCAGTAGTATATAGCCCCCTGTGAGCTCCCCCCAGTAGTATATAGCCCCCCTGTGCTCTCCCCCTGTAGTATATAGCCCCCTGTGAGCTCCCCCCAAGTAGTATATAGCCCCCCTGTGAGCTCCCCCCTGTAGTATATAGCCCCCTGTGAGCTCCCCCTGTAGTATATAGCCCCCCCCATGCGCTGTCACCCTGTAGTATATAGCCCCCTGTGAGCTCCCCCCAGTAGTATATAGCGCCCCTGTGCTCTCCCCCCAGTAGTATATAGGTATATAGCCCCCCCTTGTGCTTTCCCCCTGTAGTATATAGCCCCTGTGAGGTCCCCCCTGTAGTATATAGCCCCCTGTGAGGTCCCCCCTGTAGTATATAGCCCCCTGTGCGCTCCGCCCAGTAGTATATAGCCCCCTGTGCGCTCCCCCCAGTAGTATATAGCCCCCTAAGTAGTATATAGCCCCCTGTGAGGTCCCCCCTGTAGTATATAGTCCACCTGTGCGCTCTCCCCTTGTAGATGCCCCCCAGACAGAAAAAAAAATAACAAAAACAACTCACCTAGCACCTCGTTCCCCGCTGCGGCTGTCTTCTTCTCTTCCCGTCGGTCCGGCCCCCGGCTGATACGCGCTCTGTAGGGATGTCCCGGGGATTCCCCAGCAGAGCGCGCATCAGTGACCTCAGCGTACGCCGCCGGCCTGCACTTCCGGGAAGGACAGGCCGGCGGCGTACACTGAGGTCTGTGGTGCGCGCTCTGCTGGGGAATCCCCGGGACATCCCCAGAGAGCGCGTATCAGCCGGGGGCCGGACCGACACTGCCCCCAGCCCCACAGGCGTACTGACATCTAAGGACAGTACACCTATGGGGCGGGAGGCAGTGCGGTGGGGAGCGGGACGGTCCGGACCGCTGGCCTCCGCTGTCCGGGTTCGGACCGCGGTCCGCCAGTTGAGGACCCCTGCAAATAGCCGGCACTAGCGATCGCTGTGTGCCGGCTATTTAAATTTGGCGCCGCCGGGAGCGCAGAGCTCGCAGGCGGAGGAGGGGACACCAGGGGGCAGGGGGCGGCACACAGAGAACACGGCCCGCGCTCAGGTAGCTGCCGGCCGTGTTCTCTGCACCATACTTCATGTTAATCTGCACTATTATGCAGATTAACATGAAGTATCGATACCAGGAAATCCTGGTATCGAACCGTTTTTCTGACCGAAATATCGATAGTAGTATCGATATTTCGGTGCATCGTGCATCACTAATATCGAGCAGCTGTTGTTACTCCTGACCAACTTGTGCATAGACCAATGCATGTTCTAGTAATCCATGCTATATTTAAGCGTTTTTGTGGTGCAATAATTGTTCAATTTCTGCTACAAACCGCAGTTGTTTTAATCTTTTGAACCTATTTTTACTCTTTTCCATAGTATTCCGCTATAGACAAGATTGGCCAAAATGTTGCTGTTTCTGGAAAATGTGGATTTGCGCACTACTCTTTGCTAACCAAGAAATGGAAGCTGTTTGGAAATATCACTCAAGTAAGTAGGCTAACACAAATTCATTGGAGGAAATGAAAAGTAGTAGTGGATGCTGCATAGTATCTAAGATGTGGTAATTTTACATTTCATAAGGCTCTTTGTATGCAAGCAAATGGCTCTGTGCTTACAGTCATTGATGCCCTTTTCCTGCCAGGACAGTTCTTACATATTTGTCATGCACACCTCACCACCTGCACACTTGACGGAAATCCATTCCTTCTCATCTCCGTACCTAACTACTGTCTTTATCCCAGCCTTAAAGGACAACTCCCATGAAAAACTTCCCAGTAATTGAAGTACATTACAAAGTTATATAACTGTGTAATGTGCTTCAATCACCTATCTGCCTCCCTTCCCTGTCTTTTCCCTCCTCAACCCCCCACCAGGAAGTGAAGGAAACTCACACATACCTAATTACTGTCGTCACCGGGCTGCTCTCTCCGCTCCTTCTTGTGACGATGAATCATCAGCAGGAGGGCAGCTCTAGCTCCTGTTACACCAGCCTCCCCCTCCCCTACCTTGTCAGGTGACTCTGCTTGCTCAGCTCCGATTGGCTGAGCAACTGCAAGCCATCTGAGTCATGTCACTTGCTTATCTTCCCTGGGGACTGACTCCCAGCACATAGCCAGCTACAGGACCCTTCCTCCTGCTGCCGAATGGACTCAGTGAGTGAAGAAGTCATGTCACTTGTTTATCTTCCCTCCGTGACAAACCCCCGTCTTATCTCTTCCCTGCTGCCCTGACCTAATTAGGGAGGCCATCCTGCAGATGTCACTTAGCAATGTACACTACATTGCAAAGTGAAAATGTGTGTGCAGCTTTAGTGCAGGGGCTGAGAACCTGTGTGGTTATATAGCAGCCTGATTGAAGAGAGAGAGAGGGGTCATGTTTAGTGTATGGTGGGAGTTGAAGTGAATGGAGGGGCAGGCACTTGCAACGTCACAGCAGCCAAAGTGCATCATGGGAAGCTGAAACCAGGAAGTCGGGGAAAAATGAAGACCAAGAATGGAAATCAGGGGGGGCGCAGACGGTGGGAAATTCGAACAGTAACAGCTCAGGAGGGATGATAAGTATATAAACTATGTTTCTGATTGTTTTTTGTTTTTTTTTCCCTTAGCACGGGAGTTGTCCTTTAACCCATCTCTTCCACCTGTCACTTCTTTCATTTAAACAAGCAACCATCTCAATTATCCATAAGATGCCATCAACGTGCCAATAATGAATAATGCTGTAGAATCTGAAACTCACATTCACTTACATTGGCAAAATCCACATTTGCTTAAATTGCCAAAATCCATGTTTAATTCCTGGCAAATCCTGAACATGTGAACATGGCCTAACTCATTATGCAGGCAATAATTCATAGTAATACTGACAGTGTAATACTCTCCCCTATGGACAGTAGAGATTGGGGACCCCCTCCTCTTTTTCAACAATATATACAGTACATTTGGAAAGTCTGGCCTTGCTCTGTTTTGTTATACTGTGGCCTCCTGCTAAAATAAAAATAAAGGGTTTTTTTGCACTCAATACTGCATAATGACAAAGTGAGAAGACAGTGTTAGTGATCTTAGCTAATTTATTGAAAAGGAAGAATTATTGAACTATTGAGACCCATAACTCAGTACTTAGTTGAAGCACCTTTCACAGAAATTACTGACTCCAGTTGTTTTGGGTACGACACACCTGAATTTGTGGATCCTCCCAAACTCTCTCAGTGGCAAGCCATTTTCAGATCTTTCCAGAGATGTTTCATTGGGTAAAAATAAGGGCTTTGCATTGGAAATTCAAGGACATTCACACAATGTCCCTAAGCCACTGCTGTGTGCTTAGGTTGATTCTCTTATTGAAAGGTGAACCTTCAGCCAAGTCTAATGTCCTGAGCACTCTGGATCAGGTTCTCTTCAAATATATCTCTGTATTTTACTCCATTTAACTTTCCCTCAACCCCAACCAGTGTCCCATCCTTTGAAAGATAACCTCACCACCATACTTTATTGTAGGGATCATATTGGGCAGCTAATGAGCAGTGCCTAGTTTCCTCCAGACATGACACTTTGGATCTTTTGTGCACACATTGACGACATTGCTATGATTAAGTGAATAGGCTGCACAAACTATCCAGCAGTTGTTCGCGCCGACCAGCTTTATGATTGACCGAGGCTTGGAAAGGCTCAGCAAATGAGTTCTGATAGATGATCGGTGCACATTTGCAACCTGCATTGGGCCCTTAGAATTCAGACCAAAAAGTTCAGTCTTGATTTCATCAGTCCAGAGAATCTTGTTTCTTGCAGTCTGAGAGTCCTTTAGGTACATTTTTTTTTTGCAAACTTCATGTCTCTTTTACTGTGGAAAGGCTTCATTCTGGCCACTCTACCATAAGGCCCAGATTGGTGGAGTGATCTGTGCCTTCACACAGTCCTGTCTCTGAGCTCTACTAGTACTTTTCTTTTTTATGCATATATTTTGAATAACTGAATACCATGTGTTTTCAGGAACAGAACATGATGGTTACGGGAGGCCTGGCTTGGTGGAATGACTTCATTGTTCTTGCTTGTTATAATTTAAATGATCAGAAAGAGGAGGTAAATATGATTTATTAACACATAACTTAAAAGGATAAATTAGTGTCTGCATTTCTTAAAGAGGTTGTCCAAGGACAAAGATATTTTTAAAAAGGGCCACCAGCCAAAAAAAAGACTTACCTGTTGCTGCAGTCCCCACTGGTTCCCGGTACTCTCTGCTTTTTTCTGGTACCTATGACTATGTGACCATGCAAGAACTGCCCTGCTCAGCCAATCTCTTGCTGAGGTGGGTCACTACAGAAAGAGGCCAAGAGGACCTGGTAGGACCGCGGAGACTAAAAAACATGCCATCTTTTTTTGTCAGCACCAGGAGGGTGTAATATATAAATTATATTTATTTCTGCCTTTTGGACAACCCCTTTAATTTTGTTGTTTGTTCTTGTTTTTAACTTCTCTGTTATAAAATGTTTGCCCTACCTATTTTTTTCCCATCAGCTACGGGCTTATCTTCGTACATCCAACCTAGACAATGCTTTTGCACATGTGACCAAAGTGCAGCTGGATACATTGCTTCTTAGTGTGTTCAGAGATATGTTGATTATTTTTCGAGCCGACTGTTCTTTCTGTCTCTACAGTATTGAAAGAAAATCTGAAGGGTGAGTTACTTAAAGGAATTGTGCTTAAATAAGGCTTTTGTTGCCTTTATGTTTATAAAAAAAAATTCTAGATATTGCCATTGCTTAGTTGGTATTGTGTCTCCCTGATATTCTATTGATACTCCAGATGTGTTCAGTGTGTTTTTGAGTAGTACTCAAACATGTATTTCCATTCTCTTACTTATTTGGGCAATAACAGGACAGCACCTACTTTTCTCTGCCATGCCATAGTGCTAATGACTGATGCACTGGGTGGGACAGGCTGGCTCTGTTCTTGTGGATGACTTACATAATACAGTACTATAGAAGGTGTGTGAAGGGGGAAAAAGGGTTATTGATGCACTGTGTTTGTAAGGTGCTGTGTCAGCAGAAGCACAACGAGAAAGTCATTCACCATTATATATGGCCATGAAGCGCCCTAGTGGAACCCTAAAGGCATAATATAGCAAGCTTAATGGAATCAGAGACCCTGAGGGTATCTCTCTGGAAATGGGGTGGGGGCAGGGAAGTAGGGGGAACAGGCTCCTAAATTCTTATTAGTAGGTAAAACAAAGAAGTGGATATGTTCAATTCTTGACAAGAGAACATGAAATAGCTAGTGGATCAGATTGCTCCTCTCCTGGAAGGGATATACGATACCCCAAGTAGAAGATATACAGGGGCTCTACATTTGATAGGAGTTTTGATATGGAGGGGGTAGGGGCCTGAGTAATTCGAGAGAGGAAGGGTTGGAAACTTCCGTTGGGGGAAAGGATAAATAGGTAAAAGAATAACTGAATTTTCAGGCATTCAGGGTTGCTCCCTGGAAAGTGGAAATTTGGAAAATGTTAATGGAATTTGTAATAAGTAAAAGGAAGCATGGATTGGTAGTTATTAGAATTTTCCTAACAAAATGTAAGTGCAATAGATCTAATTTTTCACAGTTTTTAGAATCATTGTAGGATTTATTTTAGTGGAATTGTTGTGGTCATGTTGAAAGGTAATATATCTCCACTATTGGCTTCCCTCCAAAATATAGCTGTATTAATGTGCAATCACATTTACATATTTGATACCATATTTTGCACCTACATTTTTAGGACTGTGTTAATTCTATGTTTGGTTTCATTGCCGCAGTCCTCATCCTTTGGTCTGTTTACAAGTCCTTCAGGAAGTGTCTATGTCACGGTACATTCCCCATCCTTCACTTGTTGTATCCGTTACTCTGACGTCGGTGAGGACAGAGACTGGCATTTCACTAAAAATTCCCCAACAGGTGCGGTACTTTAATACTAAGAATAAACCTTGTACTGTGTTTTTATGTTATATTTGTATTAAAGTATTTATATAAAGTAATCTCAAGGTTCATTCAAAATAGAGGTGAAATATGGATATCCCTGTTATTTCTTGTAGGCATGTGATGCAGAAAGCATTATGTTGAATCTAGCAGGCCAGCTCATAATGTTACAACGGGATCGGTCAGGTCCTCAGATCCGTGAGAAAGAAGCCAATTTGCAGCAGCGGAAACTTGTAAGTAAGCAGTTCAAGTTTAAGGGTGCGTTCTTGTCTTTACTGCAAATTTCAAAACATGCACTTGTGTTGTGTACTTTGACATAAATTCCTGTAGTCCACTACATCACATAAATTACTACCAAAGTTACAGCTTCAATATGATTTAATGATGGTGGTCAAGCAACAAATCCTACTCATAAACACATGCCAGGTGCCCCCTGCAGCATTGGTGTGTTTTTAGCAAGCATGTTGATGTGTCAAAACTTTTAAAGATACAGTGGCTGGCACTACTATAAAGTCCGTGGAAAAAAGGTAAATATGCAGGAAATGGAGCGTGGAAAAATAAATAAATAAATAAATAAATAAATATATATATATATATATATATATATATATATATATATATATGAAAATATATATATAAATGTGGTGCTCACCCCTTGTTCAGACTGTAGATATAACGTGATGCAAGTAGAAAAAAGAGAGATGATCGGGGGGCACTCACCATAAAATTCTTCGTGACAGCTGTTTCACACATGATTCGTGCTTCTACAGCGTCTGTAGAAGCACGAATCACGTGTGAAACAGCTGTCACGCCCCCTGCAACCAACATGGTGCTGGCGTCCTCGGTCCCTGCTGCATGGAGTTTTTAATGAATTGAAATAAATAAAGGAGAATTTTACGGTGAGTGCCCCCCGATCATCTCTCTTTTTTCTTCTTGCATCATGTTGATGTGTCTACTTTTGTGAAACTGCAATTCTTATTTTTATGAAAGATAAATATAAGCATTTTATATAAAGCATAACTGTATATACATACCATATATACAACAGTTTCATCTTACAGTAGATTTTTGAAACTTTTGTTAGTCCTGTTAGTTAATGGATCCTTAGCTAGTTTTACTTTGGCTAAGATCAAGTGTAGTATCTGTTCTTATCAGTTTAATATCTGATACGTCCCCTATTTGGGGACCATATATTCAATGGATTTTTAGAACAGGGAGATGGAAAAAGAGCTTGCTCTGTCCTCTCCAGGCATTGACCTGGCATTGCAGTGCTTCCAGGTTCAGTGCAAAAAAAAAGAAAAGGTAGGTATGCCTTAAACCCTTATGCATTTGGATGGTCATGTAGGTTTCTTGCTCAATCTTATTAACCAAAGATAATGAAAATTACTAATTTTTGTTAGAAAGTGAAAATGCTTGTAAACACTGCTGGAATTTCCAGTGGGATCTGTTTTTTCCCACTATAATAATTCTAAAGCCATGTGTTAAACTGTCAGTGCCCTGGTCGTAAGTTGCAGATGCACTAATGCTTAATGGTACTGTGCTTTATTTAAGCTGCCGTTTTGTGCCCCAGTGGTCTTGGCACAGTCTGTGGAAAATGTCTGGAGCACCTGTCGGGCCAATAAGCAGAAACGCCATTTGCTGGAGGCATTGTGGCTTAGCTGTGGTGGCGCAGGCATGAAGGTTTGGCTTCCTTTGTTTCCCAGAGATCATCGTAAACCGCATTCCTTCCTGTCCAGACGGATAATGCTCCCGTTTCACATCAACATCTATCCACTTGCAGTTCTGTTTGAAGATGCTCTAGTTCTTGGAGCCATTAATGAAACTGTGGCTTATGACTGTTTGAACAACCTTTGCTCTCCTGCTGATCATTTGGAGGTTCAGTTCCCTTACTGTATTGTAGAGAGGACCTCACAAATCTACCTCCACCACATTCTAAGACAGCTGTTAGTCAGGAATTTAGGAGAGCAAGCTTTGCTCTTAGCCCACTCGTGTGCCTCTTTACCGTATTTCCCACATGTGCTAGAACTCATGCTCCACGAAGTATTGGAAGAAGAAGCTACCTCACGGGAACCCATTCCCGACCCACTGCTTCCCACTGTGGCAAAATTCATCACAGAATTCCCCCTCTTTCTTCAGACAGTGGTGCATTGTGCTCGTAAGACAGAGTATGCCCTTTGGAATTACTTATTTGCTGCTGTAGGCAATCCTAAGGACTTGTTTGAGGAGTGCCTAATGGCTCAGGACCTTGACACAGCTGCATCTTATCTCATCATCCTCCAGGTAGATATGTGTATAATAACTTCTAAACTTTCACATTCCTGATAATGTAATAAAGTATATTGATTGGGTCATCCATGAACTTCTCTGTGCTATAAAAATTCACCTACCCTGAAATATATTATTATTTACTATCTAAATATATTTGATGCAATGAACTTCAGCTGAACCAACCACGCACTGAAATTGTCTATTTCTTATAGTCCTTTCTGTGTGGAAGGGGGTATACCATAAATTGGCAATAAAATTAAATCTGATTTTACATACCGCTAGTAACCATAAGAAGGAAACTTACTATCTATCTGTTACAGAACATGGAGGCAGCAGCGGTAAGCAGACAGCATGCAACTCTCCTCTTTAACACTGCACTGGAGCAGGGCAAGTGGGATCTTTGCAGGCACATGATAAGATTTCTGAAAGCTATTGGATCTGGTGAATGTGAGACACCTCCAGCTACTCCCACTTCACAGGTTTGTATTACTCGGAACACAGGGGAGAATTTATCAAGACTGGCGTTCTCATGTGCCGGTCTTAAATAAACCACCCCCATGCAATCCTCTTAGTAAATCTGGCATAACTGATTTTCCTTTCAGAAACCGCGCGACTCTTGTCCTCTGTGTGTGGTATTGCAGCCTAATTTCACAGAAGTGAATGGGGCTTGGTTGTAATTCTATACACAATGGTAAAGAGCTGTGGTGCTCTTTTATTGGCAGAAAGCAGATATGTTTTTTAATCATGGATAACCCGTTTTAATATTGAAGTAAATCAAAATGTAAATCAAGTGTAAGCAAGCTTCAGTTTAAAATCCCTGCATCTTTTTAAAGTGCGTTTTTTGTGATTGACAGAAATTGCAGGCATCCTAGTACCACTGTGTTGAATATAACCTTTTTGACTAGACTGTTAAGAAACATGGCCTTTCCACCATGGACATGAGAGGCGCACCAAAACGTAACTTGTCAAGGAAATAAGGGCTAGAATACATCATTGCTGATATATAATATAATTGTCTTATCAGGACTTTTTGTTGACATCTGTCTTTACTAGCATAGTAAACTAAGTAACTAACTGAATTTCTGTAAGCAAGTACCAATCTCCTAGATCAGCACTCACTTACTGAGCCCATTCACTGTCCGATAATCTGTTAGCAAGGGCTGCATGGAAATGGTTAACAATGTTAACGTACAGAAACTGTTTTCAGAATCTATACGAATGATGGCGATATCCTGATACAATGCTATTTTAGTTGCATTGACCTTGAATAGAGTGACAGCATGCATGCTTAACCACTGTACCATCAAACAGGGGACACGGGACCTCAGTGTTCCAACACATATCACCTATCCCGTGATTCTGGTTGATTTAAGAGTTCTTAATGGATGTCAATGCTACATCTTTCTTAGAAGGCTATTTGCAATAAACTATCTGCTTTTAAGATTTGGAGAGCATTTAACATAAACCTAATAATTTATATAAATCTATTGAACTACAAGAAACAAAGAATGTGTAATGGTGAAAGGTCAAAGTGCTGATTTACCTAAAAGCTAAACAATTGTTTTTACATGTTTACAGGAGCCAAGCTCTACTAGTGGTTTTGAGTTCTTTAGAAACCGAAGCATAAGTTTATCTCAATGTGCTGAGAATCTTCCTGTTGGAAAGTTTAGCCTTCAGAAAACTCTGAGCATGCCCTCTGGCCCTGCCGGCAAACGGTAAGGATAAAGTGTTCTTAAAGGGAACCAATCCCGCTAAAAAAGGCCATGAAGCTAAGGAAACGTGCTGGTACATCACCCAGCACGCTTCCCAAACATACCCTGTACCCTGCGTACCATGTACATATAAACCGCAAAGTTAGTTTATCTCCCGCACTGTATGAAAATTACCTGCTAAGTAGTCATGGTGGACGGATGGCTTGTTCATCTAGTCACGGTCCTGGGCGGGCTCCGGCGCTGTATTCACGCTACTCTGGACGTGTTGAAAAGACGTCAGCAGGCAGTTCTTTTTAACACGCCCAGAGGGGCGTGATTACAGCATCGGAGCCCGTCCAGGACCGTGACTAGATGAACAAGCCATCAGCCCACCATGACTACTTGAACAAGCCACCCACCCACCATGACTACTTAGCAGGTAATTTACGTACAGCGCGGGAGATAATTAAACTAACTTTGCGGTTCATATGTACATGGTACGCAGGGTACAGGGGTATGTTTGGTAAGCGTGCTGGGTGATGTAAGGAGCTGAGCCATCCCTATATGTGTCAGGTGCAGCTATATGTTACAGCTGACATCAGCCTGCAACTACTGAGTATGGACCGATCCCAGCAATTTAACTCCACATGCCGCGATTGGTATTGATTGCAGCACGCAGAGAGAGACCTGACACCCCACGCAACACAAAAACGAGTTGCCGATCGGTTGCAATGGCTGCTGGAGTTCTATACTTATTTTCTCTGCTGATTGAGTCTGCCTTAGGCAGACTTTAATAAATGACGTACATATGTAGTAACCCAAGGGAGCCAGGTTGTGGTGTAGTATGGCTGGGCAAGATGGTGTTGTACCCCTCAGACATTGTCACATTAGCCAGGAGTGGTATGTGTGTCCACCCCTGGATGTACCAATATACACTTTTAGGCTAGGTTCACACTACGTATATTTCAGTCAGTATTGTGGTCCTCATAATGCAACCAAAACCAGGAGTGGATTAAAAACACAGAAAAGATCTGTTCACACAATGTTGAAATTGAGTGGATGGCCGCCATATAACAGTAAATAACTGCCATTATTTCAATACAACAGCCGTTGTTTTAAAATACCAGCAAATATTTGCCATTAAATGACGGCCATCCACTCAATTTCAACATTGTGTGAACAAAGCCTTTCTGTGTATTCAATCCACTCCTGGTTTTGGTTGCAATATGAGGACCACAATACTGACTGAAATATACGTACTGTGAACGCAGCCTTAAAGGTCACCTGTCACCCCCCGTGCCAGGGTGACAGGCTCCCGTCTCCCTGTTAGATCCCCCTATACTTACGTGATCCCGCCGGGTCCCGCTTCCTGATGCGGTCGGGTCACGGAGATTTCAGCGCCCGAAGCCCGGCGCGCGCGCTGACAGCAGTGTCAGATGCCCATAGAGAATGAATGGGGAGTCCGATGCTCCGTTATTCTCCATGGGCATCGGACTCATCTCTCAGCGCGCGCGCGCCGGGCTTCGGGCGCAGAAATCTCCGTGACCTGAGGCATCAGGAAGCGGGACCCGGCTGGATCACGTGAGTATAGGGGGATCTAACAGGGGGTCGGGAGCCTGTCACCCCGGCACGGGGGGTGACAGGTCCTCTTTAAGTTAGAAGTTGTGCAAATGTAGTGCTGAGAATCCTTGGTGAACTTAAAGTGACACTGTCATCTCCTTTTTGCATTTTGACATCTCTACACAGGTGTAAAGGGTAAATTTAGCGTTTTTTATACCTTATTTCATATCATACGTCATGGTGTGTGTTCGAGTAAAAACTGTCCTTTTCTCAACTGCAGATTGTATTAAGTGGACGTGACCTCACAACATTAGCGCCACTTAGCCCCGCCCACAACAGCACAGTTGGCCCCGCCACCTTGTCGGCCATTGGAACAGGCTGGCCAAAAGGTCTAGGGCCAACGGTGCCGTTGTAGGTGGGGCTAAATGGCGCTAATGTTGTGAGGCCACGCCCACTTAATACAATCTGCAGTTAATAAAAGGACACTTTTTACTTGAACAAACACCATGACGTATGGTATGAAAAATGCTAAATTTACCCTTTACACCTGTGTAGAGATGTCAGAATGCACAAAGGAGGTGACAGTGTCACTTTAAACAGGAACAACTACTGTAAATTCTTACAAGGCACAGTTAATCACAGGTGCAGGCTTTTGACAAAAATTGCAAATACACAGGCAATTCTGGATCCTTAGAGCTGGGTTCTTGTGTTATAGAGTATATACTTTAAATCTGAGTTTCTCACTGGTGGATATAGGAATGCTAGGTCTCTAGGTGCGCTGTAGTTAACATGTAGTTAAACTTTGGAATTGAGGGAAGGGCGCCACCATGGGGTCTTGCCTATGTAGTGACAAAACTCTGCTGGGGTGACCTGACTGAAGAGGACTTGTTTGAAGAATAACCTGTACTCACAGTTGGGAGAAATGCTGCCTATGGCCAGAAGAGATCATAGAGTGCCTGGACTGGGAACACAGGCCCTGGGCCTATACAACCAGGGGAACAGCTAACCCCTCAAGATTACCCAAGTAGGACAAGCAAAGGTCAATGGAGTCTGGGGCTTTATAGCACTTTCCTCCACAGGGGATAGTCCAGACAGTAGAAGGACTTGCTGAATAACACAACTGAAGAAATGGTCACCTCCAGGCGTAGGCAAGGTTTGTCCCTTTTTAGGTAGTTGCCCCTTGTTAGGTTTTAGCCCTGCATACTGCCTGTGACAGGAACAGAGAGCTACTAAGGACTCCTCCCTCACTAGCAGCTCCTGTGGACTACACTGCCTAGCAACAACTGGCTCCAACTGTCTGTTTTACCTCAGTAAATATCTTGTTCTGTGATTGGAAGGCCCTGTATACTAGGCTGTGATAGGTGGGTGAGGTGTGTGTGGTACCCAGCTTACGGATTGGTTACAGCAGAGTCACCTGACAGTGGCTGACATAGCATCAACAAACAGTTACAATTAACCCTTTCATAACATAACATAAAACTCCTTCAGCTGTGCATATGGTGTACAATAGACAGTGACACCCAGTGGCAAAAAATAGGAAGTGCAATCAGAAATAGGAAATACAGATACAAATAGAAAATGTAGATGGAGTGCAGATACCCTTCACCCAGAGGGTACTATAGGAAGCTACCTTACTACAGGTGGGCAAGACCATAGCGGGGACCACACCCACTCTGAAACACTTCACATACCACTCCACAGCCATAGCTATTATATAGGAAGGGCCCAGGAGAAGTATACATGATAATAGAGATACTAGGCCCTATTTTGTCCCTGACTATGAATTCATTGACCTCCTGGTAGGTCATCCCCTTGTCCAGGCAAGGTTAGACCTAATGTCTACATGTGTTGTAGGGTACAACATCCACGTGATTGTGTCATTACAGTGCCGCCAATGTTCAAACACTTTCCACACTCCTGGCATTATATTATTACTTCATGCAGCATGGCGAAAAAATCCCCAACATGGCTTCCCTGTCAGTGTTTCACAGGATGTGGGAATAAGCCGTTTGAATGTTACACATTTACCAAACGTCGTCTAAGGGGGAAGGAGTTAAATCACCCATGGAGGATCACTACATGCAATTAAATTATAGTAACTATGCAGGGCTTTGCTGCTATGGCTAAAATACAAATGCAGACATAAAATACAGCACACTGCAAATGCTAAGATATATGCACAATATAGATATTTGGCTGGCTTGGAAAAAAAGACACATAAGCAAGCCAAGCCCCCAGCAATGAAGTAACTTTGTGGTGTGTCATCCCATGCTGTAAAAAGTATATGGGACAACATTTCAGATTAAAACACTTTGTAGGGTGACACGCTTCTGCATATATGCCTTATACTGATGTTATGCATAACTGAGGATGCTTTGGTGATTTGATGGTACAATAAAGATTCTATTTTCTGTGTTGCGTTTAGGTGGAGTAAAGACAGTGACTGTGCAGAGAACATGTACATAGACATGATGTTATGGAGGCATGCGCGGAGACTTCTGGAGGAAATCAGACTAAAAGACCTTGGCTGTTTCTCTGCACAGCTGGGATTTGAGCTGATAGGCTGGTTGTGCAAAGAACGCACACGGGCAGCACGGGTGGAAGATTTTGTTACTGCCTTGAAGAAGCTTCATAAGGATTTCCTTTGGCCTTTTCCAGTTATACCAGTCTCTTCCATCAGCTCGCCATTTAAGAATGGCAAATTCCGGACAGGTGCGTTGTCTGTAGTTGATTTCAAATTGGGAGGGTGAATTAGGGTGTGTCAGAATCGTTGCAACTGAAAATCAGTTTTTTATTTGTTTATTTTTTTATATTATCTGAATGGGCTTGTTGCACAGCATCACTGTCCCAGTATGCAACAGAATTCAGTGGCTGTAGGTTCAGTTGTCTCCAGGTTTAAGGGTGGGTTCGTACATACCGGAATCGAAGCAGATTTCACTCTGCGAGTTCTTTGGCGAAATCTGCTGCGATTCCTGGTACTGTCAGTTTGAATAGGTTTGCATACTCACAGCAGAATTTTTATTCCACTGTGAGTATGTAAAGCACCATCCCCCTTAACCCGCCACAGCCCGGTGATTACATTACCCCTCCATGCTGCAGCCTGCTTCTGTGGCTCCAGGCTCCCTGACATCCCGCTCAGCCAATCAACGTGCTGTCAGGGAGCTGGGAGCCACAGAAACAGTCTGGAGCGCAGACGGGGTCAAGTATTCATGGGGCCGCGGCAGGTTAAGGGGGATGGTGCTTTACATACAGTGAAACGAAAGTACTTTAGTACTGGGAAGCAGATTTTTCCATTTGTAGCTGAAAGTATAAAACAGAGTTATATTCTGTAATCAGATTATTCTGGCAGAAATCAACGCATATGTCTGTGGTAAACACATTTATTTATTTGTAAAATTCTGAACCAAGCCATTTCAATATAGAATTTTAGTATGACCGTTTTACTCTGTTGATTTTCAGCCATTGGAGAGCCGATCTTGAAATCCCAATCTGCTGATAACTTTCTTGATGGGGATAGTGGGGTTCCAAGTGTTCCCCGAAGTCACACTTGGATGGGAAGTATTGGAACTGCTCATCGAGAAATGGACACTGCCTCATCTCACAGTCCCCACACACAGGATGCACTCCTTTCTCCTTTATTAAGTAAAGGTATACACAAAAATGTTCCTTTTATGCTATGTCTTCAAAGGGGTTTTCCCATCTCAGCTCTTATCCATAGGATAGGGCAGTGATGGGCCACCTTTTCAGCTTGGTGTGTCAAAATTCGACAACAAAAACGAGCATAACTCGGGTGGTCTGTCACTACTACAAAAAAAACATAATTTTTGCGATATTTATAGTTTAAACAACAAAAATATATACCACCTGTCCCCATCCTTCACCAGCATACCGTTTTAGTCCCCTCTGGCCCCTTATCCCTTCACCTGTATACACCTCCAATCCCCCCTGGCCCCTCATCCCTTCACCAGCATACACCTCCAGTCCCCCCGGGCCCCTCATCCCTTCACCAGCATATACCCCCAGTCCCCTCGTGCCTTCATCAGCATACTCCCTCAGTCCACCTGCCCCCCCATCCCTTCACCAGCATACACCTCCAGTCCCCCTGCTCATCCCTTCACCAGCAACCTCTAACACCCCCTTGCCCCGTATACTCACCAACTTGCTGAAGCAGGTCCGGTCACCAGTGACCAGCAGGAGCTTGGTGCCACAGATTTCTGTAGGGCAGGTGCACAGGAGAGTGGCACTGTTGCTCAGCTTATGTAGGCAGTGCAGGAGCTTGGCGCTGCTATGCATTTAATCAGAGGCCTGGTTCACATGGAGCACGTATTGGGCAGGAGGTGTGGCGGGGTACTTGGGGCGGGCAAGGCCTGGGAGCACTGCCAGACCCTGGCTACTATAATTCCGGTGCCACCAGGGCTGTGCAAGGCTTCTGTGAAATGCTTCTCGGCACGTGGCCACATACTTCTCTGCATGCGGCCATGTGTCAGCGAACATGGCTACGCGTGTCATAGGTTCGCCATCACGGGGATAGGGGATAAAAAGCTGAATTCTGGGGTTCCAACTGCTGAGACCCCCTCTAATCATGAGAATGGAAGAATTCAGCAGTATCATAGAGAATACATGGTGCTGTGGCAGCACAGGCATTATGAGCACTCATTTCATTGCAGGGCAGTTGTGACCCTGTTCTTTAGATTGGTGGAGGTCCTGTCAATTGGATAGGGAATAACAACCTGAGATGCAGAAAAATATCTGATCCAGGAGGCAATTTGAAAAATATGCAGTTTGGATGCAAAAATGCTTTTTTCTTAAGCTCATGTCTCTTTATCCTACACTATGTAGTAAATTGTTTTAGACTATGATTTTTTTCTTTTTCTCTCTTTGAACTGGTTGCTATGTAGGAGATGAATGTAGCATTGGTTCAGCAACTGACCTCACTGAGACAAGTTCCATGGTAGACGGTGACTGGACAATGGTAGATGAGAACTTCTCCACCCTGAGTCTTACTCAGTCAGAACTAGAACACATTTCAATGGAGCTGGCTAACAAGGGACCCCACAAATCTCAGGTCCAACTTCGGTATGTGGTAATTATGGAATAAAGTGTGTGTGTGTGTGTGTATGTGCGTGTATATATGTATGTGTATGTATATATATATATATATATATATATATATATATATATATATATATATATATATATATATATATATAATGTGCACATAGAAGTATGATGTATTTTATAGATGTAAGATGTAGAAAAAGCTGCATGCATAATGAACATTTATCTATTTCTTCTCCCTACAGCTACCTATTGCATGTTTTCATGGAGGCAGGCTGCCTGGAGTGGTGTGTGATCATTGGGCTTATACTGCGAGATTCTTCAGTTATTAACCAAGTGTTGAACTTTTTACAATGCCCTGAAGTTGCAGAGGAGATGTTACAGGACATTCTGAATGGAATACAGGCTGTGGATGCCTGGGCCCTTAATGATTGGTCAGTGTGAACAAAATGTTTGTTAGTTTTCGTTAAATCCGCTGATTTATCAATATGTAAATACAAAATGTAGAACATACAGATCATGGCACTCATCTAGGATCTTGCATTCTGGCTTTATTAAGGTGCATGCATAATGGTTATGCAGGGAAAGGAGCGTTACAATGGCATTGGCTGTTTTGTATGTGTCTATACTTCATCAGCTGGACTACATACTGACACATACAAAATAGCCATTTTGTTGTAGTGCCCTGGCGGTGTCCTTCACTTCCCTTCCTGCACAACTATTATCGTGTTTCCCTGAAAATAAGACAGTTCTTTTTTTTTTCCCCTCAAAAACAAGCACTGGGTCTTATTTTCGGGGATGTCTTATTTCTCTCCCCCCGCCCCCTTAGCATGGGGGAGGGAGATAATACATCCTTCCCGCAATATTCACCCCAAGACCAAGAGCACATCAGTGGCGGGACGTGCGCAAAGCATGGTGGGACGTGCGTCAAGCATGCGGTGGTGGGTATCGAGACATGCAGAGGATGTGGGGGCCATGGACCTGTATGTCTGTGGCACCGGCTGTAAAGGTCCACAAGGGCATATCGTGAGTCCTGTGTGGTGGCTGGCAACAGGGTGGCCTTACTTTCGGGGGGTGCCCTAGTTTAGAGTAGGGGGTGCCTTATTTTATTGGGGATGCCTTACTTTAGGGTAGTTGGTAGGGTAGTTGAGGTCTTATTTTAGGACAGTGTTTTACTTTTGGTGAAACGCGGTACGTACGCACCTTTATTGTAGCACACTTATTGCTATAGATCTTTGCTGCATATTCCTAGACTGTAAGATGATGGAGATGCTGTAACGGTGTATTCCTACACAGTGCCAGATGCAAAGCATCCTACCCATGTCTGTTATCAATATGTAAATTAGGTAAGTTTTGTGCACTGGGGGCGGTACTACAGCACTCTACAGCGGTGCACCACTGAACCTTGCCCACTCACTGCTTCCTCTTGAAATATGAGGTGCCGCTCTGCAGTGATTCCTGCAGCTCATCACTGCAGAGTGCCAGACAAATATTTATAAGGAGACGCATGTAGGCGGGCGGTTCGTGCAGTGAGGGCTGTAGTACCACACCCACTACACCAAACTGCCTAATGTACATATTTTTAAAGCGACAGAGAATAAAGGTAAGAAAAATTCCTTCATTCTCAGCGTCCCCCAGTCCTGTGGGAAACTGGTCTTCTGCTGTTAGTTTCCCTTTAAGTAGCTATTATTATGTTATAATTTGCCTATACCTATATTATCTATTTATGTATTCTATATTATTCTGCAGCCCTGGATACAAGCCATTCCTGAACATAATAAAACCTCAGCTTCAGAAGATGAGCGAAGTAACAGTGGAGCAAGTACAACCTGAAGCTTTTCAGCCCACAGTCATCTCAAAGGTCACAGAGCAATCTAGTCCAAGGGCAGAGGACAGCCGCAGCTCTACTAGCCATAGTGCCAGCCCTCAAAGTGACACTAGCAGCTGTAACGTCAGCAGACATGAGGAGAATGTTTCAAGACAAGAGCAAGATGAGGTTCCTCAAGAGGGAAGCTATGACTGCATTATCTCCTAATGCTACATGAGCTTCTCTGGCTGCAATCACGACAGTATTATAGACCGAATCAATCACATGTGGCTGGTCACATAGTTGACGGTTTTAATGGGTGTTTTTTCTGAGTGGTTTCCAAGAAACCATAAGTCTGCAAATTTGAAGCCTTATGTTTGTTTTGTTTGTATATCTTTTTTTTTTCTTAAATACATTTTTATTCTTAATAATAAGAACTTAAGGCAGTGTACATCTGAAACCAATCGCTCCTATATCCTGGATACAAAGCTGTGCTGAGCTGTATGGTGATAAGATGTTAATTATACATCATGTGTGTATGAGAAGAGAACTCCACTACAGAATCTGGGGTAAGAAATGATTTATTTTAACTGTACACATTATGTGGTTCTGCTGGCCATTTCACAGTTGGAGCCGTTACATATTTTCAGCTTCAACGTCTTATTTATTTCATCTTCTAATAACCCAAAAACTGCAAGAGGCTTGATAAGGATTTGGGTCTCCTCCGTTTTTGTGAGGAGTTATTGTAGGTTGTTTGAATACGTTCTGACTTGTGTTGCCTACTTTGATGGATCAGTGGAGCAGACTTTGACATTGCTGAACATTTGGGTGCTATGATCTTTCTTTCATACATCTGAAAAGGTTTGGTATCTGAGTGTAAATAATGTGTATTTTTGTGAATACTCTCTCTAAACATTATAAAGATTGCAGTTTATTATTATGAATTTGTAAGAAAGTTGCAGGTCCGCCAGCGACTGCCTGCCACTAGCTGGAAAGCCATTTTTTGCACTTTGCAGTGGACACAATGCTCTGTTATGTCATTTCTCCAACCACACTGTGCTTCTACAGGTTCTTCATTTTAAAAGGAGCCTGTTTATGCTACCCTCTGAGGGCAGCTAAAGTAAAGACAGGCATTCTGATATCACTCACAGTGCTGACATCCTGCTGCAATGGATGTAATTTTTACATATCTCAAACATATGCACACTAAGATAACACACAATTTGAAATTGGCCAGTCTGTCACTGCTTTATGCTTCCCTTAAAGGGAATCTGTCACTAGGTTTATGTCGCCTCAAAACAGGGCAGCATAAACTATTGACAGAAATGCTGAACAGATCAATGTATTACTTACATAATTTTATTCAGCCATTCTCCTAATATGAAGGAGAATAGGTTCACACCCCTCCCCCCCGCCCTCCAGCTGCTGATTGGCAGTTATCGATCCATGCTGTGTATAGGCAGTCGACTGTCAATCAGCAGCTGGTGGGTGGAGTTCTCTCATATAATTATTGTCCATGTTATTCAGAAAAATATCTCTGAATCAGCTGCACACGACATTGTAAGTGATACATAAGCTTGTCTGTCGCTTATTTCTGCTACCCTTAGATAAGACAGCATATACCTACTCACAGAATCTCTTTTAAAAGGAAATCCTGAACAGGGCAAAGGATTTCCTTTAGGGTATAAACCCACACACCGTATATGCAGCGTATTTACTGCTGCGATACGCAGCAAACTCGCAGCAAAATCGCAGCAGATTAGATCTAAATAACTGAACACAGCATCAAATCTGTACCAACAAATCTGCTGCGTATTTGTTGCATATCTGCTGCATATCTGGTGTGTGTGTTTATACCCTTAAAGAGGATGTGTCTGCTCTCCTGACATGTCTGTTTAAGTACATATGGGGGACATTTATCAAGACTTGCATATAAGTACACAACGCCCCGCTCTCTCAATCGGATTAACCCGGAGGCGCACAACAAATCTACACCAGCTTAGGAGCAGGTGTAGATTTGTGCCATGATTTACACCTGTGAGCAAGGTAAATCATGATAAATCAGGCATGGGAGGAGGCCACACCTCCTTCTCGCCTTGTCACTCCCTGTCCGCCCATCAGGCACACAGGGAATATAGCTGGCGTACGCCTCGGAAAAGGGGCACATTTTGATAAATGTCCCACTATGTGTATCCCAATAATATAGCCATTCTGGAGCATCTTCTCTCAGAATTCTGCAGTGCAATGATCCTGCAGAATAATAAATATATTGACAACTGGGTGTTAGGTTCCCCTTGTCAAAAGGTGTCTGTCTGTAGACAATGTTACTTCCAGCACTGATTGGACAGTGTCACTGTGTAGGGACAGTTTCCTATATATCCAGGAGGAATGGCACAACCCAGAGCTATAAAAAAAAAGGATGCTTCAACATTGTCATATTACAGGACATACAAATATTTTGTGAAAACATGGCAGAATTGCAGACTAATCCTCTTTAACTACTGTGACTGACCTGAGAACAAATCATTCAGTTGTCTAGCTTTTTAAATAAGGTACAAAAAGGTTTTTATTTATTACCTTTGTACAATAATTCACTTGAACATTTTTTTTGTAAATAAAAGTCAGCAGTTGTGTTCCCTAATATCTGAAACATTTATTTCTGCCATTTTGTATGTCTCTGACTTCCACCTTGTTTCACTTTCTATAAATTATGTGTGTTTAGATGGAAAACAAGAACATACATGTACCCTTTGTCAAACTTAATTTCTTTCCATTGTTAATGTCCCGAGATCTGTAAACTAAGGCTGATATCCATGCATTACAGTATTAACATATTGAAATCAGTCTGTTTTGTACTGTGCAATTTGAACAAGGAGAAACAAAACAAATGTATTATTTTATACAAGACATACATGTTTATTTTTATAATAGATCTATTTGATTATCTGGACCAAATGTTTCTAGTAACACCTCTAAATGTGGTAGAAGATGAAGGGTAATTGTAATAACGCAGGTGTTACTCAGACAGTGAAGGAGCAGGGTTTGTAACTTAAAGATGCCTAATTCTGTTATGGACATGTCCACTTTTAGGACACTTGAAGTGCAGTGAGTATTACCAATACTGGAGTCTTCTTAAAGTGTAACTGTCATTTCAAATAACTTTGCAGAGATCAGTAGTACAAGAGTTGATAAGAAACTGTGATAAGAAATAGGTTTTTCTAGGCAAAAGAGCTTCCTTCTCTACTGACAAGGCTGTTTTTCAGCCTCCCTTCTCAATTCTTATCCGTTCATTATTAAGGCAAAGTCATCTACATTACAGAGAAGCAAAGTGAAGATTTGCTGAGTCCATTATAACCTATAGAGGGGGGGAGGGGCTGAGGGGATAAGTAAACAGGAAGAGGAGAGAATCAGCCCTACAGTTTGGAGACTGTCTAGCCACAGAAAATATTGAATTCACAGTTCAGACTGCTCAGTGCTTGTCTTGGAACATGGTGAGGTTAGATTGCAGGATATTGTGCTGTGCTTCTATAGTGCAAACTGCAGGGGCTGGTTCTCGCCTATTCCTGCCCCCTTCCATAGGTTATAATGGACACTACAAACCTGTCTTTACTTTGCTTCTCTGCAACAGGAAGTGAGAGGAGGTGACAAAACAGCCTTGTGACAACAGAAGGGAGCTCTTTAGCCAATAAAACCTATTACAGAGTTTCTTAAAATCACTTGCACTATTGATTTCTGCAAAGTTGTTTGAAGTGACAATTACACTTTAAAGGGGTTATCCTAAAAACAAACAAGGTCCTACCTCGTTTGCTCTCCAGTGCCCCACTTAGTCCCTGTGACCGCCTCTGCCAGTAACTTTTGCAGACAAAGGAGGGGGGGGGGGATGGGATGCAGAAGCATGTTGCTTACTGTAACATCAGGCAGCTAATCACCCCCTCTAATTTGTGAAAGTTATTGACAGACAGCGAAGTAAAATACTGAAGAGCAAAAGCAGTAGGGCCTTTTCTGCACTCTGAATAACCCCTTTAAAATGTAAAGAATGTTTTAAATAACTGTATACTGAAAAAGGATTGCAGTGAATATGGTAGGTCCCCTAAAATGATAACCATCATAAACATTAGATAACCACTAAGCTATTGTATAAGTATGCACCTTCCTGTAAGATCTTTCTTTTATCCCATAGGTAATATATTAACCTGCTCAGGTTAGAAGGACATTGCTGAACCTGAACACTGCTTTTGATTCCTCGCAACTGCTGTTGCAAGTTGACCACCTTAGGGAGTCCTAGAAAATTTGGATACAGTCATAAGCTGTATCCTTTTTTTTTTCTGGCAGCTTCGGGGGTGCATCCAACTTCTGCAGCTGCAGGGAATTAAATGCCAAGCTTTCGGGATCTGCAACATTCTCCAAACCTGAACAGTTTGACAGGTCTGCTCAATACTAAAAATCGCATTAGAGTACCAGGGTCAATTTTGTTTTGCATCTTCATCATAGGAATGGATGTTAAAGTAAATAAAAAGCATTCAATTCAGACATCCTCCGCATTGCATTGATCTATTTTTGACCTCTACTGGAATGCATTACCACCATGTTGGGGATCATATGAATCATAAGAAAATAGGATTATCTGATTGAGTTAAAGGGGTATTCCAAGATTACCCCCTCCAAGGCGATCTCCATATTGGCCCATGGCTCCTTTGTTTTAAACAGAGACGCAGGTATGGCACTATTCATTCCTATGGAGCCATTGGAAGTAGCAGAGTTCTGTACTCAGCTCTTAAAGTGACACTGTCACCCCCTTTGTGCATTCTGACATCTCTACACAGGTGTAAAGGGTAAATTTTGCGTTTTTCATACCTTATTTCATATCATACGTTATGGTGCTTGTTCAAGTAAAAAGTGTCCTTTTATCAACAGATTGTATTAAGTGGGCGTGACCTCGTGGCATTAGCGCCACTTAGCCCCGCCCACAATGCACTGTTGGTCCCGCCCCTTGACGCCCATTGGTTGGCCGACGTAAAGGGTATGGGGACTACACCTTTCAGCCAGCCTGTTCCAATGGCCGTCGAGGGGGCGGGGCCAACTGTGGCGTTGTGGGCGTGGCTAAGTGACGCTAATGGCGTGAGGCCCCGCCCACTTAATACAATCTGCAGTTGATAAAAGGACACTTTTTACTTGAACAAGCACCATGACGTATGATATAAAATAGGGTATGAAAACAGCTAAATTTACCCTTTACACCTGTGTAGTGATGTCAGAATGCAAAAAGGAGGTGACAGTGTCACTTTAAAGAATGAATGGAGGCAGCAGAGCGAGCCTTTTCCAACTCCATAGTAGGAATGAATACAGCTGGAGCCATAGGCCAATATATAGGCCCCCCCGTGATCTTTTACTTGTCTCCTATCCTGGGGGGGACAAGTGGATAGGTGACGAGTTATTTTATCTTGAAGTAATCCTTTTAAGACTGCTCCTACTGAAATTGTAGGGCTAATCTTTACTGCCAATAGATAACCATGTACCGATAGGCTGTGTTTATGCCATCATACTTTCCATAACTTCAATTTAATGTGATCCAACTACATACTAGCTTTGTCATTTTTTGGTTATTCCTTTATGTGCAGTAAGAATTAGTACAGTGGTGTAAGCAAGAGAAATAAATTAGCGGAACACTTTGCAAATAATTTAGGTATCTGAATTGCAGGTCCTAAGGAAACTGTAAGAACAAGTGGTTACAGAACCCCAGTAATTGTCACATAAGCATTATGAAAATAGATAATTCCTTTAAATAGTATACTGGGTGAGATTGATCAAGCTGTCTTTATAGTAACAATGAGGGAGATTTATGAAACATGGTGTAAAGTGAAACTGGCTCAGTTGCCCCTAGCAACCAATCAGATTCCACCTTTTCATTTTCCAAAGAGTCTGTGAGGAATGAAAGGCAGAATCTGGTTGCTAGGGGCAACTGAGCCAGTTTCACTTTACACCATGTTTTCTTTTTTTTCTTATTAGCCCTTTCACTTGCATACCATTTCAAGTCATCATCTTCTTTAAGACACATTTCTGCATTCTCTTACAGTCTAGGGACAATTATTTCCTGGAGTTTGTTACAATGCTTAATGCACAATTCTGTCAGACACTAATTCGAATAAGTGCAATAAATTATTGAAGTAATAAATCTATCATAACTTGCTTTTCCATACATTTGACTTGTGGTTATTATGGTCTGTTTCATAGCTTTCTTTAATGGGTTTGCTCATAGAAATTCCATCATATACACATATCTCTTACCAGGTGAAGCAATTGGACTCCCACTCATGAGCTTGTTATCCCCAAATCTTTAAATAGGGAGTATAGTTGAGAGTTGGGAATACAAACTATGAGTATGAGTCCCACTCGGGACGGGAGATAAAATCTGTGCACTGGGCCTGCCTCCAGCACACCAGACTATCCTATTTGCATATTCAAAAAATTGATGACACCTCAGGAACTGGGAGCTGGATTAATGAAACCATTAGTGCTTTAATAGCAGATGTGGGGGGCACTTGATACAGAATGTGGGAAAACAAAGGGGGTTAATTGAAGATGGGGGGCTTTATAGCCTTT
Source organism: Dendropsophus ebraccatus (assembly GCF_027789765.1). Taxonomy (NCBI): domain Eukaryota; kingdom Metazoa; phylum Chordata; class Amphibia; order Anura; family Hylidae; genus Dendropsophus; species Dendropsophus ebraccatus. The sequence continues at coordinate 65,018,303 of NC_091456.1, forward strand.
CAAACTTTCCTTCACCTTGTCCTCGACCTTGCTATCTTATACTTGTCATGCCATATCACTTAGTGCGCGGAGAGACCCTTATGCTTGCTTCAATAAATATCAAGGGTTGGCCAGGCTTTGCCAGATGTATATTTGAGTTTGACACCAGTTTCAGCCATTCCCTTCCTTCTAGTGGCACAATCTTCTCCACAGCCTTCCTCCTGGAATTCTGCATAATTCCATGTCTGACTTCATAGTGAAATCCTCCCACATGTTTGCAACCAAGGGCACTTATTTTGCCTGCTCTTGCTGCAGCATTAAATGTTTGTGCGGACAGTTAGCTCTCCTTGGTTCAGCCTACCTTAGACCCAACATCTCTGCAGCTTAACCTCCACAGCTCCTTTAGATAACATGGAACTGGTGTGGGCATATTTCCTGTCTTCGGCTTGGCACTCCATGATGCATCTCCTTAGTGAACTGACAAAACAGAATACCCCTCCTCTCCAACCTGTGGCAAACTAAGTAAATAGGCCAAGTCCTGAATTGGCCCAATTTAGACTGTTATGCCTGTCTTTAGAGACCCAATGTCCAAAGTTGAGATTACGGAGTGTAGTTTTTCCATCTTACCCAAGGGAACACACTCTCCACAAGCTCAATGTAATTTGGGCACTTTTAGACTTGCCTCCTCCTTCAATCAACCAGATGCCCCTTTCCTCATCCTGGAAGGACCTTGGAAGGGGCTGACTGCTTCCATGGCTAGTATTGCTCAGTGGATATGGTTGGCTATTGGCGAGGCCTATTGCACCACTATTGTATCCACTTCCATGTTACCGTCTACTCCATCGAAGCAGTAGGTGCTTCTTGGGCAATGTGTCATAGAGATTCTGCTCAACATATGCATGTTTGTCTTTTTCTGAGGAAAGAAAGTGTCAGAAAACCACCTAGGAAAAAAAATGACCAGCTTTTTGTGGTTTTTGGCCCCTTAGGCCAAAAAAAAAAGTCCACCGTCCAAAGTGTGTGCCTAAAGGAAGCTTATAGGGGTTATCAAGCATTAAAAAAAACATGGCCACTCTGTTCCAGAGACAGCACGAGAGTTGTGTCCAGTTCAGGTGTGGTATGCAATTCACTTCAATAAAACTGAGGTGCAAAACCCCTCCCAAAGTGAAGACAAGAGTGGCACTGTCTCAGGAACATGTTTCTCTAATACTGGATAACCCTTTAAACATGATTTACATTGTGTGTTGAAGCTCACAGGTGTTTCAGTCTTGTGCAGTCTTTTTTTGTGCCCATGATTATGAAGTCCAAGAAGCTAAAATTATGTTAATTAGTTTTACCATTGGAATAACAACAATTCGGGTAATATCGCCCCTGGGACGAAGGAATATTTAATGAATCAACTTAACAACAAACTTTAATCCCCTCCTCCCGGAAGTATAAATGAGCCCCGCCACCCTAACATCAGTCTAACAAAAACGACACAACATAAAGGCGGGAGACTTGTAATGCCGATTTAGTGAATTTTTTTTTTTTTTTTTTATAATTTAGCTTCCCTTATGTCCCATTGGCATCATAACAATCTGGGAATTAGCAAGCATTGTCCCCAGTGGGTGGGTTCCTCAATATAGCAGCATTAAAAACAGATCAAGTGAAGCAAATGGATTCCAGAGGCATAGAGGAACATTCTGCCCAACTAGATGGAACAGCTCTGGTGGAATGTGTTCTAGTAAACTTCGGCAGCGACAGACCTGCGGTGGTATAACACAAAGCGATAGCATCACAAATTCACCTAGAGATGGAAGGCTTAGAAGCTTTCCCCCCCCTTATTCTTTCCAGAAAACAAGATCCAAAGATTTTCTTCTTTATGAAGAGGACTCTCACTCTGTCCAAGTATATTCTGATGGTTCTGGAAACATCAAGCAATGAAAGATTAGTTTCTTCCTGAGATGGATCAGAAGGAGAAAAAAACAGAAGTACCACAGGCTGGTTGATATTGGCAAACAAAGGAACCTTAGGTTTCTGCTGTTTTTTTTTTTTTTTAATAAGGAGGAAGGAACCCTGAGCCTGGAGTTCACCCACTCTTTTGGCTGAAGTAATCGCTAATAAAAGTGCACATTTAAAAATCTAAAATTTTAAGTCTACCTCCTCTAAGGGTTCAAAGGGAGACAGACATTTCAGTACAAAGGATAACTCCCAGGTGTCCCCATGTTTAATCAGTCTAGGCCTCAATCTCGTAATGGCTTTAACAAAGTTTTTGACCTCCATAATCTGAAAGAGCCTAGAGTTCAGATGAGCTGATAAGGCGGCAATCTGTACTTTAATTGAACTAGGAGTCAGACCCTTATCAAATCCTTCTTGAAAAAATTCTAGCTGCTGAGGAGTAGAAAGTTTCAGAGCATCAATCTGGTTAGCGAGGCACCAAGAATGAAAGATCTTCCAAATACGAGAGAGTAGGACCTATTAGTAGACTCACTACGTGCATGCGAGATAATTCTTCGGAACCTAATAAGGTCCACTCAACCTCCAAGCCATCAGACTGAGGCTTGACAGGTCTCTGGAAAAGTGATGTCCCTGGGATATCAGACCCGGATGTAAGGGAAGTCTCCAAAATTCCCCCCTGCTCATGTTCATGAGAAGGGTGAACCATGATATTTTCGGCCAAAAGGGTGTGATAATTACTGACATTTGATCCAGCCTGACCTTCATTAGAACCCTGGGAATCATGGAGATGGGCGGAAATAGGTACGCCAAATAGAATGTCCATGGGATCGACATCGTGTCCATCACAGTCGGACTGTCTGACGTGTAGAGGGAGCAAAATCTCTTCAGTTTGGCATTCTTGCTGTGGCCATGAGGTATATTTGAGGAAGTCCCCACCTGTGGGGTAGCTGAATGAACACTCTCCTCGAAACCGACCATTCCCCTGGGACTGTCAGACCTCAACGCAGCCAATCTGCAAGTATGTTGTGGACGCCTCTTATATGAAGAGCAGTCAGTCTGGCTATCCATGGATTTAGATCAGATTTTTCCTGGTTGATTAACCAACCCAACTGTTGAAGAATGTCCAGGACATAACTCAACAGAGAGAAGATGATTCTGAGTCTGAGCCATAATCAACCAGTCGTCTAGGTAAGGGATAATCTTAATCCCCTGTAACCAGAAGAGAACTATCAGGGCCGAGACAACCTTTGTAAACACAAATGGAGCCAAGGTTATTCCAAAGGGAAGGACCCTGAATTTTTGATGTCTGGAGATCTATAGAAACCATAAAATCTCCCTCCTGGAGGATAGATTTTACAGACCTTATGTTTTCCATGCAAAACTTATTTTTCCTTACAAATCTGTTTAGCGCAGATTTGTAACAAGCTTCCACTTGCCTGATGGCTTGGTCACGAGAAATACTGGAGAGTAGACCCCTAGTCCTGTCTCTGATGGAGAAACATCTTCTAAAGCTTCGATCAACAGAAGATGAAGGATCTAACACTGGTTGTCTTTGGGGACCTAAACACCGAGAAACAAGAACCCCCCACACACACACACACACACACACACACACACACACACACACACAAAAAGGAATACTTTTGGCGTCAGAAATCTGATTTCTTGGCAGTCTGTTGTTTACCAGTACCTCTTCTGTTGAAGTTCCTTCCTCTCCCTTCAGGAGCTGTTTGCAATAGCAAGGAATAGCAAATAGCAAGGAAGACTAGTAAGTCAAACCTACCATCCTCTAGACGGAATGTCCTAAATAGGCCCCGGAAGTACAGCCCAGCGAACGTAGGCCGCGTCCTGGACGTACACCACCTGGTGGAACGTAGGGCCTAACCAGAAATGGAGCGCAAGCAGCACTGACCGGAAATGAAGTAACTGACGTCACTGAACCAGAGTGCAGACAGCAGCCGAGATGTACGTTTCACACAGTGTATCCAACCTAAAGAAATAAAGGTACCTGTAAGAGAAAAATGGGAAGGGGGAGGAGGGGGCAAGGTCCCCTGGGGCTTAAAGGGAACCATTCACCCCGTGGCCCCCGTTAGAAACAGACATACAGTGACATAAAGGTCAATATACTTACCATATCGCTCCCGGTCCCGTCCCGGATCCCGTTGTTGACACGGAGAAATCGCCGATTCTTCTTCTCGCGCCCATTATGGTAATGAGCGCCGCCGGCCCGAAGTCCTGCCTTCTCCCCGCCTCCGACACTTGATTGACGCCGGATCTTCTTCCTCCTCGTCTTCTATCTTCTCGCCGGATCCCGCGCAGGCGCCGTGACAGTCGTTTTCGGCGCATGCGCAGTTCACAATTGAAGCCGCTCCGCAGCTTCACTGTTTACTGCGCGTGCGCCGATTGGCTCGAACACGTATCCTGTTTACCGCGCAGGCGCAGAAGAGGTGACGAGACCATCGCAACGGCGCCTGCGCGGGAATTCGGCAGAAGACTGAAGACTGAAGACGTCAATCAAGTTCCAGGAGGCGTGGATGGGCGGCGACGAGAAGAGGACCTCATGAATAAGTTGGACTCGTCCGTCGTTTCCTATGGACGTTGGACTCATCTCAGCTCATTACCATAATGGGCGGGAGAAGAAGAATCGGCGATTTCTCCGTGTCAACAACGGGATCCGGGACGGGACCGGGAGCGATGTGGTAAGTATATTGACCTTTATGTCACTGTATGTCTGTTTCTAACGGGGGCCACGGGGTGAATGGTTCCCTTTAAGGAGACAAAGAAAAAAAAAAAGACTGATGTTAGGGAGGCAGGGCTCATTTATACTTCCGGGAGGAGGGGATTAAAGTTTGTTAAGTTGATTCATTAAATATTCCTTTGTCCAAGGGCCTCGCAAGGGCGATAATACCCCAATTGTTGTGATGCCAATGGGACGTAAGGGAAGCTATTTATAGCAAAGTTGAGAGCACTGTTGAAGCAATGAATCTCCTGACTTCAACACGCCACACAGTTACTTATTGTTTGGGGTATTGTCTGCAGGGAGATATTAGCAGCTTCGTTCCTGATCTGTTTGTTCATAGTGATAACAATTTAACATAAAACATAACAGCTGGTTTAGCAATTCAATCCAACAACAAAGTTATAGAAAAAGAATACAACCACCACATAAAAACAGATAGGGTAAGTATGCCAAATTTATTTCAAGTATAGATGCTCAAAGAAAATCAAATAAAAAAAATAAAAGTTTTAAACAAATCCACAGGCAGCACGAGCAACAACCAAATCTTTTCAGAGCTTTAGAGTTTTTTTGGGACATTAATATTCATGGCCTTTACACAGGATAAACCATCAGCACAAGTTTGATGGGAGAAAACTATTCCCAGCACCACTGACGCCCACAAAATCTGTTGACCAAATGTTGCGCTACTCATCACTTACTATACACAGCTCTGAGCATCCGGTAGGGGCTAAGAAACTAGTTCATAAAATTTGAAACCTGATCTGCCGTTTAACCCATTCACGACCAAACGCAATTGATGCACAGATGTCCAGATCACAAAGCAGCGTTCTCCTCCTCACCTTCTAAAAGCAGTAGCACTTATTTTTCACCTACAGGGCTCATTTCTTTGTATCATGATCAATAGTTTTTATTGGTGACATTATTTTTTATTTTTTTTTATTTGTAAAACGGGAAAGGAGGTGATTTTTCTTTTTTTTAACACTTTAAAGGTCCCCCTAGTGAATTTATATATGCAATCATTAGCGTGCATATACTCATCAATGCTATGCCAGTATTAGCAGTCTGCCTGAAGAGCGGGAAAAAAGGCCAAACTCCAAAACATAATGTGGATAATGCATTTCATACGTCCCCATTGACTCTCAGCTGACATTTGTCTGCGGTGATTTTAAGTCATAAAAACACCATGGAATTTTTTGTTTTTTTAAATGCCTAGTCTGTGCACTAGTTTTAGCATAAGGATCATTATTTTCCTTTTAACAAACCCCCAATAGATTCAGGATACAGTATATTTTTTGTATTAGAATTTTTTTTTTTTTTTTTGCTCTCCTGATGTCTTTTTCAGTTTTCTGATAAAATAACAATTCTAGAGCATCCCTTCTTATAATTACTGTACTCTATTCTTCCTGAAAATGCCAGAAAATTACTATCTAGAGCTGTTAAATTACAAAATAGGGGAAAAAGTATTTATTTTTGTATGTTATGTGGGCAGCTATATTCTAGCAGAGCTTCTGCTCTGTTAGCAGCATTCAGATATGCTCAACAGCAGCTACATGGACTCTAGGAAACAATAGTAGCTGACCCATTGACTTTTATGGGAGAGTTCTTTAGGCATGTTCTGTGATCTGTGGAAAGGTCATTTAGTAGAAAGAGAGCAAGGAAGCTCTAACCATTATATGTTGGGGATGGTCTGACACTGTCTTTTCTACTGGTGTCATTTTTTAATGTGATCCTGTCTGTGATGAGGTACAGTTGACTGGACAATTTTCTACAGAACAGGAAATGTCAGCATATAATTGGGCAAGTGAAAACTGCAAGATTTATAAGGATATAAAAATATAAAATGGCAAAATGGAACATTACAAAAAACACCATCCACAAATTCTTTAAAAATATGTTTAACATTTAGGTCTGGGCTACACTGTCACTTTTGTTGTAGCGCTAGAAGATTGATTTTTTTTTTAACTATTTAGTGACAGCTGTAGTCCACAAGATTAATTTTTTTAAATACTGAGTTGCATGCAATCTTGTACTGCTACAGAATGTGAGAGTGTAGCCCTGGCTTTAAAACATTACTAAACTAAAGAGGTTGTCTGGACACACAATGCACATTTTGTATAGGGCTGGTTTTGCCTGCATGCAATAACTGCAACTGGCACCTGTCCTCTCTCATCTTGGAAGAAATGCTTCCAAGTAGTAGTTTTTTTTTTCAGCAGATTGCAATTACAAACTAATGGTCCTTTTACACGGAACGATTTATCGTTCGAATTTGCACGATAACGATCGAATTAGAACGATCAAACGACGAGCAATAAATCGTTCATTTTGATCTTTCAACATCACACCCATCTGACAAGAATAGTATTTCCCAGTTGTTTATGTATGAATACTTTTTAAGAGGAAGATGCAAATGATGCCCCAGCAGTGTAATTTCATGGGAAATTACAATTTACTAAACCAAACATGTATGCAAAGGATCCATCAGCTCTTCACAGTGTAATCCTTGTTAAAAAATAAGCTTAGTATAAGTTCCCACACACTTTTGGGGGTGCTGCAGAGACCAAAACCAACAGCAGCCTGTAAGAAAATGCACATACACCATTAAGACAAGCTGTTCCAGAGTGAATATAACAAAATGTTATAAGACAGTACAAGTAACATTAGTTTAGCCTACACCAATGTTATGTAAACAGGAATAATCCAGTGTGAGTTAAAAAGTCCATGAAGAATGTTTTCTTTGCATGAAGGTAGTTCAAAATGCACAAAATGTATAAGTTCAACATATTTTCCATGTCCCTTTAGAAAATTCAGTGCAGTTTTCAGGATTATGAAATCACCCAATTCCCTAAGCATCAGAGCACGTAACTGCAGTGTTCCATTTGTCGTTGCAGTTATATAGTTAACGCAGATGCGTTTTCCATAATTCTTTTACCTAAATGTTGTTGCTATGGTACATGCATATAGCACAATGGTGATGCTTGCAAGAAAAGACATCAATAGACATACTGCTTATATGAGCTGACCCAGCTGGATGGAAAGCACCAGTTTGGGAACCTCTGCAGTAATGAGTCAAGCTCAGGTGAGCGTTGATTTTCTCCAAAGAAAAAATGTGCAGCAGCTGCAACTGTGACAATTCCGTCGAGTTCTGACTGTTCTTCTGAACCCTGGAATACAAATAAAATCAAGAAGTTGGCATGCCAATTTAAGTTGAAGATTAAAATATTCATTTTTTGGGGGTAAAACTAAAGCCAAACAAAAGGGGTTTTCAATCTCACAAAGTGATGGGGCATTGGGGCACTCTAACCGCAGCATTTGCGGCCACCCGCTATGCACAGAGCTGCAGAACAGCTACCTTTAGGTAAACAGAATCAGCTGCAGCAATGAACCAACTTAACGTGATTAGCTGAGCTGGCGTTTCCAGAGTCTCAAAATAGGGACTAGGAAGTGGTAAGCAGTGGGGCCCTGGAGGTTTTTTTTTTTTTTTTTTTTTTAAACCCAGTCTATTTTTTTTCTGTTCGGCCAGACAACTGTGTAAGTGATCAGAACAATTCAAACTTGTCAAAGTGGCTCTAGTTCTTGATGCAAGCACCAATGTCACATAACATAGGGTAATGAGTGTCATATAATATATATATATATATATATATATATATATATATATATATATATATACACACACACACACACACAATTTATGTTCACACTGTAAGTTAGCTGAACCTATACAATGTAATGTGTGCCTTTTCTTTGCTGTAATAAATATTTCTATCAATGGGAAAATCATTGACCAAAAGGTGGCTATCGACTTACCTTAACTTCAATCCAGAATTTCCATGCAGGAGCATGCAGACCATGGGAATAATATATAAAATAGTCCCCACTATTTCCAGATACTGGTATCCCATCACCCAAGGACCAGCTGGATAGCACACAGGTGTCATGTGGACGGATGTACACAGTTATATGACTGGGACCTACCAGAAAGGAAAGGATATTGTATATGAGACAATACAGTGTTCATTCAATGGTCGGACACTGGATGTATACTTCCATACAAGAGGAAAAGGGTGATTTTTAAAACGAATTGTAAATGATTGATTTTATCTTACTAAATCACAGAGTATTATCTGAGGAAAATACTGCACATAATTGTGTTACTTGATAACAGTTATATTTCCTTTTCCTATTACTTTATAGAAATACTTACGAATGCAGCAAGGTATTTTTACCTTTCACTTCAAAGTTTAAGCGTATAGCACCCCAAGGCATCTCTTCTCTGGATTCCAATCTGAATCCCATGTCTTCTGAGACTGCAGGACTAGGGGCAGGAAGGTACCAATTTTTTCTGTTGATAAGCAAAAAAAACAAAACTCTGAACTGATCTGTCCAGCTTTAACAGCTATCCTCTATAAGCAGATATCAAACCACATCATTATGGTGCTTCATTTTATCTGCTAAAACGCAGGATATTCTAAATAAAAGATAAGTAATTTGATTATTCATACATTATACAAATACTAACCTTAGTAAGAGGTGCACAGGAAAATACCAAGGGAAGCCACAGAATGGGCCAACATCGCATGGCGCCCTTACTGTATCATTTATTTCAGGTATATGAGGTGTGATGTGTGTTACCCCGTTGTAATCAAAGCCATTTATCCAAATCCCAGAATCTCGCTTTACCACATCTCCATTCAAGTTGTGGAACATTCGAGTTGTGTGCTGAGTAGTAGAGAATAAAAATAAATAGATGTTACATAGAAAGTTAAATTGGCCATTCTCCAATCACCTGGAACATCTCCTGTTAGGAGGGATTGGTTATAGAAATCTGTCAGGGAGGAACAATCACAGATTGGAAAACGTAAGAATTCGGGGTTGGGCACCAACTGGACTCACTTTTTTTTTTTAACTATACAACTGGCAGGTTCCTCTGAATCAGTGGTGCAGAACCTATACAACTGGAGGCAGTGCTGTGTCCAGCCATATTTTAACTGTAAACGCCTCCTGAAAATGACCGCCATCAATAAATGTATTGTCCCAATGACTTACTTTTGTAATGCTGCAGTTTACTTTCTTCTATTTCTTGACACATATATCTGAAGGTGGTTTCCTCTTTTGAGGCTTTAGCAACATTTACTATCTTCTTTGCCTTCTTCTGTCTAATTATATACACCTCTTTTAGCTACACTTCCAGTCTCTATATGCCTCCTATAGGCTGACTTTTTCCTTTACATCTCTTACCTGAAGGAAGAGTCTCTTTGGCTTCGGGCTGTCCATATTGCCACTGTAGGGGAAGAACATCCCAGAACACACAAGGATAAATGTCACACCAGAAACAGCAGCCAACAACAACATTAGATTTTTGGTGCTCTTGACAAGGTAAATAAACTTCACCTACAAGGGACAAACAATGGTTCATGCATAACAAATGTACAGTTAGCCACAGCATGTATAACAAATACACAACACTAATATTATATATGAAGTGTCCCTGCCACTTTAATAAGTTAAAATATAAACTTTCAATATGTCCTTTTTTAGAGGTCAAAAATTTAGATGAGTTAGGGTCTGGGTGTTCAGACCCCCTACTGATTGTTAGACAGTGCCAGTAGGAGCACTCAGCTATGCCTTTTACTCCCTTGCTCACTGTGATCTCTATCTTTCTTGCTGCAAGAGACAGGCTCCATAAACTTACCAAGCGCTTTTCTCTGATCTATCCAACAATCAGTGGTGGTCTGAAAACGGATGTACATTTTTGACAGGCGTGTCACATGTCAATTTTTTTTTCTTTCAAAGTGACAGTGAATTAATGTAATGAACTCATTTTCATCTTAAATATGCATTAATTTTGCAAACATGGAGTCTGGAATCCTTCATGAGAAAATATTATCCTCAAAACTATCCCAATTCCCAGCTTATAGTACAATTAGCATTGTCCAACAGACGACTATCAAAGGGGAACATAAGGGTACATTACTAGTTCTCTATGGAGTTTTCTGAACATTTACACAGAGGAGCTACAGACTGTTCTCCTGATAGTACACGTATATACATTACACGTATATACATTACAAAATAAAATATTCACATGTATTATTGATACAAAACAAATACGTATTGCACAGCTAGGTTTGCTACTTGACTGATAAATATAAAAAGGCGAACACTAATTCTACAACAGGAAATATACTTACAAAACAAGTTAACAAAATGACAGTGCAAATAACAAGGAAGGAAGCCAGCACAACATCTGGTGGGATTTCTGTACCACTCCGGCCAAATATAGGGGTGAACATCTCAAAAACTGCCCACACGTGATAGGTTGTGTGCAAATATGGGTAAAATAAGCCCAGCAGATACACTGCCAAGTATCTAGATGAAGAACCTGTAAATGACAAGGAGATCACATAATGTCCACAAGGGGTAGGTATACATTTTGAGTCCATTGGTTAAATCAACCATTCCACCTTATATTTATAGTTTTGTTTTTTTGTGGTTTATAATTTTTTTTAAATTGTTGCCACATTCAACAAGCCATGACTATCTATCTTTTTATTTTCTGGCACTGTACGTATCTGAGAAGTAGTATTTTATGGCATCTTATTGACTAATTTTAATTTCAACTTAATTTCAGTCACTTTTTTTTTTTTTTACGCTGTTCACCATAAGGTAAATAACACTCAGATTATTATATAGGTTGTTAGCCTCATAGGGATACCAAATAAACTTTAGAAAGAGTTTTTTTCTTTCTTTTAAAAATAAATTTATATATTTTTATTTTATTTTTTTATTCAAACCCATCCCATACACCAATGGCATATTGATAAGCTGCACCACGGAGTGACAAAGGGAGCCCCCTTCCTCGATCTAACCACACAGAATCTGTGGTCTTCATCGACGGCAGGATACAAAAGGTTAACCCCTTCCCGCTAAAGTCAGTAAATGTACTGACTTGTAGGATGAGAGTTCCAGCACCAGTCAGTACATTTACTGACCTGCTTCCAATGCTCGCTGTTTACACAAACAGTGCCCGGGAGCTGCAACTAAACTGTCAGCTGATAGCTGACATCTTAGTGTAACTACCTCTGGACGCCCAAAGGGGGTCCAGCATCGGCAATCGGCGGCATTGGTGGATCAGTAATGGTAATTGGTGTGGTAAAAAACACATAGGATTACATTGGAGTCTCTGGAAAGAAAATGAAAATGTTAACTTTTCACTCCTGCTTTGCAGTTATTCCTGTGAAATGTCTTAAGGGTGAAAAACCGGTATGAATGTCAATTTGAATACTTGAAAGGGTGAAGATTTCAAAATGGGGTAAATTATGGGGACTTCTAGTATACAGGCCTCTAAAATATACTCCAAAACTGAACTGGTGCCTAAAGAATTTCTGAGTTTGAAATTTTCATGAAAATTTTGAAAATTGCTACTAAACATTTATGGCCTCTAATATCCTAAAAAAGTAACAGCATGTTCACCAAATGCTGTTAATATAAAGTAGACATGTTATAGATATGAATTAATAAATAATAAATTATGTATTACTATTTACCTTATTTGCAGAGACTTTCAAATTTAGAGAAATGCGATTTTTTAAAATTTTTAACAATATTTTGGAGTTATTCACAAAAAAATTCTAAAGATATAAACTCAAATTTACCACTAACATACAGTGGAATATCTAACGAAAAAACAATCTTGGAATCACAAGGATATGTAAAAGCATTCCCAAGTTATTAATGAATAAAGTGACACATGTCATATTCATAAAATTTGCCTTGGTCCTTAAAGCCATTTCAGGCCTGGTCCTGAAAGGGTTAAATGGCCAGGACTGGAGATAGTTCTGATCTTGGCCATTGCAGGGGACACCCACACCATCTACCTGACATACTATTAAAGGGGTTATCCAGTGCTACAAAAACATGGCCACTTTTCCCCCCACTCTTGTCTCCAGTTCAGGTGCGGTTTGCAATTAAGCTCCATTTACTTCAATGGAACTGAGTTTCAAAACCCCACCCAAACTGGAGACAAGAGTAGGGGGAAAGTGGCCATGTTTTTGTAGCGCTGGATAACCCCTTTAAGCCAAAATGCAGTAATTAGTAAACAATATGAAGGGGGTTAAACCAAACTATAAGACATTTATAGCCATACACAGGTCAATATGAGAACTATTAAGAATGTTTAATACTACAGCACTACCCTTCAGACAGATGTGCTAGCACATTGGAGATCAGTACCTCGATGGACAGACTCTTGTTCAGCAAATAATTTTGTGACCAATGGGAAAATCACCCACATGGCGAAGAAGTAAGCAGAGCATAGGCCTTTCTGGGTGAGAAGCATCATTGGAATCCCCCATGACAGTAAAGAAACATCAAAGAACAGGTCTCCCAAATACTGTCTACTTGTATTCTGAGAAACAAAAAGAAAATGCAGAGTCAAAACAAATCCACTTGTTATCCAATATCATCTGCTGGAATACTGTTCATACTATCGGATCTCACTAAGGTAAATATTAAATGAAAGCTGCTGTGGAATTGTAGCAGCTGTGTGGGAGCTGACTCTCACAATCCCTGCTGATACCTGTTTGAAGGGACCATGGCGCCCATGTGAGCGGTGCAGCCTCTTCAATCTTTACATCAGCTGCAGGCTGGTTTGCAATTTTAAAATACATACTATTAGTAGTGGAGGTGTAAGGTACCATAGCATCGTCCTATACAAGCAGAACACCTGATAGGCAGGGGGGCAAGGAGGCCGACCAATATTGATTAAAAATTGTTGTAAGTTATAAATGTTAGAAGGCTGAATTTCTCTGCACAGCCTGGTGTCCAGGGGCAGGAATAAAAAATGAAGGGAACACAGGCTACACCAACACTAATAATTTATTTTCTTGAATCATAGAGTGATGGTATATCCTAGAGATGTCCCTTCAGTTTGAGATTGGAAAATGCCTGGAACCCATTTGGTATGTGTAAATATTACTGCAGATTAGTAATTTTCCAGGTCTTAGATTTTGGGAAACTATGTCAGTAAACTAAACCTTTGGTGTGGGTAAAGCCTAGCCATGGTTAAAGCTGCTTAAAGCTGGCCATGTTCTTTCACTATTAACTGACACCCCGAAACAGCTGTCTGTGGATGGATGCCTGGCTTTGGTAAACCCTTGTCATGTCGCAATACTCGCCAAAGAGTTAGACTTTGAGGTAAAAAGGGGCCACCCTTGTATTTCCCTATTTATGTTCCAATACTCGCAACAGAGTGGGACTTAAAGGGCCACCAAGACGACTCCTGACTTTTAAGCAGATTGTCAGGGGTTCGCCTTATACGCCGGAAAATGTTAACCCCTGACTGACCGGAGCCCTGCCTCTGCACGCCACCCATACCGTTCCCGGCGCAGGCAGTGTGACGTACACTACCTGCACCGGGGACGGAGATCGCCGAACCTCTCCTGGGCAGCTAAGCATCTCATCGGAGAAGCTCTGCTGCCTGGAGAGCTTTGGAAGAATGAGAGAGGCTTCGGGGACTTCTGGCGCCTCTCTCATTCTCCCGAAGCTCTCCCGGCAGCCGAGCATCTCCGAGCCTCTCCGATGAGACGCTCGGCTGCCCAGGAGAGGTTCGGCGATCTCCGTCCCTGGCGCAGGTAGTGTACGTCACGGTGTAACCTGACGGGTGGCGCGCGGGGGCCGGGAACGGGCCCTAGGTGAGTTAAAGTTGTTTTTTTTTTTATAGTGGTAGCCCCATACGGTGGGGATGGGGCCATTCTTGATCCCCCCCCCCACCGTATGGGGCGACCATACCCGGCGTATAAGACGACCCCTGACTTTAACCCAGATTTTTCAGGGTTAAAAAGTTGTCTTATACGCGGGAAAATACGGTACATATCAGGTTGGATTGGTAATCTCCCCACTGGGAGGCATCCCTTGCTAACAGGCTTTCCTTTCCTGGAGGGATATCTGGCTATTCCCATGTTTTGAGACTCGCAACTGAGGCTCCACTGATCCTTTTTTGCACATTCAACTGACATTTAGCTCTCCCAGCTTCCCCACACACATGAACCCTAAAGCACAGCCAGGCAAGCTCAGGTGGCTTCTCTCTCTCAGAACAAAGGGGTCAGGCAGCAAATAACCAGCACACTCAACCTTTTTCTCCACAGACAACATCTGTCGGTGGAAAGTCTGGAAGCTGCCAAACACCTTTAGTGTAAAGATGTATGGGCACCTAAACCTTTTTTAGAATGAGAGAACCTGGCTGTTACATTTGTAGAAATCTCTTTCTAATACAAAATATAGTTCAAATATTAGAAAAAAAATTGCTTTTGTTAAAGGTGATATCTGGAGAGCAGAGGAGGGCCTACCTCTTTTGCTCTCCGTCCCTTCACTGCATCCGTCTACCAGGCGGAGCTGAGGACTAAACTAAGCCCATGTGCAATATCCAATGGCTGCCCAATGTCGCTGTGACATCAGTAACACCAGACAGCTATTGGTCACTGCCTGCAATATGCTCCCGCCCCTCTTGTTTGTGGAAGAATCATCACGGAAGGGCAGACAGAGGAATTGTAGCAACGGAGAGCATTGGGCTGACATTTACACCCACCTTTTTGGAATATCAATGAAACATTTGATCAGGGAACAGTGAAGGAATGGTAGAAACACATTTATTCCCTGATGTGAATTATACAAATTCCATGGAAATATAAAAAAAAAATCATTTCAGCAGGCATATACAGTATACCAAAAATCCTTCACTACAGCTCAGACCCACCCATCAAACATTGACACCATAGTGTAGAAAGTTAATGCTATTAACTTACAGCAAAGTAAAAGGTTTTAGCCATTGTGTGCAGTAAAATAATCTTGGCCACAGCAGCTGCCCCATACAGACTCACGGCAACATAAAAGTGTGTATACCAGGACAAGGAATTGCCAGTGAGAGAAACCAGCACAGCTAGAATGAGGACAGTTACAAGTGCAGAGATCCAACTAGTTACGTTGATGAAAAGTCCAATCATGAGGTCTCGGGCATAGTTTACACCTGGACACACAGAAGGAAACAAACTGAGTTATTCTACGGTGATAAAACAAATCAAGGTTCATACAGGCAAAAAGATCAATTTTATGTAAATCAATGAGATGTTCTGACTCCTTAATGGTGCGTTCACACCTACAGGATCTGCAGCTGATTTTCTGCAGCAGATTTCATTTAAATAACTGAACACAGCATCAAATCTGCTGCAGATCTGCTGCAGATCCTGTAGGTGTGAACGCACCCTAAAGAAGTACTCCACAGAAGAAAAAAAGTCATTTACAGATCTGTATAACTTTCTCCCCCAGAGTACACCTGTAAATGTGTACTCCGGAGAGTATCAATTTTATACATTGCTTAAAAGGGGTTGTTCGCCAAAAAATGTTTTTCTTTCAAATTAACTGGTGCCAGAAAGTGGCAGAGATTTGTAATTTACCTCTATTATAAAATCTCAAGTCTTCCAGTACTTATCAGCTGCTGTATGTCCTGCAGGAAGTGGTCTATTCTCTCCGATCTGACTACCACCTCTGTCCAAGTCAGGAACTGTCCAGAGCAGTAGCAAATCCCCATAAAAAACCTCTCCTGCTCTCCAGACTGGAAGGAATACCGCTTCCTGCAGGGCATACAGCAGCTGATAAGAACTGGAAGACTAGAGATTTTTTAATAGAAGTAAAAATAACAAATCTCTGGCACTTTTTGGCACCAGTTGATTTGAAAAAAAAAAGGGGTTGGTGAACAACCTCTTTAAATAAAATTATATCACTTTGTAATATAACTTCATTAAAATAAATTTATATTTACCACTGAGGGGCAGCAGTAACACATTGCATTGTTGATACAGACCACCCAGACACATCACGCTGCAAGGGTTCCCATAAGTCAGTGAATGCAATAGATTGCAGCATTTAAGGACTTTATGGCAGGCAGCTGTGTGATCGCTGCTGCCTGTCATTATGCCAGCTGCTGCCTGTCATTATGCCCTACTTCTGAAACATTAACATATGCCGGGCTGCTCACACATTAAAACCCTTCCAGGCCAGGAAGGTAGATATAAATTCCCACTGCACATGGTATTGGCAGGAGGAACATATATAGCCATATGGCTGAAAGGAAGGGGACATGAAGCAATATATACAAGTTTTCTAAAAATTGATACTCTTCAGGTGACAGCTTTATTACTTTAATAATGAACATTGTTTGTTGTACAAAGATTACCTCCTCTTCTGTATTTAATGGTCTTTCTGCTCAGGTAAAATAGTGTGACAGCTGCTATGATATAGTTTACAATAGTTCCAATGCGTGCAGGATAAGAAACCACAAACACGCCACTGACATCAAAGAAGATCAAATTGCCATGGCGGTACTCTGAGGAGTCAGCGAGCAGAGGAGAGGACGCCAAATAGCGCAAGACACCCAGTATATTGTCACCTAGTAAAAACCAGACAAATTACATAACACAAATTGTAACATTTAAATAAGTAAATAAGCAAATAAACAGCAAGAATGAGACAAGATACAAGCAATCAGCGTACAGTGACCTTAGGGGAACAGGGCTCACTTTTTATTAACAAACACTGGGGGAATTTGTCAACGGTCTTGCAGTTTATTTTTATCTGAAAAATTTGCAAATTTTTGTGTAATTGATCGTTTGCCCAAAATATTATATTTATAGCTCCTCCTCTTACCAGCAAGTGCTACTTATTATGGGTGACCTTTATGCTTTTGGGCAGTTTGTTGCACAAGTCTACACTAGCTCAGAGCAGTCTTTCTTTAAACTGTAGCTGTGTAAAAGCGATTTTAAGAAACTCTGTAATAGGTTTTATTAGGCAAAAAAACTTCTTTCTGTACTCAAAGGGCTGTTTTCCAGCCCCCCCCCCCCCCCCCCAACTTACTTCTTATCTGCTCATTATTAGGCAAAGCCATCTTCATTACAGAGGAGCAAAGTAAGGGCCTTATTCCATGGGTCAATCAATAATGTAAATGAGCGGCAATCTGCTACATCGGCGCTCGTTTACTGGGCCTATTCCACGGCCCGATGATCGTTACCGATGTCCTTGCAGCATACATTACCTAGCAGGGCTTCTCCTCTGCTATGTCTTCATCCCAGTCCCGCTCGCTGCATCAACTCCGGAGCGGCCTGACTGACCTGTCAGACCGCTCAGCCAATCACTGGCCGCGGCGGTCCCGGCCTGTGATTGACTGAGCGGTCTGACAGCTTAGTCAGGCGGCACCGAAGCTGCTGCTGCGGGTGGGACCGGGATGAAGACGGAGCGGAGGAGAAGCCCTGCTAGGTAATGTATGCTGCTTGAATGGTCGGTCGCCCGCCGTGGGTGATGATTTTAGGTTTGGGCCTAAATAATCACTCAATAATCAATTTAAAATCACTATTGATATTAATTGATTTCTGAAAAAAATGACAGTTAGGCCACATTCACACGTTCCGTGTTCTGCACAGAGTACGGACGTGGAAGGCCTATACCAGAGTCTGTCCCCCAAATGGCAGCATCTTTGATATGCTACTGGAAAGGGGGGGGGGACTGTACTGATATGTTTGACTCTGACGTTACAGCGCAGCACATATCGGTACAGCTTCCCCACTCCCAGCAGCATATCAGAGATGCTGCCATGCTGGGGAAAGACTCCGGAACAGAGCTTCAACATCACTGTTCCCTGTGTAACACAAAACATGTGAATGCGGCTTTAGGCTTTAAAGTTTTCCTGACAGACATACAAGCAGAACAGTAAATATATACAAACTAGTATTCAGTCTGCCTGTACCTGATGCCTAACATCAGTCACATGTCCTACCTGCAGAGGTATGAACAGAATAGTCAGGGAAGGTTGTCAGGTTAGTCATTTAAAGACCCCTGCCAGTAGAACATCAAACTATAGGACACTACAGAAAGGGACAATACAAGACAAATAGATTCCAGGGACTAAAAAATGACAATAGAAAGACATAAATGGGAGGCGGTGCACAACTGTAATGAGGATGTTGTTCTACCAGAGCTGACAGCTGTTTTACCTGTGGCAGCTCGATGGTAGGACATTGTACGCAATACCTGGAATAATTGTAACTGGACCGAACAGCAGAAACTTGAGTATTTTCAATTCTGATGACTATAAACCAGGGATGGGGAACCTTTTGCCCTCCAGCTGTTGCAAAACTACAATTACCATGCTGTCAGAAAAGCCAAAGCTAAAGAACTGGCTGTTCAGGCATGATGGGAACTGTAGTTTTGCAACAGCCGGGGGGCCAAAATTTCCCTATCCCTGCTATAAACCATGTGTCAGTCCTCAGTTCTCAGAAAACCGGAGGGAATCCCAACACCATCATTGAGCTTTTCTGTATACCTAGGAGGATCTGGATGCTGGAGTAGTATCCAAAAATCTCACTGATGCAGTGTCCTTGACTGGTGAAAGGTGTATATAAGAATTAAAGATGAGCGAACCTCGAGCATGCTTGAGTCCATCCAAACCCGATCGTTCGGCATTTGATTAGCGGTGGCTGCTGAACTTGGATAAAGCCCTAAGGCTATGTGGAAAACATGTGTATAGTCATTGGCTGTATCCATGTATTCCAGACAACCTTAGAGCTTTATCCAAGTTCAGCAGCCCCAGCTAATCAAATGACAATTGATCGGGTTTGGATGGACTCGAGCATGCTCGAGGTTCGCTCATCTCTAATAAGAATAGAAAGTATTTCATTTCATTCTTTCACACATATCCAAAAGCAGCAGAAACTGCTGAGGGTAAAAAGGGTTTTCATGCAGGCAGTTTATTTATTTTAAATACAAATGCTGAGGCTATAAGGAAACTTCTGGTCAAAGAGAGGATGAAATGGACAGTCCATATCCGGCAGGGAAATGATTCAATAACCTGTGCTTCATAAAAACAAAGATATCATGGAAGAACTGTACTGGAGAAATGAATGGAAAGCATCACATACCTGCCCTCTGGATAGTGTCTGTATGAATCCTGTCTGCTGTATCGTACTTTGTGTGGTAAATGTAACCATTTTCAATGAATGCCAGATCAATGCCTAAAACATATCCATAAAAGTAAAAACATTATATTATATATACACACATACATATATTATATATATATATATATATATATATATATATATATATATATATATATACATACATACATATACACACACACACACACACACACACCCTAAATATACTTCATTATTATTTTTGTGAATAATGGATGCATTTTTTTTTATCTTCAAAGTCTAACAATTACTTATTCCTTGCTAGAATTTTACTGTGCTCTAGTGGTTTAAACCTCATCGAAATCTGCGCAACCAACATATTTCATAAATCTAAATATGTCTAAAGTCATCTTTTCACCTTAAAAGGGGTAGTTCACTCGAAAAAGAAAAATTCTTTCAAATCAACTGGTGCCAGAAATTTGTAAATTTACTTCTATTAAAAAATCCCAAGTCTTCTGTTACTTATAAGCTGCTGTCTGTCCTGCTGGAAGTGGTGTATTCTCTCTAGTCTGGCAAATACCCATAGAAAACCTCTCCTGCTCTCCAGACTGGAAGTAATTCCACTTCCAGCAAGACATACAGCAGCTGGAAGACTTGAGATTTTTTTAATAGGAGTAAATTACAAAATCACTGGCATTTTCTGGCGCCAGTTGATTTGAAAGAAATTTCTTTTGGGTGAACTACCCCTTTAAGTAAACCTACACCTATATATCAGGAAAGTGCATTACACAAAGCGATAATTTGCCCAAACGATCGTTTAACGATTTTAAAGCAACAATTTGGTTTTGATAATGATCAGCATTTAAACAAATAAATAGTTAGAAAAATCGGTAAAAAAAATTGTAAGAAAAATAGTTATTGCAATCGTTTTTAATATCGTTTAAAGCCCATCTTTTACATAGGGTGAATCTTTGAAAGACTGTTTACATGAAGCAATCAGTGAATTTTTAGCAAACTACAATTTGCTCGTTATTTGATCTTTTGCTGTGTTTACACGGAACGATTATCGCTCAAATGCGATCGTTATTGCGAAAAGTCGAATGATAATTGTTCCGTGTAAATGCAGCATAACACTCGCCTATTAAGCAGGAAAGTCTTATAGAGTAGGTACACTGCAGAGAATATATATTTCCCATTGTTCCTCAGGCAATACATCAAGTTAGTCTCATGGGGAAATCATTAGTGATTCTGAACATCTCTATGTATTCCAGGTGCTATACTAAAGGTGCCTACCCAAGTAGGATGTGGAAGGATGCTGTCAATCACTGGTGAGCATCGCCCTGACACTTAGCACAGAATGCAGGAGATACTTCCCATGTATGATGTACACAATTTAATTTGCAAGAAGGTTATTTAAGCCTTGCATGTAAGCAAGAATTTTATTCTTTTTTTATTTTTTAGCTAGGTGTCAAAGAAACCCTCAGTATAATAGGCTATAAATTTCAGGGAAAAAAACATTAGAACAAACCTGGTATATTGCCAAAATCCCTGTAGATACGGAAATCTGTATCTGAGGGAATTATGCCACTCTGGAATACTTCTTGAGCCACCACAGATGCAAATGGGTGAACAGCGGCTGCAGAATAGGCTTGTACAAGCCACGGATTCTCAGGACCTGCAAAATAAAGAAATCAGTATCACTGTAGCCCCACTCTATGCAGTAGTTAGCCTCTATGTCCTACTGTTGTTAGGCTGCTACGCTGTAAGTTCCCCCGCATCCTGTATACCTCACACCCTTTTGTTGTTCCCCTATATTGTATAAATCCACCCTCTGTAGGTAGTCCCCATACTGTATACCTCCCCCCACTCTGCAGTTGTTGTCCCACATTGTATAAATCCCCCTTTGCAGTAAGGCCTCTATAATGTATGCCTCCCCCCTCTGTTGCTTCCCTACATTGTATACATCCACCCTCTCTGCAGGTAGGCCCCATACTGTACACCTCCCCCCCTACACACAAAAACTCTGCAGTTGTTCCCCCACACTATATACCCCCCCCCCCCCCCCCGGAAGTAAGGCCCCCCATACTACATGCCATCTTCCCCCTCCATACTTGTTCCCTCAAAATGGATACAACGCATATATATGCGCCAACTAAGGGATATTTGTGCATATGTAACTGAGTGCAATTGGCTGATTTCAATAAAACTACTCACAACAACAGCAGCACATAGATCAATGATTGCTATAAATCAGAGTTTACAATTTATGACCATATGTACTAGTGGTAAAATACGATCATCTGGTGGCAATGTTACAAATTACAGTAGAAAAGGGACTGCCCCCCAGTATATAGCGAGTTCACAGAAAATGAAATAAGTTGGTTGTACGAAAACAACGTTCAAAACAATGAAAATAAGCAGGCAGCCTGAATGCACAACTTGCGTTATTGTAAATGAACTTGCATTAATACCAAAGACTGCATTGAGGACATTAGGCAATGTTACATACGTCATGTATATAGGTAAGCATACCAGTCTGAAATACAAGCTCTTTCCCTCCAACTCCAGCAGCCTCCAGGTTGATGAAAGCACGAACTAGCTTGGCCCATTGGTGCTGAGTAATGAATCCATGGCTGCCCTGTCCAGACAGAATAAATGACCTTTATTCCATGTTCAGTGCCGTTATGCTGTGCCAGTATCAACAATATACTGATAATGTAAACCAACAGTGCTGCAGCTACTGAGACAAGAAGGGGAAGGTATTGCATAGAAGGAGTTGTTAAACTGTTAAGACACATATTCCAAAGACAAACAAGTTTATTAGAAGGTCTATAGGATCAAGAAACAAGTAATTCCATATAGCAAGAGAGCCTATGTCTCAGAACCAAAGTTTTGTCAGTTCAATTCTTTATTGCATTTTAAGTGAGTGTGCAGCTGACTTAGGTTGCATTCACATGTCCGCAAATTTTGCGGACCTACGGATGGTGAATGACTGTCCTGGATTGTTTCCCCGCCCGGCATGATGATGATGTTACATCAGCGGGGAAAATGTTTGAATCTCAGCGGCACTGTAATGAGAGAGCCAGGCGGACAGAGCCCCAGTTACTGTGCATGAACATATTACCTGATCACATTTAGGTCTCCTGCACACAAACACATGGTCTTACAATTGTTTATCAAATGGGCACAGAGGAGATGACCCTGGAACCACCATGACAGTCATAACAGTAGTCATGGTGCACATACTATCTAAGGACCTTGTGGTAAAGTTATGTCAAAGTGTATTAAGGCGTTAAGCCATTCTGAACAGCTATTATTCTTTAATCTTTCTGTAGACAAATCCATATGGGGGCTTGCTTTGTGTGGAACAAGTTGTACTTTTGAGTGGTAAAATTCAATTTGCCATATAATGTATTGTAGAACTGATATATTGTGGTATCTGCAGGCTTATATAATAAGAAAAATGTGTCGGATGTCACTTTGAGCAAAGGGAGGGAGAAGGTGGGCCCACCTGTACACTGACACAGGATGTAAATGGCATGGTGACTTGACATCTGGTGACTCGCACAGCCAGTCAGTCAGAGACACCATGAGTTACTCTGTCTGTAGCCCATACTACCTGCTGTATAGTTCTACTCTACACTAGTGCTATAGCCCCTTCATTGTCAGGACTGGTAAGGATCCTGAATACCCCTTTAATACATGTAGAAGATTTATGTTACCTGCAAAATATTCTCTTCTGCACCATTGAAAAGGAATATAATGGCATGTTTTAGTGGAACTGATGTGCTTGACAGGGAACTCAGGATTTCCAGCATAACGGCACAGCTCACGGCATCATCGCTGGCACCTGTATTTACAGTACAACATTAATGCAAACAGCTATCACCATAAGAGAACAGATTTCTGCTATGCACAAATTGCATGACTATATTGTATGCGCATTAGCCAAGACCTAAAAGTGGCCATATAAAATAATATATAAAAGAGGTGGTTATAAAGTATATTAACAAGGTTTCTTTTAGAAGAGATGAGTGGCAATGTTTCTGAAAATTGAGAAATATTACTACTATACTTTGGCTACTGTTCTAACTTCTTGTTTGCTAATACATGGCCTCATAAAGTGACAACCCAAGATAAGAAAAACATAGCTACTTTCTTTATAAAAACAAACAAAAACTGCAATACCTTTCCTATGGTTTTATGTGGAATCACAACTTAGCTCCATTTGTTTTAATGGAACTAAGCTGCAATACCCACCAATAAACTGAGGGCAAAAGTGGCGCTGTTTTTTGAAAAAACAACAAAAAAAAGCAGCTATGTCTTTAAATAGTTGCCAACAGTCCCATTTCTGCCGGAACTGTCCCGGTTTTGAAGGGACAGTCCCAGCAAATTAATGTCCCGGGTAAATCTCAGCAAGCCCCAACTCTGTGACAAGCCCTGCCCATGAGTGAGGTATTAAAAGGGTTATCCAGTGCTACAAAAACATGGCCACTTTCTTCCAGAGACAGCCCCACTCTTGTCTCCAGCTTGGGTGGGGTTTTGCTGCTCAGTTCCATTGAAGTGAATGGAGCTTAGTTGCAAACCGCACCTGACCTGGAGACAGGAGTTGTGCTGTCTCTGAAAGAAAGTGGCCATGGTTTTGTAGCGCTGGATAACCCCTTTAACTATCACTGCCAGTTAGAGGACTCCCAGCTTTCCAAGCAACTTCACAGATCAGAAGAACCAGTGGGGAGATACATAGGGCAGTGCGCTGCATTTTCCCAGTGTCATTCATCTCCAACCAAGCATCCCCATAGATTTATAATGAGGCTGCCTGGATGGAGATATAGATAGATATATATATATATATATATATATATATATATATATATATATATATATAATTGTTGTTGTTCAAGTAAACCAAAGTCATTGTTACCTGGGGTGTTGGCTACAGAGTCAAAGTGGCAATTTGCTAGTACAGCATGCTGTGCCCCCCGAGCCGGCTCCAATTTCACAGCAACATTAGTTATGTTATCATAGTAGCTGGTAAAACCTCCAAGGAAGTCTATGCTGAATGATCCAGTAGGCCTTTGGATATCGATGGTGATTTTATGGACTTTGCTACTGCTCTTTTCTATCTCTATGATCTTTTCCATTAAATAGTTTACTGCAACTATTTCATTAGCCGGGCTCCCAACTGTCCTGGAGTCTATAGCAGTAATATGTTCTAAGTAAACCCTGTAAAAAAAAACAAAAAAAAACACACAGATAGATTAACACTAGAAGCTTTCATCATCATCGCTTAATATAATGGGATAAACAGGATTAATAGTTATTAAATGTAATGGTGCTTACAAATTTACCAGACTTACATACAATATAGAAACATGCCTCCTCGTATGGGCCATGATCCGAGTGTTCATCTGAAAAGAAAGCCAGATGCAGCAATTTCTAGTCACAAAATTCTCTACCTCATTACAAACAGAACAGTAAGCTTAAATGGGCACTGTCATTCCCAATAATTGTTAAATCAGCAGGGGAGGCGGGACTATGTCACTAAGGTCAGTTGGTCTTTAGTAACAGTTAAGGGGGAAAAAAAAGACCAAATGCAGGAAGTGAGGTCAGTTGTCCTTCTGCTCTGCACAGGCTGGTCCAGTAAAGACGAGTGCTGATTGGCCAGCAGCAGTACACGCCCCTGATGCTTTTTTAATTTTTTTCCCACATTAATAGTTTTAGAGGATGCAACGGGCACAAAAGCATCCTTACTCTATGTGAAGTTCTCGGTACCATCCACAAGCTTAGATGCTGCACATTTGATATATATACCTGTGAAGTGTGTGTGTGTGTGTGTGTGTGTGTGTGTGTGTGTCTGGTTGCCCTAGATATTTCATATTACTTTTCAATCCACTCCACTTAGTTTTGGCTTAAAAACTGCAGTGCAAATTACACCTTTACCACCCTTCACCCCTCCCAATCCATTGATCAAAGTGGTCACAATACTCGACTCTTAATTGTTTATCAGGTACAGCTCTGTACTCTTTGTAGCTCCTGTACCTGTACTCTACAGATGAATGGGAGTAGGACGCAACACCTGTGGCCAGCTCTGTTTGTAAGGAGGCAGAATAGTATATTATTTTAGTATATTGGGTTTTTACCGTCCCCATTATAAGCTCCTAATTTCATATGTACAGTTTTTTCTGTTGCTGTTCAGCACAGATAAAACAGATGCATTTCTTCAGATAGTGTTTAAATGCTTAGCGAGTCTTGTGCATTATACAAAGTAAACTTTCACACACATATCTGGCATTATGATCAGGCTTCTCCACCTTGTACTGTGGGCATACCACACCCTAAACATTGGGAATATACTTTTAAAGTCTTTCGTAACAGGTACAACTAATAGTCATTTAAAAAAAAAAAAAAAACTTGCAGGCTTAAAGTTTTCAGAACTTAAACCACACTTTGGCTCAGAAAGATGAAAGGATGTACAACTATTTTTTTTGCGGTTCACAACACTGACATAGAGGCCCAGATTTTAAGATTTAGAAAAAACACGGAGACCAAAACAGTTTTTGTTGCCCATAGCAGTAACAGCAGGTAAGAAGACTAACACGCTGTTGTGTTTCCACAGGGCCGAGGACGCTGAGAAAAAAGCTTAATTTTTTTTCCTTCTTCACTATGGTTTTTGGTAAATCCTGTCCCCAGAGTCTTCTCACCTGCTGTATTTGTTTACCTTTAAGTTCTCAAATTGATCTGGTAAATTAATACCAGAACTGTGACTTGTTGTCATGTTTTTGTATATCTGGGCCATTAAGTCCACAACATAGAAAACTTCAATCAAAAGCAAGAACCATATTAACAAACCTTACCTAAAGCCCCTCTTTAGGGGATGGGAGTAGTATAAGACACGTATAAAACTAAAATACTTCCGCGGGTGTGTGTGTGTGTGTGTGTAAGGGGGGGGGGGTGATGGTGGAAAGATCGCAAATAGGTGTAAATAGGTAATTGAAGCACATTACAGAGTTTTATAACTTTGTAATATTTTTAAATTACCATATAAAAATGCAGCACTGAAGTTGTCCTTTAAAGTAGCTGCCCCACCACCAACTAATAGCCTATCCACAGTGGACACCTGGAAGCGCTGTGGGACTGGAGCTTGCTGATACCAGTGGTGAAGTGGAAGTCAGGAAGATAAATACAAGTTGTTGTTTTTCCCTGTTTGTAGGAACTGCCTGAACAGCACTACCTAAAAATTCCCTTTACCTTTCTCTTACAAAGAGGTTTTGCGTTTTCTTTTTTTTTGAGCCAGAAGTGAATCCAGAAGTAACAATTGGAAGTCTCTATATGCCTATAAGCCACATATGGCTTTGGCCCCAAATCTGAATTTATAATCTCCCACAAAAACAGTAAAAAAAAAAAAAAATATAGAGGCCAAAACACTTTGTACTCAATGATGACAGAACATGAACAGCTGGTTTAAGATAGGGTAATATACATATTTTTACTATGTAAGAACAACAAAGTAGAGATAAAACCTGGCCCTGGTGATGTATCAGTAATTTTTATGCAGAAAATCTCATAAAATACATCTGTATTCGATTGTATGCTTGCACTGCTTCCGAAGTGGATATCTTCGTCCCGGGACCGGTTCCAGGAGCAGGACTTGCAGGAAAGGGTAAGTATCCAAGGCTGCACCGGGGGTCGGGCGGGCTCTGGATCAGCGTCCCGGGTGACAGGTTCCCTTTAAATCGTTCTGGCAGCCCATTGGAGTCAGCGACAGTCTGCTCCCGTTGATCCTATTACAAGCTGCAGATCGTCGCTAACAAAATCATGATCAGCTGACATTGTGCATGTCGGCTGATCACTGCCTTTCAATATGCGCTATTACACAGATCAGCCTGAACAGTCAGTAAATGGCCAAGTGATGGTTCATTGTAATTGGGCCTTAAGTGATACATGATTATAAGCACAGTATTTGTCACTAGTTTATTCTGCCCTCAGATTCCCTATATATAAAGCCATACAGTAACAGGGATGGGTTTTCAGAATATATTTCCAAGGCAATAGCAGAAACAACACCCTTAATTATAATGGCATAAAATGGATCTTATCAGAAAACTCTGCTTTATCATGCAACCTGGGTGTGTCTATCTCAAAAAATCTGATAATTCCCTGACACCTGAAAAGCCAGCAGCCAAGAGACAACTGTGCTAAATTAACTACTTTTTACCAACTATGCTCATGTGCTGGCACTTATATATGTTTGTCATATATTAGGTCTCCTAGAGATATTCACACACATACATATCCTGTTTCTCCAATAATAAGACCTACCTTGAAAATAAGACCTAGAGAGGGGATGTACACAAAGGAAACAACTACAGAGGGGAAAAGAGGTCTACAGAATGGAGGCCTAAGAACAGGTTCACTTACGGTATAGGAGCCTAACCACAGTGGGACATACCGTATAGAGCAGGGCTACAGTGTAGGGACATACTGCGATTATCCAAAAATAAAAAACTTTCCCCAAAAGTAAGCCTTAGCCCTTTTTTAATGTCTGTGTCTATTGATTCTAATGAATTAGGCATGGGGGTTTAGTTAATTTCCAAGAATTTACTATTTCTTTGATGGGATTACATGCGCTTTGGCTGAAAATAGTCACTAGTAAAGCAATGTTCAGCAGGGCTGTGGAGTCGGTAAGCCGCAGCTCCGACTCCAACTCCGACTCCTGAATTTTATCAGGACAGACTCCGACTCCTTCATAAATGGGCGGTCATATAGCAGGGGAGTTATTTATCACACTGGCTCAGCAGCTTCTACCTAATGTCCTACATGATCCTGGGGCGACTTCTGAGGGAATAAAGGAATACTGCATATAAAGCAGCTTCTCCTGTGTGTGCAGTGGATGCAGCCAGTCTCCAGCCTCCATGTCCTGAACTACTCACAACTAGACTAGATGGAGCAGGTAGTCTTTTCCTGCTGACAGTCTTCTATGTTTCTAACTAAATATTCACCATACTTAAAGAAACACTGCTAACAATGCCAGATACCTGTAATATAGAGGTCAGCCATAGTTATATAAGGGGGTCACACATAGTGATATAGAGAGGGGTCTCAAATATAGATATAGAGGGGTCACACAGTGATATAAAAGGTCACTGTGGGGGCACGCAATAGCCCGCACACCCACACAGCCTGCTGCAGCCATAGCGTACACACACCCACACAGCCTGCTACAGCTATAGCACACACACACACAGCCTGCTGCAGCCATAGCGCACACCACACACACACAGCCTGCTGCAGCCATAGCGCACACACACACACACACAGCCTGCTGCAGCCATAGCGCGCACACACACACACACACACACACAGCCTGCTGCAGCCATAGCGCACACACACGCAGCCTGCTGCAGCCATAGCGCACACCACACACACACACACACACAGCCTGCTGTGGCCATAGAACACATACACACAGCCAGCTGCAGCCATAGTGTGCGCACACACACAGCCTGCTGCAGCCATAGCACACACACACACAGCCTGCTGCAGCCATAGCACACACACACACAGCCTACTGCAGCCATAGCACACACACACAGCCTGCTGTAGCCATAGCACACACACACACACACAGCTGCAGCCATAGAACACTGAAGAAAAACACACAATCTTCTCCCAGAGAGAAAACACCCCACTGAGGACAGAGGTTACAGCTACACTACTTATGTCTTCTCCTCCTCCTCTATATTACACAGGATATCTTTATGTTACACTGCTGCTCATATACAGTCATCCAGCATCCAGGAAGAGACCAGCACAGATCTCCCCCCCCACACAATGGACTCTTCCAGCTCAGAAACAAACTGCCAAATAGTGACCTACAACTTTTCCATGACCACCCTTATGTCATAGGGCCAGTGTCCTATTACTGATATATTCCCCGACCACCCTTATGTAATAGGGCCAGTGTCCGATTAAAATGTTGCTCATAATATATAGTCATGAGCAAAACTTGTAAAATTCATATCAAAATTAGAGATGAGCGAACTTGCCGGATTTCTGGTTCGTATAAACCAGAAATCTCGACGTTTGATTCCCGCTGTCTGCTCGCTCCGTGCAGCGGGTGGATACAGTGTAAGGAACGCCTAGAAAACTGGGATACAGCCAAAGCCAATGGCTGTATGCCAGTTTTCCAGGCGTTCCTTATGCTGTATGCACCCGCTGCACGGAGCAAGCAGACAGCGGGAATCAGATGCCGAGATTTCTGGTTAATACGAACCAGAAAAACGGCAAGTTCGCTCATCTCTAATCAAAATTCAATTCTAAATTTTTTTAAAGCTGAGTCGGAGTCGGTACATTTTTTTCCCGACTCAGACTCCAGCCAAAGCTAGCTCCAACTCCAACTCCAGACAAAACTAGTTCCGACTCCGACTCCACAGCCCTGATGTTCAGCCTGTTGAAATCCATGGATGACATGTGGTACACTACTGCTGATGTATCCCCTGAACATAGGCTACGTATCTCATGTGAAAATAGCATAAGGCCGCATTCACACGTTCCGCGTGGAACACAGACGTAGAAGGCCTGTAACGGGCTCTCCTCCCCCGCCTGGGCAGCATCTGTGAGAAGATGCTGAGAGCAGGGGAACTGTACAGATATGCACCGCGCTGTAATGACAGAGCCGCGTGGCTGATTCATTCATTCATTACACTGGAGTTTTAATGCTGGCTAAAAAAGACAAGGCAGGTAATTATAAGGCGACCTGCATCTATTGCACAAGTTTACGGTTTTAAGATTTAAGATCTGTTCCTGGCTTTAGCTTCAAAGAACCTGAACACACACCAAGCTTAGGAGCAGGTCATTCAATTAGAAAACACACACTGACCCCTCAAGTGTAAAACAGTAAACCTGTTGTGACCGTGTTGTCCATAGCATCCAATCAGATCAAGTCTTCAACCTGTTGACAACACAGGATGAGTATGAGATCGCAGAAAGCCAATCCACTGTCATGGTCTACAGTCACTGATTTGCTCTGGCTTAGGCAGACTGTACTAGCAGATCGCCAATAAAGCAGTTCAGTGCAATAGCACTGCATTGAATGAGCAATGAAATGATTGCTTCTAGAAGAGTCCTATAGGTGGATTTAAAATGGGTATAAATAGCCAAAAAATGTTAAAATTCCCCCCATAAAAAAGTGGTTATTTGTTAAGCGAATATACCATCAGGTACATTTGCTTTACAGTGAATGTACCATCAGGCCAGGGCCAACCCACCCCCCGCCATGCTATGATGTGTCTCCATTAGAATCAATGGAGCTGTATCATAGAGAGGCTGGGGTTTCCTCCCACTGGGGGTAGGTCGGCCTGCCTCCAGTGCTTCAGCCCCGGCTTGATGGTACATTCACTTTAAGCTTCGCACATGAATAAAACCTGCGCTGGCGCCATTCTATTCATGTGCAAAGCTTTAAGTGAATGGTAACTGATGGTACATTCACTTTAAGTAATACATTTTTTGACAATAGTAAAACATGATGAAGACTATACAAACTGAGTATCATATTCATACCAGCCTGGCAATGTTTTACCACACAGTGAACCACATAAAAAAGAATTATTTTTTCTTCAACTTCACCTCTAATCTTTTTTTGAAAAGATGTTATTATGAAGTTCAGATGGTCCAGCATAGTTATGGTTTTTAGAAGGAACAAACAAAAAATGCAATAATAAAAGTTGTCTGTGACCATAAGGAAATCATTTAACGCAAGTACCTAGTGTACATTCTGAAAAAATGTAGCCTTCACACTAGTACACACATCTACTTTTTGGAAATATGAGGTGTGGTTCCCAAGTGGGGAACCCAAAAAATCTATAATATGCTGATCTACATAGCGGCACAATAACAATACTAAGAAGAACAAATAAGTTCATCTGAATAATAGTAATGGAAAGATACCTACAATGCTGTTCCGATATACATCAGTGCTCCCTGGGAAGAACTATCATTGAAAAAAATCTTAATATGAAGGAGTTCCTCCCCAGAAATTCTTACATCATGTACTGGTTTGTGTAACAATAATTTTATAATATTTGGCTAGGTATTACACTACAGACATTTAAAATGCTGGGAAATTCATGGACATGCCATGAACAGCAAGAGCCTCCATCCACAGTGAACTTCTTTATGTGATTAAAGGGAAACTATCAGCAGGTTAGAAGCATCAAGGCTTCACTTCCTGGATAAAATGGTGATGTCACGACCCGACTCCCAGAGCTGTGTGGGCTGTGGCTGCTGGAGAGGATGATGGCAGGGGGACACTAAGGGACACAGGGCACTGGAGGGACACTCCGCATCCCCCTGCCATCATCCTCTCCAGCAGCCACAGCCGCACAGCTCTGGGAGTCGGGTCGTGACATCACCATTTTATCCAGGAAGTGAAGCCTTGATGCAGTAGTAAGTGCAGGGAAAAAAATACTTTATAAGCATTTCCCGTAATAAGTGTATATTGGTATTTGTATAACTTTGGGGGGCAATACAGTACTTAAATGAAAAATTTCACCGGACTTATCCTTTAAATTATCATTAATGACCACACATACTTGCCCACCATGATACCCTGGCAGCTCCTTGTCTGACATTACTTGGTCACTGCTTCCAAAGTAAAGCCCCGACTGACAGGTCCTGACTGCTCAGCAGGGGTGTAGCTGACATCTAATGGGCACTGGTGTAAGACGTCAACTTAACCCCCCTTGACCATAGCAACCAGGGCCGCGTCAGCACAGGGCTTACCTGAGCAAGTGCCAGGGCCCACAGCTCTAATGTTCAGTCCCCTCACTGTAGTGCAGGCTGAGCGTTGAACATAAGAACAAAACAGGAGACAGAGCAGGACCTGCACAGAAAGTGAAAAGGAAAAAGAACCTGATCACATGACCCGCAGGTCCTCAACCTACCAGTGTGGAGATCAGCGCGACAGAGAGGGAGAACACTGAGCTATAAGTGCTGTGTGTGTGTGTTTGTGTGTGTGTGTCAGTAATGTGTGTTTGTGTATATTCGTGGTGTCTCAGGTGATTGTGCATAGTGAATGTATAAGGGGCCCAGCTGAGGCTCTGTCACCCAAGGGCCCGCAAAAACCTGGAGCCGGCTCTGATAGCAACGCCATTCTAAACCTGCCTACCAACCCCCTAACCTCACCCAACACTGCCATTGCACTATACTGTTACTGAAAACAACATAGACAACATAGAGGTAGAGCCAGCTCTATACTGCAGACTTTTTAAGTGACAGTGCAGTTATAGCCAGTGACTCACAGGGGGCGTCTTTTTTCCTGGTGAAGTTTTTCATTCTTCCTTTCCTTCGCCATCAGGCCCAGCCATCGTGATAACTTCTCCAGCCATGACTTGTCTCCACAGAATCTGATGAAACATTTTAGGCTCCTCACTTCAGCATCAGCCTCATCAATACAAAATCTGTATTGCTTCACACAGTATAAGCAGTTATGCATAATATGTGCCTCAAAATAGTATTTAGGCCACTCAGTACCTCCATATACCGTACTATCAGGCTCTGTGCTTCCATACAGCACAAGTCTTCTCTACATAACCGTATATTTGTCCCCTCTATGCCCCCATATAGTAGTTAGGCCCCCTCTGTGCATCCCTCTGTAGGTAGTTCCTTATAGGCGGCAATCCCTTCTGTAAGTAATCCTTCCCCATATATTAAGCCCACTGTAGTAAGCCCCCTCCCCTGTAATAATCCACCCCCACTGTGCTGGCCCCATGGGTATCCCCCCTCATGTAGGCATCCCCGCCCCCTGGAAGTATTCCCCATTTGTAATATTAAAAAACAAACAACCATACTCACCTGGCTCTGCGGTCCCCAGGTACTCTTTCTTCCTCCCTAAGGGCCAGGTCACACTGAGTAAATTCAGCGGAATTCGGAATTCCAATACTGTCACACTACCTATTGCTGTACAGAATCTGTGTGCCTGAGAACAGACTCATATCCCATACACTGCCCAGCACTGCATCACCTATACCCACAGATGAATTGGGGGAGGGGGGTGGCGATTGGCCGGCCAGACACCAGTAGACCTTGTACACATGTTCATTCTTCAGCGCGGACAGAGCAGAGCGCGCACCTCCCATAGACTCCCATTATGAGCGGGAGGCTAACGGGAATGGGGCCTTAAATGGAAGAAAGATTGGACCATTTATTTCTGCCTTTGTATCTGGACTTGGTGCCTTGGATTAGGAGCATAATTCCTTCCGGGACCGTGCTTGTAATCCAAATCCACTCTTAAACCAAAGCAAATTTTCACTAAAGTGGATCTGCTATGATTTGGAAGGTAAGGTAGACTTCCTGGGTCAGAGTACAGGGCTGTAGACCCAGCTATGCAGACCATGCCCCTCCCCCACCCCCCTCCCACCCAGTAAAGGGAGCTCTTAAACCAAAGCAATGCTCTTAAACCAAGTCACAATTTTGAAAAACTGTAAGCTCTTAAACCAAGTTACTCTTAAACCAAGGTAACCACTGTACAAGGGAATGCAGAGCAGTGTGGAAGCCATGTACAGCAATGTGCACACTGCTGGCAGGATATGAGGAACCCTCAGCTCTTTATACACACTGAGGTGAATGCTCGGCTACAACACAGTGCACAGGTCAGAGAAAGCAGGAAATGTTGAGGTAGAATCAGACTCTGCATGTAACAAGCCTGTACAGGACTAGAGATGAATATTCAGTGGAAATATGGTGGATGTGGTGATCCAGCACAAATCTACGCTGAGAACACTTCATGGATTACCGGCAATCAGTACGGGTGAAGTCAAGGTGACCTCGGCAATGAGCAGGGCACGCCATAACATAACCTAGCAGCAGCGGCAACCAGCCACCATGGACTGTGCAGATATACTATATATGACTACATGTGTATATACTGACTATAGTGCATGAACTGATAGCAGCAGTATCTGAGCTTTTACCAGAACACCACTGAACTTTGTCATTTAGGCGCTCATTGCAGCAATATGTCATTTATCTGTTGCCTGGTTCAGGGTTCATAGGGCAACAACCACCATGGGGTCACCTAGCACTCTCACAAGGCCAGGCTGTTTTTCCTTAGAAAATGATAAAGTTTGCAATATGTTTTGTTTGTATATATATATATATATATATTTTCTGACAGTGGGGAGCACTCCTTTAATAAACCAGTCTGCCAGTGATTATATCTGGTCCACTATACACCAGTATCTGACTGATCGTGCTTTGACCACCAAATAAAACATATACCAGCAGAAAATATACCAAATACAGTCAGTAGTGGACAATGTTTGGCAAATTATACATCAGAATATCTTCTTCACATCATCTTCTTCACTGATACAACTGTATGGGTCTCATGCTGACAGACTACGAGCTTCCCTTCAGC
The DNA here is from genome assembly GCF_027789765.1 of Dendropsophus ebraccatus. Taxonomy (NCBI): domain Eukaryota; kingdom Metazoa; phylum Chordata; class Amphibia; order Anura; family Hylidae; genus Dendropsophus; species Dendropsophus ebraccatus. The sequence continues at coordinate 65,053,335 of NC_091456.1, forward strand.
ACACAGCAGAGGTTCCATAGTGTGATGAGTCCACACTAGAATTAGCAGTTATTGCTGTCTAGCTATCCGCCAGGCTGCACACCGCTGCCCCCTCACCTGCCAGTCTGCACACCGCTGCCCCCTCACCTGCCAGGCTGTACACCGCTGCCCCCTCACCTGCCAGGCTGTACACTGCTGCCCCCTCACCTGCCAGGCTGTACACCGCTGCCCCCTCACCTGCCAGGCTGTACACCGCTGCCCCCTCACCTGCCAGGCTGTACACCGCTGCCCCCTCACCTGCCAGGCTGTACACCGCTGCCCCCTCACCTGCCAGGCTGTACACCGCTGCCCCCTCACCTGCCAGGCTGCACACCGCTGCCCCCTCACCTGCCAGGCTGTACACCGCTGCCCCCTCACCTGCCAGGCTGTACACCGCTGCCCCCTCACCTGCCAGGCTGTACACCGCTGCCCCCTGACCCCCCAGGCTGTACACCGCTGCCCCCTCACCTGCCAGGCTGTACACCGCTGCCCCCTCACCTGCCAGGCTGTACACCGCTGCCCCCTCACCTGCCAGGCTGTACACCGCTGCCCCCTCACCTGCCAGGCTGCACACCGCTGCCCCCTCACCTGCCAGGCTGCACACCGCTGCCCCCTGACCCCCCAGGCCGCACACCGCTGCCCCCTCACCTGCCAGGCTGCACACCGCTGCCCCCTCACCTGCCAGGCTGCACACCGCTGCCCCCTCACCTGCCAGGCTGCACACCGCTGCCCCCTCACCTGCCAGGCTGCACACCGCTGCCCCCTCACCTGCCAGGCTGCACACCGCTGCCCCCTGACCCCCCAGGCTGTACACTGCTGCCCCCTGACCCCCCAGGCTGCACACCGCTGCCCCCTCACCCCCCAGGCATCACACACACAGAATGTCCGTGCACAGCGCCCCCTCCCAGTTACCTGGCAGTGCTGGCATTGAAGCCGGTGCTGCGGGTGCCGGGTGTCACCAGCTGCCGCAGTGATAGGTGCACCAGCGCTCTCATCCCGAGCACATAGAGCAGCAGAACAGCCGGGACTCCTGCCCCGAACACCAGGCTGCGGCTCCGCGTCTTCCGTTCATTGCCACCTTTGTCTTCCCGTCGGTTCCCGTGTCCAGATCCTCCCCCAGAACTGACCACATTGTTCCGGGACCTGCGGACCGCCAGCCCCGTACCCCCCGACCTCTCCATGCCTGAAACCCTAAAGCTCCGCCTACCGCTGCCATGGTAACCCCCACCCAACCAGCAAACGTGCTGTCAGCGATTCAGCCAATCATCTTGTTGCGGGAAACAGATGATAAGCCGAGAATCCTTGTCCTTGCCGGCAAGTAACAGGGGGCGGAGAGGGTCAAACTGCCGTCACCCATTCACAAGCGGAGGGAAGGAAGCGCGGCCGGTGTAGTGCACAGTCTGGAGCAGCAGGGGCGCTGTGGAGGCCTCCTTCTAGTGACTGGACGTGCGGCCATGTCAGAGTGGCGGCTCCCTACACACATTACATTAAAGTTAGTGGAAAAAGACAATCTCAACCCAAATAATCGCACAGAACAAGGATTAGGGCTATTAGGATCTCGCGTTACCAAGCCAGTATGGCAATGCTACCACAATGCACTGGGACACAGCCATAGGTTTATGCTATACAGATGTGCACCTTGGAAAAAATTTTAATAATTTTAAAAAAATCTCTAGGAATCGTGACAGGGATGGTGGCTGACCGTGCTGCTGACTATGCTGTGCTGCCCATGGATGTGCAGATTGTGGGGCCATCCCTGTGCAGACTACCTGCCACCTGCAGCATCGCCATGGTAACCAAGATGTGACAGGATACTTCCTTATCATTCACATTACTGTGCGACGCTTTGTACATGGATTCTGGACAGATTCCTATGTGGAGTCTATGTCGGAAATCATGACATTTATTCCATGTCAATGGAGCTTGGTTGTCGGACAGTCTGACTTATCAAAATACTGCTGCTGATGCATACAAAGCAATGAACCAGGCCCGCTTCTGCCATGAGGCGGAATGAGTATTCCGCCTCAGGCGGCAGATTCTGCGCTCCTGCAGGGGGCGGCAGACAGCAGCCTTGCAGCCGCTTGCCTTTCCTGTCCCCAGCGCTCACCACTGTACCCCGCCGGGCTCCCGCGCCATCAACCAGCATCTCCTTTTGCCCTCCAGCCTGTGGTGAGTGTCGGCGGGGGCTGCGGTCAGATCGGAGCGCGCGGGAGCGCCGGGGGGGTATTCCTATTAGGGCTGCATTCCCATGTTGAGGAATGCCTGTAACTGGAGTCTCCCCTGCCCGGACAGCATCTGATAAGATGCTGAGAGCGGGGCAGTATTGTACTGATATGTGCGATGCTGTAATGAATCAGCAGCGCGTGGTGCTGTCATTACAGCGCGGCACATATCAATAGAGTTCTCCCCCGCTCTCAGCATCTTATCAGATGCTGTCCGGGCCGGGGAGACTCCGTTACATGTGGGAATGCAGCTCTGGCTTGGGGGGGGGGGGGGGGGTTGCTAGTGTGGGGCGGCCGTCTGAGGTTTGCCTCAGGCGGCAGATGCCACAGAAACGGCCCTGCAATGAACATGTTATCCTTACCTGTCTGCACCCCCTCAGTGTCCCCCAATGACTGCAGAGCCCCCACTTCAGTGACAAACTCATCTTGGAAGTTACCGCCTGCTCAGCCAATCACTGACTGAGATGGGACAGGGCCGCAACCAGTGATTGGCTGAGCGGGCTGTCACTGCCAAGATGAGTTTGTCTCTGAAGTGGGGGCTCTGCAGTCAGACGGGGACAGCGGCAACACCAGAGGACGACACTGACGGAGTGCGGACACAATAACATGTTCGTTGTTTTATGTGCACCAGCAGAGTATAATAGAAAAAATGCTGACCGCTAGACAACCCCTTTCACAACACAAAATAATTTTAGTCAGCGGATTACAGACCATCGTCATCTGGAAAAAACACCTCCTAAAGGTTAATCCTAAAAACCCATCTGTGTACGGATGCAGGGCCGTATTTATGTTATGGTGGTATTGGTCAGGTCTGGCATCACCAATAGGTGCGTGAAGATGGGGCGTCTTCAGGCTTAGTGCCTAGGGCAGCAGCAGCTGTTAATACAGCCCTGCACTGATGGTGTCCTGCGGAGTGGACAGTCAGCATAATCAGCATTATGATGTTGGGATTTCTAATACTGTTTGGAAGTTTGTGCTGGTGTACTGACACTACTGCATGCCCCTCTGAGTTGCATATTTTTCTAGTTAAGAGGTTCCACACACAACTAGTCCCTAGTTCTAGGCTCCGTTCATACTACGGAATCGGCGCCAAGATTCCGTGCGGAAACCACCCCCGTGTGTACTCGGCGTTGAATCCTGCCTTCAATCTCTTTGAAAGGGAGGGCTAACACGTCTCTGCTCTCTACACCTCTCCGCTAAAAGAATTGACATGTCAATTTTTTAAGTGGAGAGGTGCAGAGAGTGGAGGTGCGCCAGCCCTCCCATTCAAACACATTAAAGGCAGGATTTGTAGTGTGAACGGAGCCTTGTAGTTAATCCCCCTCCAGTATGGCTCTAGTATTGTAATTAACCCTTCCCCTCTTCCAGGATGCCCTAAGTATTATTATTATTAACCCCCTCCCCCCTAGATGCACCTAGTATATTAGTTAAATGACCCTTGTATTGTACTTACAATCTCTCCCCCCAAACAAATGCCCCTAGTCTGTGTCAAGTAAAAAAAAAAAATATATATATATATATATATCCTCTTGCTTTTTCTTCTCCTGCAGCCTGTGCCAGAGCTTGCATGTCTTCTCCTACAGGCGGGGCATGATAAAATGATGGCATTGCGTGCGGCATGCTGGAGTCCCTGCTTCTGTACGTACATTGTGTAGTATGCCACAAAATGTACGTACAGGAGCCAGGATTTATATCCGGATTCCCAGGTCCTGTACAGTAGTGAGTGGTGATGTGTACATAGTATGCAACATCATTCACTTCAAATGAAGTTTTCATAGGGGAACAGGCTTCACATTGCTGTCCCCAGAAGAGACCAATTTCTGTAGCCATGCACTATTAAGTGATTCACAACCTGTAAGGGACTACAACTCCCAGCATTTCTCAACACCCTGCAATATATGTATGCATGATGGGATTTGCAGATAACAGTACTTTATACCAGTGTTTCTCAAACTGTGAGGTGGGCCTTACCAGTGAGGCACCCCCTAGTTGCTGGTGAGGCTCAGCTAGGGAGGCATTCTTCACAAAAGTGACTATAAGGCTGCATTCACACGGACATGGAATGTAAGGACTTCTCCCCGCCGGAAAGCATCTGTGCTAAGATGCTGGGAGCGGGGGAACTGTACAATACTGTACAGCGCGGCGTGGTTTCACCGGTCCTACACACCCTTTATTATATTACTGGACTCTATACTAACTTTATTCTGCCACCCTGCTTTTTGCCATATTCTTCTTTAACTCTCAATGGGTGCCCCTTTTTATCAGATTACAAGAAGGGAAGAAGCGAAATTACCAAAACAGGGTCATCACTATCCAATCTTCAGATTCATTTCTCCACATCCCATTATATATATATATATATATATATATATATATATATATATATATATATATATATACACATACATACATACACATACACACACACACACACACACACAGGCAATTAGGCCTAAGTTGCTGCAACAATCTCTGGTTTAGGAACATTATTGACTATTATTCATTATTATGAAGGGTAGAGTGAGCAATACTTTTTATGTTTGCATGGACTTCTACCACAGATGGTGAGGCCCCGGCATCCTATTGGTCAGTCTTGTAAGGCACAGGCATCACTTTGTTCTGTTGGGTGAGACTCCAGTACAAAAAAGTGTGAGAAGCACTGCTTTATACAGTACTAGGGATCCATGGATTGCATTAAGTTACTGTCACCGTTCAGAAGAAAAGGCCATTGTAGCATGTAGGGCATGGGTCTCCAAACTGCGGCCCTCCAGCTGTTGCAAAACTACATTTCCCATCATGCCTGGACAGCCAAATCCAAGGCTTTAGCTGTTCAGGCATGATGGGAGTTGTAGTTTCCGAACAGCTGGAGGGCCGCAGTTTGGAGACCCATAATGTAGGGGATAGTAGTTTAACAAGGAAGGAATAATAGGCTGCACACCAGTGCTATACAGCAGAAATGAATCACATGAGCACCAGCGCTGTACACCAGAGCCAAAGAATCACGTGGCAGTGTTTCGGTGCCCTAGGCAGAGAAGGCAAATGGCGCCCCACCTCCAAAAAACTACATATCTCCATAAAAAAAGACATAAAGCTGCAGAAAATATGCAGCGTTTTTCATGCAGTCGAAAATACGCATCAAGTTATGTCTTTGTGAAGGCAAATTGCAACAACGGCCATAATTAATTCAAAAGATACGTTCCACTGAATGAATGCAATCCTGGCCGGATTGTATACACATAGGGGGAGATTTATTAAAGGGTGTAGAATTTAGACTGGTGCAAACTGGCCACAGCAACCAATCACAGCTCAGCTTTAGGCAGTGCTGAAAGGAAAGCTGAGCTGTGATTGGTTGCTGTGGGCAGTTTGCACCAGTCTAAATTTTACACCCTTTGATAAATCTCCCCCATAGTATATACGCCAGCCAGGATTGCAAGCGGCCACGCGAAAAACTGACATGTCAGTTTTTTGTGGCCGGTATTCATTTAATAGTGGCCGCACAGAACTGACAGCTCACACAATGGAAAGTGCTGCTCTGATGCACTTTTCATTGTGTGCTATAGTGAATTGCGCTCTCATCCCAATATAGCACGAATGAAGTTCATCCGGCCAGTACTGCAGTACCGGCCGAGATGAGCTTCACTGACACCGGCCGTTCTATAACCCGGCAGGGTCGCAGAAAAGCCGATGTTTTACAGCGTGTGAACCCGACCTTACTCTTTACCACACAGCCTCAGCAGACATATTGCATGCCCCTTGCTCCTTTGCAAATCCTTGAGGCGGCCAGAGCCTTGATGTCAGTACAGAGCAGGGCAGGCTGTTGCAAAATTATGATTCCCATCATGTCTGCTATTGATCACTGTAATCTAACACTCAAGTGCTGAGTACAGATCAGGCATTGCATCAAGTGTCTGGGCTGAAAGCAACAATCTGCAGCAGCCACTACATTCAGAAGCACTGATTTATAGACAAGGACTCTTTGCAATCCGCAACCACAACTCTCTGCATGCTATGACAGCCATGGCTTTACAACTTTACACAGACATCACATGAAAGCTAATAACTAGGGTATAATCATAGCCACAATCAATTGTGATTGATCCTCAGCAGGGCCGGACTGGGACTAAAAATCAGCCCTGGCACTCCAACCTCAGCAGCCCACATACCATATTCTCTCTGATATATTATGGATAGCGGTGTATAATACACGCTGCAGCAAATTCTGCTTCAATTTTCAAAGTTCCTCACTACTTCCCTTAAATATGCAAAGCCCATCATCAACACATAAAAATAAAGATATAACATGATCTGCTGTGAATTTGATGGTTTAGGTGTAGGGGGGTAATATAAGTGACAGGACCTTTAGTCCAGTCTGAACTTTTAAAACCCTTCTTTTTATTACCAGCTGAAGTGTCACAGAGGCGGAACCGAGCCACAGCAGCCCCTCCTGTTCTGACTGATTGAGATACAGGGCAACGCTATAACTGTTGTCGAGACACATTAGCTGATAATTAAAAAGGTTTATTAGAAAAGTTTACACTGCACTAACGGCCACGGCTCTTATATCTCCCACACACCTGTTTGCCGGGATCTACAACTCCATACCTGGTACGGACCTCATAGATTCCCTTTCAATGGGGAAAACCATGTCTGCTTTCTTCCAGAAACAATGTCACTCTCCTCCTCAGTTTGGGTGTGGTATTGCAGCTCAGTTCCATTGAAGTGATAGGAGCCAAGTTGTAATACCACACACAACCTAAGGACAGGCAATGTTTTTGGTGTTGTGATGTTGGGATTGTACATGTATGTGCAATCAAAGATATCAAAGAGCTGCTAGATATCTGTTTAATACTGGATCTATCTTTCTATCTACCATATCTTATCATGTATCTCCTATCTCTCTATCTATCTCTATCTCTATATCTCTTTCTTATCTATCTCCTATCTATCTATCTATCTATCTCTTTTCTATCAATGCAGCTAAAAAATTTAGGGAAAAATTTAGGATATACAGAAAGCAAACAAATATATAATATTAACCCTGATAAGACAATTTTCTCTGCATGATAACGCTGTATATTTCTGAAATAACAGTCACAGCTACCAAATAACACCAGTATACAGGAAGCAAATATCACAATACATGTTACCGACAAAACCCAGTAAACAGAGACCAATACTACCTATAATACCAGTATACAAGGAGGAAGTATTATCACTATACATGTTACCTCCACACTGTTACTAAGCATAACCAGTAAACAAAGACCAATATTATCAATAATACCAGTTTACAAGTAACAAATAATACCTCTGCACTATGACCATTACCATCATATAATGACCAATACCACCATACTGATACTGAATAAAATCCACTATATAAGGACATATTACCAATAGTACCAGTATATACAGGATAAGTAATACAGTCATAGTATGATCACTATCACCACCATACAGTGACTTTATAATACCACTGTACTGTTACTGAATAAAATCACTATATAAAGACCAATATTCTTCCTAAGCAGTGACCATATAATAGTAGATCCTAACTGTATAAACGTTCTGCAGACCATATAAATGATTATAGTGCAGGTATATCCTGTGACTCACATGAGGCGTCTTCTCTGCATGGATTGCAAGTGATATTTTTTTCTTAAGTTGTTCACCTTTCCTTTTCCTCTCTGTCTGACTCGGCCATCATGAAGTTTTCTCCGGCCATGACTCGTCTTCACAGGATCTACCAGACAAACATTTTAGGCTCCTCAATCCAGCCTTATCCACATCTATATAAAAATTCGCCAAGTGTATTGCTTCAAATTGTAACCGTGCTCCCTCTGTGTCCCTGTATAAGCAGTTAGGCTCAGTTTGTGCCTCCGAATGGTAGTCTGGCCCCTCTGCACACACCCATATAGTATTTTAGTATCAGGCCCCCTCTGTACCCCATATAGATATAGGCCTCCTCTGTGCTGTGTTGCCATATAGTAATAGGCCACTCTTCTATAGAAGTTTGGGCCCCCTCTGTGCTCCCATATATTGAGTTCCTCCTCTTTGTACTAGACCCCCCTCTATGCCTGTATATGGCCCCACTGTACCCACATACAGTACAGTATAGTATAATATACCAGTGTATAGAGAAGGGCCCCCAGTGCAGCACACCCACATAGTAAAAGGGCAGTGTATTATACTGGCCCCTCTGTGCAGTCCCCACATAACATAGCCCCCAACCCCCACACCCCACACTGTGCTGCAGTATAGTTTGCCATCCTGTGACACAAATAGAATAGGCTCCCTTTGGCTATGCAGCCCCCATGTGAAAAAAAAAAGTATACTCACCTCCTGGCTCCGGTCTCCAGCTGCCTCTTCTCCCTTCTGGCCCTTCTCTCTTCTTCTTCCTGCTGCCGCTTAATGGCCGCTCTGCCCCTTTAAAATCCTTTGTACAGCAGACGTGCCGCGCGCAGGCACGTCTGCTGAACTCTACCCCTGGCGTCTGACGTCACTTCCGGACGCGCCGCAGAGGCCGGAGATCAAAGGAGAAGAATGCGCCGCCGCCAGCTATTCTCTGCTGAAGCACGGCGGCGGTGTCTTCTCCTTTGATCTCCGGCCTCTGCGGCGCGTCCGGAAGCGACGTCAGCGGTAGAGTTCAAAAGGATTTTTAAGGCAGCAGCCCTCAGGTGTGCTTGGGGGGAGGCGGGGACCGGACCAAATGCCTGCCCAGAATGACCCTGGCAGAGGCTGAGTGAACAGTGCGGCGGTTGGCCGCGCTGTTCACTCAGCCTCTGCAAAGGGCCGGCGGCCCACTGATCGGTAATCTTAACGGCCCAGCGGGCATTTGTCCGCTGTGCCAGATTACCAATCCGGGCCTGATCCTCAGTCATAGTGTAAGTGGCTGTGACATCAGATAACAAGGAATTTTAAAGGGTCACTTTCTAAGCATCATGTTATACACTAGTTATATCTAGGCTGTCCCAGCATGGTTCACAACACATCATATGCCAACCTGGGGCCATCCACCTGTCTGGGCAAATTAGTAGTTGTAGTCTTGCAATAGCTGAAGCAGCAGGTTTACACGACCCATCATACACCAGCCACCCCCTGGGAGCCAGACTGAGCACCGTGGGGGGGACAGAAAGTGACAGTCTGGTACCCAGAGGGTTAACTTAATCCCTTGTGGCCAGACTGTGCTCCATTGGGCCCATTATTTGCTGCTGGCACAGGTGCTGTACAAGATCAGTCTGGCTCCTAGGAGGTTAAGTGGAGATGAAATACATGCTCACTTAACCCCCTGGGGGCCAGACTGTTCTGTGTGGCATCCAATGGGTTGAGTGGGGATGCAAGTGACTTAACCTCCTTCCCTTCTGATGCGGGTGCATTTGGGTCAGCGTTCGAACGCAGACTTCAGCAATGAAGTCCGTGTTCGAGTCAGAACACCAACCCAAAGAATGCACCAAAACACAAGGCACAAAAGTTAAAAAGTCACAAAAAAACACCCAAAAAAAGCACAAAAAATGACACACACAGCATTGGCTTTTTTTGTGACATTTTCTTGGAAAGAAGAAAAACATCACTAAAAACCTGTGTCTGGGGGCAAAAAAAAATGCCATTCCCGGAATTTGCTGTGCTTTTAAAGAATGCGACAAGCATTCCCCAATCCAAAATGCTTTAAGTAGTGCATGTTATATTTTACAATAGCCACAAAAAATGCCATAAAAACACTGTGTAAGAATCCAGCCTTCAGTTGAAATCAACCATGAAGTTTTAAAGGGAACCAATCACACCAAATATGCCTTAATGTTAAGGAAACGTGCTGGTACATCGCCCAGCACGCTTCCCAAACATGCCCCCGTCCCCTCCTTGGTTATGCCGCAATCTTACATTTTTGAAGTCCCGCGCTGTATGGTAATAAGGTGTAAGTAGTCACGATGGGCGTATGTAGTCATGGTGTGGGCGGCTGTAGTCATGGTCCTGGGCGGCTGTGAACGCTGTAATCACGCCCAGAGGGGTGTGATTGAAGGAGCTGGCTCTGCTGACGTCACCCGTGGATTGCCTTCCACGTTGGCAGCGCGGTGACGTCTTTAGCACACCGCGCATGTGCAGTACGGCAGGAGAAGACGCTGATGTTCTGCGCTTGCGCGGCGTGCTAAAGACGTCGCAGCACCGCCGACGTGAACGCAGTCCCCCGGGTGACGTCGGCAGAGCCAGCTCCTTCAATCACGCCCCTCTGGGCGTGATTACAGCGTTTACAGCCGCCCAGGACCATGACTACAGCCGCCCACACCATGACTACATACACCAACCGTGACTACTTACACCTTAATACCATACAGTGTGGGACTTCAAAATTGTAAGATTGCGGCATAACCGAGGAGGGGACGGAGGGTACAGGGGGATGTTTGGGATGTTTCCTCAATATTAGGGGCATATTCGGTGTGATTGGTTCCCTTTAAGGTGTCACTGTTGTTACAACTTTCAAAATCTAAACCAGAAGTGGATATGATATGAAACAAGTTTGCAATTTACATTCATTATTATTTTTTTTTTCAGTTATCATAGAGAACATGGCACTTCCTGCTTTCTGACTCTTTTTTTTCTCAAAGAGTCAGAAAACAGGAAGTCCTGTGTATACCAGGCCACTTGCGCTCTCACAGAGAGAAGGCAGTCATGTGACTGATGGCCACATTGAGCCGTGACCCTATGTACTGGCCTCAATTCCTTTGTTTAGTCTGTTTTTTTTAACCAGCACAAGTCAGAAAATCTGCCTTCAGGAGACTGGACCTGGATTTCTGGTAAGTATAGCTTTGTTTTACAACATGATAACAACAACAAAAATAATGAATGGATATGGCAAACTTGCTTTATATCACATCTACTGTTGATTTAGATTTTGAAAGTTATAATGACAGGTACACTTTAGTGCAAGTTCTGATGCAGTTTTTTAAGGCAAAACCAGGAGTTGGCTAACTGGGCATGGAAAGTATGAACATGTTTGATATTTGATTTCCACCTTAAGAAGAATCCACATTTAGTAGATTTGAAATGCCTATTCCACGCCACATATCTACAACAAATTACAGTACACTTCATAGATGAGGCTTTGAAATCCTTTTCTAATGCAGCAGAACAAATTGCCAAGGACATATTAGCTTCAGGTTTTTAGAAGCCCTCAGTATGCCTGGAGAATCTGTAAATGTAGCAAAGGAATGACTCTAAAACCCATGACCCTCATGAGAATGTAAAAATATCAGCTGAGAATGTGGTATGTTCAATAACAGAACCTACACTGTTCAATGTTATAGCAGTTATCACTCTATTAATGGTAAGCCTTAATATGAATATCATTGTGTCAGATGTAACTGTATTATAGGGGCAGGATACATACTGTTTTTAAGAATAAATTTCACATATCCTGGCATTCAGCTGCAAACCCTGGATGTTTGCTGCATCCAAAAGTTAGCTAAAACGCAAAAGGGAAACGTAAAACAAACTATCATTTTTTCTTCCAGCTTCCAGCTAACATCTGGCTTCTAGCGTTTTTGCACAAAAAAAAATAAAAAAAAAATTTCATGGCGTTTTTTTCATGATTTTAAGGCAATGTGAAGCCAGCATGTGATGGCGGAGGGAAAGGAAGTTCAGCCATCTTGGTGCACACAAAAATGTCTAAACCACAAAAAAATTATTCACACATAAAGTAAAAATGCCAAAAAAAACTTCAAATGCATGAAAATAAAATAAAATGCTATGTGCGGCAATGGTGTTTTTGTCTGGTGTTAATTGGAGGCCAGCAAATTGCCAGAAAAAGACTGTGTGTGAGGGCATCCTAACTGGAGTTATTCAAAATTACGAATCATTAACGCAAACCTGTTATTAGAAAAAACTTGATATGTTTACAGGACAGTCGGGAGAACGTATGTTACAGGAGAACGAGCCGGGAGAAATGTGCGAGTTGCATGTTCTCTCCCGACTCTCGTGTTATGTGATCTGGACAGCTGCATGATATAAGCTTATGGGGCTATCCAGGTCAGACATGTGAAAAGTTTTTTCTGATGCTGGTTTTACACATGGCAGTTTTTTGGAAAACTGCCACGGCAGTCTTGTTCCAAAAGAAATTGTGGATCCAACAGGAAAGAGAAGTACAAGTCCTCCCTTTATATTTTTCATCCCATTTGATCCCACTTCTGGCTTTGGTACAAAAACTGCATGCGCCGCATTGGCATTTTTTCTGGCTTTTTTTTTCTGTCCTTAAAAACACCAGACAAAAAGTGTGTGTGAGGGCACCTTAATGACAGGTACTGTTAGATGAATCTAACCTGCCGATAGCCCCCTATTGCGCAGGAGGCGGAAGGTATGTCTTTTACCTTCCTCCTCAGCATTATTCCTGTGCTGTTCTAATGATAATCAATGAAGTGGGTGGGCTCACGGTCTGGGGGCGGGGCAGTGCTCCTAAAGGTGCTTTGGACCGAGGATTACACTGCTAACAGCACAAACAGCGCAGAGGAGGAAGGTAAGAGACATACCATCCTCTTCTGTGCCCCATGAGCAATAGGGGGCTTTAATAATGTCAGCAATGTGGGAGATTTATCGAATCTAGTATACAAATCAAGTATACCATAGAAAAGGACAAAAAGAATTGAATTTCATTTCAATTGAAATACAAATGCCCCCCTATGCAGCGTCATCAGCTGCTCAGCCGCGATTGCCTGAGCACAGTTATGCTCAGCCAATCGCGGCTGAGCAGCTGATGACACGGCATAGGGGGACTGGCATGAGGGACAGATGGAGCGGTTCAGCCGGCCTCACAAAGATGATGTCATTGTCCCAAGATGGCGGACGGGGGTCGACACGAATGCAGTAAGTATAATGCACCAACATTTTCGGATCTAGCGTTTTTGTGCAATGATGCGATAGGGCAAAACTTCTACGCCTCTTCTACATCAATAGACATACGTAAAATGGTGATAAATTCCTAGAAGGACATTTTTTTCATCCGCTTGTCTATAAGTTTATTGGCACAATAGCCTTTACATCATTAGAATTTTCTAGCATACATGCCAAGAGGGCACCAGAGTTATTGCATAAATCTGGCCTAAAATTGTGGTATGTATTTTATTTAAGTATCAGTGGGGAATGTGGTTCTGGAGGCCATTCAGAAGGGGTGGATGGCTTTAGCTTTCACGCTCATTAAAACAAATCAAAGGGTTTCTTTAGAGTTCAACCCGTGACGGTCACAAGATTCAAACTGAAAAGATTAAGAGAGAAAAGCAGTATCTATGCCCAGAAACAAAGAGCTACTCCTTTGACTGGGAGGTAAGTCCAAGCTGATGTGCCCATTTCTCTTGAAAATTAGTTTTACATATATTTGGTCATTTACTTATGTTTCTTAAAATGTTTCCAATTTATTTTTTAAGTGCTTAGCTAAAGCAATTAGGTTTTAGACAGTAACGTTTTGTGTTCAATGTCCCTAAAATGTGTAACTAATTTGATTTTTAAAAGTTTGTATTTTCATTTTCCATAAGATTCCATCAGTCTTTGCAGCCTCGTTATAGAAAACAACTGAATTGCTTAGTCATCTTTCTTGATTGATTTCACAGAGTTGCAGCAGGTTTACATTATAAGGCTATGTTCTCACACAGTATTTCTGCTCTGTATTTTTCAAACAAAACCAGGAATGGATTGAAAACACAGAAAGGCTATGTTCACACACTTGTGAAACTGAATGGATGGCGCCATTTAATGACAAATAATTTTCTGTTATTTTAAAACAATGACCATTATTTGTCATTAAATGGCGGTCATCCACTCAATTTCACAAGTGTGTGAACATAGCCTTTTTATGTTTTCAATCCACTCCTGGTTTTGTTTGAAAAATACTGACCAAAATACTGTGTGTGAACATTGTCTTAAGCTGAGACTTAAGGCCCTATTACACCAAGCGATTATCAGCTGTACTTGGCAGATTACTTGCATTTTTCACTTGCATTTTTTTAATTATGCACACAGATGCCTACTTGCGTATACAAATAAAAGAAATATTAATATATTTAATTTTGTGAACAACACAACGTCACATTGCCAAAAGAATCCCCAAAAAGAAGCTGTTTCCAGCATGGCAAGTCATTTTATTTTTAACTTCCTCAAGTTTATTATTTAATACCACATTTTTTTAACACTCTCCACTAAAGTCAGTGGTATCTGGAAATTAGGTTTCTTTTTGGGGTTTTATTGGAGCTTGTTTTATAAGTTTCTTTTTACATGTGTGAATGTACCCTTAGTTTGCTATCACACACTGCTGTTTTGCTGTTGCAGTGTTGGCTATGTTCTCACACATTATTTTTGCTCAGTATTTTGGTCAGTATTTTGCAACCAAATCCAGGAGTGAATTGAAAAAACAGATTGGCTTTGTTCAAACACAGTATTTTTGCTCAGCATTTTGGTAAGTATGTTGTCAAATAATGGTCCTTTTTTATCAATCGTTTGGACATAGTCTAATGGTGCGTTTACACAGAGAGATTTATCTGACAGATTTTGGAAGCCAAAGCCAGGAGTGGATTTGGAAAGAGGAGATATCTCAATATTTCCTTTATTATCTGTTCCCTGTTCATAGTCTGTTCCTGGCTTTGGCTTAAAAAATCTGTCAGATAAATCTCTCTGTGTAAACGCACCATTAGTGTATAAATAGGAGTCCCTTAAAGCTGTGTTCACAAATTTGTTTTTATGCAGTTTCACCAAAATTGTGGCAAACATTGTACTATTTTTCCAAAATTTTGCAATTCACTGCAAAATAGCAGAAAAATGGCTACAAAAATGGGAAAAAAATGGCAAAATGCCATGTAATAAAATAATACCGTTAGGCCCCAATGTTCCCAAAATCGCATTAACAATGCCTTTATTTTTTTTACCACAGTTGCACAATTCACTGCAAGATAATGGGAAAAATGACATAAAAATGCCATGTGAGAACACAGCGTAAGGGCCCGTTCACACTACGCAATCCCACCTGCTATCTTTTTCAAGGTCTCTCTGCTCAAACAATCTCTGCGCCGATTCTGTAGCGTGAACGGGCCCTAATGGTCCGTTTACACACACACACAGATTTATCTGACAGATCTTTGAAGCCAAAAGCAGGAACAGACTATAAACAGGAAACAGGTCATAAAGGAAAGACTGAGATTTCCCCCTTTTTTTAAATCCATTCCAGGCTTTGACTTAAAAAATCTGTCAGATAAATCTGTCTGTGTAAAGGCACCATAACACTGGCCAGTTATGAGTAATGAGCTTTCCTAGCTCAAATAATGCAGTTTCATTGCAGTACTGCATAATTTTTGTGAAAATGCTACAGTGCTGTGACATTACTGCAATGAAACATGTGAACACAGCCTTAAAGACAGGCTGAGCTGATCGAATCTTTAGGCTGTGTTTACACATGCAGTGTACAAGATTGAATGTGAATGCATCATTCAATTGCAGTCATTGATCATTTCATAGCAGTGCTGCATCACTTCATTGCAGTTATTACCTTCAATGTGTGTGAACATACCCTCAGTACAGCCATATAATTTATCTGCACATCTTCCAGTCCTTAACCCTTCTACCATATGGACATGCTGGCATGACAGTCTGGAGTTTCCCCTTCTGGCAGACCCGTAACCTCTACCTCTATTTCAGAAGTGGCCTCTTCTGCTTCCTTGCAGGGATCTGTTCCTCTACTAATGCCTCCGAAACCAATTATAAGTT
Organism: Dendropsophus ebraccatus; assembly: GCF_027789765.1. Taxonomy (NCBI): domain Eukaryota; kingdom Metazoa; phylum Chordata; class Amphibia; order Anura; family Hylidae; genus Dendropsophus; species Dendropsophus ebraccatus. The sequence goes on from NC_091456.1 coordinate 65,069,309, forward strand.
TGGGGGAGATATTTCCCCTTTATATTAGAGAGCTCCTTCATGATTTTATCGAGCTCAGAATGAAAAAGTCTATCGGGTTGATAACTTAACTTGTTCTCAGCAACCCTACACAGGGTCTTAACTCTGCGGCTCAGTACAGCTGCTTTTTTTCCACCCAAAGAATTATGCCAATTCTTTGGGAAGATTCAGCTAGAGGAATCCTATAAAAGTCAATGGGGCTTGAATTTTGCTCAAATTCTGCTTTAAGGGTGGGCTCACACTACAGAATCTGCGAGGATAGGTTCTGGCGGATTCCATCACTCGTACCTGTTTACGGCGGCGCGTATATCCGCCTGTGCCATAGACACCATTCTATAACCGGGCAGATTCAGCCTTCCGCCGAATTGCTCAGTGTGAACAGGCCCTAAGGGAGGAAGGTGGACTGGCTCCTGTCACTCAGAAATAACATCCTGTCAACTTCTGACTCCTCTTCCTGAAATGAAGAAGATCCCACTAAATCAATGACTAAGTTCTGAGTCAGACAGGGATATTGGGGACGGGGGGAGGACTGAATTCTCCTTGCTCTTACTTAATCTAGTCTGAAGGGTGTCCTTTAATTCGGCAGTAGACTGATGTGCACAGGCTTTCACCCAAATAATAACGTCTCCACTGTATGACAGGGGCGAAAAAACCCTCTAAATGTTGTGCTGACATGGGGACTTCAGGGAAGAGACTGATCAGCTATGCCTGTCAGTGTAAGGCTAGTTTCACACAGCATCTTTTTTTGGCTGTTAGACGGCCGTCTTTTTGGACGTCCAGCATTTTGAGGCCAAATAATGTCTGTTACTTTGAAATCACGGATGTCATTGCAAAATAACTGACATTATTTGACCTCAAAATGAAGGACATCCATAAATACAGACGTCGAACAGCCAAAAAAAGACGTTGTGTGAACCTAGCCTAGGGGTCCTTATGCACACAGATATGTGAAAGATTTTCTAACAGACTTTTGAGACCAAAGCCAGAAATGGATCTGAAAAGAGGACAAATCTCAATCTTTCCTTTATCACTTGTTCTGTTTATAGTCTCTTCCTGGCTTTGACTTCAAAAATCTGTCATATGATCTGTCAGATATCTGTGTGTGTGAAGGAGAGACAGTGGGCAAGACAAAGAAGTCAACAGGAGAGGATGGGCCCTCTTATCTTGCTGGAGTCCCTCTAGTGGCCATTACTGGAAAATATAAAAAATTATATGTTTTAACACCTTAAAGAGTCACTGTCGTATTTTTTTTTTTTGCAGAAATTAATAGTCCAGGCGATTTTAAGAAACTTTGTAATTGGGTTTATTAGCCAAATCTGCCATTATCTGCATGTAAAAAGCCTTTTCCCAGGTCCCCCCCTCCTTCCTCTTTTTCATCCACTCTGAAAAATCTGAAAATTGTGACTTGTTGCAGGAGTCGTCCCCTGTCTGCTCTAGGGAGAGGGGAGGGGGGAGGAGGAAGGAGGGAGTTAGCCGGCAGCAGAAAGCAGATAACAGAGGATTACAGGCACGGAGCTGGGTGACAGCTTTAATCGGAGCTCAGACAGGTCACTGGTGACTGTCACAGGAGATATCCCGTGAGGGATTTGTAGATTAACTCTTTGTTGTCCTGTTTTGGTCTTTTCTTTAGCTCTCTCCATAGGAGAACAATGAAGACAGGGGGGAGAGCTTCAAACTGCTTTTTCATGATAAAAATGCATTTTTCGGATAATAAACCCAATTACAAAGTTTCTTAAAATCGGCTGGACTATTGATTTCTGCAAAAAAAAATTTCACGACAGTGACACTTTAATGTTTTTCCCAACCCAATGGGGAGGAGTAAATGAAAATCAGAAACCCAACATTACTCTGGAAAACCTGTATAACCCCACAAAAAAGAATTACCTGGAAATTTTTAAAATTAAAATAAGTGTTTTTTGGCACAAATGTAGCGCACAAGTAAGTGATTTGAAACGGCTAGAAACAAAAATTGTGGCCAGGGAAAAGATTTACAAGGTACAAAATAAATGACAGTGTGCACCACTTTCAATTATGCTGGGAACAGAAAAAAAACCAGAAATGAACTTTACCAAACTGTCATCATGCTGACCATTTTGTTGCATATTTAGGCTATGTACACACAGTATTTTTGCTCAGTAATTTGCTCAGTATTGTGCAACCAAAACCAGGAGTGGATTTGAAAACACAGAAAGGATGGGTTCATACTGAGGAATTCTCACGGATAATGTCAGCGGAATTCCGCAGTGTGTCCGCGCCCACGGCCGCGCGCCTTTCCGCCGGCTCCATAGACATGTCACTTCTTTCGGCGAACAGCGGAATACGCCAGCCCATAGAATGGTGTCTATGGAGCCGGCGGAAAGGCGCGTAGCCGTGCGCGTGGACAGACAGCAGAATTCCGCGGACATTATCTGCGAGAATTCCCCAATATGAACCCACCCAAAGGCTATGTTCACACACTGTTGAAATTTAGTGGAAGGCAGTCATTTAATGGCAAATAATTGCTGTTATTTTAAAACAACAGCAATTTTTTTTTTGTTAAAAAACAACAAAACAAAATCAACAGTGTACCTAGTGGTACATTCACTTTAAAATCAAGCCATGGCCATACGTCTCATCTCCCAGCACATAAGCGCTGAAGTAAATTAAGGGTTAATTACTTTTCAGGTACTAATTGGATAACTTAACTAGGAGGGTATTTAGGTGTGTGCTGACTGGGTATCAGACACATGATTCAAGAGTGAAGTAATGATTTTAAACACGTCTTTCCTGCAGTTTAGCAAAAGCTGGTTCTGTGAGCCCTGGAGAATGCCTCGTCCTGACTCAGCGCGTGCACTTGGGGCATACAATGCCAGCAGGGGCCGGCCACGCTTGGGCCTCAGTGCAGAAGAGTAAGTGGGATTAATTATGGACTTAATGTTATGTTATTTTGCTGATGTTGTACGGCAGTGCTGTTAATGCATTAGCCTGGCCTGTACAATGGCTGGGATTTACTATTGCCAATCTGTTTTTAAGCTATGTGAAATTGTGCCTACACTTGGCACTGAATTGACTGAAAAAACCCAACAGCTCCCAGTTTGTATGGCAAACACCAAAAAAGGGGTATTCTGGATTTTGTCACTTCCCAAATATTTACAATTTAGAAACTTAAAATATGATATGCAACTCCTTTTTGTTTTGCTCTTGAAATGATTTTTTTATTTTTAGGGTAGCTTCACACACAAACGGGTCCGCTGTGGATCCCTTGTCATTCATTTTGAATGAGAAGACATACTTGCATTGGGATTAACATCCTGCTGCAAGTATGTAAATTTATACTTTTTGCCTTGTATTTTTGGAATGTTGCAAGACTTGCATAAAAAAGTAAAAGTTTTTTGCAAGTGTCTATGAGTTGCGTCCCATTGTTTAAAGAGTCATACATTACCTGCTCCAGCTTGCTTTGTGGGTTCCAGGCTAGATGTCTCGCTTAGCCAATCAGTGCGCTGCCCTTCCACAGTGCACTGATTCAGAGTCAGGCGACGTCTGGCTGAGTCAGACGTCGGGAACACCCGAAGCAAGCCAGAGTGTGGGGCAAGTACAGTATGCTCTGGCCAGCTGGGGGTTAACAGGCGGCACTTAAATACTCAGTGGGATTTCAATCCCGCTGTGAATATGTCTTCTCATTAAATGAATGAAAAGGAATTCACAGCGCAAAATCCGTGGCTGATCTGTGTGTGTGTGAAGCTACCCTTAAACATGCCAAAATGAGGCTCAAAATGCCTTGTGTGCAGTCTTAGAGGTTTGATTTGTGTTAGATCAAATTAGTAAAGGGTTGCTTTGGAGCATAAGGGGAAAAAAATCTTAAAGTGATTATACCACCAGGCCCAGGCTGAAGCACTGGAGGCGGCCGACCCACCCCAAGTGGGAGGAAACCCCAGCCCCTCCACGTTGTGACTCCATTAGAATCAATGGAACCCTATCATAGAGGGGCTGGGGTTTCCTCCCACTAAGGATGCTTCAGCCTGGGCCTGGTGGTACAGTCACTTTAAAATCAACCAGAGACAGAAAGCTGTACAGATTTTTGAACCACTTGTATAAAAAAAAAAGAACTCAACCCTTCAGTACTAATCAGCTTGTGCATGTTTTTGTGATCAGTGTTCCCTGCTGCAGCCTCTGATCAGGAACTGCCCAGAGCAAAAATATTTTGCTCCTGCTCTGGACAGTTCCTCACATGACGGAGGTGGCAGCAGGAAACACTAATATTGGGTAGAAGTACATGACTTTCCCTGGAGTGGGTATACAGCAGCTGATGAGTAGTGGAAGACAGTGTCACTCTCTTTAAAAATCCAAATTAACAGATGTGATATAAAGCACGTTTTCAATATACATTCATTTCATGGTATGCTGTAAAACAAAGCTGAACTCAACAGGTCCAGTCTCTTGAAGGCAAATCTTCTGACTTGTGCTGGTTGTAAAAAAAACAGACTAAACACAGGAATTCCGGCCAGTACAGAGGGTCATGGCTCAATATGTCCATATATTATCTCTGTGAGCACTCAGCCTGGGATACACAGGACTTCCTGTTTTCTGACTTTTCTCAAAACACAGAAAACAGTGAGAAAACAGGAAGTGCTGTGTTTTCCGTGATAACTAAAAAATAATGAATATAAATTGCAAACTTGCTTTATATCACATCTACTGTTTTAAATTTAGAAAGTTAGAACAACAGTGACACATTAAGGTTAATATAGTCTTTTTTTAATAGAAGCAACTTGCAAATCTGTAACTTTTTAGGCACTGGTTGATTTGGGGAATAAAATAAACACTCTGGAATACCACTTTTTTTTTTTTTTTTTTTTTTGTCCCCTTCATGACTTTTGAGCTTTCCATTTACTCTTTCACCTGAAAATAGTATCTATAGGTAACAATAATGGTATAATTACACTTTATATTTTTTTGACTGCTTCTTTACTATTATATTTTGCTAGGACTGCTGGAATTGCAATTCTTGCCATTATTGCTGCTCTTGTCCTGATTATTGGATGTTGGTATTTCAAGAGGCGAAATGGCTACAAAATCCTTGGGGTAAGAAATGGATTTACCGTAAGGTTAGGTTCAAACTGTGGAATATGCAGGAGGTTTCAAGCACTGTGAATGTACCCTTAAGCATAAACAGAATATGCATTTAATAACCATATATACACATTTTGTCTATACATATGGTTTCTGGGTTTTTGTTCATAAGGGTGGGGTGTGTGCGCACACGTTCTTTAATGTATGTATACCATATCAGGATTGCCCCAAGGCTATTCTAGAAGGTTATTATACATGAAAGGGGTGGGGGGATACTTGGTAATTTGTCCGTGGAGTGGGCTATGCACAATCACGGGTCTCCTACTTAACCCTTTAAGGACATGGCCCATTTTCGTTTTTACGTTTTCGGTTTTTCCTCGTGTTTAAAAGGTCATAGCACTTGCATTTTTCCACCTAGAAACCCACATGACCCCTTATTTTTTGCTTCACTAATTGTACTTTGCAATTACAGGCTGAATTTTTGCATAAAGTACACTGCGAAACCAGAAAAAAATTCAAAGTGTGGTGAAATTGAAAAAAAAAAACGCATTTCTTTTATTTGGGGGAAATGTGTTTTTGCGCCATTCGCCCTGTGGTAAAACTGACTTGTTATGCATGTTCCTCAAGTCGTTACGATTAAAACGATATATAACATGTATAACTTATATTGTATCTGATGGCCTGTAAAAAATTCAAACCGTTGTTAACCAATATACGTGCCTTAAAATCGCTCCATTCCCAGGCTTATAGCGCTTTTATCCTTTGGTCTATGGGGCTGTGCGAGGTGTCATTTTTTTGCGCCATGATGTGATCTTTCTATCGGTACCTTGATTGCGCATATACGACTTTTTGATCGCTTTATATTACATTTTTTTCTGGATTTGATGCGACCAAAAATGCGCAATTTTGCACTTTGGGATTTTTTTGCGCTGACGCCGTTTACCGTACGAGATCAGGAATGTGATTAATTAATAGTTCGGGCGATTACGCACGCGGCGATACCAAACATGTTTATTTATTTATTTGTTTACTTTTATTTAAAACCTGGGAAAAGGGGGGTGATTCAGACTTTTATTAGGGGAGGGGGCTTTTTACTATTAACAACACTTTATTTATTTTTTTTTACACATATACTAGAAGCCCCCCTGGGGGACTTCTAGTATATACACTTGGATCTCTCATAGAGATCTCTGCAGCATAGATATGCTGCAGAGATCCATGAGATCGGCACTCGTTTGCTTTCGGCTGCTGCAGCCGAAAACGAACGAGTGCCGAGCCGGGCGCCATCTTGGACGCGTCCCCGGCCGGCATCAGTAACGGAGATCGCTCCTCCGGGACAAGGTCCCGGAGGAGCGATCTCCCCCACTAGACACCAGGGAAACGTTGCCTCCGATTAGCTAATTAGCGGGCACGGCGATCAGACCGTGCCCGCTAATAGCAGCGGTCCCGGGCTACTCGCGGCACCCGGGATCGCGGCATTTCAAAGCGGGGCCGCCGCGCGGCCCCGCTTTGAAGTGCTAGTGCGGACATATGACGTACCGGTACGTCATATGTCCTTAAGAGGTTAAATGAACTGTCAAAGTTGTGGCTCAACATTTGTGCCACATCCTGGCAAGCTTTACCCTCTTCATGAATAATCTGTTGCCCAGCCTCCTGCTTGCTCAGCTGTTAGCCAGTGTCTGAAAGGCACAAACTGCCTACAGAGGACTGATCTGCAATCAGATATAGTTGACTCTCCTAGCCTAGTTGTTTTGCAGCTGTGGTCTAAGGGTAAATCACATGCCAAGAGGACAGTAACAGTTTTTTTTTTTTTCCCTGGGTTTGATTCCCCTAATGGAAATAAAACGGTTAAAATGTTTTTTTATTTTTTTATTTTATTGTATGAAACTGACTTCAAAACTAATTGGGACCTGATTGGGAATTCTTTGGACTTTTAAAGTCATACAATGAGGGGGAAAAAGAGAGAAAAAATTATGAAACTTCCATCAGGGAAAACTGTTGCTGGCATCTAGACAATGATTTACTTCTAGACCACAGCTCCAACACAGGCTAGGAGATTCAACAATCTTATTGCAGATCAGTCCTCTGGCAGATACTAAACTGATGGTGGGAGCAGGAAGACGTGCAGCAGATTATTCATGAAGAAAAGGGAGGAGAAAGCTTTAGTAAGGTGTGCCAGAATGTGGCACAAACCTTGAGCCACAATTCCTTTGACTCTTCATTACAGTAGGAGATGCAAGATTATTCATAATCCACGGACAAATTACCAAAAGGTACCATGCTCACTAGGGGACTGCCAACTACACCACACTGTCAGCACCTCGTGTAGGGCCCAGATGCTGACAGATTCTCACTAAATAAAACTCACCTGAAGAGATGGATAACTTGCTAATAGTGTTATCACTAATAGTACTGCTTTCAGCATGCTTTATCCCCAGGAAATGGAAAATAGAAACTAAAATGTCTATCTCCTTCATATTTCCCAAGACAATGCTCTATCCTTTGTCACAGGGGGCTTGGCTGGATCTGGTCACTGAGCTCTAGCCCTACCCCTGAGTGTTGAATTGTGACTGATTTCAGGAGAGAGGTGTGTGATTATACCATGCTTTCTTGTGATGAATGATGCAGCAACCTCGCAAATTGCACAGGGGTCTGCAGTGAAATTGGATGTTCTCTCGGTTCCCTTCTCAAAGCTGTTGCAGGAGTGCTGTGGAAGGGGACTAGGCAGGGTGGAAGGGTTGTGATTAGAGATGAGCGAACCTAGAGCATACTAGAGTCCATCCGAACCCGATCGTTCGGCATTTGATTAGGCTGCTGAAGTTGGATAAAGCTCTAAGGCTATGTGGAAAACCTAGATATAGTCATTGGCTGTATCCATGTTTTCCAGACAACCTTAGGGCTTTATCCAACTTCAGCAGCCACTGCTAATCAAATTTTGAACGATCTGGCTCTGATCGAGTCTAGCATGCTTGAGGTTCGCTCATCTCTAGTTGTGATTAAGAGCAGGGGCAAAACATTCTGGGATTTCTATTTCCTGGTTGAGCTGTTCAGCACCAGAACTACACAACACAGAACTTAAAGTGACTGTACCACCAGGCCCAGGCTGAAGCACTGGATGTGGGCTGACCCACCCCAAGTGGGAAGAAACCCCAGCCCCTCTGTGATGTGACTCCATTAGAATCAATGGAACCCTATCATAGAGGGGCTGGGGTTTCCTCCCACTAAGGGTGGTTTGGCCTGCATCCAGTGCTTCAGCCTGGGCCTGGTGGTACAGTCACTTGAAAACCTCCATAAAGCTATTTGTTATGGGGGTCTAAGAAACAATTACTGACCCCTGTAACCTAAAACAGATATTTGCATAAGCTACCTGTCAACTGTGATTTATATATAATATTTATATATTTATTTTCTCAGAAGCACAACTTAAGTTCATCTGCAATCCGATCTATGATGGGCGCATCGCGAGAGAATGGAGAATGTAAAGTGCCTTTACAGGATTATAACACACTGAACAATGTGGTAAATATCCTTTTTAATTTTTGCCTGTGTATTATACACAATTCTTTACTGGACTTCATTTTTTCTTCTTTCAATTTGCCTTGCGTATAATAGGTTTCCAACCACTAGATGTTAGTAAAATAAATTCTTGTTTTCTTATGTAGGTACCTGGAGCACCCCCTGCATATGAAAAGATTGCTGGAGAGAGTCAACCACCACCTTACACTCCTTGATATGGGCAAAAGCAAAAATGCCCATATTTGTTGGTGGTCCACCTTCAGATAAATACCACTTAATAAAAAGTTTGTGTATATAAACAGAATCCTAACTCTTTAGATGTATTCATCAAACTGGACTTATTGGTCAACGTAATGGTGTGTTTACACAGATTTATCTGACAGATCTTTGAAGCAAAAGCCAGGAACAGACTATACACAGGGAACAGGTCATAAAGGAAAGACTGACATTTCTCTTTTTTTTTTTTTTTTTTTTTTTAAATCCATTTCTGGCTTTGGCTTAAAATCTGTCTGAGTAAACTCACCATTAAATTTGGTGGTCTATATTATGAAAATCAGAAGTACTTTTCTTGTGTCTACCATATAAAAAGTATACATCTCTATTTCTAGCTGTAAATTGTCAATTAGATCTAGAAAACCTAAAAGGCCATAAGGCAGAATTAAATACTTGCTGAATATCTGAGTCTTATATTTGTGGTGAAATTGGCAAGGAGATATTTGCATGCAAAGCAGTAATCTACTTTTAGACCTTGGAAGGCGACTCTTATTTTGTAGTCATCATGAGTACAGCAGTTGGCTATTTCCAGCAGCTTTGTAGGAATAATAGAGCTGCGGGTCATTTGCCGTATTCACACCTATATACGGAGATTGCCCAGGGTTGGGTCACTTGCCATCTTTGGCCCCTATCCTGAAGATGGGGGACAAGTTAGTTTTTACCTGGGCAATCTCGAAGTAGAAGCATGCAATAGTGATTTCCTCATCTCGAACAACTTATTGAAACAAAACCCAACAACATTGGTGGGTATACCCAAACAAAAAATGTCTGTCTCAATAACTTGAGCATCAATTGCAGCTTGACAATGTTTCAGGTTGTTCACAACTCGAATCATCTGCTGAGGCATGGCATTCCTCTCTTCTTGAGGGAAGGGCCTCAGGTCACTATCACACAGGAACTGTATGGTGTAGAATAGGGGTGGATCCTCCAGATCCTGTGGGCTGTATCCAGGCCTTGGGATCTCTTGATGTGGCCCATGAACTTGTGTGTGCCAAGCGCACAGTGCTCTCCTGTGTCCGGCGGCACTTTGCACACTATAAATTAGTGCTGAAGTAGTCAGAAACATGAGGATACAGTGTCTGCCAGCTGTTTCCCCCCCCCCCCCCTCCTGCAAGCTGCATGAGATGGCATCACTTCATCGCATGCTGCCTGCAGAAGACAGACTGCTGTAGAAGGCAGAGAGCCCAGCCAGCGCTGCGTGGAGGAAAGTTGAGAAGGATGTTTTATTTGGTGCTGACTACTAGTAATGCACCAAAATATCAATACTTGAGGCAAAAAAAAGTTTGGTACCAGGATTTCAAGGTATTTGATACTTTGTTAAACTGTGTAACAGTACATCTTAACAAAGTATAGTGCAGAGAACATGGTAGGCAGCCACCTAAGCGCTGGCCATGTTCTGTGTGCCACCTCCTAGCATCTCCTCCTCTGCTCACCCACTCTCCGCAGCACCAACTTTAATAGCTGGCACTTGGCAATCACTTGTGCCGGCTATTTTACTATGTACATGCTGCTGTCACAAATGACAGCAGCATTTAACCTCTCCTGAGCTGCTCATGTGCAGCAGGGGTCAGCAACTATATAGAATAGGCCCCCACTGCTAATGACTGCCCCCAGTTATCCCACTGGAGGCAGTCAATTAACAATTTCAATGCCACAATGTAACACAATCGCAGCATTGAAATGGATGATTCACAGGTACCTTACAAGTGTCCAATTACAAGTTCTAATATTCCCCCCCCCCCCCCCTTTTTTTTTTTTTTTAAATTAAAGAGACAGATGTATTAGTGAGTCAATAAGTAGCGTAGTGTGTGCTTATGGCATGTCTATGGTAGGGCTGGAGGGGAGTGGGAAGATCTTGTTCTGGCCTGGAGCAGTTCAGGTACCAATGACTGTAAAACTTGATGCAGTGTGTGAGACTGGGGAAGCAGAACAGACTGATCACTGCCGTGGGAACTAACAGGAATCCTCTAGCTCCAAAAGAGCTGGTTGTCTGGAGGGCATGTTTGGATTTGTAGTCCTATAGGTATACTTTGGTTTCTTTGTGTCGGGCACTATGGCTCCCCTCTATAATTACCCTTAAGGCTACACTGTACCCACAATCTGAATCCCCCCAAAACCACTTGTTCCTTCGGATAGCTGCTTTGAATCCAAAATCTGTCCTCGGGTCTGTTCGGCAGGTGATGCAGTTATTGTCCTAAAAACAACTTTTAAACTTGCAGCCCAGTGCCCAACGGAAGTATTTATGCCCTAACTTTGCACCAACCCACAGTCTCCATCATTAGTTGTCACTGGAACATTTTCTCCTGTCTGAACATTGCACAGGTGCCTTAACTATCTAGCCCATGTTCAGTATTCACACAGCTGAGGCATAGGAGATAATCTGCCTGGAGCATTCCTAATGATGAAGAGGAAGCACAGAGAGGTTGTGCCAGCCTAATGCATACACAATCTAAGCCACGGCTGTTGGGCACAGGGCTTCAAGTTTAAAAGTATTTTTTTAGGACAATAACTAAATCACCTGCCGAACGGACCCCGGGACATATCTTGGATTAAAAACAGCTATCTAAAGGTACAAGGGTATTTTTTTTTTGTTTTGGGGGGGTCAGATTGTGGGTACAGAGTGGCTTTAACTATGAAATACTGAAGCTCTGAGGGTCAGCCATATCCAGAGTCCCCTAGGCCCAGACAGTGGCCCCTGCTCCTCATTCACTTACACTGGGTTTTCTCTAGGTTGCTATTGTGGTGACAGCAAGAATAGCAGAGGCACTGCCATGTGAACAGAGCCTAACAGTCGCTTTATTTTCTTGTAGACAATCCTAATTTTATTTCTGCATGGTATACATCAGCCAGTGGTAACATAACGGGTATGTTCACATTTGCCGGATATGCTGCAGATTTGTTGTAGATTTTCCCAGGAAATCTTCAGTGTTACAGTCTAGTGTTCTGCTTACGGCAGTCATTTACCGGCATTGAAAGGTACCTTACAACTGTCTGCTTGGAACCCTCCGCAATGTGACAATAATAAAAGTTCCAATAATCTCTTAAAAAATAAAAATTGGCATAATTGACTGTTAACACATTCCCAATCTCGCCTGGCAAACAGCATATGCACACAAAAAATTGGTCACATCACATCCCAGAAAAAAAGTAAAAGTGTCCCACAAGTAAAAATGTGGTACAGATCATGGTACAAAAATTACTCTCACACAGCCCTACAGGCTGAAAGATAAAGTGTAAGAGTAAGATTATTCAAAATTATTTTTTCTCTTCTCGCCCTATGACTGCACCCCTGGAGAGGACCACCTCCTACTCCCATTGGACAGGAAACAGAACACTGGACCTTTAAAGACTCGCCTCCTCTCACAAACACCAGTTACTGTTTCCTGTCCCATGGGAGCAGGACATGGAGGAGGTCTCCTCCAGGGACCTTCATAGGGCTAGGGGATCACCGGCAGAATGACTTACCGGCTCCCGAGGCATCCAGCCTATAGACTGAGGCCCGTCCAGCACCTCCAGGTGATCGGTCCCCGCGCGTCTCCCGGCCCCTCTGGCGTCCTTCCCGGTGAGTGACGGCGGGGATGCGCACGCGCAGACGGGAGGACGCAATGACGTAGTGACGTCAGACGCAGCGTCCCCACGTGTCGCGGCGCGCTCCCGGAAGTCGTAGTGACGCGGGAGGGCGTCCGGAGGGGGGAGGTTACTATAGGCCTTGTTTCTATAGGCCCAGGCCATGGCTTGCCGGAGGAGGACGGCGGGAGGGTGTGCCGCATCAGCGCCGCGGCGGGGGCGGGGTCAGCCGGTCCTAGGCGCAATTTGGCGTCATATTTAAAGAAGCAGCAGAGGCTCAGAGTGCCTTGCACCTGCAAAGGAGCCTGCTGCTAAAGAGACGGTTGCTGTGTTTTTGCTGTGCCAGCTGTGGGGACCTAAGACCAATCCTGGATCAGATGGAGTCCCAGGGCGCTGAACAATCCCAGACCTCTGCTGCAGATAATCCAGCGGTATGGTGTGGTAAGAGGGGTTCTCCCCATATATATTTTAGATACTCTATCTTATCAGAATATTATGGTTTATATTTTAGGAGGGATCCTCTAAAAAGGAGCGTACTAGGATTAAAGAGTGTCCGGTCTGCAGAAAAAGACTTAGTAGTGCATACAATAAGACCTTGTGTGGGGGGTGCATGAACCGAGTTTTAGAAGATCAAGGACCATCCTTCATTAGAAACATGAGAGACATGGTTAGGCGAGAAATCAGGGTAGGTAGAAGTATCTTATCACATCCTTTTTCAATTTTACTTTAGCTCCCCCTACCAGAGTGCTTATTGTTGTATTTCTGCAGGCCTCCTTACCCTCTCGCTCCACTTCCTCTGAGACATCTGAAGTCAGCATAAACCCACCTCCTGACTCTCAGCCACTTGTCGTTGCGGGACCGAGTCAGCAGATGGATCCTTCTCCAATTAATGAGGAAGATCAGGATCTATCAGTTGAGGCGGACGATCAGGGCGAATTGGTCTCTGAACCAGAGGAGGCCTCAGGGGAGGACTCTGCTGGGTCCCTATTGCCAATTGAATCCATAGACTCTCTCATTAAGAATGTCAGATTAACTATGGAGATAGACGATACGCCTCAACCAAGATCCGTACAGGACATAATGTTTGAGGGGTTAGCCCCAAAGAAGAGGCTGGTGTTTCCAGTACACCAGAGTATTAAGACTCTTATCGGTCACGAGTGGGCCAATCCAGATCGGAAGTTCTTTATCCCTCGGGCCGTAAGTCTGGTGTTACATCCATCCTTGGGAATATACTGGGTAGTATGACACTTATATTGATTCTAACCTTTTCTATTTTTTAGTACAAAAGGAAGTATCCTTTGGGCCCTATTCCACCGGACGATTATCGTTCAGATTATCGTTAAATCGTTCGAATCTAAACGATAATCGTTCGGTTGAAATGCAGTAACGATTAACGACCGAACGAGAAATCGTTGATTGCTTTATAAGACCTGGACCTATTTTTATCGTTGCTCGTTCGCAAAACGTTCGCAAATCGTTCGCATTGAATAAGACATCGTTCGGTCGTTCGCAATAGATACGAACGCAATAGCGAATAAATACGGAAGAAGAAACGATCGCAATTACGATCATAAGTAACGATTATCGTTCCATGGAAATGAGTGAACGTTTTCAGGTCTTTCGCAATAGCGGTCGTTTGAGATCGTTAATCCTTAACAATTATGCTAACGATAATCGTCCGGTGGAATAGGGCCCTTTCAGTCAGGAGGACTGTGAATCCTGGGAGGGGGCTCCCAAGATAGACCATCCAGTTGCGAAGATCTCAAAAAAGAACGCGCTACCCTTTGAGGATACAGCAGTGCTTAAAGACCCTCTAGATAAGAGAGCTGATATCTATTTAAAAAAGTCTTGGGAAGCCTCTACATCCGCATTCAAGCCTTTGATTGCGACGACTTCAGTGGCCAGATCACTAAAGATGTGGATGACTGAACTCAAGGATAAGGTCAGGGAAAGTAATCCAAGCCAGGAATTTAACCAGGCTTTTACTACAATTGACAATGCAGTGTCATTTATTGCAGAAGCATCAGCAGATGCCCTAAAACTATCAGCAAGATCAGCGGCCCTTTCTAACTCAGCCCGGAGATCTATATGGGTAAAAGAGTGGAAAGGTGATACCACATCAAAGGCCAAGTTGTGTGGAGTCCCATGAAAGCCTCTGACAGAAAAAAGGGTTTTCCTCTTATACCCCAACAGAACAGTAGACCATTCAGGGGAAGAGGTAGGAGACCTAGGGGTGGAAATGTCAGTAGTAGAAAAGATTGGCGACCTCAGAAGAAGAATAAGGGTTTTCTCTTTCCCTCTTCTGACAAGAAGGCCCCTCAATGACATGAGGTCCCTGTGGGAGGGCGTTTAGCCTGTTATTTTTCACAGTGGTGTACAATTTCTGGTAGCACTTTTGTGTTGGATACAATAAAATTTGGCCTTAAGATCTCCTTTTCGTCCTCCCCAGGGGAAAGATTTGTATGTACTGACCTGTCATCAGACCCTGACAAACACATGGCTCTTCTAGCTGAGATCCATTCCCTTTTGAATAAAAAAGTACTTGTTCCAGTTCCCAGGGAGCAGAGAGGAGCGGGGTTCTACTCCACTCTGTTTCTTGTGAAAAAGCCCAATGGTTCATATAGAACGATAATTAATCTCAAGCCACTGAACAGGGCCCTTACTTACGAGAGGTTCAGAATGGAGTCAATATCCTCAGCCATTCTGAAGCTCTCGGAAAACTGCTTTATGGCCACCATCGATCTCAGAGATGCTTATTACCATATTCCTATGCATCCTGACCATTACAGATTTCTGAGAGTGGCAGTAAATATGGGCTCTGAGATTTCACATTTTCAGTTTACAGCCATGCCGTTTGGTATCTCTCAGGCTCCTAGAGCATTTACCAAGGTTATGGCAGAGGTCATGGCACATGTCAGGGAAAGAAATATCATTATTATCCCCTACCTTGATGACTTTCTGATTGTTAACAATTCTCAGATAGCTCTAGATACAGATATTAAATTCATAGAGTCAGTTTTTTTCTCTCTAGGATGGGAGGTCAATGAGGAAAAATCCAACAAAACGCCTAGCCAGCGGTGTAAATTCCTGGGTATCTACTTAGACTCCAGGGTTCAGAGGTCCTTTCTCCCAGAGAATAAGATCTTACAGGTCCAGACAAGAATCAGACAACTCTCTGCTAACCCCCTTACTACTATGAGGTCAGCCATGTCACTGTTAGGACTCTTAACCTCTCGTATCCAGGCAGTACCGTGGGCACAATATCACACCAGAAGGCTCCAATGTCAGATTCTGTCTGAGTGGGATGGCGTAACTGATTCCCTAGATTTCCCTCTTCTTCTATCTCCACAGACTTTAAGATCCCTGTCCTGGTGGGAGCAACGGGAACATCTAGACAAGGGTCTTCCTTGGAATATTACAGAAATAAAGACCATTACAACAGACGCCAGTCCTTCTGGATGGGGGGCCCATACAGGACCACTTCTTCTACAAGGAAAATGGAGCCCGGAAGAAGCCAGAGAATCCCAGAACGTACGGGAATTAAGAACAGTTTTTCTCTCTTTAATACAGGCACTACCAGAGCTTCAGGGGAAGAACGTAAGGGTATTGTCAGACAACGCGGCAGCAGTAGCCTACCTCAATCACCAAGGGGGAACCAGGTCAACCGACCTGATGAGGATCACACACCATATCTTCAGGTTGGCAGAACCTCATTTTCTTTCTGACAGCACTACACCTGAAAGGATCAGACAATGCAACAGCGGACTTCCTCAGCAGGAACGAACTAAAACAGGGAGAATGGGAGCTATCCCAGGAAGTTTTCCATCAAATCTGCAGACTCTGGGGGACCCCGAAAGCAGACTTGTTTGCCACCAGGACAAACAGAAAAGTAAGAGAATTTTATTCCCTGTCTCAGAAGGACAACCCCGCAGCCATAGATGCACTAGCACAGGATTGGGGAGGCGGTCTCCTTTACGCCTTCCCACCGATCAGGCTTCTCTCTCGGGTGATACGCAAAATCAGACAGGACAAAGCAGATGTCATTCTGGTTGCACCCTTCTGGCCCAGAAGGGTGTGGTTCGCCTGGTTGAGGAGAATGTCGGTAGCAGACCCCTGGGTGCTTCCAGAGAAACGGGATCTCCTACACCAGGGACCAGTACTTCACCCGACAGCACAGAACCTTCACTTAACAGCCTGGCGTGTGAAAGGCAGCTTTTAATTGACAGAGGGCTATCCCCTCAGATAATATCCACCCTTTTGGCCAGCCGAAAGAGGGTTACATCAGCCATTTACCTGAGAACTTGGAAGGCCTTTTGTAGGTACGTGAACCAGCCAATCAATGTGATCGCTCCTCCTAATATCCCACTAATTCTGGACTTTCTGCAGGAGGGTCTTAACAAGAACTTGAGACCAAGCACTATAAAAGTTCAAATTTCAGCCCTTAGTGCACTTTTTGATTTTAGATTGGCTGAACATCCATGGGTCAAAAGGTTCACAAAAGCTGCAACTAGACTGGCTCCCAGTATAAAATCCAGACTCCCTCCATGGGACTTAAATATAGTGTTATCAGGACTGACCATTTCTCCATTCGAGCCGATGCTAGAATTACCTATCAGGCTGCTATCCTGGAAACTTGCCTTCTTGCTCGCTATCACATCAGCCCGAAGGGTTAGCGAGATCAGAGCCTTCTCCATCAACCCTCCATACATGACAATTAGGGACGACAGAATTATCTTATCTCCTGACCCTGCCTTTCTCCCAAAGGTGGTATCCAATTTCCACAGGTCCCAGGAGGTAGTTCTTCCCTCATTTTGCATTAATCCATCCAACGACAGAGAGGCAGCCTTCCATACATTGGACGTTAGGCGTATTCTGTTACACTATCTGGAGGTCACTAGGGATTGGAGACAGACTGATAATCTCTTAATATCCTTCCAGGGAAAGAACAGGGGTAAGGCAGCTACCTCACAAACCATCGCCAGATGGGTAAAACAGGCTATAGGGGAATGCTATAGAGCCAGTGGAAAGGATATCCCCGTAGGGTTTGGGGCACACTCCACCAGAGCAGTAGCCACTTCCTGGGCAGAGAGGGCATCTGTTACACTAGAGCAGATCTGTAGAACTGCTACTTGGAGCACTCCACACACCTTCTTTAAACATTATAGGCTACAACTGTCCTCAACTGAAGACTTGATGTTTGGTAGAAGAGTGCTTCACGCAGTAGTCCCTCCCTAGGCGGGGGGAAGAAATTCCTAATCTAATCTCCAGGGGTGCCGTCATAGGGCGAGAAGAGAAAACAAGAATTACTAACCGGTAATGTCTTTTCTTTGAGCCCATGACGGCACCCCGCCTAATACCCGCCCTTGAAAAAAAAAAAAAAAAAAAAAAAAGATGTGACATACCTTGACGGAGTTAATGTATGTCTAAATGTATATACTTTATTTTAAAAAAAAAAAGAAAAAAAAAAGAAGGATGTGTTTGTGTGTGTATATATATATATATATATATAAAGATGTATATGGAGGTGAATATACACAGATGAATATATGCAAATATTAGATGACACAGATGATATGTTATGTTGTGTTTGTTAAAAAGATTCGCTCCTAGGATCCTTGCAAAGAACTGGTGTTGGTGAGAGGAGGCGAGTCTTTAAAGGTCCAGTGTTCTGTTTCCTGTCCAATGGGAGTAGGAGGTGGTCCTCTCCAGGGGTGCCGTCATGGGCTCAAAGAAAAGACATTACCGGTTAGTAATTCTTGTTTTTTCAAGGTAGTAAAATAAAAGGTCCATAAATTGTATCACTGTAATAAACCGACCTTAAGAATATAGATAAAATATCAGATTACATAGTTAACAGGGCAAAAACTGTCGGGGGGGCATTATGTGTATCTGCAGACCGGTTGGGGAAGGGGCATTATATTTGTAATTTTTTTATCTGTATTTTTTCAAACTTTATTAAGTATTGGATTGTTATAAAGTATCGAATTTAAAAAAATGGTATCGAACTCAAAATTCTGGTATTGTCACATCCCTAGTTAGGCCTATGTTGTTCATGCAAAGGCACAATAAATTAAAGAGTTTACTCAAGTAGTATGGGCTTGTCACTATACCATACACAAATTGTAGGGCAGCTCTGTGACTAGTTACACCTGCCCACACCAAAGGCTCGTCTGGTGACAACAGTGGCTCATGCACAGCACTCTTGTTGACGTCTCCAACATTGTTGGCAGCCACCATTTCTGTTCCTCATTAATCGACTTTTATCAGTAAGCAGGACAGAGTTGCACTGGTCCCTTATCCAGTGTAGAATTTAACTGCAAGCCAAATATTTCTAACTTTTTGTGAGCAATAGATATATACATATATACCTAAATACCATACCCTGCCTAAACATAAAGGACAACTCCGGCGGGACCCCCCCCCCCCCCCAAAAAAAAAAACACAGACACCATACTCACCATCCCTCCGGTGAAGATCGCCACTCCATTTGCCCGCCGTCCGCCTCACCGTCACCTGCCTCCGCCGTCCAGCGATGTCTCTTGCTTCCGGGTCCATGAGAGAGAAAAGGCTGGCAGTGCGCTTGCGCACCGGCAGCCTTTTCATTGGCTGGAGCGCATCACATGGCTTCCAGCAAGCTCAGCCAATCAGGGCTGAGCAAGCTGGAAGCCATGTGATGCGCTCCAGCCAATGAAAAGGCTGCTGGTGCGCATGTGCACCAGCAGCCTTTTCTCTCCCATTCACTCTCAATGAAGACCCGGACCGCCCCCCAGCTCTGACGTCACCCGACACCAGAGAAGAGGACCGTGACGACCGTAATAGGTAATGTATACATTCTTTAACTTCCGGGGCGGGGGGTCGGGGGTCGGAAAGTGGGGGAAGGGGGCCAGACCGGGTATTTAACCACATTACAAAGTTATATAACTTTGTAATGTGTGTTAAATAAGCCAAAAAATTTTTTCGCCGGAGTTGTCCTTTAGAGGCACAATAAATTAAAGACTTTACTCAAGTAGTATGGGCTTGTCACTATACCATACACAAATTGTAGGGCAGCTCTGTGACTAGTCACACCTGCCCACACCAAAGGCTCGTCTGGTGACAACAGTGGCTCATGCACAGCACTCTCGTTGACGTCTCCAACATTGTTGGCAGCCACCATTTCTGTTCCTCATTAATCGACTTTTATCAGTAAGCAGGACAGAGTTGCACTGGTCCCTTATCCAGTGTAGAATTTATCTGCAAGCCAAATATTTCTAACTTTTTGTGAGCAATAGATATATACATATATACCTAAATACCATACCCTGCCTAAACATAAGCTTCCAAGAACTGGCTGGGCTCACTGATGCAGTGCAATAAATAAAGAGAAATTTGTTCACTGCATTGCAGAGCCCAGCCCATGTAAAATGGGCAGCGATCAGCTTAAGACCGGGCAAACGCGCAATTATCAGCTGATTGCAACTGATCTTTATCGGCCGCACATCTCCCTGTGTAAACAAATTTTTATGTGGCCGAGAAAGATAAAGAGGAAGTAACAGCACAGATAAGTACATATCCGTGCTGTCAGTTTCCAGATCAGAAGCAGCAGTCTATACATCACCAGCCACTCTGCTTGTGATCCGGTATCTTTGGGTGGTATTACAGGGGCCGATGGGGGCCCGATAATACCTGTAAACGAGCGCCGATCTGCTAGATCGTCGCTCGTTTACTGGGCCTAGTACATGGCCCGATAATCGTTTAACAAGGGTTGCAAGGACATAGTTACCGATGTCCTTGCAGCCCTTGCTTAAACTATATACTTTAACTATCCACGCTCCAGGGCTGCTCCTGCGATCCGCTTCTCCTCAGGTCTCACACGCTCTAGCTACAGAGCGGCCTGTCAGCTGACCGCCGCGGCCTGTGATTGGCTGAGCGGCCTGTCAGCTGGAGCAGCCCTGGAGCATGGATAAGTAATGTATATCGTCAGTTTCCGGCCGAGCACCGCTATAATACGTAGCGATGCGCGGTCGGCGCCCGACAAATATAGGTTCTAGCCTAAATCAACGATCAGCCTAAGATTGTTGTCATCGGCTGATCGTTGTATTTATTACACGGAGCGATAATCGGCCCGATTATATAGTTCCGTATAATAGTACCCTTTCTCTTCGGTCCTCACTGCGGCTGAATCTTCAGGCCTGGCCTTATCTGTCAAAAGTGTAGGAGGTGGCAGCCAAAGAAAGTACTGTCGAGACAGTGTCGGATCACAAGCAGCATGTCTGGTAAGTATAGAATGCTGCTTGTGATCTAGAAACAGCAGAGATACAGTATATACATATCTTTGCTGTCAGTTTCCAGGCTTGCATGAGCAATTGTTCATGCAGCCCAACTGCTATATTTCTTGTGCTAATCTTTTATTAATTTCTTTTGATAGGTCTCAAGATCACATAAAATAAACATAATGTAACATTTAAGAAATAAAGACAAAGTTTTCATATCTTAAGAAATAAGCCACAGTAAAAATCATTGCATGACTTTTATTGTCTACATGCAGAATAGTCTGCATTTATGCTAAACATTACACTGTTCCGAAAAATACTAAAATACTTAAAAAACTATACATTATGTAAACAAAACATAAATAAGACAATGTTCTTTATACAGAAGATTTAGTAAAGAATGTTAAGGGTAAAGAATATGTACAATTTTACAATTTAGCCTAAAACCTTCTGAATACATAAATATCCATGCTCCCCCCCAAAAGAAAATAATTTTTTTTACAAATGTAGAAAGACAAATACTGGTCTACATAAACTGCAAAAATATTCAAATAGAAGTGCAAATAGCTAGACTATCAATGGCAAACTATACTGGCTGATCAAAGTGAATCTTTATTCACTAAAAGCAGATGTCACACTCTGCTGTACTAATGTGAAAAGAGAAAAAAAAAACTAAACAAGTTAGTTAACTGTGTAAACCGTACTCATGAAGAGCATGTGAAAACATCTAACAAAGTTTTGTATGTTCAACAACAAATAAGTGCCACAAAATCTACCTTTTCATCGTATATTATTCTCATTTAGGATGCTACAGTGTGCTGCTTTTCCGGTGCTGAAGACTGATAAACATAACAGGCAGAGTCTGCCATGTGGTTCTCCGAAACAACTGAAGTAGGTACAAGATTGGTAGAAGAGTTGCCCACACTTAAAATAATGCGTTCTTTGACTGGTATACTTTTAGGTAATTGTATTATATTACTTGGCTGTGAATAGCTGCCCTGTGGTATGCATGGAATAATTTGTGGTTGAGGTACAGTGGTTAATGCCGGACATGTAGAAACAGGACATGGAGACACAAGTTTAGAGGTCATATTTACATATTGACTTGCATTCTGCACAGGTGGTGGCATTTTAGAAGTGGCAACAGAATACATATTCTTGAAAGGTTGTCCTAAAGTCTGTACTGGTTCCATGTTTTGCCTTAAAGAGGGCTGCTGCACTGTGGTGGTGGCGTTACTCGGGACAGAACTATGGCATGTTTGCACACTACTGCCATATAAAGAAGGTCCTGGTTTAGTATTTGATGATAGAAGCAGAACATGATTTCCTGCCCCAAGTCCTTGAGGAGGAACAATTAATCTTGTACCATTAATAGTAATCTGAGTTCCTGGTGCCAAAGGTGTGCTAGTATTAATAACCAGTTTCTGATGGGTAAAGGAGTCATTCAACTGTGGCATTAACTGGGTAACAGAAGTGGATGAAAATGGTGGCAGAGTTTGATAAGGAGAGTCTCCAGAACCGGATTTACATAAAGTTGGTATTATAGGCGAAGTCACTGTCACCTGTGGCTTTGTGGCATTTGCTGAGAGGACTATAGGCAACTTTTCTGAAACAAGATGGGTTTTCTCCTTTGGTTCCTTATTTATTGGCTGAAATGCACCAGCCATAGATGTTTTTAAGTGGGAACTTTCAGCAAGACAAGTGGTTGTTACAGGTGTTTGCAAAGATGATAATGTATACTTTGCATGACCAGTCATTTGTGTAGTTGACAGTAAAACTGATGACGAAAGGTGCCCAGTTTTCACAGTTGATAAAGTTACAGTACTCCCTACATTGGAAGAGCACATACTGTTAGATAATGGTGGCAAAGTCTTTAAAAGTTCACTTCCACAGGACTGGATTGTGTTTGTCTTTGTTGTTGCCATTGCAGTACATGCTGTAGGTGCCTTTTTTAAAGGGGCAGTATATACAAGGTTTGAACTTGTGATTTGTTCATTCTGCCCTTTTAAGTTAAAATTATCTACACTAGGAACTGTTAAGTCTTTAGGAGTATATTCATCTCCTCTGCCCAAGGTATTGTGTAAAACATTAATAGGTAGAATATTTTTTGCACCACTCGTGGAATTGACAAAAGTCTGCCCAATAGTTAAACCAATCTTTACATCCTTAACTTGAGACACAATAGATGCAGAACTTGTTTTCATTGGAGAATTGATGCTGGAAGGTATTAGGATGATTTGAGGTGATTCAGCGGGCTTGACATATGTTTTACCAATAATAGTGGCAGTAGCCGGTTTTGTAGTTTGTAGTGCAATATTTGTGCTTGATGAACTAGTTGGAACTTGAGTGTTGATAAAAACAAACTTTTGTGGTGTTACAGCGGATGTTGAAGTTGCTAACATATTTATTTTTGGCGCAGTGGCTGATGGGAGAATAGGAGGGGGTGTAATAAGTAAAACCTTATGAAGGGAGGAGCCACCTAGTAAATCACCCTTTAAAGGGGTGGTAGTGTCAGGCTGAACAACAGAAATACTACTTTCTTTTGGTTTTAGGTCTGTATTCTTGTTTATAGTACAACCACTCTGTCCACTGTTATTGCAAGAAGGAATATTTATAATATTTGCAGCAACATTTGTCGTAGCTTGGGAAACTGCTGGCCAATGACCTAGATGAGCAGTGGTAACCAAATTAGAATACGGCACAGACCTATCTGTAGTTTTACATATCCCTGCAGAAGGATATTGGACTTGTGAAGACTTAGTGTTTATTTCTGGCAGATGGTTTCTGACCCCAAATGCTGGTGAAGTCTGCAAACTAGGAGACTGAGTTACTGCAGAAAAATTGGTAGACGCAGAGGATTTAGCTCTTGAGACTAAGAATGACTGAAGCTGTGGAGTAAAAGTAAATATAGAGTTTGATACTGGAGTAACTTGTTCTTGGCTTGGCTGTACTTTCACAAGCCCAGTATTGCCACCCCTTGTCCTTACAAGAATTGATTGGGAGTCTCTAATGCATACAGTTTTTAATTCCTGCTTTGCTTCAACTACATCTGCATGTGGTGCATCGGCTACATTTACTATGTGGCTAGCCATAACACTACTATCTGTATTTGGTGTGCCACCTCCAAAGTCAGAATGAACTTGTGTTGGTATAACCGATGGCACCACAGATTTTGGCAAATTAGCTGTTAAAATTAGACCAGTGCTTTTACTTGTTTCACAAGGTGATACTGTGGTATTACAAGCAAATGTTGTTACCGGTGGCTGGGAAACCACAGGAGTTGAACACGTTGTGGAATGTACTGTTTTCTTCCCAAAAGCTTCAACAAGTTGTGCTGTTTTCTCTGCAGTAATGTAACCTACAGAAGAAATAGGTGACGGAACATTAGACATAAGGATTTTGCCAGCTACATCTGGCTGGGTGTGGTGGTTATCACTTGATAGTTTTTCATCTCTTTGCTTCATAAATATGTTTTTAGGCAGAAGCAGAACCTGTTGCATAAGTTTGTCTCCTGCTTTAGTATCTAATACAGGTTGCACCTGAACATTGACATGGGAGTTCTGTAGAACAGGAACACAGTGTCCATCTGGGAGCTTGTAAATCATTTGTAATGGAGTGTTTAAAGAAGACTGACAAGGCAATGCAGACTGCACTGGAACTACATCTTCAGTATTTTGAGAAGCAGGTTTGTTAACAGACTGTGTAAGATGGCTTGTTAAGGTCACTTTATTCCCAAGACTTTTTGCTAGTAAAGCCTGTATTGGCTTGGTCCCTTTCAAAGCATCCAGTGGTGAAGCAAACACAACATCTGCCCTTATTTCTGCACCGTCTGGTTCAATTTTCTGCTGGTTTTCTAAGCATTTTACAAAGGCCTTGACTTCTGAGGAAGAACTTGAGACTTCTTGCGTGCTTAGTTTTATTGTCTTGTGTGGAAATGTGTCTTTATCCTCATCTGTATTACTGCACTGTCTGTTTGAACGCTTACAGCTTCTTCCTGGCAATTCTTTTGAATTCTCTTGCTTAGTTATCTTGCTTTTTCCACATATTCCCACTTCTGATTCCACTAGATTTTCTGTAAAACAAATAATGGATAAGAAAAAAATACACCATATCCTATTTTATACCGTTATCACGAATATAGATTGAGAATTGGCTATTTTTTTTTTTTTAAACTGTTTATTTTCAAAAAAATTTACCATTTTCCAATCACATAACATATAGGCATGAAGTAATGACAGAAAATCAACTCAAACATGAGTCACATATCACATATCGCCAACAATGCATTATGAACCACATGTTCCCAGGAAAGAGGGACTCTAGCATGTTAATCGTCTGTGATTGATATATAACTCGAACATCAGAAAGAATAAGAACAGGGATTCTCAACTCGAGCCTAAAGCTCAATCAAAACCATACACACCAACACCATATAAACCAACGAGACAAGGGGGGACACATAGGGAGGGGGAAGGGGGTAGGAAGAGCTCACACCTCACCAGACTATACAGGTAGAGGAAAGGCACTATCCCAGGGGTCCCATATCTTCTCAAACTTCTCCATTCTAGACTCGTTAAGAGCAGTCAGGTATTCCATGCGGCAAACATCTGCAATTTTAGCCGTCAATCGCTCTCGGGACGGGGGGGACCGTTGATTTCCAGCAACTTGCTCTTAAACATTTGGCAGCCGTAAGGATATGCAGCAGCAACTTAGCCGCAAATTTGCTTAATTGCTTGAGAATTGGCTATTATTTTAACATATGCACACTTAAAGCATTACTGTCATTTAACAAAACCCCTCATCTCATAGAGACATGTCAAAAGTTTTGACCGTTTAGGGTCTGAGTGTTCAGACCTTCACCACCAACTTCAACTGCCTTCTGCTAGTAATTGGAAACAATGTGAATAACCAAATCCTGACCGTTTAAAACTTTTGACAAGTTTTGTTAAATGACAGTAATTCGATTAATTTGCTCAGCATGTTAGAATCTATTAGATTTTTTGTGAAAATTGTAATTTCACAAAAAATCATTGCATGCAAGCAGTGAGATAAGGTGCAGGGCGGGCAAGCAGAGCGATGAGGTGCAGGGCGGGCAGAGTGGTGAGATAAGGTGCAGGGCGAGTGGAACGTTTAAATGCAGGGTGAGGGAGCAGGGTGCAGGGTGGGTGGCCAGTCTGGAGAGATGCGGCGCCTGCAGCCTCTAGCCGTGGCTGACCTGCCCCTACCCCTTGCATCCCGCTCCCCTCCCAGCCACACATTCAGGTCCCCGGTCTGTGGAAGAGGTCGCAGGGACTGTAGAATAGGGTGATAGCGTTGCTGCGGGTCCTGGAGCTGTACAGTGGGATCTTGGAGTGCACGATCCCGCTGTACAGCTCCAGGACCTGCAGCGAAAATATCACCTTATCCTGCAGTCCCTGCAGCCTCCCCCAGAGACCGGGGACCTGCATGTGTGCCTGGGAGAGGTACATGTGTGCCGGGGTGAGAGGAGTAGAGCTATGTGCACTCCTGCCTTAGTTCCCCCCCCCCCCGGGCTGTCCCAGTCCCCCTCAGTCCCCTCCAGCTGCCCCAGTCACCCCCAGTCTTCCCCAGCTACCCTCAGTCACCCCTCATCTATACCTGTACTACAACTACACCCCTCATCCATACCTGTACTGCTACTTCTACTAATCCCCTCATATCTTACTGTACTACTACTACACCCTTCATCTTTATATGTACTAGTACACCCCTCATCTGTACCTGTATGACTCCAACCCTTATTCACTATACCTCCATTATTACACCCTACCTAGATGGAGGCACAAAGAAGATCTCCTATACCATATGGGAGCACAGAGTGGCAAATATTTGATAAAAACCACTTATATGGGACACAGAGGGGGCTTGTCGACGGCATGGGGGCACAGGGGGAGCACTGTTACACTGGGAAGCAATACAGTTGTTGTCTCAAACGTCATTAAAATAGTATCTGAAGCTGCAAAAAGAAAAACGTTCTCTTTATTTATTTTTTTGGCCATATCGCCCAGCCCTAAATGGCAGTAATACTTTAGGGTGTTTTCACATGTCCCACCGTAGCCAGTGATTGGCTGAGCAGGTCGTCACTAAGCAGGGTCCCAGAGAAGTGATGTGGGAGCCTGCTGGTGGAATGCGGATAGGTAAACATGATGTTAAGAGCTAAGTGGTTAGTTTTTACAAGTCTATGGTATGATACATTCTCGCAGCAGAATGAAAATCCACTGCAACAATTAAGTGCCTTAGACTATAATGATACCGAGTATCATAGCAAATTTGCTGCGAAACTCGTTACATGTAAACGTATTTCCTTTCAAATACATTTAGATCTACTGGTCAACCTTTGGAAATCCCCACCTACTAAGTGATCTCTGATGCATTTGACTGGCTGCAGTGCTCACATGATGTCTGCTCCATATAGAAGACCAGAGTGACAATGAAAGTCTGAATGGAGGATCAGTGCAAGATGGGAGAGGAGAGTTACTGCTCGTTGGTTATTTTCAAATGGGGCCCTTTAAAAAAATATATTAAAAGATGGATATGGCTGTGTTTCCACATGGTGTTTATTTTAATGATTAGATTTTGTTGCACATTGTGCAATTGAGGTGAAATAGCAACATTTTGCAGTGATTTGGGCAGAATCACAGCAAAATTTTCACTATTTTACAACAATTGCACAATCCACAACCATAAACAACCAGGGAAGAAGCCATTAACCCCTTTGCTTCTTAGACCATCAGGTGAGGATCCATTACTCCTTACTAGAGATGAGCGAACCTCGAGCATGCTCGAGTCCATCCGAACCCGAACTTTCGGCATTTGATTAGCTGTGGCTGCTGAAGTTGGATAAAGCCCTAAGGCTATGTGGAAAACATGGATATAGTCATTGGCTGTATCCATGTTTTCCAGACAACCTTAGAGTTTTATCCAACTTCAGCAGCCGCCGCTAATCAAATGACGATCGTTCGGGTTCGGATGGACTCGAACCCGAACCCGGTTCGCTCAACTCTATTCCTTACCTTATTCTGAAGAAGTTGGATGCAGCCCTAGGGCTGTAAGGAAAACATGGATACAGCCTATGGTTGTATTCAAGTTTTCCAGGCCTTCTTAGGGCAGCATCCAACTTCTGCAGCAGCGGGAATTCAAAAGCAGAGCAGTTGCCGAACAGTTTGACAGGTCCCCTCAACACTACCCCTTACACTTGACATCAGTAAAGCAAAATTGCACACCGCATCGCAGCGGATTTCTGCTGCCGATCCGCAGCAGATTTGACCCAAATAACCTAACACAGTATCAAATCTGCACCATCAAATCTGCTGCAGATCTGCTGTGGATACGGTGTGTGTGAAGGCAGGGCAGTTTCTAGCGTAAGAGACCGGTCGTTCCGTGACCCGGCCAGGTCATGGAGTGGCCGTCTCTGCAAAGATCATCCCGGATGATCTTTCATGCCACAAAGTTCTGACACGGGCGCATCAGTGTGCGCCCGCAGCAGAACTCCCCATAGCACACTATGAGGCAAGCGGCTCGCTCCATAGTGTGCACTGACATGGGTTTCTGTGGCCGCAATTCACTAAATAGCGGTTGCAGAAAACTGACTTGTCAGTTCTTTGTGGCGCCACGAGGGGTCCCGGCCGGAGCGTATACTATGGGGGAGATTTATCAAACATGGTGTAAAGTGAAACTGGCTCAGTCACCCCTAGCAACCAATCAGATTCCACCTTTCATTCCTCACAGACTCTTTGGAAAATGAAAGGTGGAATCTGATTGGTTGCCGGGGGAGACTGAGCCAGTCTCACTTTACACCATGTTTGATAAATCTCCCCCTATGTGTATACACTCCGGCCGGGATCCCATGGAAAGCAAAGTTTTCATACAAAACATACGAAAACATACGTTGTGTGAACATAGCCGGAACCAGTAAGAGGAGACAGGTCACCCCCTCCCATCCTGGAGTGATGTATCTGTGCCCACAGCTCCCTTGTGAATAACTACAACTCTCAGAATGCCCTACACTAATGAAGCTCTCAGGGCATGCTGGGAGTTGTAGTTTGTGTGGGGACAACACCTTGAGGTCTCTCTTCATTCGCAGCATATTCTGAGGGCTGTGGCCTGTCAGTAAATGATGGGAGTTGTATCAGTTGTTTGCTGATCTTTTGGGTAGTTGTATAAATTATTATCGGTTGCACATCTCCCTGTGTATACAGGGAATATGCAGCCGATAGTAATGTGTTTAAATGGCTGTACGAACCATACAGCAGCCTGGTTGTACATGACTGCATATGGGGCATGTAAAAGGTCCTTACTAATATATATGCTATAGCAATATGGGCCCTATACTATGAATATCACTTCTCTGTCTCCTTCAGTTTCTCCTCATCAGACACTTATTGCAGTAAATTAACCTTTACATTGCCTGCACAGGTTACTAATTTATGGCAAGGCAGTGTAAGGGTTAAACTCTCAGCAATAATTGTGACTTATAAGGAGAAAGTAGAGACTCCAGAGAGTGAAGCTGCCCATCTCCCTCCACCCTCCACCCCCCCACACTCACATACCTGGCCGGACACTGCCGATGTCTTCCCAGTCCCCCCAACCCCACACACTCAGCTGTAATAGGAGAGAGAAGCAGGACTTACAGGCTGCTTCTCCTCTGCTGTATTCAGGCCGGGTCGGGGGAGGAGACCGGTCACATGGGAGCTGCTGCCTGTGTGACGATCCTTAGCAGAGCAGCCAGGAAGTATCCCAAGGTCTCTGCTGCTGCCTCCTCTCTCCTCTTCCCTGCAGCCTTCATCTGACAGGACGCAAAAAGTGCCCCCCAGGAGCCAGGTGCAGTGTGAGGGGCGCACAGAAGTCTATGCCCTGGCCTCTGCACAGACAATGTCGGCCACTGCTGATCAGTGAGGAGGGCGCCCCCTAGCTGTCAGCGCCCCGTGCCATAGCCCGCCCTGCACAGTGCTAGAAACGGCCCTGTGTGAAGGCACCCCAAATAGACATTTTGGGTAGCTTCACACGTACCATATCACAGTGGATTTTCAGATCCGCAGCAGAAAATCCACTGCTATACGGTACGTGTGAAGCTACCCTTTGTCTAATTACTCACATTTTCTTAAAGAAAAAAACAAAACAGGCATATGCATCTTAGAAATTTTTCCTGGAATAATTTAATCTATGTGCACAACTGTAACTCCTTTAAATAAAAGCAAGTGAAGAAAATTCTGCATTATTACCAGAAGAGTCTTTTTCCTGCATTTGTAGCTGACAAGGAACAAATGTCTTCGAAACAGATTCTGAAGATTTGGTAGCCTCACATTCTTCACGATTACATGACTCCCTGGTCAGATTTTCTGAATTTGTCAGTTTTAGAAAGTCTTCATAATCCTTTCTGAGGCGTGCCCTGCATATGTACAAAAAGGACAGTAAAGAAATAGAATTAACTTTCTATAACTGAAGTACAATTAAAAAGGAACAGAAAGCATATAGGTGCACTCACTGATCCACAATCACACCTTTCCCACTACCCTGCTCCTTAGATTCAAACTTCTATAAATGATCCCAGTTATACATCATGGCATCCTCCTGGGAAACTACATCTATCAGCATACACTGCACCTTGGAGGAAACTGTGGGGTACCTGCCCGTCTTGTAGTATCTGCTCACCACTGGCTCGATGTGCTTCTACTGTTCACAATAAACACATTGGGGGAGATTTATCAAACTGGTGTAAAGCAGAATTGTCTTAGTTGCCCCTAGCAACCAATCAGATTTCACCTTTCATTTTTCAAAGCATCTGTGAAGAATGAAAGGTGGAATCTGATTGGTTGCTAGGGGCAACTAAGACAATTCTGCTTTACACCAGTTTGATAAATCTCCCCCAATATCTATTTTGTGCTGCAGAAACGGCCCAATTCATGTAAAAGAAGCCTATTACAAACAAGCTTAGATTATAAGTGGGGATCGAACAGGGTTAAATCTTTCTCAACCAGAGTTCCACTTTAACGATTCGGTCACACTGTCCAGCCAAATATATACTACAATATTGATTAGTCTATAGGTCTGATATGCAAGTATGGAAACATACACAATTCATCAGTAAAAGGAGAAGTCTGGCCCCTTGTTTGGGGCACAGAGGAAAGTAATGATGAGTATTACCTGACCTCTCTCCATGCCTTTTCAGCCCAGATCTCCACTCTGGGACTACCGCTAGGCCCCAGCATCTCTGGCGCTGCGTGCGTCATGACCCAGCTAATGGACTGGCCACTCAACCAGTGGCGGGACATTGCTCCAGTCACTGATTGACTCAGCGGGCTATCAGCCAGGACAGGCATCCCCCCCCCCCCCCACACACACACACACTCACCGCGGGCACAGGGAGAGGTAAATTAGGAGGCGTTATTACATTTCCCTCTGTCGTTTTTTTAAAATGTCCAGATTTCCCCTTTAACCTAGCAGCTCCATTGTACACAAGACAAACTACTGAACAATGCAATCCTGTACCGTGGCCTTTAGTGCAAAAGGTCACAAGCATGAGCCAAATACCAATTTCTTGGTAGACACTGAACCAATTACATGCCTGATGGATCTAGATAGCTAAATACTGTCTATAAAGACATGTTTTTTTCTATATTTGTACTTTTAAGAAGCCAGAATAAAATGCTTAGTTAAATGGAGTAAAAAGGTAACTGGACATAAAATACAATAATAATAGCACATTATTACCTGTTTTTCTGAAAAGCTTTTAGTAGCTTTGGTTCCCATGGCAACAGCTCATTTAGCAGACGCGTCAAGGTGCTGTGTAGCTCTTTCACACCTTGTCTCCTGAAGTGCCACTTTCCCTAAAACATTAATACATAAGACACTTGTTCCTAGTGAATCCATCTTTATTATCCCTTATCACAGCTAATTATTCATTTTCATGATCTCCTTTATATCTATACTTGACCTGTCCATACCTATTAAAAATAAATAAAATTTATATATATATATATATATATATATATATATATATATATATATATATGTGTATGTATATTGGACAAACTAGAAGAAATATTGGAGAGTTATAATGCTGAATAAACTTACCGATTTCTTTTTATTATTTTCCATAGACTTCAGCTCTCCATCTATTTTGCTAATCAGTTCCCTGAGTTCATGAAGATTAGTGCAAACAAGCTGAAAATAAAATAAAAACATATACCAAGAGATCAGGAGAACGAGTGGAGAGAGATGTGTGCTGTTGTGAGCATTTTTGGCCTATTCTGTGTCTAGGTATGCAAGACAACTCCATAGACTTATGTGGTCAACTCCATCACGCAACTGAGAGCTGGGAGAAATCACACTGAGCGTGGATATCTCCCGGCCCGTTCTCCTGATCGGTCGTAGTTTAGACATGCAGACCCCGACTGCAAAAAATTCTTTGCATGTCTATATGTCCATTTAATTGTGGATTGTGACAAAAGAAAGTCATATGATCCTAATGTGGAAAGCCGGTCCATTTAGATGAGGAATAAGAGCCCAAGCGGAAAGGTACTTTCTGTTTTAATGCATTTGTGTTATATGCCGATAGGTGCCTGCACTTATTGGCTGTCGCTGTTTATTTTGGACTAAATTAAGTTTGTGTTTTTAAACCAGAGAAGCCATGAGAATACATAAATACCACATATTTCAACAGTAATATTGAAGTAGGTGGAAAATATTGAGTCTTTTGTCCTGTGTCTTAACTGTACTTGTGTAATTGTAAATTTAACAGAGTCCGTTACCTGGAATTCAGGAGAAGCTGTAGACATTTTTCTGTTCTTGATCACTGTTTTCTTACATACAGATTTTTTTCCTTCCAAAAATTAAGAATAACTTTATAAGAACCAGTAGACTCTAACAAAGGCAAGTCCAGTTCAAACAGGGTTTGCATTTACCAATTAAAGCCAGATACTAAAACATGTATTTTCTATTGTGTTTCTACTTTCTAACGGTACATTGTTCAATTTGATTTATTGTACATTATTATGGGGCAGTCATCTTGCCTAGGGTGTTTTAACAGCATTTAAAAGATATTCTGTACAGTACAGTCTGGTGCAGATGATATTCATTTAGATGGGAGATGTCATGCTCTGTGTCCTGTACAGAGGTCATAGTGCAAGCAGGAGGAAAGCTGAGCACTAAGCATTACTAGCTGTTATTGCAACCCTCTGTTATCTGTATACTACGGCCACCCTAGGTTTTATTATGGCCACTGGCATGTTTATTACATTTTTATTAAAATTGCTGATGAAGCAAGTATTGTCCAGGGTCTGTCAAGGTACCAGATTATAAGCAATGCCAAACCACCATTAGATATATTTTTACCTGTTCCAGTCATCTTATTAGTTGATTCTCAAAAATAAAAAAAATTATGTCCTAGGAACATATAAAAAAATTTTTATATTAAATTTATGTTAACAGTCAGGGTTAGAGTGTTCAGACCCGGGCCAAATAGTAAAACTAGAGGGTGGAGACAACACACTGCTGCTCTCTCCTCTGCCTTCTCTTTGTTTCTAAGACTTGGACTTCCCCATGCACTTGCATTGGGAGTCTGTCTAGGATAGGAGACACAAAGCCAGAGGTGAATGCACCTTGGTGGGTACTTCTTCCAGCTCATTCTGCTGATCGGTAGCGGTCTGCCTCTGGATTGTCTTGTTACAAGTAAAGTCCTTAAAGGGGTTGTCCGGCGATAAAAAATTATTCACAGAATAACACACATTACAAAGTTATACAACTTTGTAATGTATGTTATGTCTGTGAATGGCCCCCTTCCCGTGTCCCACCACCCCTGCCCGTGTACCCAGAAGTGTGGTGCGCTATACATACCTGTCACGTGCCGACCACGGTCTCCGATCCTCAGCAGTGACGTCTTCTTCGGGAGGCCAGCGGATCTTCCCGAGTGCCGGCCGCCCTCTGCAGCGTCATCCGAAGCTCAGCAGCGATTGGCTGAGCATAACTGTGCTCAGCCAATCGCGGCTTAGCAGCTGATGACGTGGCCGCGTCATCAGCCGCGATTGGCTGAGCACAGTTATGCTCAGCCAATCGCGGCTGAGCTTCGGATGACGCTGCAGAGGGTGGCCGGCACTCGGGAAGATCCGCTAGCCTCCCGAAGAAGACGTCACTGCTGACGATCGGAGACCGTGGACGACACGAGATGCGGTGAGTATAATGCACCACACTTCCGGGTCTAGCGTGGGTGGGGGGAAACACGGGGAAGGGGGCCATTCACAGACATAACATACATTACAAAGTTGTATAACTTTGTAATGTGTGTTATTCTGTGAATAATTTTTTATCGCCGGACAACCCCTTTAAAGGAAAAGTCCTGAGAAAATTTTTATTAAAGTGTTGTATTGCCCCCCAAAAGTTATACAAATCACCAATAGACACTTATTATGGGAAATGCTTATAAAGTGCTTTTTTTCCCTGCACTTACTACTGCATCAAGGCTTCCCTTCCTGGATAAAAAAAAGTGATGTCACGACCCGACTCCCAGAGCTGTGCGGGCTGTGGCTGCTGGAGAGGATGATGGCAGAGGGGATGCTCAGTGTCCCTCCGGTGCCCTGTGTCCCTCAGTGTCCCCCTGCCATCATCCTCTCCAGCAGCTACAGCCCGCACAGCTCTGGAAGTCGGGTCGTGACATCACCATGTTATCCAGGAAGTGAAGCCTTGATGCAGTAGTAAGTGCAGGAAAAAAGCACTTTATGTGCATTTCCTGTAATAAGTGTATATTGGTAATTTGTATAACTTTTGGGGGCCAATACAATACTTTAACAAAAATTTTGCCAGACTTCTACTTTAATAAAAGCTACTTTGAAGAGTGTACTATAAAGAGCTGATTTTAACTATCACATTGTCATAAATCAGCTTAGAGAGTGCTTTAGGAAAGAAGAGAAAAGCTGAAAACAAGCCTGTCAGAGAATAGCTTCTGAAAAATTTCACTGACAAGACACAGTACCATAAGTACAAGGAATTCAAAAAAGCATTTAAAAAGTTGCCCACAGCCTTTAAAAGACAGCAAGATATTGCTACAACTTATGAAGCAAACATTTTTATAATAATTTTCTACTAACATGCATAAAGTAAGATCAGCTCAGTATCTGTGGGCTAGAGATACAGTGGACCTGACGAGAGGAGGAAGTGACAGGCTAAGGGTTATCATTTTTATAGTTCTTTTCTGCACGTGGGATTCCCCAGATTTGTAGACCACAAGATTTTTAGATTCATGGAATTTGACTGCAAAGACAGTAGTAAAGTTCTGTAATAGTAAAGCAAATAATTTATATAGTACTCACCAGACTTGTGCTTCTTGTGCTTGGCCTGCTTTTTGTTCAAATATAATTTATTATGGATTTCGGCCTTAAGAGATCTAAAGGTTTGAAGATTTTCATATTTACCCTGTACATTTTCATTTAATAAATCCTTTATTTTTTTCTTTTTCTTTTTCTTCTTTGCTCGTATCTTATTAAGCTTAAGTTTTTTATGGTTTAGTGGAGCATGGTCTAAGATAATGTCCATTGCTACCCTGTGGCAAATAACATCAGTATTGTGAGTGTGGTTGCCATTCATATGGACTTGATATGTTTTAAGTGCATTTTCTTTCAATGGACTAGTGTCAGTTTTGAGTAACATGGCATCAGCATATTTATCTACATTTTCAAGAATCCTAATCTCCCCCGGACTTAAAGGTTCTTCATAACTCACAAGCTGCCCAGGACTAACAGATTTGTCTACATTTTCTTTGCAAGAGAAAGTCATATTACAGTTATGGCAACTGTGGTCTTCATGGTCACAGTCAGGCTTTTTGTCACCGAGTGAGAAGTTATCACAGTTATCCACTTGACAATTTGCAGAACTGCCTTCCTTAAAGTCACGGTTATTCTCTGGATTAGTTGAATAGGTTGAAGATGCCTCCTTGTTCACATTAATAATTCCATTCTTTTTTTTAGAGTATTTACATTTGGACCTTCTCAGTTTTGCCCGTGGAGTTCTTTTAATTTTAATTGATGGTATAGGAAATTCAGGGGCTCTGAAGGGTCTCTGTTTGTACACCCGCACATCTGCACCACAAAACTGGGGAAAGTGAATGTATGCATTCTCCTGGACATCATAACCCAGAATCACCTCTCTACATTCATGAATTGGCTGTCCAAGTACAGCATCTTGTACTTCACTTTGTGTTTCATAGACAAAGTCACAAAGACCTTTTATTAACCAAACTTTTTGGTAAAACGTTAACTCGTGAAATGGTTTTTGTTCAAGTGGATTGACTTCACCTAGAACTTTAAAAAACTGAGAGCAAAGCCCAAGTTTCTCAGCACACCGATCAGGATTCTCAGCCTGACCTACAACAGTATACCACTGCTGAACCTTTTGCCTGAGTGCAGCTTCCCAGGCTTTGTATGGAAGGTTGGGGCGCCGATGTAAAGTTGGTCTGCGATGTGAAGGACTCAATAATGAAGTCATTATTTTTGCCAGGAATATGTTACACTGAGGCATCAATAAACACCGCTCCAATTCATAAAACACTATTTCTGGCAGGTTCAAAATTTGCTGAGCTAAGCAAAGAAAATGACCTATGGCTGGTATTTCCCACATTGTCTCCATTGATGAAGGTGCTGCAAGAGCCAGGAGACCTCTGTCCCACTCTTCCATTTCTTTCTGGTTGGCTTCCTCTGCTTCTCTCTTCTCTTGTTCCTTAA
The DNA here is from genome assembly GCF_027789765.1 of Dendropsophus ebraccatus. Taxonomy (NCBI): domain Eukaryota; kingdom Metazoa; phylum Chordata; class Amphibia; order Anura; family Hylidae; genus Dendropsophus; species Dendropsophus ebraccatus. The sequence goes on from NC_091456.1 coordinate 65,105,712, forward strand.
TCCTAATTAAAAAGACAGAAATAACTATCAGTTTGTAAAAAATGTAGTTTATAAATATAACCAAAAATGCCAATTCTGTCACCTATACATACATACCGGAAGGCAGAGCCCGTCTGATTGTACTCTTACTACATGTTACCTTTTCTGTTGTTGCCCAAAGTTATATAAATCAAAGATATATATATATATATATATATATATATATATATATATAAATTTCCCACAAATCACATAGTATGATTTTTAAAGGATTATTTTCATTTTATTGCATAAAATATGTATTTGATCACCTACCAACCAGCAAGAATTCTGGCTCTCACAGACCTGTAAACCCACAAAAGGGTGGGATGGTCTAAAGGACAAAATGCAAGCAGCTTGGTGAGAAAGAAACCCACAGACAAAAATGGTCTGCCAAAGAATATTGTAGTGCAATCAACACTCAATAAATACCCAAAAGGAATTGCAGAAAACTCAAACAGTCTTAGAGAAAATACACAGATTTCGTTAATCACACATAGAAATAATTAATTTATGGGATAGATTACACAGAAGTACTGGAGGTAATGATGAAGTGAGCAAATGTACGTCGGGCTGTTAGTGCTGGACATGGGGTAAGATATCAGTGTGATTCTATGCGTTTACCATACTGTCTTTTATGTTGGCTTCTTTTTGGTTTCTTTTCTTGAGAAGTTTGTTCTGTTATTAACTTGCTGTTGAATCAGTTTTACTGTTTGGCTTATATTTAATGTCAACCTCCATTGACCCTACACTTTGTGAGATAAATTTGCTATACATTAATGCCATACAGGAGGTGATCGCTGTGCAGTGTTATTGCCTTATGCAGACACCTCACTATGTTACATTTATGTCCATGATAGTGATTTATGTGAGAACCCACAGAATCCACTGATATCCGTCTCCCCCTCCAGTTTTGTACTTCTGTGTAATCTATCCCATGAATTTTATCATGTTTTAATTATTTCTGTGTGTGATTAACAAAGAAATGTATGCATTTTCTCTAAGACTGCAATAGCTTGATGAGAAGGCAACAAATGTAGGCAGAGCTATTAGAAAATGGAAGAAACACAAGATGACTGCAAATCTTTTTCGGTCTGGGGTTACATGCAAGATCTCGCTTCGTTGGGTTAGCATGATTCTTTAAAAAGGTTAGGAATCAACCCAGAACTACACAGGAGGCCAATGGTGGGCAATGACCTGAAGAGAGATAGGACCATAGACTCAAAGAATACAGTTAGTAACACACTACACAGTCATGGAATAAAATCCTGCACTGCTCATGCAGGCGTATGTCCAGGCCATTTGAAGTTCACCAATGACCATTTGGATGATTTAGAGGAGGCAAAGTAGAGGGGTATGTCACCAGATGAGACCAAAATAAAGCTTTTTTATATCAAATCCACTTGCCATGTTTGAAGGAATAAGAAGGAGGAGTACAACTCCACGAACACTGTTCCAACTGTAAAGCATGAAGGTGGAAACATCATACTTTGGCGATGCTTTTCTGCAAAAAGGACAGGACGACTGCACCATTTTGAAGGGAGAATGGATGGGGCCATGTATCACAACATATGGGCCAACAACCTCTTTCCCTCAGTAAGAGCACTGAAGATGGGTTGTGACTGGGTCTTCCAGCATGACAATGACCCAAAGCACACAACCAGTGCAACTAAGGAGAAACTCTGTAAGTAGCATTTCAAAGTCCTGGAGTGGCCTAGCCAGTCTCCAGACCTGAACTCGATATAAAATCTTTGGAGGGAGTTAAAACTCAATGTTGCTTAGCTATAGCTCCGAAACAAATATAAGGTTCTGTTTTTCTATTGTAGCAAATACTTATTTCATGCAATACAATGCAAAATAATTATATAAACAAAATGTGATTTTTAGTTTTTTTCTTCTATAGATTCTACCTCTATCACAGTTGAAGTGTACCTACGATAGAAACTAAAGACAGCTCCATTTCTTTCTTATTATCTTAGGATAGATATATGTTTATCACAGGTATGTTTGAACTCATCTACTGTAGACTCACCAACCACATTTGCTTAAAGTTTGTTCCAAGCATCTACTAATCTTTTGTTGTTTCTGAACTTTCCCACAACTAACCTCAGATTATGTCCTCTTGTTCTTGTGTTCAGTTTTGTATTAAAGGGGTATTCCACTCAAACATAATTCTTGATATGTTGCTGCCCATGGTGAGACTAACATTTGCTTCCATACTTGTTATTATCTATTCATTTTCCTTCCCCCAGTTCTCAGCTGCTGCTTTCTGCTGAAAATATAAAAATCTGTGCGTAAGCTTTTCTCTCTGCCTCCACCTCCTCCCCCCTCCCTTCTGAGACAGCTGATGTAAACAAGTGCGTGACTGGTTGGCTTTATCTGCAACATTGTAGCTTCTTTGTAATGCTGGCAAGGTTAATCACAGTGAGTTCACCAGCAACTGGACCTCAGAATAACCCTCCCAGCATTGCAAAGAAGCTACAATGTTACAGATGAAGCCTCCCAGGGCAGGTCTCAGAATGGGGGGGGGGGGGCACAGAGAGAAAAGCTCACACACAGATTTTTATGTTTGCAGTAGAAAACAGCAGTTTAGAACTGGGGGAAAGAGACTAAATAGATAACAACAAGTGTGGAAGGAATTGTTAATCTCACCATGGGCAGCAACATACTAAAAGATATGTTTGAGTGGCATACCCCTTTGAGGCAAATATATTTTTGCGCACATTTAGACCATTCGGATTTCAAATGTTTATTTACATAAACTGTAGTGACAACTAAAATGTGTGATGTATTATTCACCTACTTTATAGGTTTCCACTAGTAAAAACAAGTACTCTATAAGCAGAGAAAGACTGTCCATTACGTAAATGGTTGGTTAAATTATCCCTGCGTCTATAGCTGCTCGAGACTGTAATACTAAAGGCTTATGCTTATGATGGGCCAGCAATATTTCATCAGTGGGGAACTAACTACCCTGACTCCCAGAGCCTCTTAAAGTTGGTTGTCTACAGAAATTTAAGCGAGAATTTAGTGCAACTATTGTACCTCTTTTCTTCCTTTGCTCTTAAAAACTCTGCTTGCTTTAAGACTTGCACCATTACAGATTCTACAGCCCCACTGTTTATGTTGGCCAAATGTCTTGCTGATGATCGTCGTCTAGTTGAAGTACATCCTACTTCATCCTCAGGTCTTTCACAGCTCTTAGAGGTTACTGTGGCAGATGTTTTCTCTCTCATGTTCCTAAAAAACACACAAAAAAAATTCTATCAAAGGATTTGTCATGTAGCACTGTGTAGAACATTGTTGCTTATCCCCTAGACCAGTGCTTCTCAATTCCAGTCCTCAGGCCTCACCAACAGGTCGTGTTTTGAGGATTTCCTTAGTATTTAACAGGTGATATAATTATACTCAGTGCATCAGGTATTATCACAGCTGTTCTTTGTATGGGAAATCCTCTAAACATGATCTGTTGGTGAGGCCTGAGGACTGGAATTGAGAAGCACTGCCCTAGACCAGTGATTTTCAACTAGTGTGCCGCGACACATGGTCGGGTGTGCCGCGGGGAAAGTTCCACAAACTATGGTGCCCCTGTGTTTTGTTCCCCGGCAATGCGCAGCGATCAGTGGCGGATTATAATGTGGTCAGTTGCGTGGTGCGCTGCGGCGGGCCGTGATGCACGCATCCAATCAACGTGTGCGCTACGGCCCGCCGCAGCGCACCACGCTCCATGTCTCCGCTGATTGGAGGAGCACGTCCGGGCCCTACGGGCGGCCAGTAGGTGAGGCGGACAGCAGTGGCGACCATCTCGGAGGAGGTGAGGAGGAAGGGGCGGGGAGAGAAACCTGCGGATGGGGGAGAGAAACAGGGGGGAGAGAAGTATGGTGGAGAGAAGCATGGGGGAGAAGTATGGGGGAGAAGCATGGGGGAGAAGTATGGTGGAGAGAAGCATGGGGGAGAGAAGCACAGGAGAGAAGTATGGTGGAGAGAAGTATGGGGGAGAGAAGCATGGGGGAGAGAAGCATGGGGGAGAGAAGCATGGGGGAGAGAAGCATGGGGGAGAGAAGCATGGGGGAGAGAAGCATGGGGGAGAGAAGCATGGGGGAGAGAAGCATGGGGGAGAGAAGCATGGGGGAGAGAAGCACAGGAGAGAAGCATGGGGGAGAGAAGCACAGGAGAGAAGCATGGGGGAGAGAAGCACAGGAGAGAAGCATGGGGGAGAGAAGCACAGGAGAGAAGCAGGGGGGAGAAGTAGGGGGGAGAAGTATGGTGGAGAGAAGCACAGGAGAGAAGCATGGGGGAGAGAAGCACAGGAGAGAAGCAGCGGGGAGAGAAGCACAGGAGAGAAGTATGGTGGAGAAGTATGGTGGAGAGAAGCACAGGAGAGAAGCATGGGGGAGAGAAGCACAGGTAAGAAGCAGGTGGAGAGAAGCACAGGAGAGAAGCATGGGGGAGAGAAGCACAGGAGAGAAGCAGGGGGGAGAGGTATGGTGGAGAGAAGCACAGGAGAGAAGCATGGGAGAGAGAAGCAGGGGGAGAAGTAGGGTGGAGAGAAGCACAGGAGAGAAGCAGGGGGGAGAAGTATGGTGGAGAGAAGCAGGGGGAGAAGTATGGTGGAGAGAAGCAGGGGGGAGAAGTATGGTGGAGGGAAGCATGGGGGAGAGAAGCACAGGAGAGAAGCAGGGGGGAGAAGTATGGTGGAGAGAAGCACAGGAGAGAAGCATGGGGGAGAGAAGCACAGGAGAGAAGCAGCGGGGAGAGAAGCACAGGAGAGAAGTATGGTGGAGAAGTATGGTGGAGAGAAGCACAGGAGAGAAGCATGGGGGAGAGAAGCACAGGTAAGAAGCAGGTGGAGAGAAGCACAGGAGAGAAGCAGAGGGGAGAGGTATGGTGGAGAGAAGCACAGGAGAGAAGCATGGGGGAGAAGTAGGGTGGAGAGAAGCACAGGAGAGAAGCAGGGGGGAGAAGTATGGTGGAGAGAAGCAGGGGGAGAAGTATGGTGGAGATAAGCATGGGGGAGAGAAGCACAGGAGAGAAGCAGGGGGGAGAAGTATGGTGGAGAGAAGCATGGGGGAGAGAAGCACAGGAGAAAAGCAGGGGGGAGAAGTATGGTGGAGAGAAGCACAGGAGAAAAGCAGGGGGGAGAAGTATGGTGGAGAGAAGCACAGGAGAGAAGCAGGGGGGAGAAGTATGGTGGAGAGAAGCATGGGGGAGAGAAGTATGGTGGAGAGAAGCACAGGAGAGAAGCATTGGGGAGAGAAGCACAGGAGAGAAGCATTGGGGAGAGAAGCACAGGAGAGAAGCAGGGGGGAGAAGTATGGTGGAGAGAAGCACAGGAGAGAAGCATGGGGGAGAGAAGCACAGGGGAGAAGTATGGTGGAGAGAAGCTCAGGAGAGAAGCATGGGGGAGAGAAGCACAGGAGAGAAGCAGGGGGGAGAGGTATGGTGGAGAGAAGCACAGGAGAGAAGCATGGGAGAGAGAAGCAGGGGGAGAAGTAGGGTGGAGAGAAGCACAGGAGAGAAGCAGGGGGAGAAGTATGGTGGAGAGAAGCAGGGGGGAGAAGTATGGTGGAGAGAAGCAGGGGGGAGAAGTATGGTGGAGGGAAGCATGGGGGAGAGAAGCACAGGAGAGAAGCAGGGGGGAGAAGTATGGGGGAGAGAAGCACAGGAGAGAAGCATGGGGGAGAGAAGCACAGGAGAGAAGCATGGGGGAGAGAAGCACAGGAGAGAAGTATGGTGGAGAAGTATGGTGGAGAGAAGCACAGGAGAGAAGCATGGGGGAGAGAAGCACAGGAGAGAAGCATGGGGGAGAGAAGCACAGGAGAGAAGTATGGTGGAGAAGTATGGTGGAGAGAAGCACAGGAGAGAAGCATGGGGAGAGAAGCACAGGTAAGAAGCAGGTGGAGAGAAGCACAGGAGAGAAGCATGGGGGAGAGAAGCACAGGAGAGAAGCAGGGGGAGAAGTATGGTGGAGAGAAGCATGGGGGAGAGAAGGACAGGAGAGAAGCAGGGGGGAGAAGTATGGTGGAGAGAAGCACAGGAGAGAAGCATGGGGGAGAGAAGCACAGGAGAGAAGCAGGGGGGAAAGGTATGGTGGAAAGAAGCACAGGAGAGAAGCAGGGGGGAGAAGTATGGTGGAGAGAAGCACAGAAGAGAAGCATGGGGGAGAGAAGCACAGGGGAGAAGCAGGGGGAGAAGTATGGTGGAGAGAAGCTCAGGAGAGAAGCATGGGGGAGAGAAGCACAGGAGAGAAGCAGGGGGGAGAGGTATGGTGGAGAGAAGCACAGGAGAGAAGCATGGGAGAGAGAAGCAGGGGGAGAAGTAGGGTGGAGAGAAGCACAGGAGAGAAGCAGGGGGAGAAGTATGGTGGAGAGAAGCAGGGGGGAGAAGTATGGTGGAGAGAAGCAGGGGGGAGAAGTATGGTGGAGGGAAGCATGGGGGAGAGAAGCACAGGAGAGAAGCAGGGGGGAGAAGTATGGTGGAGAGAAGCACAGGAGAGAAGCATGGGGGAGAGAAGCATGGTGGAGAGAAGCTCAGGAGAGAAGCATGGGGGAGAGAAGCACAGGAGAGAAGCAGGGGGGAGAGGTATGGTGGAGAGAAGCACAGGAGAGAAGCATGGGAGAGAGAAGCAGGGGGAGAAGTAGGGTGGAGAGAAGCACAGGAGAGAAGCAGGGGGAGAAGTATGGTGGAGAGAAGCAGGGGGGAGAAGTATGGTGGAGAGAAGCAGGGGGGAGAAGTATGGTGGAGGGAAGCATGGGGGAGAGAAGCACAGGAGAGAAGTATGGTGGAGAAGTATGGTGGAGAGAAGCACAGGAGAGAAGCATGGGGGAGAGAAGCACAGGAGAGAAGCATGGGGGAGAGAAGCACAGGAGAGAAGTATGGTGGAGAAGTATGGTGGAGAGAAGCACAGGAGAGAAGCATGGGGAGAGAAGCACAGGTAAGAAGCAGGTGGAGAGAAGCACAGGAGAGAAGCATGGGGGAGAGAAGCACAGGAGAGAAGCAGGGGGAGAAGTATGGTGGAGAGAAGCATGGGGGAGAGAAGGACAGGAGAGAAGCAGGGGGGAGAAGTATGGTGGAGAGAAGCATGGGGGAGAGAAGGACAGGAGAGAAGCAGGGGGGAGAAGTATGGTGGAGAGAAGCATGGGGGAGAGAAGCACAGGAGAGAAGCATTGGGGAGAGAAGCACAGGAGAGAAGCAGGGGGGAGAAGTATGGTGGAGAGAAGCACAGGAGAGAAGCATGGGGGAGAGAAGCACAGGAGAGAAGCAGGGGGGAAAGGTATGGTGGAAAGAAGCACAGGAGAGAAGCATGGGAGAGAGAAGCAGGGGGAGAAGTAGGGTGGAGAGAAGCAGGGGGGAGAAGTATGGTGGAGGGAAGCATGGGGGAGAGAAGCACAGGAGAGAAGCAGGGGGGAGAAGTATGGTGGAGAGAAGCACAGGAGAGAAGCATGGGGGAGAGAAGCACAGGAGAGAAGCATGGGGGAGAAAAGCACAGGAGAGAAGCAGGGGGGAGAAAAGCACAGGAAAGAAGCAGGGGGGAGAAAAGCACAGGAAAGAAGCAGGGGGGAGAAAAGCACAGGAAAGAAGCAGGGGGGAGAAAAGCACAGGAAAGAAGCAGGGGGGAGAAAAGCACAGGAAAGAAGTATGGTGGAGAGAAGCACAGGAGAGAATCCGGGGGGAGAAGTATGGTGGAGAGAAGTACAGTAGAGAAGTAAGGGGGAGAAGTATGGTGGAGAGAAGTATGGTGGAGAGAAGCACAGGAGAAAAGCACAGAGAGGAGAAGAAAACAGGCCCAGGTTTCACACTGAGTGAGTATAAATACATTCAGAATCTATATTATTAACTATATGTATAATATGTACTGTTTTAGTGTCATTTTGTGCCATTTTGGTTGGTGGTGTGCCCCGGGATTTTTTAAGTATACAAAGTGTGCCGTGGCTCAAAAAAGGTTGAAAATCACTGCCCTAGACAACCCTTGCCATACGGATACGGCAAGGGCGCCTGTGACCAGATGACCCATGCCGTACCCCTATGTGTTCTACAGCACTATGAAGCAAGCTCAGGAGCTGAGCTTGTTAATTACAGGCTGCAGAGATTGCGCTGCAGCCCGTCCTTAACCCCTTAAATGCCACAGCATTTAAATGTAATTTAAATGAGAAGCTCCTGTCACCTACTGATCGGGACCTCCGTAGTGTGATTCCAGGTGTCCTGATCGCAGGCAGGCTCTATGAGAAGAGCAATGATAATACTGATCAATGCTATGCAATGGCATAGCATTGAACAGTGCATGCAATCTAATGATTGCAGGTAATAGTCCCGTAGGGGAACTTTAAAAAATATTATACTAAAGCCCCTCCCCCAATAAAAGTTAAAACCACCCCTCTTTACAACTATACTAATAAAACATATAAACATAATAAAACAAATAAACAAGTTATACAGTAGCACACGTAATTGTCTGATCTAATAAAATATTTAACAATAGTGTTCCCACACAGTGAACAGTGTAAATGAAAAGGGAAAAAACACCAGGTTCGATAATTTTTTGTTACATTGTATATAAAAAAATTGTAAAAAGTGATCAAAATGTCCGATCTACACAAATATGATACTAAAAAAAAAAATTAGAGATCATGGCGCATGGCTACAGTGCTAACCACTGAACCACGGTGCTGTCTTTTTAATTATTTTTTATAAATAAATCAGTTTTGCCATATGTACTAAGACTTCCTATGTTTAGACTCTTGGGGCACTAGCACACTGAGCAAAAGAGGATAAATTTATGAGTGTAGTCCGCGCGGTGGATTCCGCTCAAAATTCAGCCTGTCCTTTTTTTTTCTATGGGATTTCTATGGCACCTCTCCTCTCCGCTCAAAGAATGGACATGGGGGAGAAAAAAAAAACACACAGGAAGAGCTGTGTTTTTCATGATAACTAAAAAGAAAAAAATGCCTGTAAATTACAAACTTGCTTTCTTTCATATCTACTGTTGATTTAGTTTTTGAATCTTATAACAGTGACAATTGGAATCAATGTTATACACTGTATGGCCACTAGGAGTCTCCCTTCCTGTCAAACTGCTGTCCATGTTTCCTCTGCTATATACTGTAATTAGCCCCTCAGTTGATATACAACCTGCTTGATAAACAACTGATCACAACTCCTGTTGATTTCTTTAAGAAAACTTTTTCACAGCAGGTAAACCTTTACCCTTTCATGATAAGGCTAATTTAGGGCTTAAAGGGCTTTTACAAAAAAAACACTTCTATCTTCTTTCTTGCATAGCTCTTTCTGCACAGACTCACCCACGGAAGTGATTAAATGTTCATAGCGTCAGGTTCTCTCAGTTACACTTTTGTTCTTTTCCCGCTCCCATCTGAGATGTAGGTCACGTGATCTCTGTCTCTGTGGGCTGACCAATTACACACTAACCTGGCTCGAAGGGACATTACAACTCTCTGCTCTCTTGAGATCCTGCTGTAGATCGGACTTATCGGAAAACCTGAGAGCACTCCCAGCTGCAGATGCTGGTGGTGGGTATACTGTATTACCCCCCCCCCCCCCCACACACACACACACACACACATACACACACACACCCACCCACAACCACAGGCAAGAAGCATTAGGCTGTACTCACACGTTCCGTGTTCCGTGCGGAGCACGGACGTCGAATGCCTGTAACATGAGGCATTGAGCATATTGCACCCAAAGCTGTAACTATGCCCCCTGGCAACGAGCACATGGAACCCAGAGAACAAACTTTCCCCTTTGGCAATGTGCATTTTCTTCTATCTGTTTTTGTTTTTAAGGGACCTGTATCCCGAGAACTACCTCAGATAACTTTTCTTTTTTTAATAAAATGGTCAACGAGGGGTGTAGGGGTGTTTTTATTTTCAATAAAATTTCAAATTCTCTGGCATTTTTTATGTTCTTATACTTTGCTTGCTTAGTAGTGGAAGCTGTCTAATACAGTGCTTCTCAAACTTTTACTGGCAGAGCCTCACCCAACAGACCAAGGCAATGCCTGGGCCTCACCACACTGACCAAGAGGGTTCCTGGGCCTCACTATGTGTGGTAAAAGTCCATTTAAAAGCTGAAAATATTTCTAGGGCTACCTTTCACCCGTCTCCCAAGCTCTATATACTAAAAAAGCAAGTACAAAATAAATAAAAATAAAAATTTTGTGAAAAATGACTCCACAGCTGGGCCTCATCAACATCTAGGGGGCGCCTCACAGTTTGAGAAGCACTGGTCTAATAGATGGCATTCGTCACTAAGTAAGGGTTTAGTGTTAGCCCATAATGTGGCTAACACTAACCCCTGCATTATTACCCCAGCGCCCACTGCCACAGGGGTACTCGGAAGAATGGGCTACCATCGGCCCCAGAGCATCATAAAATAGCATTCCTGGTCTGGAACTGTAGCAGGCTGGTAATATTAGGCTGGGACGGGCCAAATACATGTCGCTTCCCACTCTAGTATTACAAGGCTGTTGCTGTTTGGATTCTGCCAAGCTGGTTGTTGAAAAAAGGGGGAAACCTACACTTTATTATTTATCTAAATCTAACTGCATACATTTGTCTATCATTCTATACATCTATCTATTCATTCTATATGAATGAATCTATAGCAGTAGATCTTTGTATAGATGTATCTATCTGATAGATGGATTAAGAGATACAGCTAGATCTATCTATCTCCTATCTACCTTTCCATCTTTCTTTCAACATGTCTTACTATTTCTGTACCTATCATTATTTATCTATATTTATTTTCTCTCAAAAATATGTGCACAATAAATGGTACAGCATAGGGACAGGAGGTTACAGATAGGCAAGATATGTGCTTTGAACGTATATAATACTATATGTAATGATTTCACTAATTACTATTGTCAGGGCTTGGTCTTTTCTGACAGGGCTACTTTCTTTCAGTTGAAGCTTCAGTTGCACAGTAAAAAGTCCTGTGTTTAATTTGCAACATAGTAATAACAAGCAGTGGGCAGGAAAGAAAGCTAAGGGGGTGGTACGTGAACGGAAGCATTGCATGATGGGAAATAAAGTTGGCTGGCGAGGAGGACTGGATTAGATTTTTTGGTGGGGAACAATACCACTTTAGGCACCAGATTAAATTTTTCAAATCTGAAATGGTTCCCTGTGACATCCCAAATGTCTCCAGGGCTAGGATTGCCCATGGATGCATGAGTAATGTCAGAGGGAGACACAGTGATGCTAAACTCATTCACCTCAGCATTGCTGCATCCCGCCCTTTCATCCCTTCCCAGAACTAGGAAGTGAGAGTGAGACCGAACATGTGGAGAGATTAAAAAAACTCTTTAGGGTATATTCACACGAACGGACTCGCTGCGAGTCCGGCAGGTCCTGGCAGTCTGAACGACCGCAGCGAGTATGTAATTCTACCGCCCTTAACCCCTTCTGCTCCGCCCGGCTCCCCCGCTGTAAGCATACATTACCTCTCTCCTTGCTGCACGGGTCCGGCGTCCTGCTCTCCCGTCTGGCCAATCAGTGGCTGCGGCTGGCCAACACACTGATTGGCCGGACGGGAGAGCAGGATGCCGGACCTGTGCAGTGAGGAAAGGTAAAGTATGCTTACAGCGGGGGAGTCGGGCGGGAGCAGAAGGGGTTAAGGGCGGTAGAATTACATACTCGCTGCGGTCGTTCAGACTGCCAGGACCTGCCGGACTCGCAGCGAGAATGTCGCTGCGAGTCCGTTCGTGTGAATATACCCTTAGGCTGCGTTCACACTACGTATATTTCAGTCAGTATATGTATATTTCAGTCAGTATGGCAACCAAAACCAGGAGTGGATTAAAAACACAGAAAGGATCTGTTCACACAATATTGAAATTGAGTGGATGGCCACCATTTAATGGCAAATATTTGCTGTTATTTTAGAACAACGGCTGTTACATTGAAATAATCGCCGTTATTTACTGTTATATGGCGGCCATCCACTCAATTTCAACATTGTGTGAACAGATCCTTTCTGTGTTTTTAATCCACTCCTGGTTTTGGTTGCCATACTGACTGAAATATACTGACTGAAATATACGTAGTGTGAACGCAGCCTTAGGCTAGGTTCACACTATGTATATTTGAGGCTGTATTTGTGAGGCTGTATAGCAACCAAAACCAGGAGTGGATTGAAAACACAGAAAGGCTCTGTTCACATAATGTTGTAATTGAGTGGATGGCCATCATTTAATGGCAAATATTTGCTGTTATTTTAAAACAACGGCTGTGGTATTGAAATAATGGCCGTTATTTACTGTTATATGGCGGCCATCCACTCAATTTCAACATTGTGTGAACAGATCCTTTCTGTGTTTTCAATCCACTCCTGGTTTTGGTTGCTATGAGGACCTGACATGAGGACCAAATACAGCCTCAAATATACATAGTGTGAACCCAGCCTTATAGTGAACTACACAAAAATTAGGCCCTCCCAAATATTGCATTATTGTGTGTGTGGTGGTGAGGGGTTCAATTCATCCAACAAATAATATACTTTTTGGTTTTTGTTTTATATGTTTATGGTGAAGTAAAAGGTGTCATTACAAAGTGCAATTGATTCCGCAAAAAAATAAGCCCTCATACAGCTCTGTACATGGAAATTTTGAAAAGTCATGACTTTTAGAAGGCAAGGAGAGAAAAACAAAAAATGAATATTGGATGTTTTGACAAGATCAAAATAGGCTGTATCATTAACGGCTATTTCCATCTCAACTAACAGAGTTAATCTTATATGACTTGTCAAGTTTTTGCAAATACATTAAAGGGCTAAAATAAACGTTATACCAGCTCCCCTCCTGGAAACTAACAATTACTTCAAGTACTTGCCATTATCTTTTGAGCCTCCCTCCCCCAGTTCTAAGGCGGTTGCTTTGTGCTGAATACACAAAAAACTGTGTGTGAGCTGTTAACTCCTCCTCCTCCAATGTAAACAGTGTCCCTGCCAAGCTGATTCTATACTCTGTAATGCTGGGAGGGTTAATCTGAGGTCAAGCTTCTGACCTCACTGTGATTAACCCTACTGGTATTAAATAATGCAGAGACAACTATTACATGTGTTTATATGAGCCATTGTGAAAGTGAAGGGGGGGGGGAGACACAGTGAACAGCTCACACACAGTTTTCCGCATCTTCAGCAGAAAGCAGCAGGCTCAGAACTGGGAGAAGGAGACTGAAAAGATAATAACATATGGAAAGAAGTGTTAGTCTCGAGGAGGGGGGATGATAAAACATGTATTTTACCTGAGAGAAATACCCCTTTAAATTAGCAAACTTGTCCCCTTCTCCTGATATGTCTGCTCTTTTCCTTTCATTGTTGACAACCTGTTGTCTAGGTTACTAACCACCACTCTGCTCTAAAAGTACAGTGGTGCCTTGGATTACGAGCATAATTCGTTCTGGGACCATGCTTGTAATCCAAATCCATTCTTAAACCAAAGCAAATTTTCCCATAAGAAATCACTGAAATGCAGACAATTGGTTCCACACCCCAAAAATAATTATTTATTATTCTGAATAACATGTAAAACAAATGAAACAAACATTCAGAAACAGCAGAATATGTTATATTAGTTACTGTACAATATAGCAATCAGCATGTGGAGTATAAATGTATAGTAACTGCATAACCCTGAAAAACAGCAGCAGTTTGTAAATACAGGATGGAGCTGAAGATCCCCATAATGCAGTAGTGTAGTACAACAAGCTAGAATAGAGAAGCAGAGCTGCTGTAAGAGCTCTGTGTGGTCACATGACAGCATTGGGGAAGGGTGTATGTTCAGCATGGACCTATCAGGACTGACAGACTGCAGGAAGCATGAAGGAATGAGCAGGGCAGATGTGGGCACATACATGCAGCACTCTCTGTCTGGGGAGAGAGGGGTTACAGCTATGGAGAGATTACCTCCACAGTCCTGTCCCCTGATGTAAGCCCCAGCCTGAAGTGGATCTGCTATGATTTGGAAGGTGAAGGAGACTTCCTGGGTCAGAGTACAGGGCTGTAGACCCCACTATGCAGACCATGCCCCTCCCCTACTTCCCCTCCCACCCAGTACAGGGAGCTCTTACACCAAAGCAATGCTCTTAAACCGAGTCACAATTTTGAAAAACTGTGAGCTCTTAAACCAAAACACTCATAAACCAAGTTACTCTTAAACCAAGGTACCACTGTAGTTCCCTGGCTATAATGTAAATATATAGAGATATAGTGCATCTATACTGTATAATATATAAATATGTATACTACAGCTATATATACACCAGCCAGACCACTGCCTTTAGAGGATAGTGGTGGCCGGTAACCCAAACAATAAGCTGTCAACAACAGTAGGAAAAGCAGAAAGTTTGCTACTAGGGATGGTCCGAACAGAGTTCGGTTCGGGTTCGTACGAACCCGAACCCTCGGTAATGATTCCCGCTGCCTGCCCGCCCGCTCCGTGCAGCGGGCGGATCCAGCGGGAGGACTGCCTGGAAAACTGGGATACTGCCATAGCCATAAGCTGTATCACAGTTTTCCAGGCGTTCCTCCCGCTGTATCCGCCCGCTGTACGGAGCGGGCAGACAGCGGGAACCTGATACCGAGCGTTCGGGTTCATACAAACCCGAACCTCAGCAGGTTCAGACCATCCCTATTTTCTACATGAATGTATTTGCAAAAAAAATTTCAACTTGAGGAACCCTATGGAAATACTCCTTTATGCTGGCTTTACATTACCTTAAAGCGACTCTATACCCACAATCTGACCCCCCCAAACCACTTGTACCATCAGATAGCTGCTTTTAATCCAAGATCTGTCCTGGGGTCCGTTCTGCAGGTGATGCAGTTATGGTCCTAAAAAACAAATTTTAAACTGGCAGCCCTGTGTCAAATGGCCATGGCCTACAATATCTGTGCCCTAACTTTGCACCACCCCTCCGTCCCTCCTCCCCACCCTCTTTATCATTAGGAATGCCCCTAGAACATTTTCTCCTGTCTGAACTTTGCACAGGTGCCTTAACGATCCAGCCCATGTGCCGTGCCGACACAGGTGATGAATAGGAGACAATCTGCCTGGAGCATTCCTAATGATGAGGAGGGCAGGGAGGAGGGATTGAGAGGTTGTGCCAGCCTAATGCATAAATAATCTAGGCCATGGCCGTTGGGCACAGGGCTGCCAGTTTAAAAGTTATTTTTTAGGACAATAACTGCATCACCTGCCGAACGGACCCCAGGACAGATCTTGGATTCAAAGCAGCTATCTGAAGGTACAAGCAGTTTGGGGGGTCAGATTGTGGGTACAGAGTCACTTTAAGGGTACGTTCACACTTAACGGATCTGCAGCTGATTTCATTTAAATAACTGAACATAGCATCAAATCTGCTGCGGATCTGCTGTGGATCCTGTGGGTGTGAACGCACCCTAAAACCTGGGAAAAACACCATGGCTTTTTTTGTGTTTTTTGCAAAAACCCCAGTGGCTATATGTTAGCCTGAAGTCAATGGAAGTTTATGACTTGCCTGTTTAGAATTTGTTTTTCTAAAATGCAGCATGCTGAGGGTGTGGCTTTTTTTTTTTTTTTTAAACTGTGGCGTTTTTCTCCTATAGACTAAAATGGAAGTCTTCAGCTCCACTAAAATAAAAAATGTGTTTGGCGTTTTTTAGTGGCACTTTCCTGGAAAGAAAAATCTGAAAAATCTAGGGGGTAGGGCTGGGCGATATGGCCAAAAAATAAAATCTATATTTTTTCAATATTTTGGACGATTCTCGATTTAAATCTCGATTTTTTTATTTTTTTTTGCTAAATAAACAGAACATTTTTTCTCCTTGCAGTGTAAGATACTATTTTCAATTCCAAAGAGCTTTATTGAAGTTATAATATTACATGACACAGAGTGTGAATAAACGGGGATGAGAAAACAATAGTAAGAACAATGTAAATGCACTGCAATTGCAACACTAGACCAGAAGCGTGGTCCGACAAGAAATGTATAGGCTATACAACACAGTATGTAACAATAAGCGATGAGTGAGCACTAAACTGGGTGAAATGAAATCGGCTATGAAATCGAACTAACAACAGAAATCTGAACTGTACAGACTAGGTAGCAGACGTCAACAGAACGTAGAAGGAGAGGGGGGACAGAGGTGGGAGAAGGAAGGACAGGAGGAATCATCCTGGGGGGGGGAGGGGTTAGTAAGGCCTAGCAGGTAAGGGAGCAAAAGGAGCCAAGGGCCCCAGGTGGCAGTGTATTTGGAAACGTTAGGAGGGGAAGAAGCTAGTAGGTCCTCCATATGCTGGATATGGGTGACTCCAGTGAACCACTCCACCAGGGTCGGCGGGTCCACAGACCTCCAGTTTCTAGGGATAATGGTCTTGGCCGCCTGCAATAAGTGGCACGCCAGAGACTTTTTGAATTTAGATTGAGTCATGGGAAACATGAAGAGCAGGGCAGCCTTGGGCGTGTGGGGCACCGCCACACCAGTGATGTCCGCAATAGTTTTGAGCACCACGGACCAGAGGGGCGCAAGACGGGGGCAGCCCCACCAAATGTGTGTCATGGTGCCCTCCCCCACCCCACAGAGCCAACAGGTGGTAAGATACTATTTTAATGGCGTTTGAGAAAACAACTATATTGCTTCTCACTGTAACAGTGCTCCCAAATGTAGTAGCCAAGCCAACCCTCTGAGCCCCCTATAAGTAGTTTTCCCAAATATGTGCCACTCTGTGCCCCCATATAGTATAGGAGATCTTCTTTGTGCATCTATCTAGGCAGGGTGTAGTAGTGGAGGTATAGTGGATAAGGGGTGTAGTAGCACAGGTATAGATAAGGGGTGCGGTAGTACAGGTATAGATGAGGGGTGACAGAGGGTGACTGGGGCAGCTGGGGGGACTAGGGGTGGGGGTATAGTAGTTGAGCATTTTCAGTGCATGTGATGTATAATAGTTGCAATTTTGCACAAACCTCATTTTGCACAAAAAACTAGAGACCATTTGCATCTCTCCAAAAGTGAGCAGGGCTCATGTATGGTAACATGGTGGATTTACTATAATTTATCCCAATTTCTGAAAACGACAAAGTTCTGCATGCCCTGACTGCCTAACTCTCCAGCTGTGGCAAAACTACAACTCCCAGCATGCCCTGGCACACTGGGAGTTGTAGTTTTGCAACAGCTGCAGAGCCAAAGGTTGGAGATCAGTGCCCCATAGGATGAGAGTTCCCATGACACACATAATGTATCCTCACAAATGTGACATTTGATCCATCACAGGCACAGTAAGTCATGCACTACATGTATTATGCAGGCAGTGGCTGATATATGTATATACCTCTGAGGGCGCTGTACCGGGCCAGCCTACGAGGGTCTCCCCCTGCACACTGTCAGCCCCCGGCTCTCACATCCTGCAGCGCTCTGTAAGCGGACTGCTCGACACTCTGCGCCTCCCGCTCGACACTCAAAGGTGCGCCGCACTTCCCCCACCCGGCACCTTCCCTTCCGCCCGACCGACACCTCACCGCACTTCCCCGACCGGCACCTTACCTCCCGCCCGACACTGCGCGCCGTGCCGCCTGCTTAACCTGCACCTCCCGCCCGACACTATGCTGCGCTGCACCTCACTGCTCGGACCGCAATGATTTTTTGTAAAAATCGAATTTACGATTTTCACAAAAAATCTAATCGATTCTAACCTTCTTGGCGAATTAATCGAATTAATTCGATTAATCGCCCAGCCCTAGTAGGGGGGCACTTACACTTCTCAAATACCAGCAAGGAAGGAGGTTAAGATTGGTATTGCCCCCAGGGGATTAAGTATGAATGCAATGTGTCTTCACTTAACCCATGATGTTCCAGACTGTAAGATGCTGCAAGGTGTATAACACCCGCCAAAATGATGGGTGTTCTGCTCCTGCTTTTTTGTGTCCGCCTTTTGTTTTTCAGATATCAGTATCCAGAAAATTAAATCGGATTCGGTGGACTATGTCGATGACCAGCGTTTAGTCTTGTTTTTATAAAATGGTCAACGAGGGGTGTGGGGCGATGTTATTTTGTGAATAAAACATTTATTTACAATTGTGTCTTTTATTATTTACAGGCTTAGTAGTGAAAACTGTCTGATAGACAGCATCCATTACTGAGTCAGGGGGTTAGTGTTAGCTGGTAAAAATGGCTAACACTAACCACCCACCACCACACCTGGGGTACTTGAAAGAGCTGGGTGTCAGTAGTCCTGGAAAGTCAAAATTGGCGCTCCTGGACTGGGCAGTAGCAGGGTGGTATTATTAGGCTGGGGAGGACCAAAATAAATGGCCCTTCCAACTCTGGTACTACTAGGCTGCTTCTGTTTGTTTTTTTAACCTCGCTGGTTATGGAAATAGGGGAAGCCCTACTCATTTTTTTTTTTAATCATTTTTAAAAAGAGAGTAGGGTTTCCCCCCTATTTCCAAAACCAACCAGGTTAAAAAACTAACAAAAAAAAAACAGCAGCAACTGCCTAAATGTACCAGGGTGGGAAGAGGACACTTATTTTGGCCTTCCCCAGCCTAATACCAGCCTGACACCACCCAATCCAGGAGCACCAATTGTGACACTCCGGAACTTCTAGTACCCAGTTCTTCCCAGTACCCCTGGTGCGGTGGGTACTAGGGTAATGATGGGGGGGTTAGTGTTGGCCATTTTATACCGGCTAACACTAACCTCTGACTTAGTAATAGATGCCGTCTAACAGAGAGCTTTCACTATTAAGCCTGTAAAGTAAATAAAAAAAAAAATAAACACAAGACACAATTGAAAAAAAATGTTTTATTCGCAAACTAACAGGCCCATATCCCTCATTGACCATTTTAGAAAAAAAAACACCAAAATGCTGGTGATCAATGTAGTCCACCAGATGCGACATAATCCTCTGGACACCAATATCGGAAAAACAAGAGGGGAAACAAACAAACAAAGTCTGGCACACAAGGGGTTGAGTAAGGATGCAATATAGCTACATTTAACCCCCTGGGGGCAGGGGGTTAAGTGCCCCTTGCTGGGATGGGTGCAGTGCGAGAGGGAGGGGGGCAGGGTCCATACTCACCTCCACATCTTCCTTCTTTACCAGAACCCAGCACATTTAGCATGAAGTGTACCGGGCTCTGGCTCTTTAAATCTGCTATCAACCAATCAGCAGTTGAGGTGTGACATCGCCCCAAACGCTGAGTGGCTAAGCTGACATTGCACAAGTGTCTACTCAGCCAATCAGTAGCCGATCCAGCCTGAGCCCCTAATTGGCTAAAGGTAGATAGAAGATTGGCTGTCCTGACAGCTGATGAAGCATGTCCTTACTGTACCATTGATGCATGCTGCACTTGAATAAATAAGCATAATTCATCTGTTGATTGCGGGGCTCTTCTATCTACCCGCTGCTGGACCTTTCCACCACGTGCACCACCAGCCATTTGGAGTGCCATCCATTCCACCAATACCACACTGATTGGCTGAGGACCGGGAGAAGACCGAAATTCGGGGGTAAGGTAACCCTTCCCAACTCTGTGTGCAGGGTCTGGCGTCTGCATGTGCCATAATGGCGTTTTTTTCTGGCATTTGAAAGCCAGAAAAGTGCCACAAAAATATAACAAATGTGAGTACACCCTTACATACAACTTTCTGGTAAAATGTGTTACCCAAAAACATAATTTGGCTTCTAACTTTTAGACTTTGATGCCAAGGACATTTACAATTTTTATTTTATCTAAAATGTATGCTCACACTGGGTATTCAGACAAAAGGTTAAAAATAAATACTACAGAAGCATTGAGCATTACTTACGTATGTGCTCCAGATCTGAAACCACCAAAAATGGCCCATATTTACTAAAACTTGGAAGCTAAGACAGGTACAGGTTTTATTTTACCTGAGTACTGAAAGCAGAGTGCCAATTGGGTGCAACAGGCAGCTAAGTGGTTTTGCCTAAGTTCTAAGTAAAACTGGCGCTATGTGTATCTTCCTACCTTGTTTCCCTGAAAATAAGACAGTGTTTGATCTCTTTATTTTTGTGGTTGCAAGTATTGGGACACAAATAGGGAAATACCAGGGTGGCCCCCTTTGTGTCAAACTCATTTGCGAGTTTTGGGACATGACAAGGGATTACCAAAGCCAGGCATCCACCCAGACAGGTGTTTTGGGGTATTGCCTCATCATAAGTGTGGAGTAGGATTCTGGCTAACGGGGGCAATGAAAAGTAGACAAAATAAAACAACAAATCACTAAGCTTAGGGAAATCAGCAAAAAAATCTGATGGAGTACTGATTCAAGAGTCTTCATTGATACTTTGTCCCCTATACAATTTGAATATGCAAGAATATGTTCCCAAAGATGCAATAGGTCTTATTTCTTTATGAAGAAGAATTCACATGTCAGATGCACAGCAGGGACAGAGCGTACAGTATGGCGGCTTCCGGCCACCAGGGGGAGCTCACCACATAACACTCATGCAGCACAGCAGGGGCACCGTACGATATGGCGGCAGGTGATGGGATAACGGCGGACTGTATGCAGCTCCACCCCTGGCCATAGGCGACAAAATGGATGGCAGCATGCGACAGGCCTCTTGATGCCTTGCCTGCACATTTACAAGTGACGGCCAACATTGGGGTTGAAGGCAGGTGACTGTCTTCATGTCCTGCACGCAGCTGCTCTGCAACGGATCGTTAGGGGAAGGGACAACAGCGGCAGGCTATAAAGAATCATAGCTGCATGCCCTGGTATTCTATTCAGCTTCCAAACAAAAATTTAGCTAGGTCTTACTTTTGGGGGAGGCCTTATATTTAGCAATTCAGAAAAACCTCTACTAGGTCATATTTTCAGGGGATGTCTTATTTTCATGGAAACAGGGTGTCAGTATCACTGCGTTATTCCCCACCTGTCATCTCCTCTGCCTGTGGCATCCTGCATCACAAGGCAGCATGGTGTAAACACATTTGATTCTTCCTTAACCCTTAGAGGACCCGGCCAATTTAAATTTTTGCATTTTCGTTTTTCCCTCCTTGTGCTTAAAAGGCCAAAGCACTTGCATTTTTTTACCTAGAAACCCACATGAGCCCTTATTTTTTGCGCCACTAATTGTACTGCAATGACAGGCTGAATTTTTTCATTAAGTACACTGCAAAACCAGAAAAAAATTCAAAGTGTGGTGAAATTGATAAAAAAAAACGCATTTCTTTTATTTGTTTTTTTTTTGTTTTTACAAAGTTCGCTCTGGGGTAAAAATGACTTGTTATATATGTTCCTCAAGTCATTACGATTACAACAATATATAACATGTATAACTTTCATTGTATCTGATGGCCTGTAAAAAATTCAAACCATTGTTAACAAATTTATGTTCCTAAAAAATGCTCCATTCCCAGGCTTATAGCGCTTTTATCCTTTGGTCTATGGGGCTGTGTCAGGTGTCATTCTTTGCGCCATGATGTGATCTTTCTATCAGTACCTTGATTACACATATGCGACTTTTTGATCTTTTATTACAATTTTTCTGGATTTGATGCGACCAAAAATGCGCAATTTTGCACTTTGGGATTTTTTTGTGCTGACGCCGTTTACCGTGCGAGATCAGTAATGTGATTAATTAATAGTTCGGGCGATTACGCACGCGGCGATAGCAAACATGTTTGTTTATTTATTTGTTTATTTTTATTTATAACATGGGAAAAGGGGGGTGATTCTGACTTTTATTAGGGGAGGGGGCTTTTTACTAATAACCACACTTTTATTTTAACTTTTATGGTGTGTTCACACCTACAGGATCTGCAGCTGATTTTCTGCAGCAGATTTCATTTAAATAACTGAACACAGCATTAAATCTGCTGCAGATCCTGTAGGTGTGAACGCTCCCTTACAATTATACTAGAAGCCCCCCGGAAGCAATCGAGTGCCGAGCCGGGATCAGCGCCATTATGGCGCTGACCCCGGAAGGGGTAAGATGTGTGGATCGCTCCTCCGGGACAATGTACGGGTACGTCCAGGGTCGCCTAAGGGCTAAAGTGTCACTGTCGTGATTTTTTTTTTTTTTTTTTGCAGGAATCAATAGTCCAGGCAATTTTAAGAAACTTTGTAATTGGGTTTATTAGCAGAAAAATGAATTTTTATCATGAAAAAGCAGTTTGAAGCTCTCCCCCTGTCTTCATTGTTCTCCTATGGAGAGAGGGAAAAGAGACACCAAAATAGAACAACAAAGAGTTATTTAAAAGCTACATTACCCTCTGTCCTCTCTCCTCTGATGTCAGCACTGACCTCTCTGACCTCTGAATTGCACTCTGAATAGCTTCCCTGCTTAGGAATCCTTTGTTCTCTGTTTTCTGCTGCCGACATTTCTCTTCCGTCTCTTCCCCCCCCCCTCTCCCCTCTTCATAGAACAGACAGGATGCATCTGATTGAGATTTTCTGATTCTGAGCAGTGGATGACAGAAAGGAGAGGAGGGGGGGACCTGGGAAAAGGCTTTTTAAATGCAGATAATGGCATATTTGCCTAATAAACCCAATTACAAAGTTTCTTAAAATCTCCTGGACTATTGATTTCTGCAAGATAAAAAATTCATGACAGTGACTCTTTAACCCTTTGAGGACCAGGCCCAAAATGACCCAGTGGACCACGCAAATTTTGATCTTAGTGTTTCCGTTTTTCCCTCCTCCCCTTCTAAGAGCTCTAGCACTCTCAGTTTTTTATCTACAGGGCCATGTAAGGGCTTATTTGTTACAGGAATAGTTGGACTGTGTAATGGCGTCATTCATTTTACCATAACATGTATGATGGAATTCCAAATATATTATTTATGAAGATATAAATTGGTGAAATTGCAAAAAAGAATGCAATATGGTAACGTTTGGGGGGTTCCTGTGTCTACGTAATGCACTATATGGTAAAAGCGACATGATACTATTATTCTATAGGTCAGTCCGAACACAACCATATGCAGGTTTACACAGATTCTCTAATGTTATAAATTTTTTTAAATTAAATCCTTTTTTTTGGCAATTAATTATAAATAAAATGGGCCTATTGTGACACTTATAACTGTTTTATTTTTTCACCTACGGGGCTGTATGGGGTGTCGTTTTTTCCGCCATGATCTCTAGTTTTTATTAATACCATATTTGTGAAGATCGGACGTTTTGATCACTTTTTAGTATTTTTTTTATATATAATGTAACATAAAATCCGCGCACTTTTTTCCCTCTTTCCCCTCCGCGCACTTTTTTCCCTCTTTCCCCCCCACCTGCCCCCACCTGCTATGAAGCACGCTCTGCTCCGGAGCACGCTTCATAGCGGGAGAAACACCCAGGGCGTACAGTTACGCCCTAGGTCGTCTGGGGACAGACTTCCATGGCGTAACTATACGCCCTGGGTCGTCTAGGGGTTAAATTTACCAATAAAGACATATGTGTATATGACAGGATGAAAAGTAGATAGTGATGTACACTGTAGAGGCTGGTCAGAGGTGATGAGGCGATGGCATCCAGCAAAGGTACCCTGAAGCCACCGCTAATATAGTGTTATCACCAATATTACCAAGAATTTCTGTGATGAAACAAAATGTCACAAATTTCCCATTAAAATCATTGTGGTTCAGATTTTAAAGTGACTGTACCACCAGGCCCAGGCTGAAGCACTTGAGCCGACCCACCCTTAGGGCTCGTTCACACAGAGCAAAAGCAGCTGAATTTCTGCGCTGAATCAGCGCTGAAATTTTAGCTGTTAAAATAGGTGCAGAGCTAATTTCCATTGTGTTGAATGGAAATTCTGCTCTGCAGTTCACACGGTGGAATTTCCGCACTGAACTAATCCGCTTTCCGCCAGAAGAATGAACATGTTCATTCTTCCGCTAGCGGAAGCCTATACAAATCAATGGGGCTCTGATTTTCTGTTGCAGCGCGGAATACAAGCGGAAATTACGCACGGAATCAGCGCGGAAATGGGGAAAAAAGGGGGGGAGGAGGATTCTAGTATATATTCTGGTATAGTCTAGTTTACTCGCCAAATACTCGCTGAATTTCAGCGCTAAATGCATGCGGATTCAGCGCGGATTCCTCGAGTATTCCGCGCTGAATTTGTCAAGAGCTGATTACGAGCTGAACACTTTCCTAGCGGAATATGCAGGGATTCTGCTTACATTCTGCTTATATTCTGCTCGGAATTTAGAGTCAGTTGATTTCAGCCGGAAATATTTCCTCGCGTAATCCGCCCCTTTTGCTCTGTGTGAACGTAGCCTTAGTGGGAAAAAAGCCTAGCCCCTCTATGATAGGGTTCCATTGATTCTAATGGAGTCACATCATGGAGAGGCTGGAGTTTCTTTCCACTAAGGGTGGGTCGGCCCGCCTCCAGTGCTTCAGCCTGGGCCTGGTGGTACAGTCACTTTAAAGTGCACCTGTCATAACAGCTACTGGGAATCAGAGGTGAATTCTTGAGATGAGCGAATCGCTTCCTTAGCTCGGCAGCCAGCTTTTATATTCTGTGCCACTCCTCTTCTGGTGCCTGGAAAAGATGGATCCTGTCGTGGGAAACTTCTCCCAGTTTCCCAGGACTGGATCTAGCTTTTCCCGGCACCCAGAGTGACACAGACTTCAAAGGCAGCAAACTGATAAGCCGACTGCCCAGCTAACAGAGCGATTTGCTTCTATTTTCACAGTAAATTCCACTTAGTCCCCAGAAGTTCTGGTCTCCTAGGCTATCGTAATATGTGCGACATTACATTATAGTGTTGGTATGTTCGTAGCCATAGAAACCCAAAGTGGAAAGGTTTTGCACAGTGCGTTACATTTTTTGCATCCTTCATGAAGCACTTTGTGTTATTTTCTAAAATTTTCATTCAGAGGGGGTGTAGTTAAAGTTAGCTACTTTCTTGACCAGATTTATCATGCACAATTTTTTTTGTTTTACACCAAAAAATGGTGTGCAGATTCATCAAAGCCTGTGCGCCTAATGATACATTTCTAGCAAGGTCTGTAAGTTTTTGTGCAGTATGTAAAAAGTGCACAAGCACCAAAAGAAAAAGGAAAAAAAGCGCCAATAAATAGGCCACTAGATCAGGGAAAGTGTCAGCTTGTTCTGATAGAAGGCTGGGGAAGAGCAGGACACACTTTTTGTAATGATGCAGCAGAGCCCTAAACCATCCCTACCTAGTGGTGACCCTGCTCTCTGCTGATGGGGACCACAGACACCCAGCAGGTACTGATGAGGGCCTTGCACACACCCAGCAGGTAGGGAGGGGGACAGCACCTGACAGGTGAGGGAGGAGGAGGTCAGGGGGCAGCACCTGACAGGTGAGAGGAGGGGGCAGGGGGCAGCACCTGAAAGGTGAGAGGAGGAGGAGGGGGCAGCACCTGACAGGTGAGAGGAGGAGGGGGCAGGGGGCAGCACCTGACAGGTGAGAGGAGGAGGGGGCAGGGGGCAGCACCTGACAAGTGAGAGGAGGAGGGGGCAGGGGGGCTGCACCTGACAGGTGAGAGGAGGAGGAGGAGGGGCTGCACCTGACAGGTGAGAGGAGGAGGAGGAGGGGGCGGCACCTGACAGGTGAGAGGAGGAGGAGGAGGGGGCAGGGGGCGGCACCTGACAGGTGAGAGGAGGAGGAGGAGGGGGCAGGGGGCGGCACCTGACAGGTGAGAGGAGGAGGAGGAGGGGGCAGGGGGCGGCACCTGACAGGTGAGAGGAGGAGGAGGAGGAGGGCAGGGGGCGGCACCTGACAGGTGAGAGGAGGAGGAGGAGGGCAGGGGGCGGCACCTGACAGGTGAGAGGAGGAGGAGGGGGCAGGAGGCGGGACCTGACAGGTGAGAGGAGGAGGAGGAGGGGGCGGCACCTGACAGGTGAGAGGAGGAGGAGGAGGCGGCACCTGACAGGTGAGAGGAGGAGGAGGAGGGGCAGCACCTGACAGGTGAGAGGAGGAGGAGGAGGGGCAGCACCTGACAGGTGTCACAGCCATGGCAGCCCTGTACTCACCGGGACAGCACGGCCACCTTCTGCTCCAGCATGAGCTCCAGCTTCTGGGCCTGCTTGGACAGCCAGTGGTCGGCGCCATGGAGCTGGTAGCATCCCTCCAGCATAGTCCTGAAGTCAGACACAAAGTCCTCTATAGCGCGGTACTGGCCCGAGGAAAACTTCTCCTCTATCTTCAGCAGAGACATGGTGGGCGCCGCATCCTTCCCGACAGGTGTGCGCGCCCCGGGCGCCGTCCCCATCCCATCCCCCTCTGCGGTACGAGGCTGCTGGACACCGTCACCTGGAGCCGCCTCATCGCCCGCTGCAGCCCCGGCAGCTGTCACACTGCTGGGCACCTGCTCCGCACACTCTGGGGACGTCCCCCTGTCCTCCGGTAACGGTGACACAGCGACACTCGGTACCGCCGCCATACCAGAGTCCCTGACACTGTGTCCCGCACTCGTTCATACCTCCCGTGGTCACCGCGGGAGCCGGTACAGTGCAGCTAAGCCTGGTCACTGACTGTGGGTTACGGTGTACCGGAAGCACTGAGGAGAACAGCAAAACACTTCCCTGCTGCCTGGGCCCCGCCCACCGTAAGACTGGCTGCTCACTGGGAATGTCAGGCTTGTGACCAATCACAGGGCCTCGTACTCCCGGCACCTAAACCTCGATAAGAGGCGGGTGCTGATTGGCTGCAGAGACAGATGTGTAGCGGCAGTAAGCAGCTGTGTGGCTCCAATAATATGGAATGACAATGACCGATCTGTAATCTGTCTTTACTTGTTATTCCTCATAACTATAGGACAAGTGGCTGAAGTTGGTTTCTTATTCAGAGGATTTTTCTTTTTCCTGTTTTAGCTATTATTCTTACAGAAAATGTATAATATTCATAACCTGCCTGTAAGTGAGGAGCCCTGAGGGGATTGGTGATAAACATGGCCAAAAGGAGCCCACGGTTGGCATAAAAATGGGCATCGAAGTGAAAACACAAAATTTTGATTTAAAAATAAAATTGAGTTTGGGCCAATTATGTCACACTGCGTCCATACAGAGAGGGATGGCCCGCATCACATCCGAGAGAGTCCAGCCTGGCCCAAAGTGGTTCTGGGTATAAAAACTGCCATCAAAGTGGGCAGACGGGCAGTTTTTCCTAATCTGAATAAATAACGGGTGTTTTGAAAGGGTTAAATGAGTGTGGGCCCGGGAGAATCAGTATAAAATAATGCTCCATTGGTACCATACGCCGGAATTACTAAACCGTCTCTATCCAGACGCGCCGTCTGAATGCTGGCGTTGCTCTAATGTGACGGGTACTCTCCCGCACATTTTCTGGGATTGTGAGAAGCTTCGTCCCTACTGGGAAGGAGTTCAGGGCCTTGTGGCGACTATTATAGGTAAATTAGTTCCTTTAGACCCTCTAACGTATCTCCTAAACCTCACACACGAAGCATTCGGCCAGGCTATTTCTCCATATATTGACTGCAGCTAAGTCTTTGTTAGCTAAATACTGGAGTCAGGGGCTGATCCCCTCGTCTCTGGAGCTCATTAATAGGATTCAAGAGGTTCGGAGGATGGAATTCCTCAGAGCCTCCCAGGAGAATAGAATAGAGAACTTTAGGAAAATATGGGACATGTGGGACAAGTATTATGACGTGCCCTCTACCAGTTCGGCCTCTCATCCGTAGGTTCCTACTTATACACAGGCTCGGACTGGGCCACCGGGGGGCCGGGGAAACCCCCGGTGGGCCCCGAGCTGGAGTGGGCCCCCTGCTCCTAGGGGGTCGGGGGCCGCACCTCCCTTTTTAACTGGAAGCGATCGCAACAATCGCTTCCAGTTAAATGTAAGGAAGTGTTTTGCCCTGTCAATCACTCTTGTGACCGCAAGCAGAGATTTGCTTGCGATCACAAGAGTGTCGCAAGCTCCGTTGCGAAGTCCCGGCAGCGCCATCACTGACCTCAGTGTGCGCCGCGGCGGCTAGGACTTCCGGGTCATGGAGCGCACACCGGAAGTCCCAGCCACCGCAGCGCACTTTAAGCTCAGTGATGGCGCTGCCGGGACTTCACATCGGAGCTGCTGATCTGGAGGAGGCCGGCGTCCGACGGGGAATCGTGTGGTTAGGTGAGTTGTCTTGTGTTTTTTTTTATTTTTATCAGAGGGGGCAAGATAAGGGGGGGCTATATACAGGGGGAGGACAACAGAAAGGGGTCTGTATACAGGGGGAGAACAACAGAAGGAGGTCTGTATACAGGGGAGGACAACAGAAGGAGGTCTGTATACAGGGAAGGACAACATAAGGGGGGTATATACAGGGAAGGACAACATAAGGGGGGCTGTATACAGGGAAGGACAACATAAGGGGGGCTATATACAGGGAAGGACAACATAAGGGGGGCTATATACAGGGGGAGGACAACATAAGGGGGTATATACAGGGGAAGGACAACATAAGGGGCTGTATACAGGGAAGGACAACATAAGGGGGGTATATACAGGGGAGGACAACATAAGGGGCTGTATACAGGGAAGGACAACATAAGGGGGGCTGTATACAGGGGAAGGACAACATAAGGGGGGCTATATACAGGGGGAGGACAACATAAGGGGGTATATACAGGGGAAGGACAACATAAGGGGCTGTATACAGGGAAGGACAACATAAGGGGGGTATATACAGGGAAGGACAACATAAGGGGCTGTATACAGGGAAGGACAACATAAGGGGGGTTGTATACAGGGGAAGGACAACATAAGGGGGGCTATATACAGGGGGAGGACAACATAAGGGGGTATATACAGGGGGAGGACAATATAAGGGGGGCTGTATACAGGGGAAGGACAACAAGGGGGGCTATATACAGGGGGGAGGACAACATAAAGGGGCTATATACAGGGGGAGGACAATAAAAGGGGGGCTATATACAGGGGGAGGACAATATAAGGGGGGCTATATACAGGGGGAGGACAACAGAAAGGGGTCTGTATACAGGGGGAGAACAACAGAAGGAGGTCTGTATACAGGGGAGGACAACAGAAGGAGGTCTGTATACAGGGAAGGACAACATAAGGGGGGTATATACAGGGAAGGACAACATAAGGGGGGCTGTATACAGGGAAGGACAACATAAGGGGGGCTATATACAGGGAAGGACAACATAAGGGGGGCTATATACAGGGGGAGGACAACATAAGGGGGTATATACAGGGGAAGGACAACATAAGGGGCTGTATACAGGGAAGGACAACATAAGGGGGGTATATACAGGGAAGGACAACATAAGGGGCTGTATACAGGGAAGGACAACATAAGGGGGGCTGTATACAGGGGAAGGACAACATAAGGGGGGCTATATACAGGGGGAGGACAACATAAGGGGGTATATACAGGGGAAGGACAACATAAGGGGCTGTATACAGGGAAGGACAACATAAGGGGGGTATATACAGGGAAGGACAACATAAGGGGCTGTATACAGGGAAGGACAACATAAGGGGGGTTGTATACAGGGGAAGGACAACATAAGGGGGGCTATATACAGGGGGAGGACAACATAAGGGGGTATATACAGGGGGAGGACAATATAAGGGGGGCTGTATACAGGGGAAGGACAACAAGGGGGGCTATATATAGGGGGGAGGACAACATAAAGGGGCTATATACAGGGGGAGGACAATAAAAGGGGGGCTATATACAGGGGGAGGACAATATAAGGGGGGCTATATACAGGGGGAGGACAACATAAGGGGGGCTGTATACAGGGGGAGGACAACATAAGGGGCTATATACAGGGGGAGGACAACATAAGGGGGGCTGTATACAGGGGGGAGGACAACATAAGGGGCTGTATACAGGGAAGGACAACATAAGGGGCTATATACAGGGGAAGGACAACATAAGGGGGGCTGTATACAGGGAAGGACAACATAAGGGGGGCTGTATACAGGGAAGGACAACATAAGGGGCTATATACAGGGGAGGACAACATAAGGGGGGCTGTATACAGGGAAGGACAACATAAGGGGCTGTATACAGGGAAGGACAACATAAGGGGCTATATACAGGGGGAGGACAACATAAGGGGGGTATATACAGGGGAAGGACAACATAAGGGGGGTATATACAGGGAAGGACAACATAAGGGGGGGCTATATACAGGGGAAGGACAACATAAGGGGCTATAAACAGGGGAAGGACAACATAAGGGGCTATAAACGGGAAGGACAACATAAGGGGCTATATACAGGGAAGGACAATATAAGGGGCTGTATACAGGGAAGGACAATATAAGGGGCTATATACAGGAAAGGACAACATAAGGGGCTATATACAGGAAAGGACAACATAAGGGGCTATATACAGGAAAGGACAACATAAGGGGCTATATACAGGAAAGGACAACATAAGGGGCTATATACAGGAAAGGACAACATAAGGGGTCTGTATACAGGGAAGGACAATATAAGGGGGCTGTATACAGGAAATGACAACATAAGGGGGCTGTATACAGGAAAGGACAACATAAGGGGGGGCTATATACAGGGGAAGGACAACATAAGGGGCTATATACAGGGGAAGGAAAAGATAAGGAGGCTATATGGGGCAAGGACAACCTAAGGGGGCTATTAGGGGGAATAGACAACATAAGGGGGTATATGGGGGGTAGGGATGGACAACATAAGGGGGCTATCTATATGGGGGGATGGATAACACAAGCGGGCCAGTTATAAGGGGGATAACACAGGGAGCCATCTATAAGGGACACTGGATGGGGGCAATTTATAAGGAGGACAACACTGAGGAGGCATCTATAAAGGGCACTACACAGAGGGGGACAACAATGGGGGCATCTATAAGGGTAACTATACTGGGTGCGGTCTGTATACAATAGGGCATGCACAGAGGGGGGCATCTACTTTAGTGGACTACACAGAGGGGTCATCTATAAGGGGACTACACAGAGGGGGCCATATACTATAGGGCATGAATGGGGAACCTTGGCTCTCCAGCTATTGCAAAACTACAGCTTTAGCTGTGGCTGTGCAGGCTTGATGGGAGTTGTAGTTTTGCAACAGCTGGAGAGCCGAGGTTCCCTACCCCTGATATAGGGAATGCACAGAGGTTGTCATCTACTGTAAGGGGATTACACAGAGGGGGATCTCTACTATGGAGAACTGAACAAGGGGCCATCTACAAGGTGTGTACACTATAATATATATATATATATATATATACGCTACAAATAGTCAGGGCTAACCACTAAGAGAAGGTGTAAAGGGGACAGTACAGATGTGCAGTGTGTAGAGAGATGAGGATGGTGACAGAGCGAGGAGCCTAATATATTTCTCTGGCAGATTCTGTGGATTCGTGGCTTGGAGAAGTTCTCATAACGGCCCAGGGCAGATGGAGAAGAAGATGAAAAGGGAAGAACTCCGATCAGAGAAGACGTCCCCTGCGAGTCACTAAATCTATGTGCACTGTAAAGTATATGGTGTAGAGCTGGGGCCACCTCTGTATGACTGTATGAGGGGATATTGATCTTTTGTTCAGAGGATTTTATTCAGTAGCAGCGGTGGTGTTAGTCAGTATGTGGTGGTGTTAGTCTGTATGTGGTGGTGTTAGTCAGTATGTGGTGGTGTTATTTGTTACTTGTAATCTGGTGCGGTGTTCATTGGTCTTAGTATACCAGATTTGGTCACTAACAATATAGTAGCAATGGTTGTGGTGTGGCGGTAATATTTCCCCCTTGTGTACTGGTAATATTGGTATACTGGATTTGGTCAGTAACAGTATAGCGGTAATATGTATGGTGATACTATTTCCCTCCTGTATACTGGTTTATTGGTAATATCGGTCTTGATAGACAGGATTTGGTCAGTTACTATATAGCGGTAATATGTGTGGGGATATTTGCTCTTTGTATACTGGTGTTATTGGTAGCTGTATGACTTGTATCTAAGTATACAGCGTTATCATACAAAAAAATTGTCTTATAGCCTAATTACACGGGCCAATAATCGGTAACAAGTGCTCCTAGGAAGTCTAATCAGCCGATGATCGGCCCATGTAAAAGTGCCAGAGATTGGCTGACATGCAAGCAAATGCCCCATAGTCGGCTGATTTGATCTTTTGTGCGGCTAAGATCATTGCTGTCGGCTGCACATCATTTGCCCTGCTGATTAGCAATCATTTGCAGCCCTACATTGCCCCATATCACCCCGTGTTAAAGTACCCTTATTAATGTTACCATAGATAAGTATGGTGGCAGAAGGGTGGGCCCCAAGAATGATTTCCCCTGGTGGGCCCAAGCACTCCAGTCCGACACTGCTTATACATTTACCCCCTATGCCCCCTGTGTTTCCCTTGTCTAGTCCTGGTCTTTGTCTTGTCTCCCATTGTCTTCTATGTTAGTTCAATGATTACTTATATGCTTATGTTTTTGTTTTTTTCCTAATATATTGGACTGTAATATTCAAAGGTGATCTGGGAATTGATTTCCTAACTTGCCCACTGTACAACGTTGTTGTGTTTACTGTTCATAGTCTGGAACTGTTATTTCTTGTCCGATTCTTGCATATGTGCTTCTGTCTTTTTGGTTTTATTGGAAAAAAGTATGAAAAATAAACAATTATAAAAAAAAAAATGTGTGGGACACTGATCTCACACTGATAATACGGAGAAAGGGATGTGTCACAACCAGTGTCAATAGCGCTGTGTCACGGCTGTTTATAATGATCATGGACATTAATGTTTATGATCAATATAAACAACCGTGACACAGAGCTATCCATGAATTATAGTGAAAATGTTAATAGATGTTTCATTTCTTTCACATTCAGTGTTAAAAAATGTTAGGCTGGGTTTACACGGAACGATTATCATTCGAATTTTTGCAATAACGATGGCATTTGAGCGATAATCGTTCCGTGTAAAAACACAGCAAACGATCAAGCGATGAGCAAAAAATCGTTCATTTTGATCTTTGAACATGTTCTCAAATCGTCGTTCGCTAAAAATTCACAGATTGCTTTGTGTAAACAGTCTTTCAAAGATTCACCCTATGTGAAAGATGGGCTTAAACGATCTTAAAAACTATTTCAATAACGATATTTCTTACAAATCTTCTAACGATTTTTCTCCGTCTAAACGCTGATTGTTATAAAAACCAAATCGTTGCTTCAAAATCGTTAATCGTTCGATTGGGTGAATTATCGTTCTGTGTAAACCCAGCATTAGTTTTCATTTAATTCCATGCAGGGCATCCCTCTCTGCATATTATCAGTGTAAGATCAGTGGCCCTCATTTAACCCTTTGGAAACACCTGTTACTTATTCAAATTAGGACAAAATTCCTATCTGCCCACTTTAATGCCAGTTTTTACACCCAGAACCACTTTGGACCAGGCTGGACTCTCTTGGATGTGATGCGGGGCATCCTTCTCTGTGTGTATGCAGAGAAGGATGCCCTGCATCCCTCTCTGTATGGACGCAGTGTGACATCATTGGCCCAAAGTCAATTTTATTTTTAAATCATAATTTTGTGTTTTCACTTTGATTTTTATGCAAACCATGTGCTCCTTTTGGCCATTTTTATCACCAATCCCCTCAGGGCAGTTCACTTATGAATATTATGAAGTTTCTGTAAGAATAATAGCTAAAACAGGAAAAAGAAAAATTCTCTGAATAAGAAACTAACTTCAGCCTCGTCTATAGGATACTGTGAAACTAGCAATTATTATGTAGGTGCCAGTCATACCTTGGCATTTATAAACCAAAAAATACCAACTCAGTTAAAAAAGTGGGTTAACCCCTTCAAAGGGAAGAACTTGAACAAGTACACTTACCCTTCCCGG
The DNA here is from genome assembly GCF_027789765.1 of Dendropsophus ebraccatus. Lineage (NCBI taxonomy): Eukaryota > Metazoa > Chordata > Amphibia > Anura > Hylidae > Dendropsophus > Dendropsophus ebraccatus. The sequence continues at coordinate 65,139,541 of NC_091456.1, forward strand.
TGCCTCCATTGCTCCACTCCTGGGTCTCGCTGAGGGCCGCCAGCTGTTATTTTCATCCAGCTTTCGGGTGTGGAATCCAGCTGCAACGCCACAACCCGGCTTAACAATGGCTTACTCGGCCAGTAAGTGACTGGGGCGGTATCCAGTCACTGATTGGTTGAATGCACGGGCGTTAATCAGAATTCAATCCAAGAACCCAAGGCAGAATCAACCCATGTTCACACATATACAGAATCCTGGCTGCACCGCCTGTAACGAAGGACGCTGCTGGGGTGTGCCTCAGAGAGGAGCAGTACAGTGGCTGCTTACAGTTCTGAAGGTGAAAAGATATGGCCTTTTAAACACGAGGAGCAAAGAACAAAAGTAAAAAAAATTGTCTTGGTCACTAAGGGTATGTTCACACTGAGTAAATCAGGCAAAATTCCAGAATTTCAAAATGTCACTTCTTTCAGCAGAGGATGGCGGAGGCACGCGCTCTCCCATAAACAGGCTATGGCACACTGAGACAGGCAGGATTCCGCCTGATTTACTCAGTGTGAACATACTCTAAGAGAAGGGCAGGCCTTAGGGTGGCTGCCGCCCTGTGCGAAACCATTTTCTGCAACAAGGTATCTGTTCTTTTCCAATTTAAGACAACCCTATTAAAGGAGTACTCCTGGATTCAAAAAAACATGGTTACTATCTTTCATAAACAGCTTCATCCCAGTCCTCAGGTTGTGTGTGGTATTACAACCCAGTTCCATTGATGTGAATAGAGACAAACTGTAATACCACATACAACTAAAAAAATAATAATACATTAACATAAGACAATACTCAACACTCACAGGGGGCGTCTTCTCTGCATGAATTGCAGGTGATGTTTTTGCAGGCACTTTTTCTTGTCTTCTGGTTTAAACATCATGGAGACTTCTCCTGGTGACGCCTCATGCTCGCAGAATCTGCCAGAGAAACATTTTAGGCTTTTCTATGCTGCAGCATCATCCTCATCTCTATACAAATCCTTATCTGTATCGCTTCACACAGTAACAGAGACTCCTCTGTGCCCCCATATAAGCAGTATGCCCAATACATGCTTCCAAATAGTAGTCAGGCCGCTCTGTGCCCCATATAAGCAGTATGCCCAATACATGCCTCCAAATAGTAGTCAGGCAGCTCTGTGCCCCCATATAAGCAGTATGCCCAATACATGCTTCCAAATAGTAGTCAGGCCGCTCTGTGCCCCATATAAGCAGTATGCCCAATACATGCTTCCAAATAGTAGTCAGGCCGCTCTGTGCCCCATATAAGCAGTATGCCCAATACATGCTTCCAAATAGTAGTCAGGCCGCTCTGTGCCCCATATAAGCAGTATTCCCAATACACGCTACCAAATAGTAGTCAGGCCGCTCTGTGCCCCATATAAGCAGTATGCCCAATACATGCTTCCAAATAGTAGTCAGGCCGCTCTGTGCCCCATATAAGCAGTATGCCCAATACATGCTTCCAAATAGTAGTCAGGCCGCTCTGTGCCCCATATAAGCAGTATGCCCAATACATGCTTCCAAACAGTAGTCAGGCAGCTCTGTACCCCCATTTTGTATATTAGATAAGGCCACTTACAGTATATGTCACCAGAATGTTGTAGTGAGAGCGGCCCCTTGAGATAGATAGATCATAGAGAGGGAATTGGGAATAGGGAGTTGTAGTAAGGTAGATGTAGGTCGGTAGTTGTCTCCCTCATGCCCTTTCCTCTCCCCTTATCTCATGCTGGTAGTTGCCCCACTCCCCTCTCCTCTCCCCATCCCATGTAGGCACACACAAACAGAAACTAACTCACCTGGCTCCAGGCCGCGCATCTCCTCTCCCCAGCTCAGCGGGCAGCGCGCTCCCGTGACGTCACTTATCCATCAGGACGTCGGAGACAGCGGCCTCTTGTGGCCGCAGGCGGCACAACAGTGACTGACAGAGTGGGAGTCAATGGCTCCCGCTCAGTCAGTGAGGGGGGCACCGCGTCGTTTAACTGTGAATGCTCATTATGAGCCTAACAGTTACAGGGCCAGAGCAGGTCTTGGGGTGCCAGGCACCTGCCCTCTGTAGTGGATAAATGAATAGTGGGGCATCCATCCTCGTTGTTCACCAGGTTGCACAGGTCGCACACCCCAAAGGCCGGCCCTGCCTAAGAGGTTAAATCACCATGTTCTGACCATTATAACTTTTGTGTTTTTGTGTCTACAGAGCTGTTTGCCTGCTCATTTTTTGCACCATGATCAGTAGGTTTTTCTTTAGCATTTTGGTATAGATGGGACTACTTGATCACTTTTTGTGTTGTTGTTTTTCTTTGCCTACAACATTCACTGTGCTGGTTCAAAAACATTATATTTTAATAAGCCAGGTGATTCTGCATACCGAATATGTTTATGTATATTTTTGTTTGTATTCTTTTATTAAAAAAAAAAAAAAAAAAGAAGAAAAGTGAGGTAAATTAAAGAGGTTGGCCACTTTATAAGAAAATAGTTCAGTGTACAGTATTAGTAAGTGTACTCACTTTACTTACTGACAGCAGCTCCCTGTATCTCACAGAGCTAAAATCAGACTCCCCTCCTCCAGGCTGCCCTGCTCTGTGATGAGTCTGTCCATTAGATGGCCGACATGGCATGTGACCATCACCAAGTCCCGCAGCATCAGGAGGCTGATCTCGCTGCAGTGAGCCAAGGATGCGCAATCGGACCAATAAAATGCCAATCAGTTTTGACAGTGGCTAAATGGATGGACAAATGCTTCATGCCAGCTATTAGCTGCAGGGAGACACTGTGCATGGAGCAGACTCAAATCCTTAGCTTACTCTATACACTGTTGACGGCACCAGGACAAGCATGCTTGTCCTGTGTCGCCAACTGGCTGAAAAGTGTTAAAGGGGTAGTGCGGCGTTTAAAAATTATTCACTAAACAACACACATTACAAAGTTATATAACTTTGTAATGTGTGTTATGTAAGTGAATGACCCCCTTACCCGTGTCCCCCCAACCCCCGGAAGTGTGGTGCAGTATGCTCACCAGATTACTGTCGACCCGGCCGCCATCTTGGGTCGAATGACGTCATCTTCGGGAGGCCGGCTGGACCGCTCCAACCGTCCCTCATGCCGGCCCCCCTCTGCTACGTCATCAGCTGCTCAGCCGCGATTGGCTGAGCACAGTTATGTTTAGCCAATTGCCGCACTACCCCTTTAAGTGTTTTAACAAGTAACTCATTTACTTACAGAGACAAGTGGCAGGACTCGGTGGGTCATTCTTTTTACACTTCTTAATCATAAGGTGCTAGTAATACATAAAGATATTCAATTAATAGCTGTTTATATACCCCACAAAGGGAGCATCTACACTGGCCGAGGGACCTGTTGGCCTCACTGCTGCTCACACTGAGCAGAAATGAGTGCCTGCAATGTGTGGGCTGTGAACAGGTCGTGCACACAAAGGAATACATACAGCTACCCATGATGTTGACCATATATAAATCTAGAATCTAGGTGGTATGTTGTTTCTGTCTGCTGGTTTTGATTACCTTTTGTCTAAGTGTCTCTGCATGTTTTCCATGTTTTTACCTTGTCTGATTGGGAGAAGCCTGTGATTAGGTGACCCTCCGGAGGTTTTTTTTAACCCCTTTCCCTACAGAAAAGGTAAGTCTATGGCCGCATTCACAGGTTCCGTGTTCTGCACGGAACACAGGCCTGTAACGGACTCCCCGCCCGGGCAGCATCTGTGATAAGATGCTAGGGGCAGGGGAACTGTATGTATATGCACCGCGCTGTAATGACAGCGCCGTGCGGCTGCTTCATTACAGAGCCACGCATATGCTTACATCACAGATGATGCCCGGCCGGGGGGGGGGGGGGGGGGGGAGTCTGTTACAGGCATTCCACGTCCGTGTTCCTTGCAGAAGACGGAATGTGTGAATGCGGCCTATGTGTGTATTCATAAAGTATTTATGTGAGTCTGTATGTATTGTGCTTGTGTGTATGTGCAATGTATGTAAATATGTCCCATTGCCGGGTAGGCTAATTAAGCATTTCAACGCAGCTGGCAAACCTGACAGCTGCCTTAAAATGCTTTATACCTGATGTCCCTGGTGTGTACTGGGTCGGATCTCTTCTTGCGATGCGATCCGTTCTTCTGGCCGGGCCTGGCCTCAGTGTCGCACTGACGCTGATTTCGGCTTGGCAATACATTGCTCTGGCCTGCAGCAGGCCAAAGTAATGTATTACCGATCTAATGGATCATTGCTGTGTTTATACGCAGCATTGATCTCTATGAGAGATCAATGCTGTGTATATAGAAGTCCCCCAGGGGGACTTTTAGTTTATGTTAAAAAAAAAAAAGTAAACCAGTGTTTTTATTAATAAAAAGCCCCCTCCCCTAATAAAAGTCCAAATCACCCCCCTTTTCCCATTTTATAATATAAATAAACAAATAAACAAACATATTTGGTATCGCCGCGTGTGTAATCGCTCAAACTATTAAATGATTACATTCCTGATCTCGCACGGTAAATGGCGTAAGTGCAAAAAAAATCCAAATTGCTAAATTGTGCATTTTTGATCGCATCAAATCCAGAAAAAATGTAATAAAAGGTGATCAAAAAGTCGCATATGTGCAAACAAGGTACCGATAAAATGGTCAGATGTGAATAAATTTATTCGCAAATTGCTGTTTTACAAATAAAATATTCGCATCTGGCCACTTTCTGCCCCGTACGCCAGGGGGGCGGGGAGGGGGCAGAACAGGGGGTGCAGACTCAGAGTCTGCTCAATTCAGCATTTGTTTTGCTTAAAAATAGTCAGGAAACCTCCTCCAGCTCTTAGCTGGCATAGGTTTCCTGTAGCGCACGGGATTTATGTAGAGGCAGTACGCCTCTAGATAAATGTCCGTAGTCTCGGAGCAGCGGGGACATTTTAAAGTCCGGGGCAGAAAACGCCAGACTTAATAAATGTCCCCCTTAGTTTTTTTTTTAAAGGTTTAAAATTTTTTACCTCTTAAGGACACATGACGTAACCGTACGTCATGCGCCAGTAAGAGGTGTTCAGAGCGGGGCCGCGCACTTTTCCGGGTGCCCCTTGTAGCCGGGGACCGCGGGTATTAGTGGGCACGGTCCGATCGCTGTGCCCGCTAATACAGTAATCAGATGCAGCTGTCAAACATGACAGCTGCATCCGATTACCAGATGCAGCACTTCCCTGGTGTCTAGTGGGGGAGATCGCTTCTCCGGGACGTTGTCCCGGAGGAGCGATCTCCGTTACTGCTGCCGGCCAGGGACTGCTCCAAGATGGCGCCGTCCCCGGCTTGGCATTCGTTTGTTTTTGGCTGAGTGCCGATCTCATTGATCTTTACTGTATTACTATACAGCAAAGATCTCAATGAGAGATCAAAGTGTATATACTAGAAGTCCCCCAGGGGGGCTTCTAGTATATGTGTAAAAAAAATAAATAGTCGTATATGCGCAATCAAGGTACCGATAGAAAGAACACATCATGGCGCAAAAAAAGGCACCTGGCACAGCCCCATAGACCAAAGGATAAAAGCGCTATAAGCCTGGGAATAGAGCGATTTTAAGGAACGTATATTTGTTAACAATGGTTTGAATTTTTTACAGGCCATCAGATACAAGAAAAGTTATGCATATTATATATCGTTTTAATCGTAACGACTTGAGGAACATGCATAACAAGTCAGTTGTACCCCAGGGCGAATGGCGTAAAAACAAAATCCCCCCAAATAAAAGAAATGCGTTTTTTTTTTCAATTTCACCACACTTCGCAGTGTACTTTGTGCAAAAATTTAGCCTGTCATTGCAAAGTACAATTAGTGACGCAAAAAATAAGGGCTCATGTGGGTTTCTAGGTGGAAAAATGCAAGTGCTATGGCCTTTTAAACACAAGGAGGAAAAAACAAAAACGCAAAAACGAAAAGTGGCCCCGTCCTTTAAGCCTTCAAATAATATAAAAATTATGCAAGTTACATATCGTTGTAATCGTACTGATGTTAGGAACATCGATAACATGTCAGCTTTACCATAGTGAAATTCCATGTAATCAAAACAAATTACTTTTTTTTTAAAATTTGACAGCGCAAATGATTTTTTTCTGGTTTAGCAGCATATTTTATGGAAAAATAATGCGTGTCAAAGTACAATTGGTTTTGCAAAAAATAAGGGCTCATGTGGGTCTCTAGGTGAAAAAATGCAAGGGCTATGGCCTTTTTAACATAAAGTGAAAAAAGCAAAAGTGCAAAAAACGAAAATTGGCTTTGACCTTAAAGGGTTAATATGTATGTACAAGTAATGTGCACTCATTTGTAAGATTTTTTTTGTTTGTGTGTGTATCTATTTCCACGCAACAGGGAATTTTGTGATAAATTTGAAGGCTAACCAACAAATATGCATTGGATCTTATATTACTGAATATTGACTATTTGCAGCAGAAGATCCTCTCTACTGAGCAGCGGATTGAGCGGAGCGAGGATGCCCTAACAGGAGTCATAACAGCAAATGAACTCTTGAGGTACAAAGAAAAAACTAAATCTGTATGTGAAAAGCTCCAGCAGGAGCAAGAGGAACTTAAAGGACAACTCCGGCGAAAAATTTTTTTGGCTTATTTAACACACATTACAAAGTTATATAACTTTGTAATGTGGTTAAATACCTGGTCTGGCCCCCTTCCCCCACTTTCCGACCCCCGACCCCGGAAGTTAAAGAATATATACATTACCTATTACGGTTGTCACGGTCCTCTTCTCTGGTGTCGAGTGACGTCAGAGCTGGGGGACGGTCCGGGTCTTCTTCCTCCTCGGAGTCTTCATTGAGAGTGAATGGGAGAGAAAAGGCTGCTGGTGCACATGCGCACCAGCAGCCTTTTCATTGGCTGGAGCGCATCACATGGCTTCCAGCTTGCTCAGCCCTGATTGGCTGAGCTTGCTGGAAGCCATGTGATGCGCTCCAGCCAATGAAAAGGCTGCTGGTGCGCATGTGCACCAGCAGCCTTTTCTCTCTCATGGACCCGGAAGCAAGAGACATCGCTGGACGGCGGAGGCAGGTGACGGTGAGGCGGACGGCGGGCGAATGGAGTGGCGATCGTCACCGGAGGGATGGTGAGTATGGTGATTGTGTGTGTCTGTGGTTTTTTTTTGGGGGGGGGGGGGTCCCGCCGGAGTTGTCCTTTAAGAGAGACTGTGAGGATTACAAGAATGGTTTTGTGTATGACTGGCAGTGGTCTGATAAAATGGAGGATAAATCTAAGCCTAAGAGAGAGACTGCTAAAAAGACCATAACTAAAAAGAAGACTACTTTTTTACCCCAGGACAAGCCCAAGAATACAGGCGGAGGAGACCCATCAGAAGAGGCGGGCGAAGGAAACACAGGGGCCAGGCTAACCATGAACACCAAGACGGGGAAACCCGCAGTGAACAAACCTTAATGAACTTTAATGTTGTGGTAAATATCTCATCTTATACACTATCAAATGCTGAGTTAAATGTCCTCAATAGAGGTTTATCTTTTTGTCCCATGGTAAATCCTGACTAGTTACAGTTTGATGTTGATTTTTTTATGTTCCTGCATAGCGTGAAGCTTAAAGTTTGGTTCTCTGAAAGAGCTGATATTGTTGTTACCGGAGGGAGATACCCCTCTGAACTTAAATTTAAGGAGTGGGGCCTCTCTAAAAAGAGTGATTTTATGCCAGCTGTGTCGTCGACTGCCATAGATAAATTTGTAACTGAGGTTAAACAGGATGTTGATAAATTGAAACTTGATTTAGAGACGCAAGAAAAACATGGTAACTTCAGTAGGGAAAATCAGACACATTGATATTCCACCTAACACTATTCTTGCATCCTTTGACGTCACAAGTCTATACACATGCATAGACCACAGTAGAGGACACAATAGTGTCAAGAAAACGCTGTCCCACTCCAAATATACACCTGATTGTAAAGAGTTACTGCTCAATCTACTTGAAATTCCTTTGTCATTTAACTATTTCCTCTTTGATGACAGGTTTTATATCCAACAGAAGGGGACAGCGATGGGGTCCAACATGGCCCCCACCTATGCGAATATCGTCATGGCAGATCTTGAGGAGTCCGTTGTCTATGTGTCCTACCACTTCAAGAAGGTGCTGGGGTGGTGGCGATACATGGACGACGTCTTCCTCATTTGGCAGGGGACGCAATTGGAATAGGAGGATTTTTTTCATTCTCTCAATCAGACAGATAGAGATATTACATTTACTATGGCTAGCTCTGATGTTGGGGTACACTTTTTGGACACATGGGTGTACATACATGAAGGAAAACTTTTGACTGATATTTACCTCAAACCCACTGATAGAAATAATCTGCTTAGGTTTGACAGTTTACAGCCGAGAAAAATGGTGGAATCCCTTCCTCACAGTTAACTGTTACATGTAAAATATATTGCTGATGACCCGATAATATATGAAAAACGGTTGAGAGATGGGTGACAAGTTTCTAGACAGAGGTTACCCTAAGAAACTGGTGAAACGGAGTATTGAGGAGATTAAACTGAGAGGCGAGGACAGTACAAAAAAAAACAAGTAACGGTGAACGTATTCCTTTTGTAAACACGTATTATGATTATAGCCCCAAGATAGCTGCCATAATTAGGAAACATTTGGGTATACTGATGCGATTTTATCCCAATGTACCTTTACTTACTTCTCCTCCTCTGTTTTCTTATAGAAGAGCCCCTAGCTTAAAAAATAAACTTGTACACGCTGATTGTTCTCCTATGACATTGGATCTATCCTCCACACTAAAACCAGGAAGCTACCCCTGCATGAGCTGTGACAGCTGTAGTTTTATGCTCAGAGGGGATAGCTTTGTACATCCTGTCACCCAGAAGAGGTTTAAAATTAGTTATCACCTGACATGCAAATTAGACTATGAGATTTATGTACTACAATGCCCATGCCCTATGATTTATGTGGGCAAAAAGACTACTAAATGTAAACTTAAATTGAATAATCACAAATCGTCAATAAGAACAGAGAAATGTGAACTACCGTGCTGTGGCATTATAAGGAATGTAAGAACACTGTGCAACAGATGCGATTTTGTTTAGTGGATCATATACCACCCCCACATAATTGGGGAGACAGACAGAAATTGTAAAAAAAAAAGAAAGGCACAATGGATTGCAAATTTGAATTCTTTACAACCTAATTGGAATTGGTTAAATATAGTGATGAGCCAGTACTAAAATGCTCGGGTGCTCGTTACTCAAGACGAATATTTCACTGGGGTGCTCATTTCGAGTAACGAACCCCATTGAACTCAATGGGAAACTTAAGCATTTTTGCAGGGGACCCAAGATCGGTAGAGGAAAGGTCGTGTGAAAACCTGTCAACCTCAGAAAATGATGGAAATACCACGGAAATGGACAGGAAACAGCAGGGGCAGCATGCATGGATGCTTCTGAGGCTGCCTAATCGCACTTTGACGCCAAATTATGGGCAACAGTATGGCAGTGATTACACAGTGAAGGATTAAAACAGAGGTAGCATATGAACCACCCCACAATTTAGCCTGACACAGCATGGCAGTTAGAACACAGGGAACCATTAAAACAGAGGTAGCATATGATGAACCACCCAAAAACTTTGCCTAACACAACATAGCAACATCCAAAGAAGGTACAAGGTACTGGGGAAAGGACGGCAGAGGACACCCGTAACATGACATCCACAGATAATATGGTTCGAAATGGACAAGACAAGGATGCTAAATTGGATTTAACTTTGAATTTGTTTGTAGCAGCTGGGGTAACATTCCCTGCATCATGTGACTTACCACTTCTTCCCCCACCGCTGTTTTGAGTTTGATTTTGACTGTAGCAGTTGGGATAACATTCCCTGCATCATGTGGCTCACCACCTCTCCCCCCACCGCTGTTTTAAGTTTGAATTTGACTTTGAATTTGACTGTAACAGCTGGGGTAATAATAATAATATTTATTTGTATAGCGCCAACAGATCCCACAGTGCTTATTTAAATATATAAATACATTACAGGTTATATTTATATTAAATTATACAATGAATAAATTAAAATATTAAAATACAGAATTAGAGACCTGCTCTCGAGAGCGTACAGACTAGGATGACTGGGGGTGACGAGAGGCTTTATTTGTCGATGTTCCAGTCATTGTACATAGAATCTATGGTGATTGGGCGAGACGGTCACACGCAATTTTCTGAGCTCAGGAAGCAAGTACAGTGTTGATGGCACCATAGGGGATATAAAGAGGATGCAGGAGGGATAGCAGTGAGGGAGACAAGATTAGGAAATGTTATAAGCACACCTGAAGAGATGAGTCTTCAGGGCACGCTTGAAACTGGGGGTGTTGGAAATTAGTCTAAGCTCTTTTGGTAGGGAGTTTCAGAGAACTGGTGCAGCACGAGAGAAGTCTTGGAGGCGGGAGTGAGAGGTTCTGATTATAGAAGAGGTTAGTGTAAGGTCATTAGCAGAACGCAGAGCATGAAATGAGGGAGGAGATGCATGGAGGGGCAGAGTTGTGAAGCGCTTTATGGGTGAGGAGTTTGAACTGTGTTCTGTATTTAATAGGTAACCAGTGCAGTGACTGGCACAGGGGGGAGACATCAGTATAACGGCTGGAGAGGAAGATGAGTCTGGTTGCTGCGTTCAGGATAGACTGGAGAGGGAAGAGCTTAGAGAAAGGAAGTAAGAAGGGGTAACATTCCTTGCATCATGTGACTCACCACCTCTCCCCCCACCGCTGTTTTGAGTTTGAATTTGACTGTAGCAGTTTGGGTAACATTCCCTGCCAAATGTGATGTTCATGGGGTATGGCTGTCTCAGCACAATACTCAACATAACTGCAGAACTGATGTGGCTCAGGCATCCTGGCTTTAATTCCTTGAGGATCTGGCAATTGTCTCATGCAAAGGGATCATCACTTGAGGTCCTGCCGTACTAATTATGTGCTGCCCAACAACTAGAATTGTCATTTGTTTCTTTAGTTTGAGCAGGGTCTGTTTTTTTTTCCTTTTTCCTCTTTTGTTATCATTTTATGCCAGCAGACAAACACAGGTTTGTATACAGACACACACAGGTCTGTCTACAGACACACACTTGAGAACACAATACTGACAAAGTTTACCACTCGGTTTCCAAATTGTACAAAAAAAAGAGTGAGAGAGAGAGACAAACACAGAATTAGACAGCAAAGTTTGCATTGCTCATTGTAGCACTATTTGGTAATAAAAGAAACACATGTTTGTGCATTTTTATGTGAAGATCCTTCTCGTATTTTCATTTGGCAAGGTCAGCTTTCTTCATTTTATTTCCCCTGTTTTTGAAAGGCAATTTTCTACCATGTTCTGCCCCTTCACAGTCAGAGGAGTATGTATCTCCTTGTAGTGCAAGGATCTGCAGGCCCCTGTGGCAGGGAATGGGCAGACAAAACCAATAATCCACTCTTAAGTAGAAAGATATTGCTGCAACCTTTGGACAATTTCCAGAGTTGTGTATCATTAAGCTTTATCTTTCCAGAATGAGCAAAACACTGTGCAGTCTTTGTTACGATTTTGTAATAAATTTGTAATAAATGTGCTCAGACTCAGGGAAGGGTCCAGAAAAGAATTCCTGGGAGCATGGTGGTGGTGGTGAATCTTAATCCCTTCTTTCCCTGGAGTGGCCAGGCTGTAGGGAAGGAGGCTGAGCTGATGGAGCAAGGGTTCCACTCCCTTGGGTAGCGTGGGTGGACTGCGTGGAAGACTGGGTGGTGGATAAGTTACTGGACACATTATTTGCTATCCACGTGATCACGTACTCACACTGCTGCGATTTCAATATCGGTCTATCATGAGACCCCGTAAGTTGGATGAAGAAGCTAGGGAGTGAACGTCTGCGGTGTGCCACTGCTACCTCCTCAACAGGTGCTGCTGTGTCACCCTGCCCTTAACCACGGCCTCTGCCAACCCCACGGGATACAATCTGTTGGTGGCTGCACCTATACACTCTGTGACACCCCTTTTACACTGAACAAGCAGTAGTGAACTTAGATGTGCCTTGCGTAAGAAATACAGAAAATATACTAGTGGTCCCACTAGTTTTTTTTTTTTTTTTTTTGGGGGGGGGGGGGGGCTGTGGGATACAATCTGTTGCTGGCTGCACCTATACACTCTGTGACACCCCCTTTACACTGTGCAAGCAGTAGTGAACTTAGATATCCCTTGAGCAAAAAATACAGAAATCAGAAAATATACTAGTGGTCCCAATAAAATAGTACTGAGCACTTCTTAGGGGTCTGTATGCAACACCTAATGTCCTCTTTCTGCCAGCAGCCGATCACCACAGCGTGCTGCTGAAATCGTGGTAGTTGCACTGCAAGTCCCAGCCAGCAGTCTGTAGTAATACAATTTAAAAACGTTTCGCTAGTATTCCCTCCCTACTGGAACGCTAATTCCCTCCCTAACGCTCTCCCTGACCAGCAGCAGCTCTGTCCCTAATCTCTTCCAGCATGCATGTAAGCCGAGCCTAGGTGGCTGCGATTTTTATATGGCATGGTCATCTGATCTGGCCAACCAATTGCTGCTATCGACATGTATGGTTCCCACGTGATCGCAGGATGTACCAAAGAGTCTCCTGCATGTTTATTGAATGAGAAATAGCGCCCAAACTTACAGGAAACGGATGATGAGATTTTCTCGAGTATCGCGAGATGCTCGTCCAAGTAACGAGTACCATCAAGTACCCTAATGCTCAAATGAGTACCAAGCTCGGACGAGCATGCTCGCTCATCACTAGTTAAATATGGATTTTTCTCTGAGAGCATTTATGTAAGACCTTGCCTTATGCCGTCTAGACTGTTACTACATTATCCGGAGTAATAGGTTTCAGATTTCCCTTATTGGGTTGTATATAATATGACTCACACTTCACTATGTTTCACATATAATTTGCACATTGTGACTATTCTCTCGGTATTTGTGATATAAATTTTATTCTCTTTACATTCTAGATACCTGTTGTGGAAGGAGGCTGATCATACTCACCTTTAGTGTTTTGCTTTTGTTTTTAATTGGATGGTCCTGGATTGCCTGGATTTAAAAACGCATTGGAACCGCATTGCCCATATATGGACAACCTTACGGAACTGGTACTAGTGGTTGGGATGTTTAATGCGTGCACAGTGTAATGGAGTCAATTACAGTCGCCGGGTGAAGGTCTTTGTACACACTATAGGACCAGGTGTCAACCAGTCCAGCTGTGCCCTGAGAGACACCGTGAAGGTGCTGGTTTATACAGCGGGACATACTGTTGGACTCCTTTATCCATATCTGTCACTTTCAAGTGACGGTCGGAACATGTTGGTGACGCTTGCGGTACTGGAGCATTACCGGGGCAGCTTCCAATTCACTTTCACAGTGAGGGCATACTGTACCCTTTCCAAGATGGCGCCAGTGGGCCTCTACTTCAGTGTGCGCATGCGTGGATTTCCTCTGCCGAACAGAATCTGATGACGTGACCTGGACCGTCCCACAGTTACTGTGTTCACTCAACGCATGCGTGGTTTCATTGTTAACAAACACTGATGCCGTTAGAACTACCACGGGGTGAACAGCTGATTGTTAAAAGATGTGGTGAGTGATGGCCTTCTCCCCTAATGGAGATGTGATTGGACTGTATCATTTTTTACTATTATTTAGCTTTTATGGACTTTAATATGTAGATCGGGAGGATCGGTCACTTATGAAACACCTGGATCACGATGTATATACATGAATTGATGTCTCACACTTTATTGATGCACAGAATAATGCTGAATTATGCATTGTTTATATATGATAATGATGATGATGTCACTAATAATGGGATGTATGATGGGAGGGGTTTCCATGTTAAATACCAGCCATTGTTACACTGATATTGCTGCTAGAAAAAGATCTCAATGAGAGATCGAAACGTTGCACATTGATGGGTTATTAAAATCACTTTTTATTGGAGTGCCGCCTCGTTCGACTACTTATGTATTTGCCTATGTATTGTGCACATTTGTTTGTATGTACATAACACTGTATGTATAATAAATGTTCAGCTACTTAACCCTTTAATGATACAAGGCGTACATTGGGCCTTGGCGCAAAGGGCTTAAATGTACGCCCCGCCAGGGTACCGGGCTATGGAGCAGGCTTACGAGCTGAGCTCACCCTTACAGGCTTACGAGCATGAGCTGCAGCCAGGCCCTCAACCTCAATGGTGGGCTGCTGACCGACCGCAGCGTTTAAGTGTAAGAGACCAGAGCATCTCCGGTCACTTACCGATCGGGACCCCTGCAGCATGTCTGCGGGGGTCCCGATCACATGGCCTGACTGCCGGAGGTCTCTTACCTTCCTCCGTGCAGTCAGGTTTTCCATCTTCTGATAGAGTCTGCCACAGGCAGGCTCTATCAGAAGATCGCAGATAACACTGATTCCTGCTATGCTATAGCATAGCAGGGTCAGTGCATGTAATGTAATGCATCAATGTGAAAGTCCCCTAAGGGGACTAACAATGTGTAAAAAAAAATGTATATACATATTTGCAAAAAAATGTTTTACTGCTAATAAAAATAGCAAAACGTTAGAAAACCTAGTAAACTTGCATATCGCTGTTTTCAGACCGACCCATAGAATAAAGAAAAGATTTTAACAATTTACCAATTTTACCATAAAGGGCATTGCGTCTCTGCAGTGGGATGGGATAGCAGCAGTAAATATTTACCACCCAGCCCAAAACAGAGACAAAGGACATGTGACCTTGTCTTGTAAACAAGACAGAGAAGTCTCAGTTAAGGATGGTCCGAACCCTGCGAGGTTCGGGTTCGTAAGAACCCGAACGCTCGGCATCAGATTCCCGCTGTCTGCCCGCTCCGTGGAGCGGGTGGATACAGTGGGAGGACCGCCTGGAAAACTGGGATACAGCCTATGGCTATGGCAGACAGCGGTAATCATTACAGAGAGTTCGGGTTCGTACGAACCCGAACCGAACTCGGTTCGGACCATCCCTAGTCTCAGTGTAACAGCATTTTTGTGCTGACATAGGGTGAGACACCTAAAAAAGATAAAAAATGGCGCAGAGGCTGTAATAACATCCAATTGCATATAAATTTAACTTTTAAGGTACAATTAAATATTGCAAATAATTTTTTAGTGGAATATTTCTGTGTTTACTTATATTGGACCATCCACTGGCACCATGCTGTGTGGAGTGCCGACACCACCATGCAGAAATGTACAGTCTGTGATAATGGGTGGCACACAGTAGCATATGTGAGCCACCCCATGACCCTAGAACAAAGGAACATGCACAATCCCAAGTCACATGAGATAGGGTGCACAGTACCAATCTAATATTTACACCATAAACTGCACTAACACAAAGTACATAGGAAAACCAATTGGCAAACCATTAAAATAAATCCTTTATTAACAGTCACTGGAAAAATGCAAATATAGAATAGTACATGTAAATACACATAGCCCCAATCACATAAAACAATTAAAACTACTCTCATACTGTGATGGCTGTAGGTAATGGCAACCCTAACCCCGTCCACACTCAATATAGAAGGCTATTACCCTGTATGGAGCAAAATAGGCAAATCTAATGCAAAACTTTTCCCTATTAACCCCTAGACGACCCAAGACGTACAATTATGTCTTGGATGTCTGTCACCAGATGACCCTTGACGTCAATGTACGTCATGGGTCACTAGGGTGCTATGAAGCACACTCCAGAGCAGAGCGTGCTTCATAGCAGGTGGGGGCCAGCTATGAGTAGCCGGGCCGTTCCTGTTAATGACAGACCGCAGCGATTGCCCGTTTGAGTGTAAGTTACAGAAGCAGCTCCTGTCACTTACCGATCGGGACTTACCGATTTGACAGTCAAACTGCAGGGGTTCAGATCGCTTTCACGGACCACCGGAGGTCTCTTACCTTCCTCTGTGTAGTCTGATCAGCGCTCTGCTCATTGAGTCTGCCACAGGCAGTGTATGCAATCTAATGATTGCATGTAAAAGTCCCCCAAGGGGACTTAAAAGTGTGTTGAAAAAAAAGGAAAAATGTTTTTAACCCTTAGGCCACCCTGGACGTACTTGTACATCCAGGGCCGTCTACATGTTTCCAGAGCGGGGTCGTGCGGCGGCAGCCGCGCTCTAAACCGCCGCGGTCCCGGGTGCGGCATGTAGCCCGGGACCGCGGCTATTAGCGGGCACGGTCTGATCGCCGTGCCTGCTAATAAAGTAATCGGATGCAGCTGTCAAAGTTGACAGCTGCATCCGATTACTTGAATGCAGCCATTCCTGGTGTCTAGTGGGGTGGATCGCTCCTCCAGGACGTTGTCCCGGAGGAGCGATCCACACATCCTGCTGCCGCCGGGGGGGCTTCTAGTATAAGTGTAAAAGTAAAAATAAAAGTGATGTTATAAGTAAAAAGCCCCCTCCCCTAATAAAAGTCAGAATCACCCCCCTTTTCCCATGTTATAAATAAAAATAAACAAATAAATAAATAAACAAACATGTTTGGAATTGCCGCTTCCGTAATCGCCTGAACTATTAATTAATCACATTTCTGATCTCGCACGGTAAACGGCGTAAGCACCAAAAAATCCCAAAGTGCAAAATTGTGCATTTTTGGTTGCATCAAATCTAGAAAAATTGTAATAAAAAGCGATCAAAAAGTCGCATATGCGCAATCAAGGTACTGATAGAAAGAACACATCATGGCGCAAAAAATGACACCTCACACAGCCCCATAGACCAAAGGATAAAAGCGCTATAAGCCTGGGAATAGAGCGATTTTAAGGAACATATATTTGTTAACAATGGTTTGAATTTTTTCAGGCCATCAGATACAATAAAAGTTATACATGTTATATATCGTTGTAATCGTAACGACTTGAGGAACATATATAACAAGTCAGTTTTACCCCAGGGCGAACGGCGTAAAAAAGAAAAAAAAACAAATAAAAGAAATGCTTTTTTTTTTTTTATTTTACCACACATTGAATTTTTTTCTGGTTTTGCAGTGTCCTTTATAAAAAAAATTTTGCCTGTCTTCGCAAAGTACAATTAGTGACTCAAAAATAAGGGCTCATGAGGAAAAAACTATAATGCAAAAATTTAACTTGGCCCGGTCCTCTAACGGTTAAAAATACCCAATAGCCCCTCCCCAATAAAGTTAAAGTCAATTATAAAAAATAATTAAATAAATAAACATCTTATATACCGTAGTGTGCGTAATTGTCCGATCTATTAAATGATAGCAATCGTAATCCCGAACGGCGAATGGCGTAAACAAAAGAAGGAAAAAAAGTGCCAGGGTTGACGATTTTTTGTTACATTTATTTACAAAAACATTTACATTTATTTACAAAGTGATCAAAATGTCCGAGCTACACAAATAAGGTATTAATAAAACCTAGAGATCATGACGCCAAAAATTACACCCCATACAGCCCCGTAGGTAAAAAACTAAAACCGTTATAAGCGCCACAATAGGCCTATTTTATTAATAATTAATTGCAATTGCAATTGCAAATTACATTTAATAAAAAAAATATATATATAACATTAGAAAATCTGTGTAAACCTGCATATGGTTGTGTTCGGACTGACCTATAGAATAGTGGTATTATGTCACTTTTACCGTATGCTGCATTAAATAGACACAGGAACCCCCCAAAAGTTACGATTGCATTCTTTTTTCCAACTTTACCAATTTATATTTTCATAAATAATATTTTTGGGGTTCCATCATACATGTTATGGTAGAATGAAAGACGCCATTACAAAGTACACCTTTTCTTGAAAAAAAAAGCCCTTATATGGCCCTGTAGATAGAAAAATGAAAGTGAAAAAACTAAAGCGCAAAATGAAAATTGGCCTGGTCCACTGGATCATTTTGGGCTTGTTCCTCAAAGGGTTTTACAAAATACAAAACGTGCCCAGTGTTATTATGTAAACATATACCCACTCAAGTGGAAAAATGCTGTAAATGTGAACACATAAATACATCTAGCACAAAATAGTGTGACATAAGGCTTAACCCTTAGAGGACCCGGCCAATTTAAATTTTTGCATTTTGCATTGCATTGAGTTTTGCATTGCGTTTTTTCCTCCTTGTGTTTAAAAGGCCATAGCACTTGCATTTTGTCACCTAGAAACCCACATGAGCCCTTATTTTTTGCGCCACTAATTGTACTTTGCAATGACAGGCTGAATTTTTGCATAAAGTACACTGCGAAACCAGAAAGAAATTCAAAGTGTGGTGAAATTGAAAAAAACAAACGCATTTCTTTTATTTGGGGGGTTTATGTTTTTACGCCGTTCTCCCTGGGGTAAAACTGACTTGTTATATATGTTCCTCAAGTTGTTACAGTTCAAACGATATATAACATGTATAACTTTTATTGTATCTGATGGTCTGTAAAAAATTCAAACCATTGTTAACAAATATGTCATTTAAAATCGCTCCATTCCCAGGCTTATAGCGCTTTTATCCTTACAATTACAATTACAATTATTACAATTTTTGGGATTTTTTGCGCTTACGCCGTTTACCGTGCGAGATCAGGTATGTGATTAATTAATAGTTCAGGCGATTACGGACGCGGCGATAGCAAACATGTTTATTTATTTGTTTATTTTTATTTATAACATGGGAAAAGGGGGGTGATTCTGACTTTTATTAGGGGAGGGGGCTTTTTACTTATAACATCACTTTTATTTTTACTTTTTCACTTATACTAGAACCCCCCCTCGGGGACTTCTAGTATATGCACTCAGATCTCTCATTGAGATCTTTGCTGTATAGTTATACAGCAAAGATTAATAAGATCGGCACTCGTTTGCTTTCGGCTGCTGCGGCCGAAAACAAACGAGTGTCGAGCCGGGGTCGGCGCCATCTTGGAGAGGACCCCGGCCGGCATCAGGTACAGAGATCGCTCCGATCTCACCCACTAGACACCAGGGAAGTGCTGCAGCTGGTAATCGGAGGCAGCTGTCATCTTTGATCACACCGTGCCCGCTAATAGCCGCGATCCCGGGCTACATGCAGCACCCAGGATCGCGGTGGTTCAGAGCGCGGCCGCCGCACGGCCCCGCTCTGACAGCGGGGAGGGGGCCCTGGACGTACGGGTACGTCCAGGGTCGCCTAAGGGTTAAAGATGGTATACCTGCTTTGTTTAGTGGCTGGCTATATTGTAAGTAAGGCTTGTATGTAATTTTACTGAAAGTCTCTTGCAACGCAGAATAGTTTTCACTAGGTGACTTCTGAGATACAGACTTGAGTTCACTGAATCTGTGCTGAGAGATTCTTAAGTGCTGAGGTAGAGTAGCAGTGCCGGTTCAGTTTAGCATTGAGAAGAGTAGAAAAGTTTAGAGGAGTTGAGAAGGGTTTGTCTGGAGAGCCCCAACCCAATGTAGTAATGTGCTCTGCCGCAACTTGAGAGAAGAAATACTTGAAGAAGAATACTTGAAAAGAGAATATTTGTGCACGTGTTTCGACCTTATTGTCACTAAACCACCTTCTGCCCTGCAGTGTTGGGTTACCCCTCCTACGAGGGTAATACAAGCCCCAGTCTTGGTTACCTGAGAGTAGCTAAGTGTCCGAAATTATCTGGTGTCATCTACGCTTCGAGGTAGAGTAGTTAGACCTTGGTTACGGTTGCTTTGCTCTATCCGGGTCAGTTCCTCTGTCTAGGAGACCGCCCTGCTCTATTAAGATAGGTTCTTGGCATGGGCTGGGGTGATCTCTGATTTTAGTTGCTTAACACTGCATAGTGTGTGTAGTTATAGTTTGTAGAAAGTGTTTTCCATACACGTGTCTGTCCACTACCACAGCTGGTCTGTCCCGGACAGGGAACCTGGAAGAGCCAGGCCCTGGTTAAGTTCAGCAGAAATGCCTAATCTGTGTGTGTCCTACTCCTCAGACAATCAGAGGGAAACTACACTAAGTGATGCTACACTTCCTCTCCCCAAGTGATTACTTCCTACAGGGTGTGAGTGGTGGAGAAAAGAGTGTGCAGAAGAAGGAGGATAGAGATAGGTAGAAGAGAAAGAGCATCACCCATTGGTTCACAGAATCAAATAACAAAACAGTTACCCTATAGTGACTACCGCTGTGCAATACTTACAAAGTTACAAACACTGACATCTGGTGGTGAAACTTACATACAACTTCATCACCACCTTACTTTAGAGTAAAGCTTTTGCAACAGGTGTCAGACTAGAAACACCTGTAACATATAGCATTGCTTACCTCTATTACCCAGTTTTGAAACTACCAAAAAAACATGTTTTGGGGGTCTTTGTTCTGTTTTTTCTTTTTTTTTGTGTGGCTGTACTTCCTGGTTGAGCAGTTGTACACAGAACTACAGGTTCCTGGATGCATTGCTTTCCCACAGCTGTTCATCACAGTTGTCCACCCAGCCCATTCCCCGCTCAAAGCTGTTGCAGAACATCTAGACTGTGTTCACACATTGCAGTGTGTGGAACTGCCCTAAGAAAGGAAGCAATAGTGTACAGATGTATGCATTGGGATAGTGAGAGAATAGTGTAACACTGTACAAGGATTGGTATGTCTACGAGTAAACCACCAATGTATATCAACTAAATGACTAGTAAGGAAATATGTTTTTCTTCTTTAAGGTATCCCTGATGTTACAACTTTAAAAATCTGAATCAACAGTAGATGGAAAACAAAGCAAGTTTGCAATTTACATTCATTATTTTTAGTTATCATGCTTAAAGCGACTCTGTACCCACAATCTGACCCCCCCCCCCAAACCACTTGTATGTTCAGATAGCTGCTTTTAATCCAAGATCTGTCCTGGGGTCCGTTCGGCAGGGGATGCAGGTATTGTCATAAAAACAACTTTTAATCCTACAACGCTGTGTCTAACGGCCGGGGCTTACATTTGCATATGCATTAGGCTGGCACATCCTCTCCGTCCTTCCTCCCCACCCTCCTCATTATTAGGAATGATCCAGGAACATTTACTGCTGTTTGAGCTTTGCACAGGTGTATTAACGATCCAGCCCATGTGCCGGGCTGCCACAGGTGGGGAATAGGAAGCAATCTGCCTGGAGTATTCCTAATGATGAGGAGGGTGGGGAGGAAGGACAGAGAGGGTGTGCCAGCCTAATGCATATACAAATGTAAGCCCCCGCCGTTAGACACAGCGCTGCCGGATTAAAAGTTGTTTATATGACAATAACTGCATCCCCTGCCGAACGGACCCCAGGACAGATCTTGGATTAAAAGCAGCTATCTGAAGGTACAAGTGGTTTGGGGGGGTAAGATTGTGGGTACGGAGTCGCTTTAAAAAAAGCTTTGCTTATCTGAAAACCAGGTCCAGTCTCATAAAGGCAGCTTTTTAGTCTTATGCAGATTTTAAAAAATTAAATAAAGTAGAGAAACAAAACACACTAGGGCACATTTAGCAATGTGCGCCCCTAGCGTACGCCACAGAGAAGGGGCAGATTTGCCCCTTTTCTGTGGCATACACCTGGCATATGCCCTGCTTGCCTGATAGGTGGGCAGGCGGAGTGCAGCAAGGCGGGGAGGATAATAATAATAATAATATTAACCCTTAGGGGACACAGCCAGTTTTCATTTTTGCGTTTTCGTTTTTCCCTCCTCGTGTATATAAGGCCATAGCGCCTGCATTTTTCCACCTAGAGACCCAAATGAGCCCTTATTTTTTGCGCAACTAATTGTACTTTGCTATGGCAGATGTAATTTTTGCCTAAAATGTGCCGGGAAACCAGAAAAAAATTATATGTGTGGTGAAATTGAAAAAAAAAAATGTTTTTTTTTTTATTTGGGGGGGGGGGGGGGGTTGTTTTTACTATGTTCGCCCTGGGGTAAAACTGACTCGTTATATATGTTCCTTAAGTTGTTACGATTACAACGATATGTAACATGTATAACTTTTATTTGATTTGATGGCTTGTAAAAAATTAAAACCTTTTAAAGAAAATATATGTTCCTTAAAATCGCTCCATTCCCAGGCTTATAGCGCTTTTATCCTTTGGTCTATGGGTCTGTGTGAGGTGTAATTTTTTGCGCCATGATGTGATCTTTCTATCGGTACCTTGATTGCGCATATATGACTTTTTGATCGCTTTTTATTACAATTATTCTGGATTTGATGCGACCAAAAATGCGCAATTTTGCACTTTGGGATTTTTTTGTGCTGACGCCGTTTACCGTGTGAGATCAGGAATGTGATTAATTAATAGTTCGGGCGATTACGCACGCGGCGATAGCAAACATGTTTGTTTATTAATTTATTTATTTTTTATTTATAAAATGGGGAAAGGGGGGTGATTCAGACTTTTATTAGGGGAGGGGATTTTGTGTTATTAAAAATACTTTTTTCTTTTACTTTACACATATACTAGAAGCCCCCCTGGGGGACTTCTAGTATATGCACTCTGATCTCTCATAGAGATCCATGCAGTATAGTTATACTGCATGAATCCATGAGATCGGTGTTCTATTACTTTTGGCTGCTGCAGCCAAAAGCAATAGAATGCCGAGCCGGGATCAGCGCCATTACGGAGCAGACCCCGGCCCGGGATGGATGCGGGGATCGCCCCCCTGCGGCGCGATTGCGGGGGGGGCGATCCCCGCATCCATCCCGGGGGGGGCTATCCCCCCACTAGACCACCAGGTATGCATTTGAGCAAGTATTTAGAAGCAGCTGTCAACTTTGACAGCTGCTTCTAAGTACTTAATTAGCGGGCACGGCGATCGGACCGTGCCCGCTAATAGCCGCGATCCCGGGCTACATGCGGCACCCGGGATCGCGGCAGTTCAGAGGGGGGTCGCCGAGCGACCCCCCCTCTGAACTCCCATAGCGGCACGAGGACGTTCAATAACGTCCTGGTGCAGCTATGGGTTAATAATAATAATAGATGCTTGGAAAACACTTCCAGCAGATATGGTTGGTAAATCCACAGTACGTGAATTTAAACATGCCTGGGGTAATCATTATCTATCATAAGATGAAAGAAAAAGAAAATTCTAAGGGCAGACTAGATGGACCAGTGGTCTTTTTCTTCTGACAATCTTCTATGGGAACCATGCCACTGATATACTTTATATTTGTTCTGCGGAAGTCTTTTCTTAAAAGACAAGTGCCATGAAAAACTTTTTCCCAGTAATTGAAGCACATTACAAAGTTATATAACTCTGTAATATGCTTCAATCACCTATCTGCCTCCCTTCCCTGTCTTTTCCCCCCTCCACCCCCCACCAGGAAGTGTCCTAACTCACACAGACCTAATGACTGCCGTCACTGTCACCAAGCTCTTCTCTCAGCTCCTTCTCCTGTTACACTAGCCTCCCCCCTCCCCTGCCTTGTCAGGTGACTCAGGCTTGCTTAGCTTCCATTGGCTGAACAACTGCAAGCCATCACTTGGACTGGGGGGGGGGGGGGCTGCTGTAACAGGAGCTAGAGCAGCCCTCCTGCTGATGACTCATCCTCACAAGAAGGAGCTGCCTGGTGACGGTGACAACAGTAATTAGGTCTGTGTGAGTTAGGACACTTCCTGGTGGGGGGGGGGGGGGGGCCAAACGACAGGGAAGGGAGGCAGATAGGTGATTGAAGCATATTACACAGTTATATAACTTTGTAATGGGCTTCAATTACTGGGAAAAAGTTTTTCATGGCACTTGTCCTTTAAGCTTCATAAAGCAAGTAAACAGGAATATGGTGTGCAGACAGTGGTAGTATGTTGCCATCTTGTGGAAAAGGGAAAAATGACTAAAGAAAAGCATAAACCTGTTTTACAGCCGTGTGTCTTCAGGTAGTCCTTCATACTTCTATGAGTGTTTCTTTGACATTAGGGCTTAATGTGACTGTACTGTTCTAATAGGTCACCTGTTTAATACAGTAGGTATGCCTGTCTGGTTTGTATCCCCCTATAGTCACCACTCATAATGATTTACATTTGGTGACATTAGCTTTCTTATATAATGCATTACTGTAAATAATGCAAAAAAAAAAAACTTAATAGAACTAATCTAAATAGAGACATTTAACAATTATTTAATGAAAATACATTTAGAAATTATTCATATATTCTATTTATTTAACCCCTTCCCCCAATATGACGTCCAGGGACGTCATGAAAAGCAGTGGCAGAATGCATCATGACGTCCCTGGACGTCATGCTTTCCCTGCCTCCCCCCTCTGTCCCTGGGTGAGATCGGGCAGCAGGAGGAGGCTGTGTCACACAGCATCCTCCTGCTGCCACTGCCCGGAGGGGAGCCGCGCTCCCCCCCGGGCAGTTAACCCCATAAACGCCGCGGTCAATGCGACCGCAGCGTCTATGGGGAGATTCAGTGTCCCCCGCCGATCGGGCGGCGGGGGGAGGCTGCAGAACGCTGCCTCCCCCCACCGTCACTAACAGTGTGTCCCCCGGCCCACCTCCCCTCGTCCTCCGATACCGGCGGATCGCCGCTACTACCTCTTTAGCGGCGATCCGCCGGTACCGGGCATTACCGGCGCCGCCGATAGCTTTCATCTCCCCCTACCGTGAATCCACGGTGGGGGGAGATGAAAAATGTCCCCTCAGACCCCAGATCAGCCCCCCGATCAGACCCCAGATCCCCGTACCCGGGCGGCCATCAGATCCAAGATGGCCGCCCCCATCCCTGCGATGTTTGTTCGCAGGGATGGATATAAAATAATGATCAAAGCCCCATGCTCTCCGCCACCGGAGGTAGCGGAGAGCATGGAGCAGTGATCGGGGACCCCCCCGTGTGGTCCCGGAGCAGGCGATCGGCGGTATATACTATATACCGCCGATCGCCTGTTCCCAGTGCTGCCGGCACTTTTTATCCCCTGTCACCATAAATCATTGGTGACAGGGGATAAAAAGTGTCACCGTGCCCCCCCCCAAGTCGCCCCCCACCCCCCCAGTCACCCCCGTCCCCCAGTCACCCCCCCTTCCCCACATACGTTACCTGATCCACGGAGCTCCGTCCTCCTCGACGTCCAGGCTGATTCTGAAGTGCGCATGCGCTCCAGAAGCAGTTAGCTCCGAAAATTTAAAGTGACAGAGACCAATTTGGTCTCTGTCACTGAACTATGATTACTGTGATAGAAAATATCACAGTAACCATAGTAATACAGTGATAATTAATGTATAAAGTACAAAAAGTGAAAAACATACAAAAAAATAAAACACACACTTTTTATTATAGTAATAATTGCAGTTTACTCCCAGATTACCCCTAACCACCGCACGTTGCCCATAACCACCGCACATTGCCCATAACCACCGCACGTTGCCCATAACCACCGCACGTTGCCACTAACCACCGCACGTTGCCACTAACCACCGCACGTTGCCTGTAACCACTGCACGTTGCCTCTAACTCACACACGTTGCCAGTGACCCCCTCCAGATTGCCGTAACCACCCAAAATTACATGTACCCACCCCTGATTACCTATAAGCACTTCCGTTTATCCGTAACCACCCCAGATTGTCTGTAACCACCCCATGTTGCCCGTAACCACCGCAGATTGTCTGTAACCCCCCCAGGTTGCCCCTAATCACATGTAATTCCCCCCAGATTGCCTCTGACCACCGCACGTTGCCTCTGACCACCGCACGTTGCCTCTGACCACCGCACGTTGCCCCCGACCACCGCACGTTGCCCCCGACCACCGCACGTTGCCCCCGACCACCGCACGTTGCCCCCGACCACCGCACGTTGCCCCCGACCACCGCACGTTACAGGTTCCCATCCCAGATTACCTATAAGCACTTCAGTTTATCCGTAACCACCCCACGTTGTCCGTAACCACCCCAGATTACCTGTAACCACCTCAGGTTGCCCATAACCACCGCAGATTATCCGTAACCACCCCACATTACCTGTAATCTAATTTTTTTTTTTATATTTTAGTAACTGCGCTATTCTAATAACTATTACTAGCTGTGGTTTTGCTCCAGCAAATTGGCGCTCCCTTCCTTCTGAGCCCCGCTGTGTTCCCATACAGTGGTTTATGCCCACATATGGGGTACCGTTGTACTCAGGAGAACCTGCGTTACAGATTTTGGGGTACATTTTTTCTCCCATTCCTCGTGAAATTGAGAAATTTTAAACTAAACGAACATATATTGGAAAAATTCGAGTTTTTCATTTTTACTGTCTTATGTTGAATACTTTCCTCTAATACCTGTGCGGTCAAACCGCTCACTGCACCCCAAGATGAATTCTTTGAGGGGTGTACTTTCCTAAATGGGGTGACTTTTGGGGGGGTTCTCTTCTGCGGACACTACAGGGGCTCAGCAAACGCACCTGGCGCTCAGAAACTTCTTCGGAAAAATCTGCACTGAAAATGCTAATTGGCGCTCCTTCCCTTCTGAGCCCGGCTGGGTGCCCATACAGTGGTTTATGCCCACATATGGGGTACCGTTATACTCAGGGGAACCTGCGTTACAGATTTGGGCATGCAGCTTCTCCCCTGTTCCTAGTGAAATTGAGAAATTTCAAACTAAACAAACATATTATTGGAAAAATTCAAGTTTTTCAATTTTACTGTCTTATTTTGAATACTTTCCTCTAATACCTGTGGGGTCAAAATGGTCACCACACCCCAAGATGAATTCTTTGAGGGGTGCACTTTCCAAAATGGGGTGACTTATGGGGGGGTTCTCTTCTGCGGACACTACAGGGGCACTACAAACGCACCTGGCGCTCAGAAACTTCTTCAGCAAAATCTGAACTGAAAATGCTAATTGGCGCTCCCTTCCTTCTGAGCCCTCCTGTGTGCCCATACAGTGGTTTATGCCCCCATATGGGGTACCGTTGTACTCAGGAGAACCTGCGTTACAAATTTTGGGGTGCAGATTCTCTCATGTTCCTTGTGAAATTGAGAAATTTTAAACTAAACGAACATATTATTGGAAAAATTCGAGTTTTTCATTTTTACTGTCTAATTTTAAATACTTTCCTCTAATACCTGTGGGGTCAAAATGGTCACCACACCCCAAGATGAATTCTTTGAGGGGTGCACTTTCCAAAATGGGGTGACTTATGGGGGGGTTCCCTTCTGCGGACACTACAGGGGCACTACAAACGCACCTGGCGCTCAGAAACTTCTTCAGCAAAATCTGAACTGAAAATGCTAATTGGCGCTCCTTCCCTTCTGAGCCCCGCTGTGTGCCCATACAGTGGTTTACGCCCACATATGAGGTACCGTTGTACTCAAGAGAACCTGTGTTACAAATTGTGGGGTGCAGATTCTCTCATGTTCCTTTTGGAAAGGAGAAACTTTAATCTAAACATATATATTATTGGAAAATTAAAATTTTCGATTTCTTTAAGGCCTAATTGTGAATACTTTCCTCCAGCCCCTGTAGGGTTAAAATGCTCATTATACCCCTAGATTAATTCTTTAAGGTGTCTAGTTTCCAAAATGGGGTCACTTATGGGGTTTTACAGCATACAAGCCTCCTAAATCAACTTAAGGCCGGTTTCACACGTAGTAACAGTGCGGCCGTAAAAATTTCTGTCCCGTACATCTCCGGGTGGTCTGGCGGCTGTATTTGAAAAGCACTTACGGTCTTATCGTAAGAGTCCGGCCGTAGTGTCATGATGTTTCTTGGCTTGTTTGGCCCCGCTCGAAAGCATGTATTTTATTCATGAATCTGCCCCCGGGCCAAATAAGCACACCCACATCCCTATAAAATCTCCGCCCACTCGCGAAGTACGCCCATATGCTTGTATTGTTTTGAAGCAAACTAAACAATCGCCAAAGATGTGTGATGCCGCTAATAATGCGCCCTATGGTCCAGCACGGCGTATGAGGCTGCGCCGCAAGCACCAGCTCGTGGTGCTTTCTATCCTGTGGAAGATGCGTAAATATTACCTGGGTTTGTGTGTAAGTATAATTTTTTTTTTTTTTTTTTGTCAAGCTTTATGTACCTTTTTTCGAACTAGCCTTACAAACTGTTTCGGCTTATAATCCGTAAACCATTGATTTAAATGTATTGTTTATGCAAGCTCCCTTAAGTACTGTTGACACAAGGTCCTTAAATGCAACAGTGTAATAATTTTGTGACTAATTGAGATGTCTTCAAAATTATTAATGTAATTTTTTACCAAATTCTTCTCAGAGGCAAAAAGACGCAGAGCAGCGCCGTCTGCAGGAGGTGGGACGGCGATATTGGGTCCACCCCATCAATCTGCGGAGGGAGACACGGGGCCACATTGGTTGCCTGTATGATGATTTGCGACGGTATGTCGATTTTAAGACATCAAACTTGGCTAATCTTTGAATGTAATATGCAAATGTAAAGGTTACTGTCCCCAAATGTGTAGGCCAAAGTCCATTATGTTATATTTTTTTTTTGGTTTATCCTTACAACGTTTGAGGTTAATTTCAACATTTGTAAACCGTATGACATCTTCCTATGATGTGTGTTTGTGTGTAATATTTGTGATCAATATTTTTCTTCATTTGTTGCAGACATCCTGACAAGTTCCAGGACTTCGTCAGGCTGCCTATGGAGGACTTTGATCATTTACTTTCGATTTTGAGCCCACATCTCCAGAGACAGGACACCTACATGCGGAAATCCATCCCTCCTGTGGCCCGTCTGCTCATAACGTTAAGGTGAAGAGGCTTTCTTTGAATTAAAACTATTTGTTCATGTATTTGTAGTTAAATCTAATATAGTGTTAAAATATGTAATAATGTAATATTTAGCAGAATGTGACATTGAATACTAAAAATTTTTGTTTTGTTTTTTTTTCATTTTTTCAGATTCTTGGCGACAGGGGAGAGTTATGCATCGTTGCACCTCCAATTCCGGGTTGGTACGTCGACCATCTCAGGAATTGTGAGGTGCACGTGCGGCGTGATCTGGGACCATTTGCAGCCCATCGTGATGCCCAGTCCGACCAGGGAGATTTGGTTGCAGTCAGCAGCAGGCTTTCAGTCTGTGGCCAATTTCCCCAACTGTATAGGGGCGGTTGATGGTAAGCACATACGTGTGAAGCAACCACCGCGATCAGGATCACAGTATTTCAATTATAAGAAATTTTTTTCTGTGGTCCTGATCGCGGTTGTTGATTCCACGTATCGTTTCCTTGCCATCGACGTCGGCTCCTATGGCAGTACTGGGGACTCCCGGGCGCTACTGAGATCAGAGTTTGGGAGGCGAATTCTGTTAGATCACGTGACTCTACCTCCTCCCACTCCTATTCCGGGTACCACGCATCCCGCTCCATTCGTCATGGTAGGGGATCAAGCCTTCCCTTTACTGAACAACCTGCTGCGCCCTTACCCACGGAGAGGGCTGGATGAACGGGGGAGAGTATTTAACCGGAGGCTGAGCCGGGCACGTAACTTCGTGGAGTGCGCCTTCGGAATCATGACTAGTCAGTGGAGAGTGTTTACCACTGCCCTGCAGTTGAACTTGGGCACAGTTGACATGGTCATTAAAGCTGCCTGTGTTCTCCACAACTACCTTCGGGACTATGCTCCCACCCCGGAGGTGAACGTGGAAACACTGCCAGCTTTTAGTGCCCCTCTCAACTATGGCCAAGGGAGACAACTCAACCGCGGGATAGTGGTCAGGAACCTCTTTGCTGACTACTTCATGACTCCTGAAGGCGCCGTGCCCGTGCCCCTTTCACAGCCTCCGTTATGAGCCACGGCCACAGGACTGATGTTTTTCCCCATGTATGTCACCTGTCTCTGGAATTTTTTTTTTTTTTTAAGAAATTTTGTTTTCTTTGAGCCAGATATATTGGTTTATATTTAATTTGCCTTATCTTTTTAATCAAACCAAAAATATATTTTGTTATTACACTAAACAAAGTGTCTGCCTTTTCAATGTATGTAAACCATGTTGTGTGTTCACACATAGTAGTGTTCGAAAATACACATAGAAAATACACATAACCTCACTACATATACTACTGGCCAGTAATTATCGAGCATGGTCACATCCTGCTAATGTTAATTGTATAGTCCTTTGAACCTAGTGTGCTGAAACACTGATGTGATCCAAACATGTGCATTTCCTATGGAGTGACCAGCAGGGTGCGCACTATATGTCGAACTTTCTAGTGTGGGATATGTAACAGGATCTGATATCTTCTAGTGCCACAGTCCATCTCACTTCTTAACAATCACTATTAACACACCACATATCCCTCCACACATCACCCAGGTGCGCCAGCTTGATGTGGTCTACTTAGGTTGCGGTTCCCAAAAAATCTTTATCCTCACATTTTTTTTACTAAAAAACAGAAGAGTATTAAAAGCTGAGAAATGTCGCTCTTTACTTTATCACCTGTTCCTTTTCTACAGTCATCTCCTGGATTTCTTATCAAAAATCCATGACATCAATCTGCCTGTGTAAACGCTACATTCGGTCGTTTATTGTGTCTACGTTGATATATCCTCCACTTTGTACATAATGACCACATGCTAAATGTCCTGCAGGAGGCGATTTCTACTCCCATCGGACATCCAGCTCTATGTGGAAATGATAGTGTCATGATAATAAACATTAATGTCCCAAAATATGTTAGTGCTCATCACAAGCCTCTCCTGCTCTGCCCACTTCCTGCCTTGCCCACAGATGTCAGCATAGAGCAGGCTCAGACCTGAAAAACAAGTAATCGCAGCATTCACTACATCTTCGCTAGTGGCTTCACAATACGTGTATTTCACTCAGTATAGCTAACAAAACCAGGAGTGGATTCAAAACACCCAAAGGATCTCTTGACACAATGT
Source organism: Dendropsophus ebraccatus (assembly GCF_027789765.1). Taxonomy (NCBI): domain Eukaryota; kingdom Metazoa; phylum Chordata; class Amphibia; order Anura; family Hylidae; genus Dendropsophus; species Dendropsophus ebraccatus. The sequence goes on from NC_091456.1 coordinate 65,170,367, forward strand.
TGTAATGTTGTGGATGTGCGCCATTAAAACACTAAATAAGGACATTTCAAAATAACATCCCTTCTTAAGAAAAACAGTGCAATATTTCACTTTAAATGGCGCACAGCCACTCTATTTCAACATTGTGTGAACAGAGACTTTGTGTTTTTAATACACTACTGGTTTTGTTCACAATACTGACCAAAATATCAGGACTCAAATACACGTATTGTGAACCTACTACGAACATGTAGTGAATGTTGCGATTCATTGTTTTTCATGTATCACAGTGCTCTCTGCTGACATCTGTGGCCAAGGCAGGAAGTGGGCAGAGCAGGAGAGTGTTGGCCTGATAAATGAAATACTTAACTACATTAATATTTACTATCATGACACATAAATTTTAACACATACAGCAATGTCTCAGATATGATTAGAAATATCCTCCTGAAGGACATCCAGCATGTGTTAATTTGATACTAACGTAAAGCAGACAAGTAAATTTACTAACACACAATAGCAACATTCAATACATCTTTCTATGCCAAAAAAGGCCAATAAGTGGTTTTAAGCGTATTTTGTAGTTCCTTAGTGCCAGTCAATAATCATTTTTGTTTTTAACCCTTAAACACTAAAACATAACCAAGTCAAAAATCATAATTCTGGAACCAACAAGATATGTCGAAATGGCTTTATTACATGTCTAAAAAAATTCACATCCACATGATAGTGTGTGTGGGTGGATGTGGGCGAGGGTGTGTGGAGACTACTTTGGACCATGTTGACAGAAGTTAGAATAGTGTGCAGAGGCAATAGTCTGGCCAATATGTGAAGGCCACAGCCAGCCTGACTGTATTCTGGCAAAACAAAACTAAAAGGGACATCCCAATCCCCCCAAGCTGTTATTGTCATCCCTAGCTAATGTGATGGCCGACCTTGGAAACAGTGTGTTATTGATGTGGTCCTGGTGCGCACAAATTTTAGGCAAATATTAATGCTAGTAAGCCGCGGTTGGCACAAAGGCCCTACAGTGTAGCAGACAAGGGGTGGTGTTGGTGTAGTTCAGGAGAGGGAGTGCGGACCAAACACAAATGTTGGTGGACGGTCAAGGCACATGTCACTCTCTCTCGGCAGGCTCCACAGGACCCTCTTGGCATCTTGGTGGTGGAGTCCTGGCCAACCCCTGTGCCAGATTAGGTTCTTCATTCTCTTCATCCGATGAGGCCTCTGCTGGTTGCTGAACTACTTGTGGTCTGAGGAGAAAACAACACTGGTCACTATCTAAGATGGCACTTTTGTTTAACGACATATTTAGCCATATAACTAAAATGTAGGCATCCAATGCAGGATTACACTCTGCCTGCTTTCACACTATTTTCTATGTACGAGGTGGCACACTATAACTTTTTACACAATATTCACACACTCTTGACCCAAAATGTGGGTCTTCACAAGGCCACCCCAGTGGAACATTAGTTTACTCTATGGACACATTGCGTCCATTGTTTAAACATTATGAATACAGTCCACGCTATTGGCATAACTGCCATTTCATGTTCTGTATTAGATCCTGGAGGGATCAAAAGCTGTTCCCAAAGCGTTTAGCCCAGGCTGCATTTCTTAGTTTTCTTGTGTCCAGCAGGGGGCGCCTCATCTTACCGAAATAGAGATTACTCTAAAGTGTTCACTAAATATACTGCTCCCCCTGCTGGAGCCTCAAAGTATATAATCTATATAAATATAACACATGTCTATGTCTGCACACATAAGACACTGAGCTACTTCCGTCATCATCTGATCCTACCATGGACACATGCAATTAACACACACACTTACCTGCGGCGTCTGCTGGAATTCAAAATGAAACGCAGAATTGGGGCAAAACGCAAAGCGGCCAGTTCTTCTTGGGAGGCCCCACGCCTGATCAGCTGCCGTCGCTGCCTGATGAATCTGTCCCTCACACTGGACCACCTGGTCTCCACATAGTAAGCTTAAACCAAAAGCATCCACACATTAGGAATATATCAGCGTCAGGTGACCATAACACTCGAGTTTATGGTTTGCCACAGTGGCTAAACAACTTACCAATTGTCCATTGCTGTAATCTAGAATGCTGGTCCCAATCTGGGTATACAATCCGGGCAACCTCCCTCCATGCGGCACTCCGCGTTAGCCGGCTTCTGTACGCAGCCGCAGGCCCGTCCCATAGCAGTGGCCGAGCATGGACCTGAAAATAACATAAAATCACAGTAACGTCTTAGAAATTATTAGTCAATAAGGTCATAGCTCCTACACCCATTTCACATGCTACACGCCATGTTTGATTGTAAATAGTACGTCACTTATGTGGGTGGGGTCTCCAGCTTCACCTGCAGCTAACTCCCTCCCTCCATGATGTTTGCTGGCGGACATATCATATACACAGTACACTACTACTCACATCATGTCCTCATAGTATTTGTGGAAAATATATGTGCTTACTACTAGGGAATGGAAGGCCACAATCCGGCGCGGGGGTCTGGGATCGGATAGCGACACGGGGGGACACGCCTCCTCTCTGTAGTATCGCCACCTCAGCACTGTGCGTAGCGGGGGTGTGGGTGGGGGTAACAATTGTGTGTCGTGTGCTCGGCTAATTGCTATGTGACACCATGTAACGCTGCTCAGCTTACCCATTTGTGTCCGGCCTTGTCACGTCGTAAGCCGCTGCACTCCAAGTGCCATAATGGGCGCACACGCCTCTTTGAACGTGGCTGCTGCGTATTGTGTGTGCTTCCGACGTTACAACGCCTGACAAAGTACACAGCAGAGCAGCGCTAAAAGCCAAACTACTCATTAGCCGAGCAGTGAACATAATTAGCACAGCACACCAAACACTCCGGCTAAACAACCACCCCGCTACGCACACTGATGACGTGCATGTACTACAGAGAGGGGGCGTGTCCACGCTGTGTCGCTAGCCTATAGCATCATCAGCCGGCGCCGGATCTTGTGCGTGATTTGCGTCCTATTAAAGCGACCTCCTTATGATGACACTATCAGAACATTATATGGGAGGATTTCTCCTATGTATGTGCCGCCAACAACCATCATGGAGGGAGGAGGGAGGAGGGAGGAGGGAGGAGGGAGAGAGTTCGCTGCACGGCCATCTCGCTAAAAGCAAACCTAAGTCACGCCCTGGTTGCCCACCAACATGTGCTATTACAAGGACAATTCCTCGACTAGGCATTACTTACAAATCTCGCCTAAAATATGATGTGTGGTACATGGTCCGAAAGAGCTAACACCTTCACAGATTTGGAGGAGACACACACATATGAAAAGACAAATTCAGTCATTGCTCGATTTCAAGCGCACCCTGATGGCAAACACATAGGAATTACACACAATCGTACTTACATCAACTACTCGGAGCGATGTATCGTGCCACGAAATGACTATGGACAATCGTACACATAAAATAAATATTATCTTGCATCTAGTGATGATTACATAATAGATTTTTTTGGCCGAAATGAGTTCTCACTTAAACAGGATGCAATAACAGATGTGACTTTTTTACATCAAAAAACCCGCTATAAAAGGCAAGAATTCTAAATTACATGTATGTAAATGTGAGTCACACAACAAATGACAATCATACATTAAGTCACGGCCACACAACTATCTTCTCCGATGCCAAAGGAGGATCGAAATGTGTCTATCCACGATCTTATCTATGTCAAAACAACTCCCAACACCTCCATTAAATACTTACTTCACTGATCAGCTGTGCGACGTCTATAACCGACCGATCAAGATCCATCTCTGGTTGCATCGATCACTCAGGCTTTGTTGTCCAAAAAACTGCTTCTTCCAGCGACGGGTTTAGAAGTGCAGATCTTACAATGCAGACACATCCTAAATAACCTTGGCTTCTACACATAGGAACTCAAAATGATACATTTGTTATCTCCATCCAGTCACGGACACGGCCTAGGTGAAGCCTGGGCACAAGCAGTTGTTACATTCATCCCTGTATTTTGAGTTATATTTAAAAATATACAAGGACAATTACAAAATAAGACCGTGAGAAATGTGTGGAAAACAATCTTTCTCTCATGGCTAAGCTTCAAATAAATAATTCCTTTCTTCGATCATCCTATGTCGAGGCCAAATGCCAATCCTGCTCTCATCACACAGGTGCAACTAGCCACAGTGCAGGGTGGCACTCAGATACATGCACTAACAATGCTATATAACATTTGGCCACTTCTCCAAGAAATGGACCACAAACACAGCATTCCTTTCCCTTCCGGGCCAAAAGGCACCTGCAAAGGTCCAGGACACATGTCCACTCTCTGACAAGGCCGAGAGCACACCTGTACCAACGATACCTCATACCCAGCCCTCAGGCCAGGCACTCACTGGTCGTCAGTTAACTGCAAACTAAGGTGTAATCTCCAGAAGGAGAAAACTGGTGCGCAGCCATGAATTGACCACAGAACAACATGTTTGTTATTCCTAGATTCATTCCTTACACCCCTTTGTTTGCACCATGTCGTACCTGCTTGCCGCTTGTGCCCCACTATTTCTGTGATCCATTCTATATTGGAGCTACCGAACCGGTGGATCAGCCCAGCCACTATGTCCATATGTGAGCGAACACACTCATTTACATATGCAAATAACCAGCCCTTGGCGGCAAAGCCCACTGTTGACTAGTAATCTACGTTAGTTTTCCGTTTGGTTACTGACAGGGTTAAGAAATTGTGATTTACCATATGAAATAGAGGCTTTGTATTCAGACTGATAAAGTGTTGCCATCTGGATACATGGCTAATAGGCATGTCGCATTAATGCAAATGATTACGCTAAACAAAGTGAACAACCAGCTAAGCTTTTTCTGGGAGAGGTGAAAAAATGAGAGATTATATAAATACACAAGGAATTGTATTCCAATACATTGTCAGACTTGCCAAGCAATATGATGTCACAACAGTAAAGTCAAAGTTAGATTAGGACAGAGGGGGAAGGGCGCATGAAGCTGCAGCTTACTGCAGACAGATCATTGCATTATGTTACAGGCTCCCAAAGGCCGATCTCGTGGCCCAGTCTAGGAGCAGACTATCAGATATTCATCCAACACACACTGAGTCAATGATTAGCGTAGTGACACAACATGCTAATAAAAGGCTGAGACTTGTGGGAAATGTTACATATATATCGTCAACACATCCATCAACTGCACTATGTGCTAAGCAAAAACCAACACAACCATAAGAATCGACCTTTTTTTTTTTTTTTAAATTGAAAACATGTTCATATATCCTTGATGTATCCTTGGAAAGGCTTTAGGTCTCTCCATGTTCAAAATGGGGAGTTTATTATAGGATACAGTACATTGTGTAAGCGCGCGGTACTTTAGTAACCTTGAGGCAAAGGCCTACATTCCAACGGCCAATCGAGAGACAACAACGCAGATGTGTGTGGAAGAATGTCAACTATTCGACTTTCACACACACAATGTAGCATTGTTTGCTCCAGTCCAAATCTAGTTTTGATGTTATTGTTGATCATTAAAAGACTTCTAATGTGTAATTAAATATTCTATAGAAAATAATTTTACTGCTAACTCAGCATGTTCAGTATGAAATATCACATGAACCAGATTATTGTGTATAAATGTTACCAAAAAAGGATACATTTGACACATCAACCTTCTGTGCAAGATGCAGAGTCAAACATATACAACAAAAGTCATGAATGGATGTAAAAACAGGACACATCAGACACTTGCATTTAGGAACTCATCTATTTGGATGACAGTCCATTTTTGACCTTCTTGACGTAAAAAAAAATGTAGTGACATATTCTTTATGCTAACAAGGTCCCCTACACACAAGAACCATTCGCCCTGGAGATAGCTAAAGGAAAGACATTATGATTTTAGTATTTTCTATAGATTTTTTTTAATGAGGATCTTAGCAAACTGTTTTTTTAAACAGAGTGTACCATGTCACCACGGTAAGGTGTCCTCAGGGACATGGACCCTACTCTACCCTAACACAAAATGACCTCTCTGGGCCTGAAAAAGGAGACCACTTGCCATAAACCAAAGCAAAAACAAAAAAAAAAAAAAAAAAAAATATAGAAAAATTAAAATAATTAAAACAATAAATTATGATGTATTGCCTCATACATCACATAGTAGAAATCATAAACGTCGTGAGGAACGAGATGGCCGAGAGCGCCGTCCACGCCGTGGCTGGCGCCTAGGAACGGCCCTAGTACCCTCAGATGGAGGGGGCATGGCACCAGGTGGCTCTGGGGACAATGCTGGGGGGACAAGGGGGGAGAGAGGTGGGGGCACAGGTGGGGGTGCAGTGGTCTCGGGGAAAACAAATCCCTCCGGCGGGATATGTGGCCTCCGTGAGTGTAACCCATACACAGATTGTAGGAGGGCGCCCACATAGCAAGGGTCGGGGAAAGTATCGGGGTCAACCTGCTCGTGACACGACAGCAACAATTCGGTGACGATCCGCGCACTACGTGCCAGATTAGTAGGGAGATTCCGTAAACGGACTCCCAGATAGTAGCAGAAGAAATCATTCTGATCATCTCCTCCATCAAACCGCCTGACAAAGTTGATGACAGAATGATCCAACTCACTCAATGCTGAATGAGCTTCTTCTTGATCCCGACGCCTCCTGGTGGTGGTAGTAGTGGGCCTCGTGAGTGGCTGACGTGGCCGAGCTGCCAGGGGCACACCACTAGGACCTGCACCAGATGTTGATGGTGCTGCAGCCTCCTCCTCTTCGGCCATGGAAGTAGAGCCAGAAGGTCCTGGCATCTGCTCCGTGCCCTCAGAAAGAGTCGGACTGCCAGGCTCCTGTGATGGCGGTGGCGTCGCACTCTCCCCCTCCTGCTGTGATGCTGCAACATCAGAACCACCAGCATCCTGTCCTCCCGGTGGGTCTGAGAAATTGCCACTGGTTCTGTGGAGAGACAGAAAGGTTAACTAATATGGACACATTCATAAAGGTACTTCATATATCGAATGGTTTACTTTTGATAACATACACTATGTAGAAATGTGTGCTTTGTTACCAGGAATACATGATGTAGTACTATGAGCATCCTATGTTAGGACATACTAATATTTTTATTAACTCATTCACATTAGTGTTTTCCCAAAAATTATAAACCAAATTATTGTCGAAAAATGTTCCCCTTTCTGAGTGTGGAAACAATGCTCTCATCTTCATGGCATGTTGTGGCCATGTAAGCATTCTGGTGACAACACAACAACCAGTGTTTTTTAATGTCGCACAGCAGGGAGAGGGGCCTGAGTTAGTCATGTGACCAGATACACAAGCGTCCAGTAAGAGGCCTGTGTACCTGTCATAGATCCCCGCAGGCCACACTGAGACAGTGACAGAGCAGCAGGCCGCCCAGCATTGAGTATAAAGGAAGTGAATAGTGTGGGCCGGAGAACAGCTCTCGGACTGCTTAGTACTGTAGGACACAAAATATAAAACATTATCCGCTGCATGGAAACAGCCATTTCATTCACCATGCTTACTGGCTCTGCCACATACAGCACACGCTAAACAACTGAGGGAGTGACCGTGATCTGCAAAAATCCGGAGATGTTGGTCTAGCGCCATGACAGAAAGTAACATCTTTTATAGAAATGACAGGATGTTGAAGCAGGAGTCAGAGTGGTGTGTAAGCATTTGGTTGAGTGTGAGCAAAGGGGACTATTGTGATTGGTCATGATAGATTAACCCTCTATGGACAGTCACATACACCAGCATGAAGGCTAACAAACATGACACAACTAGGGCCTTATAAAGAATGCCAATAGGGTATGTTGGCCAATGATCGGGATACATTAAAGATAATTGTCTGGCCATTCATATAAAACATATACATAAAGAGGAATATTTGTGAAATAGGATGATATTATCTGCTAGTGAGTATGGACCAGGTTCAGCTGAACAACCAAAGGCAGAATTTAAAGTCATTACTCCCATATAACATTTTATCTCATGTATTACATATTGTACACTATATGATACTATATACATTATGTAATAATAAGATGCTTACAGCCGTTGACTGCGGCTCGGGAGAAAATCCAACAGGGGCGCATAGCGCATGGAGGTCGGCTCCCCACCCCTCTCCTCCGTGCGTATCGCCCGTTGGTACTGGTCCCGGACACTAGACCAGCGTGTCTCCACTGCTCGTACTGACAAAAGCAAATATTTATTAGAAATAGATAGATTATAATAATTGATAGATATTTCGATGGCTTGGTAGAAATATCGGACATTGTTCTCACGATTTTATGTCATACATTATTTGACAACACGACATACCCATCCGCAGCTGCTCAGCGTCCGTGACATCGCCCCACTGTGGGACTACCAGAGCCGCTATACTCTCCCACGTCTCGCGACGCAGGACACGGTCGTGGTAGCCACGCACAGTCAAGTCCCACAAATGGGGACGGGACCGCACCTGAAAAATTATATATAAACACAGAAATCAATAGACATCTCCATCTGACTTCACCTCTCTGTGTGTCTACATCGATTCGAATAATAACATGTTTTCCATAATGACATTACATAGAGTGGTGTTGCGCTTCCAACACACCACCTGTGTAATCTAAGGAACACAGCCTAATAACCACTGAGCCAAGACTCACTAAACCAAGGAATGCCAGAACTCTTTGAACACACTTCTGAAAACATACCAAGATTGGTGTCTAATGATTAAATTTAGGAAAGGCTTTGTATCTTAACTAGCACTAATTAGTAGGCCACAAGACCAGCTCAATCCCAGCTTTGCATTCACACCTGATGAAAAAGAAAATCCACATTGTTTCGAAAATACATGAACACATGTGCAAACGAGTGAAGCTAACTATTTCACTGCTGCGGTGTTTGTTCTGGTGTGTGTGTGGTGTTTTGTTATCTTAGTGTGTGGAGAAAACATGTCACAACGACTATGGTTAGAGATCTCGACATTTTGTTATAACTATGGTCAACATTTATGTATTAAAGAGTCGCTGATATATAGTTAAAAATATATATATTGATAATTAAATACATGTAAGGTTAGGTATTGCATTAGGTCGAACATTCTAGGAGGGGCACACAATAACATGAAACTACGTGCCAAATGCAGCTACATGAAAAACGCATCAAAAACGCAACCTTGGTCGACTCGATTTGGGAAAGATTCCACAAACATTACTTGACTATACTGTGTAGTGCGCACGCTTACTCAGATTCACATGCACTATATCACACAAAAAACGCATCAAAAACGCAACCTTGGTCGACTCGATTTGGGAAAGATTCCACAAACATTACTTGACTATACTGTGTAGTGCGCACGCTTACTCAGATTCACATGCACTATATCACACAAAAAACGCATCAAAAACGCAATATACATATTTTTGCATAAAAAAGTTCGTCATTTTTACACATGTCACTGTTATTTAAAATATATATACATGGAAGAAATACAACAACCCGACACTCAATAGGGATACTAAATTCGACATATGTAAGTAGTTCTTTAATATGGGAACTGCACTCGAAATTAATACTATAGCAGATAAGGAAACACATGACGATACTTTGTGGTTTTTTTATGGCCACATTCCCACGCCCGTGTCGCATGACTAAAACGCAGATATTTTATACCAATAACAGTCTTCACATTCATATGTGTGTTACATGTGGCTTAGGTGCGTTTTTGTGGGCCGAGACGACCATGTGCATTTCTAAGTCCAAGTAAAACATTTTAACACATCACATAAATATATCAACAGAGATATGTATTTTTGCTCGCATACATTACATATTATTATACATATCTTTAGATAGATATATAGATAGAGAGAGAGGGATAAATAGATACACAGAAACAGACTACACATCCTATTTTGTAAGTCAAATCATTCTAGAAAGATTAGTCTAATTCTTCGATAAAACTTACCTCTGCGATCAGGCGTGGATCATCAATGTCCCGCTGCCAGGAACCACGTCGCCCACGACCAGCACCACCATGCTCCGCTCGCCGTGCCATCGCTCCAGATCGGGACACCTAAAAGGATGGTCACCTATTGAAGCCCATTCACTTGGGCCTTTTAAACTGAAGGGGCGTTACGCATTGATGAATTATTCTAATGAGAATCCCGATTGATCCGGCTGTAATCAGAGGTTCCGGCAGGCCCGAATGTTACTTCCTACGGTCGACTTGGACATTTTCGGGCCCGAAATAATGGTCTTGCTCATTTTTTACGGACCCGGATACAATCAGGGCCGAAACTCATACGGAGTGTGCACTGTGCAGCCGCATATCCTATACTTCCCAGCATACACACGAACCATCAAATATACCGCCGCACAATTACAGCCGCACATACAGCCGCACTTTTAATACGTGTGAATCGAGCCTAAAAAAAGAACTGGTCCCTAAAAAAAAATCAGTTTTGGAAACTTTCACAAAATGTGATAATTTGCTAATAAATTTCTAAGCCCCATAACAGCCTAAAAAAGTAAAATATGTTTCCCAAATTATGCCAGAATAAAGAGGACATATTGGTAATGTGATTTAGTAACTAATTTATGTGCTATGACTTCCTTTTTTAGAAGCAGAGAATTTCAGAAGTTCATAAAATGCAAAATTTTCAAATTTTTCATGATATTTTGATGTTTTTCACAAAAAACACACAAAGTAGTGACCAAATTTTGCCACTAATATAAAGTGCCATATGTGACAAAAAAACAATCTCAGAATCGCTAGCATACGTTAAAGCATCACTGAGCTATAAGAGCATAAAGTGAGACAGGTCAGATTTTGAAAAATGAGCCTGGTCATTAAGGCCAAAACAGGCTGCGGAGGCAAGGGGTTAATTAATGAAAGCATATATTTTAAGGAACAGTGACACCTGTCTTTTATCAGGTATCCCTGCTACCTTGTATAGCGCCCTTGGAAGATTAAGTGCCATGAAAAGAGGAGCACTAGTCCCTGCTCCATTTACAAAACAGTAGGCTAAGGATGACTTATTCATCTCTGGCTTACTGTTAGTAGGTTTTTTGAACCAATGACTCTGACAGAAATCTGTGCTCTGCACAAAAGTAAGCTGGCACGGGTATACACAGTAACTTAGGCTGGGTTCACACTATGTATATTTGAGGCTGTATTTGGTCCTCATGTCAGGTCCTCATAGCAACCAAAACCAGGAGTGGATTGAAAACACAGAAAGGATCTGTTCACACAATGTTGAAATTGAGTGGATGGCCCCCATATAACAGTAAATAACGGCCATTATTTCAATACCACAGCCGTTGTTTTAAAATAACAGCAAATATTTGCCATTAAATGATGGCCATCCACTCAATTACAACATTATGTGAACAGAGCCTTTCTGTGTTTTCAATCCACTCCTGGTTTTGGTTGCTATACAGCCTCACAAATACAGCCTCAAATATACATAGTGTGAACCCAGCCTTAAAGGTGAACAGGGTGTTAGGAACCGGACAGCAGGACAAGACAAGTCAGTGAGCCCTAAGCTCAGCCCCGCCCACTGTCCTCTACCTACTTGCCACAATCCGCCCTGAGATGGCGGCGAGCAACTGGGCGGCAGTCCCTGCACTGGCTAGGTGGAACACAAAGACAAGACAGACAGACAAAACACAATAAAGAATAGTCGACAGTCCGGGTCACAACAATCAGGCAGCACAGTACAAAATCACAATCCTATAATCAGAGTCAACAAACAAGCAATATGGTCGGGGGCAGGCAGCTAGCAAGGATAGTCAGAACACAAAGCAGTAGTCAGGAGATGCAAAGAAAGAGAATCCACAAGCAGGCAGAGACTAAGTCAATAACTGGCAAGGCACAGGCAGAAGCTGAAATCTTAAATAGGACACCAGGAACCAAGTCCAGAAGGCAGGTTAACCGTAACATGACCAGGGAAGCTTAGAAGCACAGACATGGGTGGGGCAGGGAAAACAATTAGCAGACCAGAAGAAATAAGACACAGTTCAGACAGGGCAAAAAGGCAAACAAAACACAGAATAAATGGAAGATTATGGCCAAAATCGCAGTCTTTGGCGCAGAGGTCGAATCTTCGAGGGTGGCACCGATGCCTTTTCAGGCGCGATCATGACACAGGGATTGTGTGTTACAATCTGGTACACTTTCTGCCCCAGAAAACCTGTGGCAGTAAGCAGAGCATGCTGATTTTGCCTCTTCCCACCCTACCAATACCAGCCTGTGGCCTCTATTTGGGTTCTCCTGGCCTGACGGTTCCCAGGTTTTCCGAATATGCCTGTGTCACGTCCGTAGGGGTACAGTGAGCCCTAACTGAACCCAGCCCACTGTCTCTACCTACTTGGACGTACTGCCCTAGGTGGCAGACCCCAACTGGACGGCAGTCCCTACGCTACTAAGTGCAGGGCCAGACAAGGAGAAAAGTCAGCAGTCCGAGTCAAACCAGCCAGGTACGTATAAACCACAAATCAGAACCAAAATCACAGTCAGAAAACAAGCCAGAGGTCAAATCCAAGATAGCAAAACAGTACAAAATCACAATACAAAGGGAATACCGTATAAACAGGCCAAGGTCAGAAACACTGTCAGGAGCGAGGTACAAAATCAGATAACAAGCCAAAGTCAGGTAACAAATGCAGAGGTCAGGAATACAGGGAGTCAGAACACAGAGTAATGCTGGTGTAGTAAAGCAAGGCAAAACTATCACTGGCAGCTATTGAACCTCAGCTGCTTGTTTAAATACACCGCCCCTGATTTGCATGAAGCGCCTGGCAGCTCGCGATTGGCTCTGTGCTCCTGCACAGCTTCGCTCCTGCCCCCTACCTCTGATAGGCTGCTTATCTGCAGCATCAGCCGGCTGGGCGTGTATGGGAATGTCAGCCTGCCTCTGCCTCTGCAGCACTGCAGAGCAACCAGGTAAATACATGACTAAACAACTGAATAGTAACAGAATGCCTTCTACCAAGTAGCTATCAATACTAAGCCAGTAATACAAAAAGCAGAAGACACCAAAAAAGCCACTTTATTAAAATAAAAACACCCCACACCCCTTGTTAACCAAGTTGCCATACCTCAGCAGCCTGCCCTTTTAGTACAGTATTACTCTTCTTATTATTATCTAAGGATAGATGTATTTATCCCAGGCATTTTAAAGTTAATTTATTGTAGATTCACCTACCACATCTGGAAGTTTGTTCTAAGCATCTACTACCCTTTCAGATTGTGGCCCCTTTTTCTTAAAGGGGTTATCCAGCGCTACAAAAACATGGCCACTTTCTTCCAGAGACAGCCCCACTCTTGTCTCTAGCTTGGGTGGGGTTTTGCTGCTCAATTCCATTGAAGTAAATAGAGCTTAATTGCAAACCGCACCTGAACTGGAGACAAGAGTCGTGTTGTCTCTGAAAGAAAGTGACCATGTTTTTGTAGCACTGCATAACCCCTTTAAGTTCAGATTTATATTAACAAACACATCTCTATTGAACCTTATTTAGTCCTTTATCATACAGGTTTAGATTATGTTTCCCCTTTCCCTTATTTCCTTCAGACTATCGTGGTATCTCACCACGGGTGTTCTTTTTCTTATACACCTGTCGCAAAAAGTTTCTCACTCCAGATTAAGTGGTGATGTAGTGCACGTTAAGGTTTCACCACAAGATTTTTATATGTATGCTCTTATGTATTGCACAGCTGAAGTTAGCAAAGGGTTACTGATTTGTGTGTACCATGTGTTTTGCTGACCTATAGGAGATGCTCTCTACTTCCAAGGTTTCTTGGTGGGAGTTGGTATAGCGTCAGTTCTGACCCAGATTCTCGCAGGAGAAGGACACACAGAGCAAACATCCCTGTTGTAGCCAAGCCAGGACCTGGCTCTGCTACAGTTCAGTCTGGAGTAGTTGAGTCTAAGACACAAGTGTGGTCAGATGCAACTAGAGACTTTTTTCAGTATCCTATCCTATAACTACTATGCAGTGCTAAACACTACAAGAGGCAGAAGAGCCTGGGAACAACCTGTGAACCAGTCTAAAAGGTGCAGGGCAGTATCCTGATATATAAGAGGAACTAGCCTGGATAGGAAAAAGCTACCAGAAGGTCTAGGTATCCTATCTCGCAGTGCAGGCAACCGGCAAGGCTCGGGAACTTAGCTTCACCCAGGTAACCAAGGCTGGGGCTTGTATCACCCTAGGAGGATGAGTCACTTGACACTGTAGGGCAGAAGGTGGTAAGACCATAGTCTATACACAGGTACAAGTAAACTTCTCCCTTTAAAGTATTCTCTCAGGTTCGGGCAGAGTACATTGCTATATTAAGATAGGACTCCTTTGACAAATTCCTCTTCTCTACGCTACTCTACTCTAGCATCTCCTAAGCACAGACAAGCACAAGCACTATAGTCCGTGTAAAGATTTATTTATTTGATACCAAATTGTTTGGAATATTGAGAGACTGTACAGTAAAGCTGTTATATTTTTACATCACTGGGACTCAGTCATCCCTACCTCTGCAGTAGCACCTATACACACTAGCTGCACACCTTGGGTTATTTTTCGCTTTTCTGTGGATGGCGGTACTGATAGTCCGGGTGGGTCAATTGCCACTCAGGACTAACCTAACAAGAGCCCAAAGGACCCATCACAACCCGGCAGGTCACCAACCATTTGGGGAATAGTACAGCCAGCCACAACACAAAGGAAGTACCAACACTATACCTGTGTGCTGGACTAGCACTGGCATCACGATACTAACATCTTTGGCTGAGCTGTCACAACCACCAGTAGTAACATCCTCACGGTGGCTGGGCACCACACTATACAGATTCAAATCCTTACGTCTTTCCTGATGTTTTATGCTTCTGACATCCATAGATTTTATGCTATAAACCATCTATCATTTTTGTAGCTTGTGTTTGGACATGCTATATCTCATCAATATTTTTTGTAGGTGACTTTTGCAGGTGGACACAGTATTCCAGATGTGGTCTCACTAGAGCTCTATACAGCAGGAACACAATTTCTACCGCCTGGTTGCAATGGTAAGGCCCCCTTCACATGTCCATATCAATTTTTACTGTCAGGAAATGTTGATCAGGAGGCCTTCAGGAAAGCATCAGTATTTCCTGACAGTAATGAGTATTTATGGTATTTAAGGAAACCATCAAAAAAAGCTTTCAGGAATTCCTGATCCGGAAAGAAAAAAAAAGCATCCGTAATTCTAGACACTTTCTGGATGCGCATCAGGAAGGTGTCTGTAATTCTGAATTATGGAAGAAAATAGGACAGGTTCTATAACTTCCAGACCTTTTTTTTCAGAACTGACAACATTCAGGAAAAATCCTGAATGGTTTCTGTGTTTAAAAGAACACTATGGCCCAGATTTATCAAAGGGTGTAACATTTAGACTGGTGCAAACTGCCCACAGCAACCAATCACAGCTCAGCTTTAAGCTCTGCTAAAATGAAAGCTGAGCTGTGATTGGATGCTGTGGGCAGTTTGCACCAGTCTAAATTTTACACCCTTTCATAAATCTCCCCCTATGGGTCCACAAATCTATCTCAATTTCCTGATAAGAAAGCTGGTGTCATGCCTTTGCCTGTTCAGACCTCGGCACGGTCCTCAGTTTGTGGTATACAGCCAAAATTGTGCTCTTAGACATTATTTAGTTTTTAAATTCTATGTTTCTATTGCACCAGTCAGATCACTGTGTGAACACAGTTCATTCCTTCTGCTCTGGTAAATTGATTCTCCTCCACACCCATCTCTTCCCTGCTGAGTTCCCTCTGGTCATTTAACAGAACTTTTCCCCTATCCTCCATTCCTATGGAATGATGGAAAGAGTTGAGTAAGCTGGAAGAGCGCTGTACTCGGCTCTTTCTGTTGGCTCCATAGGAATAAATAGAGCGTCAGGTCATGTGCCGTATTTGCGGCTCTATTCATAATAAAGAAGCTGGGGCCTGACACAGAGATCGATGGGGAGTACAGAGGTTGGACCCCCCCCCCCCCCCGTTTCTCTTACTTTTACCTTATCGTGTTTGACGACATCCGTAGATAGTTCTGATAATCATCAGGGTTGTCATCCTTTTTCTCGAACAACAAGGGCATGTGGGAGAATTCTTCTTGACACTGTAGCCACCTCTTTGACCACATACGCCTTAGACGCTTCAATGTCTGCTCCTCTATTTCAACATCCATGTCTTCTTGAATACTCAAAACTTTAGACAAAATGTCAATAGCCCATTTTTGCTTAAACATAGCTATACTAAAAATCTATAGGCTGATAAAATTTTTAAAATAAAATAGCCAAAAAGGCAAAAAATATCACCAACCAAAAGTAAATAACTGGCAAGCTGACAAGTTGTCTGCTTTGCTGTGTGCTGCTCAAAAGACAATAATCGAAATGAAGACTGCAAGCTGTGGAGGTGGTACAGTAGGCTGGGCAGTTTCAAATTCCAAACATTGTTCCAGTTTTTGGTCACACCTCCACCTTCCCTTTCTCCACCTACATGAACAACCTTTTTTCTTTCACGTAACGTTGAGCAACTATGTAACAACAGCATAAACGTATTATAAACGTGTAATGACATGTAAATCATTCAACAAAAAACGCTAGTTAACCGCTAGTGATCGATCGTTATAGCGAATCGTAAAACAATAATTGTTTCGTAATCGCTTCATGTAATAGGGCCTTAAGAATGGACTGGAGGGGGAGAGCTTAGAAAAAGTAAGGCCGATTAGTAGGAAATTGCAACAGTCAGGGGCGTTGCTAGGGTCCTAAAACATCCGGGGCCCGGGCCCTCTGAGTGCCGTCATAAGCGCTTAGCGAAGGAGCATGATGCAGAAGCTAGTAACCCCAATGACTGCTCAATTAGTCCTGCTCTATTGCCTCCACTCTTAATAACTGTGGCTAAGCAGGCACAGACAGCTCCTTCACAGCTCCCCCTGTACACACAGCCTCTGGGAGGTCTGCCCTAGCTCCTATCCTCTAGGCCAGTGTTTCCCCTTCTTTTCTACCTCGGGGAACTCCTACCAGATAACGTTCTACAAAATGCAAAAACCTCATTCAGTGACTCACAGGTGACGTCTTCTTTGATCTGAGTTGTTCTCTTTCCCTTTTCCTCTCCATCCGGCCCAAACCACCATGATGATTTCTTTCAGTTGCAATTCATCTGAAAGACAAACATCTCAGGCTCTGCACTTTTCCTTCAATTTCCTTCCCTTTTCCCCTCCTATAGGCTCCCATACAGTAGTTATTCCACTACCTGGTGTCAGTGAGTAGGTAGGTAAGTATGTTGCCCCCTGTAGGTAGGATACTCTGCTGTGCCCCCAAATAGTAATAATGTCCAGTGTTGTGCCCTATAGTAACAATGCCTCCTGCTGTATTACCCCACATTGTAAAATGTCCCCCTGCTGTGTACCCTTATATAGTAATACTGCCCTCTGCTGTGCCCTATATAGTTATTATGCCCCCTGCTGTACCCTCCATATAGTAATAATGCACCCTCTGCTGTGCCTCCTATGTAGTAATAATGCCTCCTGCTGTACCCTCCATATAGTAATACCCCCTCTGCTGTGCCTCCTATATAGTAATAATGCGCCTGCTGTACATACCATAGTAATAAAGTTCCCATCCTGCCTGCAATTAACCCGACCGCCATCCCCAAACACACTACCCCACCTGACCCCTTCCACCCACACACACTACCCCACCTCACCTTCTCCACCCACACACACTACCCCACCCGGCCCCCTCTTTTCCCCATGCTTCTCCCCCCCCCCCCCCCCGCTTCTCTCCCCAATACTTCTCCCCCCTGCTTTTCTCCCCCATACTTCTTCCCCTTGCTTCTCTCCCCATACTTCTCACCCCTGCTTCTCTCCCCCATACATCTCTTCCCCGTGCTTCTCTTCCCTGCTTCTATCCCCCATACTTCTCCCCTGTGCTTCTCTCCCCTGCTTTTCCCCCCATAATTCTCCCCCCTGCTTCTCCCCCCTGCTTCTCTCCCCCATACTTCTCCCCCCACTTCTCTCTCCCATGCTTCTCCCCCCCTTATATTTCTCCCCCATACTTCTTCCCTGCTTCTCTCCCCCCTGCTTTTCCTCCCATGCTTCTCTACCCTGCTTCTCTCCCCCATATGCTTCTCTCCCCCATGCTTTTCTCCCCCCATGCTTTTCTCCCCCATATGCTTCTCTCCCCCATGCTTCTCTCCCCCATGCTTTTCTCCCCCCTTGCTTCTCTTCCCCCATGCTTTTCTCCCCCCATGCTTCTCTCCCCCATATGCTTCTCTCCCCCATGCTTTTCTCCCCCCATGCTTCTCTCCCCCATGCTTCTCTCCCCCATATGCTTCTCTCCACCATGCTTTTCTCCCCCCTTGCTTCTCTTCCCCCATGCTTCTCTCCCCCATGCTTTTCTCCCCCCATGCTTCTCTCCCCCTTATGCTTCTCTCCCCCATGCTTTTCTCCCCCCATGCTTCTCTCCCCCATGCTTTTCTCCCCCCATGCTTCTCTCCCCCATGCTTCTCTCCCCCATATGCTTCTCTCCCCCATGCTTTTCTCCCCCCATGCTTCTCTCCCCCATGCTTTTCTCCCCCCATGCTTCTCTCCCCCATATGCTTCTCTCCCCCATGCTTCTCTCCCCCATGCTTTTCTCCCCCCATGCTTCTCTCCCCCATGCTTTTGTCCCCCCATGCTTCTCTCCCCCATATGCTTCTCTCCCCCATGCTTCTCTCCCCCATGCTTCTCTCCCCCATATGCTTCTCTCCCCCATGCTTTTCTCCCCCCATGCTTCTCTCCCCCATATGCTTCTCTCCCCCATGCTTTTTTCTCCCCCATATGCTTCTCTCCCCCATGCTTCTCTCCCCCATGCTTCTCTCCCCCATATGCTTCTCTCCCCCATGCTTTTCTCCCCCCATGCTTCTCTCCCCCATATGCTTCTCTCCCCCATGCTTTTCTCTCCCCCATGCTTCTCTCCCCCATATGCTTCTCTCCCCCATATGCTTCTCTCCACCATGCTTTTCTCCCCCCATGCTTCTCTCCCACATATGCTTCTCTCCACCATGCTTTTCTTCCCCCTTGCTTCTCTCCCCCATGCTTTTCTCCCCCCATGCTTTTCTCCCCCCATGCTTCTCTCCACCATGCTTTTCTCCCCCCTTGCTCCTCTCCCCCAGATACTTCTCTCCCCCGTGGTCCTCTCCCCCATATACTTCTCACCCCATACCTCTCTCCCCCTTGCTTCTCTCCCCCATGCCTCCTCACCTCCACAGTCACCTCCACCGAGTTTCACCTACTGCCCGGTCGTAGCGGCCGCCGGATGTGCTGCGCTGCGGCGGGCCGTGGTGCACGCATCTAATCAGCGCGTGCGCCACGGTCCGCCGCAGCGGCCCTGCACTTCCGGTCTCCGCTGATTGGATTGGAGCAGCATGCACGGCGGGCGCTACGGGTGGGCAGTAGATGAGATGAGCAGCTGGCGAGGCGGGCAGCAGCCGCGATCTGCGAGCCAGATGCGGCCATCAAAAGAGCCGCATCTGGCTCGCAAGACCGGGGCTGAAGAAATCCGGGGCAGCAGGCATTTTATTCGGGGCATGAGCCCCGAATAAAACTGCCTAGCGACGCCACTGGCAACAGTTAAGACGGGATTTGATCACAGCGACAATGAGAGCTGATTCAACAGCAAGGAAGGGACAGTGCCTCAAGCGGTCAACTGACCGCTGTCATAGCAACCACAGACTCTAACACACGTAACTTTCAGTTAACCCCCAACCCAATGTTCATAGGTGCATAAAAGCATTCATCCATGACCGGAAAGCCTCTCAAAAAGCCGTAGTCCTGATATGCTTCACAGTTCTTTAGTCAGTCTCACACACTGTCCATGTTGACATAAACACGTTCTTTTGTCGAAATACAAATATCAATGTCGATCAGTTCCAAAACCCCAACGAGGATAACTTGGTCCAGGCAGAGGTGTATACACACCAATCTGCCACAGTGGTTTCAGTGGTCTCAAAGCGCAACACATACACAGGCCTCTATGCATCCCCGCTGCCCGCAGACACCTCCGGATCCATCATCTCGGGGTCCAAGGTCCAATGTAACCGCATCAGGTGTGAATAGAGACCACAGAATACCTTAGTTCGCTTATGGCAAAGGCATTTCTTGTAGTTCATCATCAAAGAGTAGAATGGGGCAAAACTGACAGTATGTGTGACAGATAACTCCTCCTCTTCCAAATACACCCTTTATTTGGCAGACCCAAACAAGGTGGCAGCAGTCAATCAGGTAGCACTTTATACTGATTATACTACTACCTGATTAACTGCTGCCCCCTTGTTACGGTCCACAAAATTAAGTGTGTATTTTGATGAGGAGCTCTCAGTCGGTGACTAAGGGCCCTATTCCACCAGACGATTATCATTCAGATTATCGTTAAATCGTTCGAATCTAAACGATAATCGTTCGGTTGAAATGCAGTTAACGATTAACGACCGAACGAGAAATCGTTGATCGCTTTATAACGCTCCTATTCAACGGAGCGACGGCAGCAGATCGTTGCTATATCAGTCGCTTGTTTTTCAACATGTTGAAAAACAAGCGACTGCAACGATCAGCCGACATTAACGATGTCGGCTGATCGTTGCACTCTATTCCACAGGACGATTATCGTCCGTAGCGGCCGATATCGGCCGAATACGGACGATAATCGTTCAGTGGAATAGGGCCTTAAGACCTGGACCTATTTTTATCGTTGCTCGCTCGCAAAACGTTCGCAAATCGTTTGCATTGAATAAGACATCGTTTGGTTGTTCGCAATAGATACGAAAGCAATAGCGAATAAATAACGAAGAAAAAACGATCGCAATTACGATCATAAGTAACGATTATCGTTCCATGGAAATGACTGAACGTTTTCAGATCTTTCGCAATATCGGTCATTTGAGATCGTTAATTGTTAACGATAATGCAAACGATAATCGTCCGGTGGAATAGGGCCCTAAAGAAGCATACCAGGGCTACGGCTTTTTGAGAGGCTTTCCTGGATGAGTGCTTTTATGCACCTATGGACATTAAGTTGTGGGTTAATTGACAGTTACATGTGTTAGCGTCTGTGGTTGCTATGACAGCGGCTCGAGGCAGCGCTCACAGCACAATGATTGGTTGGTGATTGGCACTAGCGCAGTGAACGCAGCAGGATGCCAGTGTCTGCACATGTTGCGCTCCTTCCTCTCTCTGTTGGTGGTCTCATCTGTTGGGAGGCGGGTCTCTCTGAGTATTTTTAACCTTTGATGCGCTTTTGTGAGTTCTAATAAAGTACTTGTATATATATTTTGTGTTTTTTATTTAGCCAAGCGGCACTAGTATCAGCCATAGGTGTGAGGTGCAGCACTCTGTTTCTTCCCTGAACCGCATTTTGTTTCTCTCTTTTCTCCGTGTATTGCACTCCTCCTGGTGAGACCCACATGACCGCAATTAGCAGGAGACACCTGAGTGCACATGGTTTTATCCCTCCTGTTTTTTCCCATTCTGTTTGCTGCAGCTATGGTGAGCGCAATACCTTATCCAGACTTGTGCTGCTTGGGGGCGACCTTCTCCGCCGGCGGTGCTGGCCGGGTTCTGGTGTGGTGTTTTTGGGTCTGGTCCTGTGGCATGGGGGTCGCAGGGCCGTCCCATGGCCCCCGTTCCCTGGCTGTGCACGCCTGCGGGGTTGGTGGCCACTGACTGGCACGGTGTGGACTTAGTGTAGGGACCCATGTGTATCAGATACCGGCACGAGGTACATGGGGCAGTATGGCTTGATCAATTCATACACAAAATTCTGATGTGTTTTTTATTTAGCCAAGCGGCACTAGTATCAGCCATAGGTGTGAGGTGCAGCACTCTGTTTCTTCCCTGAACCATATATATTTTGTAACACAGGGGTGTTTAGGGTAAATGTGAAGTAATTGCTACTAGCTCCCTATTGGTTGCGGTTCCTTTATATAGCATGATATGATCTTGATCTTGTATGCTTGAGAAAGACCATTTTGGTTGAAACGTTGCTATGTGTGCCATGCTGGAATAAAAGTTTTCTTTTTTACATCTAAATCCGCCTCTGTGGGATGCTGTTACCTTTTTAGACTTGGAAATTTATTGCCCTACATGGACATTAGGGCTGGTAACTATTGCATCTGTTTTTTTTGTATATTCTTATAAACATTTGTGACTGGAGGGTCAAAAATAAGGGCGTGCTATAGTGTTCCCTGAGGGAAAGAAGCCAGAAAAAAAGGCAGAGGTTGAAGATTTTAGCTAAGTAAGTAGTGACAGCAGAAGAGAGAGACTGAACGAGGTGTGAGGGGATAGGGTCATTAGAGAAGATGGTCGGGTAAAAGGGGTAGAGGAGTCTGGAGACTTCTTATTATGTCACTGGTTCAAAGGCTGAGAGAGATGAGAAGAAAATGCAAAAGGGAATGGGATTAACACTACTTGGGGACTGCGAGCTGATATCTTGATGGATGTTGTCTATTTTGTTTTTGAAGTAGGAGGCTAGATCTTTGGTGCAGAGAAGAGAGTGGGTTTGAGAAGAGAGTTGAGGGTATCAAGGAGACGTTTTAGGTTATGAGATAGAGAAGAGACAAGAGTAGTAAAGTAGGATTGCTTAGCGAAGTAAAGAGCAGAGTAGTAGCTTTTGACCACAAACTTATAATTTAGAAAGTTTGTTGTTGTCTTGGATTTTCTCCACAGACTCTCAGCACACCTAGAGCACTGTAGAAGAAAACAAGTTCTAGATTTGTGCAAGGGTTGTGGCCATCTGTGTCAGGCTGTTTGGGGTGCACAATTGTTCAGGATGGTTTTGAGGGTGGTAGTCTTTTCTAGCCATACTAAGACAGGAGAGGGTAGAGATAGGAGACAGTGATGACTTTACAGTGTCTAAGAGTTGTTGGGTGTTGATGCCATGTGTTTCTGTGTGTGAGTGAGGTCAGGGTGTCAAGAGGAGGATGAGAATTTGTTACCAGGAAAGAAAGAAGGTTGTGGTCTAAGAGCTTGATGGTAGAGTTAGTTAGGGGAAAACCGGGCAAAATCCAGGGTATTCCCACCTTTGTGGGTTGGCGAGTCAGAAACCTAAAAACGGCCAAAGGAGAAGGTTAGAGAAATAAACTGAGAAGCTGATGGGGAGATTGGTTTGTCAATGGGGATGATAAATCACTCATGATGAGAGCAGGAATATTAGAAAATAGAAAGTAAGGAAGCCAGGTAGAGAAGTTACGAGGTCAGCCGGGGGGAGGGGTTTGATAGATGACCGCAACTCAGGGAAACTGTCCGGAAGGGTCATATGGTGTGAACCTCAAAAAAGAAAAATGAGAGAGAGGGTAAAGGGTATGTGAAAAGAGGAGTCTGGGGAAAGAAGTACACCCAGTCCTCCACAATGACTGTTCTCAGTTCTAGGGGTACGGGTAAAGCTTAAGCCACTATAGGTCAGAGCAGCGGGTGAGGCTGTATCCGACTGTTGTTGCCAGCAGGAACGATTTAGTAATGAACATGTCAAGAACTTCAGTGAGTTTGTTACAGCCGAGTGTTCCAAAGAGTGCAGTTCATGGAAATAGATTTGGCATGCAGAGAATGCTAACCAAATTATGAGGGTTTCTATGAGAGGAAGGTAAAAGAAGTAACTGTTAGTAAAAGAGGGAGGACCAGGGTTAGGAGAAATGTCCCTTGCTGCAAGAAGAAGGAGAATTGTAAGACATAATAGATGATTAACGTGTCACTGTCGTTATACCTTTCTAAACCTGAATCAACAGTAGATATTGTTTTTTGTTTGTTTTATGTTATCATGGAAAACACGGCACTTCCTGTGTTAACACTTTTTTTTTTTTTCAAAGACTCTAAACACAGGAAGTCCAAAGTTCCCAGGTCATCTGAGCGCTCACAGAGAAGTCAATTATTTGATTGATGGATGCATTGAGCTGAGGCATTCTGTACTGGCCGGTACTTTATGAATTCAGTCTCTTTTTTTCAACCAGCACAAGACTAAAAAGATGCCTTCAGAAGACTGGGCCTGGATTTCAGATAAGTGTAGCTTTCTTTTGAAGTATTATAACAAAAAAAATTGAAAACATGCTTTATATCACATATACTGTTTATTTCCATTTTGAAATTTATAAGGACAGTGACACTTTATCTCCTTAACAACCATGGGTGTACATTTATGCCCCCGCTGTCTGGGCCTTAAGGCAGAAGGGCATAAATGTACGCCCTGTCGGGGTCCCGGGCTATGGAGCGGCCTCAGGAGCTGAGCTCGCTCCATAGCCGGTGAGGACCGGCTGCTATCTGCAGCCAGGCCCTCACCCTCAATGGCGGGGCGCAGCGTTCACGTGGCCACCTGCCATTAACCCCTAAACGCAGCAATCACAGCATTTAAGTGTAAGTGACAGGAGCATCTCCTGTCATTTACCGATCAGGACCGCGCTGCAGGGGTCCTGATTGCATGGCCTGACTGCCGGAGGTCTTACCTGCCTCCATGCAGGCAGGCTCTATCAGAAGAATGCAGATAACACTGATCCCTGCTATGCTATGGCATAGGAGTGATCAGTGTATGTAATCCAATGTATTAATGTAAAAGTACCCTAAGGGGACTTAAAAATTGTAAGAAAAAAAATCACTAAAAGATTTAAAAAATGTCTCAAAGCCCCTCCCCCACTAAAAGTGAAAATCACCCCCTTCCCATTGTATACATAAAACACAAAAAATAATAAAGTTAATCAACATATACCATAGTGTGCGTAATCGTCCGATCTATTAAAATAAAACATTATTATTCCTGCATAGTAAATGGCGTGAATAAAAAACGGTAAAAAATTATTGTTTTTTTAATTACATTTTATGTGTACAAAAATTAGTAAAAATCGATCAATACGTTTGATCTAGGAAAAAATACATTTTACAAATAAAAACTATAGATCATGGCGCAAAAAATGATGCCCCATATGACTCCGTAGGTCAAAAAATAAAAAGGCTATAAGAGTCACAATAGGGCCATTTTAAATATAGCTATTTGCAAAAAAAAATGTTTTACTGCTAATAAAAATAGCAAAACGTTAGAAAACCTAGTAAACATGCATATTGCTGTGTTCAGACTGATCTATAGATTGAAGAAAAAATGTCAGTTTTACTGTAAAGTTCATTACGTAAACTTATGGAAGCCACCCCCCACCCCCCCAACAAAAAAAAATTTGCGGAATCGTCCCAAATTCATCCCATAAATGATATTTTGGGGGTTTCGCCATTCATTTTACGCAGATTGAATGCCATTACAAAGTACATCTGCTCCTGAAAAAAACAAGCCCTCACATGGCCCTGTAGGTGGAAAAATTAAATAGTTATGGGTCTTAGAAGGCGATAAAAATGCAAAAGTGACAATTGGCCTGCTCCTTAAGGGGTAAGGCAGGGTTGTTTCTGTGCTGCACCTTAGAGAAAAAAAAAAAAAAAGGAAAGAGAGAGTAAGAACAGTACATGGGTACATGGGAAGAAGAGAGGGGCCAAAACAGGGGGGATGGGTGGTGGGGTAGGTATGTAAACATGGAGTATATATAAAATTGCATTTTACTTTTTTTGGGGTCTGTTCACACAGAGCAAAAGCTGCAGATTACACAAGGAAAGTTTTCTGCCGTGGAATGTACGCGGAATTTGTGCGTATTCCACTCGGAAAGTGTTCAGCTCGTTATCAGCTCTTTATGAATTCCGCGTGGAATACTTGTGGATCCCGTTCACATTCCTTGCCAAAATTCTGCGTGTAAAAGAAGGAGGTGCCACCAACAATGTTGCAAACTTTATAGACTAGACCAGTGCTTCTCAAGCTGTGAGGCGGGCCTCACCAGTGAGGCGCCGCCTAGTTGTAGGTGAGGTCCAGGTGAAAAGCCAGTTTTCACAAAAGTAACTATAAGCTGCACAGTCCTTTTTGCTGTTTACAAAAATCTCCATTTTAGTAACATTATTCATTTATTTAGTACTTGCTTTATTATTATCTAGAGCTTGGGAGTTGGGTATCCCTAGCATTATATTCCGCTTTTAAATGAACTTTCACCACAGATGGTGAGGCCCAGGCACCCTATTGGTCAGTCTGGTAAGGCCCAGGCATTGCCTTGGTCTGCTGGGTGATGCACCAGTAGAAAAAGTTTGAGAAGCGCTGGACTAGACTATATGGTACCAGAATTTTCTAGAACAGATCACTTCAGAGCTGGCAGAGGAAAAGGAGCTGAGCAGAGAAAAGCTGATAAAAAATGACTGGGAAAAAAAACCCTCAAAAAGCCCCCAAGAATAGTTAAAAACATTTAAAAACAACAAATAAATTCAGAAGGCATCGCTACAATACATGAGATCCCTACAAACACCACTCAGCTGTAAATCCATATATATGCACACGCTTACCTATCCTACATGCTTGTACCCTTCCCTGTATATCTGTCCCCTTCCCTGTATATCTGTCCCCTTCCCTGTATTTCTGTCCCCTTCCCTGTATCCATCCCCTCCTTGTATACCCGCCTTCCCTGCATCCATCCCACCTTTTTTTTATTTCTGTGTGCCAAGTGTTTCATGACATACACTTTTTCTTTGTTCTGATTATTGCTGTTTGTTTGGTATGTCACACTATGAGCACAATTGATTTGGCTGTGCATTTTCCCTTGCATTAGCTGAAAGAGAATGTACTATCAGACCTCTAATATTGCGATATACATACCAATCTGTCGGTGCTGACTTGTAGACTACGCTGGTGTGGGGCATTTTTCTTTTCCATGCCCGGTCGCTGTTAATTTCCCCACCGAACGGATATTCAAATGAGCCAGGTTGAAGTCTGAAGCCTTTGAAAAGTCAGAGGTGCTTGCAGTTGATGCAGGCTTAGGGGATCGATCTATTGGTGGAGCCGGCCACCGGCTGTGCCGGGCCCCATAGCAGTGGCGTGGTCTACCTTCATGTCATCTATACCACTTCCCCACCTCCCTTTCCCCTGCACCCTCCAACTGATAAGTGTCACTATGCTTCAGTTTACTTACTTTATCACATGCCTGTAATGTATATAATTACGTTTAAATTTAAGGCTGCATTTACACACAGGCAAATTAAGGGACCATTGATTTTTATTGGGCCATCAGTTGTACGGATCCATGATTTGCTCATAATCTCACAGGCACTAGTATGGTCCATAATTGTGTCACGGATTCACCCATAAAAGTCTATCGGAGCATAGGGATGGATGCCTGGCTTTGGTTTTTCCCTTGTCATTACATTGACTTATAGGGCCACTCAATATGGTGGTTTTGGTGGTTCCCTTACAGGAGCCACCCCTTGGCTGGGTCCTTCCCGGAGGGAAATCTGGCTAGTCCTGTATTTCTAGACTCATTAATGAGGCTACAGGGGCTCTTCTTTTGCATATTCATGTTTCCCAGGGGGCAATGCACCTAGGATTTCACTGCATTGAGCGCTTTCACTAGCAGCCGGCAGTGTTATTGTTTAGCTGGTCTCCCCGAGATCAGCAATCTGTTTCTCTTATGGCTCTACTAGGCATTGCTCCCACCTAGCCAGAATCCTGCTCCACACTTATTAGGGGCAACACCCTGAAACAGCTGTATGTGGATGGATACCTGGCCTTGGTTTTTCCCTTGTCATTACAGTGAATTATAGGGCCACCTAATGTGGTGGTTTTGGTGGTTTCCTTACAGGAGCCACCCCTTGGCTGGGTGCTTCCCGGAGGGATATCTGGCTAGTCCTGTGTTTCGAGACACTTCACGGGATCTTCTTTTGCATAGAAATGTAATAACCTCACAGAATTAAAGGTTAGCTCCTCCTGGCAGCTACTGCACCAGCAAGTCAGTGCAAGTGATCAAGATGGACGTAGAGAAGCTGATAATCCTAGTTTAAGAGAGAGCCTGAGACAAGAGGGAGGCATCCAATTTCTCCTGCATGGCCAGGGAAAGAGCCTGGGAGAAAGTAGCAGGGGCTAATGTATGTTTACAGTAGTCTTCACTAAAGTTTCTGTAAAGTAATATTTTGTTTCTAATTTTTCCTTAACAGGTTCTCAAGTTTCTCAGGCAGCACTCAGAGCTGTCAAAGCATAAAAGGTTTTTCCAGAAACTGGGGAACCTATGGAAAAGGTGCCAGAGCAAATGCCGGTTTGGTGCAGGGCAGCTCTTAGGGATGATTGACACCTTCAGCAACCACCCTAATCCTAACCAACTGGTCAGAATAGTTGATTTCTTCAAGTTTTAGGCCATACTTTTATGGTCCTACCCCAGCCACGACTGGCAAGAGGCATTTTATTCTTTCACCACCACTACTACACTAGCAACAACCAACCAGCCATTCAGTCGAGAGCTTTTTGATCTATGAAATATTTGTGGCTTGTTTTGTATTATCTCTTGTGAGTTCCTACACTAACTACAACAGGAACTAAAAATAACTAAACTAATCCAACAGGTAAAGGAGCAGTCTAGAACCAGTCTCTAATACATGGGGTCCATCTGCCAAGGAACACTTTGAACTGCTCATGCTAGTGACAAGTAGTAGTCTAGTGGGATAGGGCTGAAGGCAAGGACAGGTCGAACTCTGGCTCTGCTGTAGCAACTTGTACTAGGGAAAGTTGTGGAGGATGATGCAGGCTTGAACCACCTTCTTCACATTTTATGAATTTATCTGAAGCGCAGACTGCGCACATGCGCCACTTGCTCAGAATCCCGAATGCGAAGTCCAAATACCGCCTCACTTGTGGGACGGTAGTTAAAAATGCTTCTTTGCTCAGCCAAGCCATGCCTATGTAAAGGGCATGTCAAGTGGGTCTGGAGTCTAAGGCTGCATCCACACGTTCATTGTTTTTCCCGGTCCATGATTGTGGTCCGGCAGCTACCTCCGTGATCCGTGCAAAACAGTCCGTTTTTCATCCGTTTTGCATCCGCGTCTGTTTTTTTCACGGATCTGTGTTAAAGCATTTTAAATTACATTGATTACATCACATCCGTGTTTTTCAAGGATGAACACGGATGTCACATCCGTGTACATCCGTGAAAAACACGGATCTCATTGATTTCTATGGAGAATCCTTTCCGTACATCCGTTCCGAGTAATGACATGTGTAACGCCTGGAGTAGTGGATCCACTGGACCGTCACCAGCGATGGCACTAACCTCACCAGGGAGCGGAGTCTAAGGGGCCGCTGGTTTTCACCAGAGCCCGCCGCAAGGCGGGATGGACTTGCTGCGGCAGGCGACCCCCAGGTCGCTACCCCTGGCTTGGCTGCTGGTGATGGCAGGCGAGGCGTGGCAGGAGCAGTAGGCAGGAGATGGTAGTGGCAGAGGTCTGTAGTCGTGACCGCAGGAGACAGGCTGAAGACAGGAGCAATAGAGTAACGGGGAAGCAGGAACCAGGAACAAGGACTAGGGACCGGGTAGTGGACAGGAATCAGGAACAAGGACTAGGGACCAGGTAGCGGACAGGAATCAGGAACAACAGGGAGCTGGGCCAAACGCTATGGGAAGCATGTAGAGGCTCCAACACAAGGGACAGGGCATGCTGGGATTTATAGGGGAGTGATTGGGTGCAACTACCAATTAGGAGCGCACTGCCCCTTTAAATCTGAGACAGCCGGCGCGCGCGCGCCCTAGGAGGCGGGGACGCGCGCGCCGGCCGGCACAGCGAGAGACAGGAGCGTGGAGAGGTGAGGCGCCCCCCGGGGCCGAAGTAATAGCAGCGCCGGGTCCCTGACTATGGACACCGGCTGCTGCATGGGGCAGGAGGCGGTCGCGGCGGCGGCCCGGAACGCGGGACGCCGCCGCGGCCGTGACAACATGTCCTATTTTTTAACGGAACGGATCACGGATCCGTGAAATCACGGAACATCTGAATAGCCCGATAGAAAGCAATGGGCTGTAAAATTGTCCGTGCGCACGGATACGAGAGCACTGACAACTTCCCGGAACATGTGAATGCAGCCTAAGAGCCACTACATTCCACAACAATCACATAATGAGCTGCAGGTCTGGAGAATCCTGGCAGGGTCTTGGATTCTGGAAGAGCAAGCTGGTTAGACTAAACCAGTTCCTCAAGTAAGATCGCCGGCTGCATAACAATGTCTCGGAAAGTGAGTCCTGGTTGCAGCTCTGACAGCAGCTGGCCAAATGTGGCAATGTACATCCGGCAGTAGTTGTGGAACTTGCCAGCGTGCTGCTCTTTTTCATCGATCGCAAAGAGACAGTGGGGTGACCCCAAAATCTTTGTCTCCTCCTCCTCGGTCCCAACCACTCCTGCTGTTAGGACTCGGGCTATGCGTTTTGGCTATTCAGCTATTCTTGGTTTTAGCAGTGGCCAGTATTCACTCCATGACAGATCAGCATAGGTGCAGTGAGTTCACTGACTATGGACTGATGGCTGACTCACTAGTCAGCTGTCAGTATCTGGGCAGGACCTGGAGCCTCAGCCCCAATCACGCCTGCGATAGAGCCTTAGTAGTAAGTGTTTTCTTGACCTAGCATTTGTTCTGACTTATTCTCTTGGCAAACTGATTTCTGGCTTGAACTTCGACTATTCTCTGGACTCTGTTTCTGTACTTCGCTGACCGGCTGTTTTGTGACTTGGACCTCTGACCACCCCCTTATTGTGTTTGTTTGTATTGTCTTTGTTTTGTGTCACACTTTGATTAAGTTATGGAACTCCGCCCAGTTGTTCGCTGCTGCCTAGGGCAGTCAGGGCAAGTAGGTAGGGACAGCTGGGGTGGGTGCCAGTGCCAGGACTGCACTTTTCTGGTGTCTTCCATTCCTCACCTTACAGTCCGTAACAACTGCCTTGTTCACTAGACAATTGTAATGGTTTTCTAATCTCACTGTTAAAATCAATAAAAAGAGATCTGCTAAAAAAAAATATTGTTGAAAGCTGACACTTTTTTTTTGTTACTCATGCAGTGAAAGGCCTTGCTGTAGTCAACAAAGCACATGTAGGACTCCTATTGAATATCCTTTTTCCTATGCACTATCCACCTTTTGTCTGCAATTATGTCAGGTCAGGGCACCCAAAGGGAGCACACACTCAGACAGGTGAAGCCCTTCCACTGTCCCTGCCTATTTGCCTCTAGACCACCCTAAATGATGGCAGACAACCAAGTCAGGTTCCCTGTACTGAAATGAGGGTGATATGTAAGACAAGACAGAAAATGGTAACAAAGACAGACAAAACACAATAGCGGATAGTCGGGCAAAAATAGGTCATAAGCAGGAGAATCAAAATACAGATCAGAATCACAGAGCCAAAGAATACTCAGAAGCAAGCCGGGGTCAGGTATAACAGGAGTTCAAAATACATTGGAATAGAAAGCTTGAAACAGGTACAAAAAGTGTAAACCTATAGCAGGAATCAGGCCTAGGAAATGACTGAGCTTTATGTGAAACCAGGTCCCGGTTTCATAGGCGATTGGAGCAAAGAAACAAGAGATCGGACAAGAGGGCCGGACTGTCATTAAGGCAAGGTGTTAATTGCATATGTGGTGACTGCTCTGCCGGTGAGCAGAGACAGATGGCCGGTCACAAGTTAGATAGAACAGCGTGACTTAACGGGTGTAGTGGTTGGACGAAGTATAGCCCTGCCCGGTGGTATTTGTCGTGACACCAGTGCCGGTTGGGCACACAGGTATGCTGGAACACCTGCTTTTATTTTAAATGGGCTGGCTATACCTTTTCCCCTGTTGACAGTAACCTTCCAGGCTGTTTGGGGGTCCATTTGGCGATTGTCACGGTGGTCCGAAGTGGAGTAGTGACCCACCCGGACTATTGGCACTGCCTCCCACAGAAAGGGGAGATAACCCAAGGAAAGTGTGAGTACTGTGTCGGTGCTTGGTGAAGAACCACAGAGTCCCGTTAAAATAAATATTGTTTACTGTGAAGATACTTGGTACAGAAAAGTACAGTATACTTTTGTCTTGATAAGTGATATAAGGGCCCTATTCCACAGGCAGAGCAACGATGTAAACGAGCGCCGATCTGCTAGATTGGCGCTCGTTTACTTGGCCTATTCCACGGCCCCGATGATCGTGAAACAAGGGCTGCAAGGACATCGTTACCGATGTCCTTGCAGCCCTAGTTTCATACATTACCTGTCCGGGCTGCAGGTCTTCTTCTCTCGATCCCGCGCGGCAGCATCGGTTTAGGAGCAGGGCTGTCTGAACTCACAGACCGCTCAGCCAATCACTGGCCGCAGCGTTTCCGGCCAGTGATTGGCTGAGCGGTCTGTTAGTTCAGACAGCCCCACTCCGAAGCCGATGCTGCCGCGTGGGACCGGGAGAAGAAGACCTGCGCCTGGACAGGTAATGTATGGTCCTGCTGAAATTGTCGGTCGCCGCCACGCACCGCTATTTAACCTTAGCGATGCTCTGGTGCAAACGACGATTTTAGGTCTGAACCTAAATGATCAGCCAATGACGCGATCATCGGCTAATTGTTATCTTTATTCCACTGAGCGAAAATCGTCCGAATGGGGCCGAATCAGTCCTTTGGAATAGGGCCCTTAGACCTGATTTGCACTGAGAGTGAAGAGGGTGGTACAGCTGTGCTGGCTGGCTTGTGCTGAGAGATAGAAGATGTTAAGAAGAGTAGAAAGGAAGATGTCGAGAGAGTCCCAACCCAAGTAGTACTGTGCTCTGCCGGAACTTTAGAGGTAGAATAAGTAGAATACTTGAAAGTAGAGAGAATACTTGTGCCTGTGTTTTGACTCCTTGATCTTTGCACCACCTTTTGCCCACCAGTGTCGGTTGACCCATCCTAGAGGGTGACAAAGGCCCCAGACCTTGTTACTTGGGATGAGCAGAGTGGTCAGAGTTCTCTGATTACACCCTCGCTGCGAGAAAGAGTGCTTAGGCTTCTAGCAACTTTGCTCTATCCGGATCAGTTCCTTCTTCCTTCCCTGACTTGTCCTCTCTAGTAGTGACTTAACACTGCATAGTTTGTAATAGGGCTGCTTAGGGAATGTCTAGATCTCACGTATACATGTGCTCTGCTCAACATCTAGACTACACACTCTGGACTGGGGGCCTGGCAGAAGCCAGGGCCCAAATGTACTGCTGTAGGGAGCAACCTATCTTGCATCCTTCCTCTACATAATCCAAGGCAAGAAAGACCTCACACTTCCTCTACCCATGTGACTTCCTTCCTACAGCCTATGTAAACTGTGCTGTGAGTGGGTGAGGAGTGCGTGTGTAAGATTTAAAGAAAAAGGTGATAGGTTAGAAGAAGAAAGAACTCACATTGGTGTACAGATCCATGTGGTACATAGGAAAAACAATAACCCTTTAGTTCCTACAGCTGTGCAATATCTGGACACAAATACTTGTAACAACGACATATAGTGGTAAAACTTTGGTACTGCTACATTATCACTTACACTATTAAGTACAGACTTTTGTGAAGAGTGTAACCAATAGCAATACCCGTGGTGGGACACCACATACTCCCCCACTTTGAAAAAGCCATCCATGGCGTAACACCTTGAGAAAAAGGGTGGGCGTAAAGTTAATGGGTTAGAAATGCAGACATATAAAATCACATATAACACTTTGTTTTGGCCAATAATGAAATTGTCCACAATAAAAGCTAGAATACTGGATGCATCTGTCTATATGCACCCTGTCTGATGGTATGATGCGTCAGTCTCTGTAAAACAATGAGGCTTGTTCCTCACAAAAAAGAGGAAGTAAGGAAAGGGGATCACGGCTAGGCCAGGTGCAGGAGCTTGAACAGGGGCATTGCAAAAATGGGGGACACCAAAACAAACTTGGAGGCAACATAGCTCAACAAAAAGCTTAGCTGAGCTGTTTAAGGGACAGCAAAGTGTCCTTTCTTTTTTATTCCTTCGGGAGCGCTGTTGGTAAGTGAGAGATGCTCCTGTTGATCTTTTCCTGGGTTGTGCTGGAAGAAGCCTCTGGGGTCCAATCCTTTTATAGCAAAGGCAGCCCTCTGTCATTGTGGATGCTAAAGCTGTCATCACTGGCGTTAGGGTTAAAGTCACAGCCGCGTTATAGGTGACCTGAGGCTGCACTTGGGACACTGTGCACACTTCAGACACTGCTGCAGCAAGAGTAGCTGTGGTAGCTGTAACAGCAGGTCTCTGCCTGACAACTCTTTCAGGTAACAGTGGAGCTCTGGATTCGGTGGTAGTAGCCACAACAATCTGTTTCTCAATAGCTTTCCACTGATGATAAGCTTCCTAGTTTCATTCCAGTCCTTTGATGCAGTGGGCTTAAAGCGACTCTGTACCCACAATGTGACCCCCCCAAACCACTTGTCCCTTCGGATAGCTGCTTTTAATCCAAGATCTGTCCTGGGGTCCGTTCGGCAGTGGATGCAGTTATTGTCATAAAAACAACTTTTAATCCGGCAGCGCTGTGTCTAACGGCCGGGGCTTACATTTGTATATGCATTAGGCTGGCACCACCTCTCCGTCCTTCCTCCCCACCCTCCTCATCATTAGGAATGCTCCAGGCAGATTGCTTCCCTATTGCCCACCTGTGTGCATAATGAACATGGGCTGGATGGTTAATACACCTGTGCAAAGCTCAAACAGCAGTAAATGTTCCTGGATCATCACGGCTCCATTCATTCTCTATGGATGCCGGACCTATCTCCACAGCTTGGG
Organism: Dendropsophus ebraccatus; assembly: GCF_027789765.1. Lineage (NCBI taxonomy): Eukaryota > Metazoa > Chordata > Amphibia > Anura > Hylidae > Dendropsophus > Dendropsophus ebraccatus. Next base: position 65,205,025 of record NC_091456.1, read on the forward strand.
CGCCAGCTTCTGACCAGGATATCTCGGTCCCGGGACCGGCTCCGGAAGCGGGACTCGGTGAGATGAGGTCAGTATAAGGGGATCTAGTTGGGGGTCGGGAGCCTGTCACCCAGACATGGGGAGTGACAGGTTTCCTTTAAGCTTTCTTGCTCTGGTTTCTTTGTGATTGAGGGTTCTTATAGCCAGTCAGTTTCCTTGTTATCAGCTGTGTATGCTCTGCAGTCAGGAGGCTGCTCCAATGGGATTCTGGACCAGGCTCTGGTTCACTATAAGTTGTTCTCATTCATTGTTGTCCTAGTTCATTGCTGGTTATTCAGTATAGTTTCCCTGTCCTGCATTCCAGCTCTGCCTGCATTTATCTGTGTACCCTCTGGTTTTCTGTCCCTTGCTTTGTATTCTGACCATCCTTGCCTGCCACCTGCCCTGACCTTTTGCCTGACTTTTGACTTCCCTTTTGTTTGGTGATTCTGTACTTTGCTGCCCGCTTGTTATTACCCGGAGTGTCGACCCTGCATTATTGTGTTTGTTCGTCTTGTTTTGTCTTTTTGTTTCACTAATATAGGCCAGGGACTGCCGCCCAGTTGCCCGCTGCCACCTTTAGGGCAGATAGTGGCAAGTAGGCAGGGACAGTGGGCGGGGCTTAGCTTAGGGCTCACTGTCTGTTTGTTTGGTGCGACTGGTCCTGACATATATACTGTAATTTGCACTCACATTCCATAAAATAAATACCACACACTACATGGATGACAAATTTGCCAACATATCAAATCGTTCCCCCTTAATCTTACTTAATAATCTTACATAATCCCATAATGTACACTGCTCAGAAAAATAAAGGGAACACTCAAATAACACATCCTATATCTGAATGAATGAAATATTCTCATTGAATATTTTGTTCTGTACAAAGTTTAATGTGCTGACAAAATCACACAGAAATCATCAATGGAAATCAAATTTATTAACCAATGGAGGCCTGGATTTGGAGTCACACACATTAAAGGCTGGTCCAACTTAGATGTATTGCCCTTAAAACAAGTCAAAATAAGGCAGAGTGTTGTGTGTGGCCTCCATGTGCCTGTATGACCTCCCTACAACGCCTGGGCATGCTCCTGATGAGGTTGCATATGGTCTCCTGATACATGTGCTCAGTGAGAACCTGATTATATCTGTGAAGAGCACAGGGTGCCAGTGGCTAATTTGCCACCCCTGGTGTTCTCTGGCAAATGCCAAGCATCCTTCACGGTGTTGGGTTGTGAGCACAACCCCATCTGTGGTCATATCCTTATACAATCCTCATTTAGTCGGTTTATAACTGTTTGTGAAGACACATGCACATTTGCTTCTGTTGCTCCTTGCACAAAAGAGGAGGTAGCGGTCTTGCTGCTGGGTTGTTGCCCTCCTACGGCCTCCTCCACATCTTCTAGTGCACTGGCCGGTCTCCTGGTAGCGCCTCCATCCTCTGCACACTGCGCTGAAACAGCAAACCTTCTTGCCACAGCTTGCATTTATGTGCCATCCTGGATGAGCTGCACAACCTGAGCCACTTGTGTAGAGTTCCTCTCATGCTACGAGTGTGAAAGTACCACCAACATTCAAAAGTGACCAAAACATCAGCCAGTAGCATAGGTACTGAGAAGAGGTCTGTGGTCCCCTTCTGCAGAACCACTCCTTTATTCAGTGTGTGTCTTGCTAATTGCATGTGAAATTGATTGTCAATCAGTGTTGCTTCCTAAGTGGACAGTTTGATATCACAGACGTTTGATTTATTTTGAGTTATATTATGTTAAGTGTTCTCTTTATTTTTTTTAAGCAGTGTACTATATGCCCAGTATTACTGTAGCACTTAGATATATTTCTTTCGACCTCTGCAACTAGTACTGGCTTTTGTGGTAACATACCATGTGGTAACATATTTTTTTTTACAAAGCTTCTCATCGACACTAGATTTTCTTCCTTATGGTATGAGATAATTCTTGGTGTCACAATCTCCATTTCCAATCTTGGGATGTCGGCAGTCGACTTGTGTAAAGGTACCGTATTTTCCCGCGTATAAGAAGACTTTTTAACCCCGAAAAATCTTCCTGAAGCCTCTCTCATTCTCCCGGCAGCCGAGCCTCTCTGACCCTCTCCGATTAGACGCTCCGCTGCCCAGAAGAGGTTCGGTGATCTTCGTCTCCGATAGTGTACATCACACTGCCTGCATCGGGAACGAGCTAGGAGGTGCGCAAAGGCCAGGAACGGGCTCTAGGCTAGTTAAACCTTTTTTTTTTTATTTAGCTGCAGTTAACCCCTGCCTGACCGCAGCAGGGCTGCGGTCAGGCAGGGGTTAACATTTTCTGGCGTATAAGGCGAACCCCTGACAATCTGCCTAAAAGTCAGGGGTCGTCTTATACACCCAGTCGCCTTATACGCCGGAAAATATGGTAATAAACCATATGAAAAGCTGTAACAATCACAGGGCTTTAATAGCCTTTGGTACAAAGGCCCTAAAGTTAGTAATCAATTTTATTGGAGCAATGGCTCCTTAACATTTAAAACTGGCTGAAGGATATGTTAACTTTCCATTTTTTACAAGATGTGTATTTTTGCTCTTTTTCAATTTAACAAACTTTGGATAAATCCAGAGTACAAGCAACTATTAAAATAATAAATAAACCCATATAAAGGTCAACAAACCTTGGGGCAAACCGAGCGCCCATAGCAGTGCCCATAGCTTTTACTTGCAAACCTGACTGAAGGTATTATGTCACAAAAAAATTATCAAAAATAAAATACTTGTGTACAGGTGAAATAAAAAGATCCACATTTAACAAATACAATAGGGCCTCAACTGCACTTATCATGCGGGATGTTAAAATAGAAATAAAATAGAAATGATTATGCTGGACAACACTGTCCTTTCCGAGTGAGCAACCCAATAGTGACTATTGGCCCACCCTCATGCAGCTGCCTATACATAAGTATTGCCATGAGAGCTCTGCCATCACTGTGGCTTACCTCGGAGCATGTGTACGTGAACTACATTGGTACGGGGGCATCTGTGGCTGGCATCCCACTGACTTACATCATTTTAGGGTACAAACCCACACACCGTATACACAGCAGATACGCAACAAATACGCAGCAGATTTGAAGCAGATTTGATGGTGCAGATTTGATGCTGTGTTCAGTTATTTAGATCTAATCTGCTGCGTATGTGCTGCGTGTTTGCTGCGCATCACAGCAGTAAATACGCTGCTTATACGGTGTGTGGGTTTATACCCTAAAACTGCATTGCAGTGTATCCTTTGTTTTTGGTGTATACAGTAACATAGTTGACTATGCTTTGCATACGGCTGAACTGAAACAGATACAGAGAAACATGAACCAGAAATACATGTCTACCCTTATAATGTAAGAAAATAAAAAATCTATAATTGATGTCCTGGTGCAAGGGATAGGGCATTCTTTACCATCCTGAGGGCCTATAGTGGTCTATGGATGGGCTGATTGAGCACATGTCATGGCCTTAGTGTAGTGTTCTGACGCTTTTCTGTGAAACAAGAACTACTCCGCCATAATTCAGCGACTACACAACCGGCTCTATCCATCTACTGACACTGGCGGCTGCGGTAAGATAGCGCAGCAGAAAAATCGCCTCAGGTTGTTCCCGCTGACGGAAAACCGCGTACAACTTGTGAGTGCTCATGGTGCAGTAGTAAGTAAGCGCTCCCTGCGGCGCTCTCATGCTCCTGAGGAGGAGGAGGAGGAGGTGAGGGCACATGCAGCACAGTAGCACAGGACGCCGAGAGGACACATGCACCGGGAATGGGGCGGGGAGAAGCCGAGCGCTCTTAGCCTCTGCTCAGCCGCCTGTGTGGTGAGGGCCGGCCCCGGCCTCGCTTTCATTACGCGAGATTTCAGCTTGGCGCCGTGACCCCCATGTGAGAGCAGCAGCTCCTAGTAAACACTCCCAGAGCCGCGCAGACATGGCTGCCCGGCGCTTCCAGCACTAAGCAATAATAATACGAGCAGCAGCAGCAGCAGCAGTACCAGCAGCAGCAGCGCGCACTATAAGACAAGGCTCGTCCTGGTAGTGTGCAGCACTTCCCCTTCTTCCTCCTCTTCTCCTCAGCAGCAGCAGCAGCAGCGCCTGCTCTGTCGGTGGAGCCACTGCTGCCTTCTTTGTTGTGCTGCTGTGGCTGTCATCTCTGATGCATTAAACAGTGACATTACTTCGAAGACAAGGGGGCAATCCAGAGAGGTGATTTCTTTCTATTTCATCCTGCAGCTTTGTGAGTGTGTGAAGGATGTGGATCCAGGTGAGGACCATTGACGGAACAGAGACCCGCACCATCGATGACCTCTCCAGGCTTACCAAGATTGAGGGCTTGAGGTTAAAGATCCAGGATAGTTTTAACGTCACCCCAGACCGCCAACGACTCTTCTACCGGGGCAAACAGGTAAACAATAGCAGGCAGCAGCACATCACGCCATGCACCGACATTTCCGCTGGCACCCATTGCATTAAGTGGGGGTCTCTTCAAGAGGCAATAAAAAAAAAGTCTATTCAAGAGAATACAAACAATAGTCTAACTTTGTAGCATAGTACGTGTTTAGATTCAGCCATCCATGCAGTCACGTCAAGGCCCAGAGGGGCCAAAGATGGACAGGAAGTTTATTTACATGCATCTATAGATGAATAAATCCATACATTTTATATTCGTCCCATGGATGCATTGTGTATAAACTAATGACCCCCACACTTTGGGCCTAACACTCAGGGATGGTTTGAAACTCATACTGTATTACAAAGTTTAAGCATGTCATGTAATCACTTAAAATAAAAAGCATTATTTACCTAGCCCAGAGAACCCTCTCACCCTGCATTCCTTCACTCTATGCTAGGCGGACAGTGCATTAACCCCTACAGCACCCAACACCTGTGCCTTGTTTACCACTTCTCATGTAGTGTCTTTCTAAGACAAAGCATTTACCCTCCTTAACATATCTACGTAGCCGTGCCATTCTTCTTTTTTTTTTTTTTTAAATAAAAATAGAACTTTCTTGACTTTTGATGAATAATAAAATATTCCTGCTCATCTACTGTTTTCAGCATTGTTTTCTTAAGTACCTACTTTATACCATACATCCTCATTGAGCATCTGTCAGCTCTTAGCAGAATTCCTATGCTGCCGAGCGTCGTTTGCTGCTTAACATCTCTTTCCTAATATCTATATTTCTTTTAACTCCCTTTTCTACCTCTACACTTAAATTGGAACTTCTTATTTAACGCCTTTCTTGCTGCAAGATAGTGTTGATTTAATAACAAGAGTGAACCCCCATCGATGTGTGCTAGACGTCTACTGTTCTACTTCCTTTCTGGAAAGGCCTAGAAGACGTAACTTGGCATGCAGACACACAAGTATTTTGCTAGCGGAGAGCTAGAGGCCTATAAAGCATTCACGTTGTGTCTTGATTTGTACTTTCATTGGCTGAAACTAGCGAGGTAGTCACCATGGAACACTTGAATTCATGTTAATTTAAATTTTACCAAATGTGTTTATCAATACAAGCGGATTAGCTGTTTAACATACTCCAGCTGCAGCGTAGACGTGTGTTCGATGTTTGAGGCTGCCCACTCATGCCAAAGTAAATTACAAAGAAAGCTACATGGAAGCAAAGGGCCCTATGTAAAAGTACGCTGTGGATTGTGAAAACCTAGAAAGAATAGGACTATGTTATAGCTTTCTATCAATAATTCTGATATTTAATTACTACTTTGTTTGCTTTGCGTGAACATTTCTGGTGTACCTCTCAAATGATGTATGAATTAATATTGATGGATTGTTGGGAGGGGAATACGTTAAGATGAAGTAACAGAGGAGCTGATATAATGTGTCCACATGTTGTTATGAAGTGCGATTTCATATTAATGTTGTATGACTTAAATAAATGTTGTATTGCTAAATATCATCCCTATAAAAAAGTAAACCCTGTTTTGATCCTCCATCTTTAAGATTCTTAACCCCTTTTTTGTTTTGGTGGCTAAACCAAACTGCACGACTCTGCCCACAAGCTGCAAAAGCCACTAAGCTGTGGCTGCCTCCGCCATGTGACTCGTTTTTATGAACAATGCGTACTGGAAATGTCAGCAAGGGCCTATGTGTAATGCCGGTGTACGAACATCATTTAACTACTAATCATCCAGTCTACTGTTTGCACTTCTACAAATAAACAGGGATTAGTTCAGAAATCGGACAGAAATCTTACTCCGTCTTGGTGAAATCATATAAAGAGCCAAACAACTTCCTTTTGTGTTTGATAACATCGACGCATCATGGCTTCTGGGAAAATGTTACTTTTTTGTATTGGAGGGATGACTGATTTCAATGATTGATCTCTTCTGTGGTTGTGTTGACTAATCACTACAGACATTCCTAGAAATATTAGGATAATGAGTTAATTGTAGCTTATTCATTTGTTTAATGTCAATAGGAATCTGTTGGTGTGTAACACATTTTTAGTTGTGGACTTGTTTATGTGCTTTGTTTGTAAATAGCAATCCAACTATTGGTTTTATGGCAAAATTGTGCTATGCACTCTGCTTATATTTAATTGTTATCTCTCCAGTCAGTTTTGTTTTTCTCAAATCTTCTCCAATGTGCAGAGTTAATGAGAGGCATCTGGCATAGTAAGGCTTCCCGCCTCCTCGCATTACAGCATGTTATGGTTCTGTGATCACAATACTGCTCTATGTTTGGTTACTTGAACTTTTATCTGATACATGTAAAATGGTAGTTGGCTTTTTATTGGTTCTTATATTCTCTTTTAACATTTTGTATTATGAAAAATTGACAGCACTATTTTAACAAGAGTAGCTGATCTCGTAAGTAATCCTCATGGGCGTGGTTTGCCTTCCTATAATGTTTTAGCCTCAGAAAACTTGTTTAAAGATAATAAGTAATCCTGGTGTGCTGCAAAGACTGGGCAGAATGTCATTTAGACATGGTGACAGGGCTGCATGTTATGGCTTAGGCTGCATTTACACACACAGATAATTTACCAGTTTATCTGACAGATTTTGAAGCCAAAGCCAGGAATGGATTTGAAACGAGGAGAAAGCTCAATGTTTCCTTTATGACCTGTTCTCTGTTTATAGTCTGTTCTTGGCTCCTGGCTTTGACTTAGGGTCCTATTACACAAAGCGATTTTTAATGATTAACGACTAACGATAAACAATTGCAAACGAGATCGTTAACCTTAAATCGTTCACCATATTACATAGAACGATGGTCGTTAGTTATGATCGTTACTTCGATCATTACTTTGATTGTTTATTCCTTCCGATCCCAGCAAAACAATGAACAATGTGCAATTACACTGAACGATTAGTGAAAAAATGCAGAAATTGAGCGATTGAATGTGGAATTACAGCGAACAATTAGCGATTAGCGATTTTAGGTGCAGATCTAAATCAACAATCAACGACATACGAACGATTATTTAATCGTTGCCTGCAATTGCACAGAACGATTATCTTTTAAATTCAAACGATATAACGATTTTTGGCACGATAATCGTCCAGTGTTAAAGGGCCCTTAAAGTGTACCTGTCATAACTTTTTAAACCAACAGTAGATGGGAAATAAAGCAAGTTTGCAATATACATTCATATTTTTTTTGTTGTTGTTATCCTGCTGTAAAACAAAGCTGAATTTACCAGAAATCCAGGTCCTAAAGATGTCCTGTTTTCTGACTCTTTGAGGGGAAAAAAAGAGTCAGAAAACAGGAAGTGCCGTGTTCTCGATGATAAAAAAAAAAAAAAAACAATTAATGTAAATATCAAACTTGCTTCATTATCACATCTACTTTTGGTTAAGATTTTGAAACTGATAACGACAGGTACACTTTAAAAAAATCTGTCAGGTAAATTGGTCAGATATCTGTGTGTAAACGCAGCCTTAGTGGCAGGCTACCTGTTTATTTTTATCACTTTGCCTAGGTGCTGTTTGTAAAACACCTGCACATCTTTAGCACTTAAAATCCTAAATGGTTAATTTATTAATTTATTACATTGGCTTTGATTTCACATAGGCAACCCGAATGCTGTGACTGGGATATTGTGGATATTGAAACATTGTGCGTCGATCTGGGAGGTTGATACTGAGGTTGTGGTTTCCACAGCACTCGCCTTGCACTCTAAATGCACATTTGGAAACCTGGCCTTAGGATATGTATAGAGATGAGCTAACCTCGAGCATGCTTGAGTCCATCCGAACCCGATCTTTCGGCGTTTGATTAGCAGTGGCTGCTGAACTTGGATAAAGCCCTAAGGCTATGTGGAAAACATGGATATAGTCATTGGCTGTATCCATGTTTTCCAAACAACCTTAGAGCTTTATCCAAGTTCAGCAGCCCCAGCTAATCAAATACCGAAGGTTCGGGTTCGGATGGACCCGAACCCAATTCGCTCATCTCGAGATATGTAGTGTGAATTTAAAGTGATGAATTTTAAGAAATTATTTCCAAATATATAGTTTATAGTTTGTAGAAAAAAAAACTAGAAGGGGGGGGGCATGATTAAAAGCTCTACATATGTTAAAAGACTAAAAAAGGTTCAGAAGGGAAGTGTTTTTAGCGGAGTGTGCGTTGCTCTCCCCTCAAAGAATTGACATGTCAATTCATTGAGCGGAGAGCAGTGGAAGCGGAAGCGTGCAAGCCCTCCTATAGAGATATTGTGAGACACTGAGGCAGGGGGAATTCCGCGGTGGAGAGTTCCGCCGCGGAATTTCACTGAATTGTGTGAACATATCCTAGTAGTACTGACTTCAGCAGCTTTTCCATGCTTCGCCCCTGACAGGAAAGGGGAAAATAGGACTACAAAACTTGTATTGACACCAGCTCCTCCTTCTCTTCTGTGACAATGCATCATCCTCTAATGTCACAGCTGGATTTGGTCTCTGATCTGCTGTCCCACCCCCCTGAGTTACTCACCAAATGTGAGCAAAGAGTGAAAGAAGCAGGTGTTACAACTTCAGATTGCTCAATAGTCCGTGGTGGAATTAGATGTTCTGCAACAGCTTTGTGCGGGAAAATAGTAGGATTGCTGGGGGAGGGGAGTAGACAAGGTGAGAGGGCTACGGGAGAGCAGTACATTCGGAAACTTTTAGTGCAGAGCAATTGCTCAACCAGGAAGTACAACCACAAATTAGAGAACTAAGAGCCTCCAAACTAATGGATTTTTGATGGTTTCAGAACTAGGGCAGACAGGTAAGGAATGCTACATGCTTCTGCAGCAAATTATTTATTAACGTATGTTGGAGTACCCCTTTAAGTCAGCAGTCTCTACAGTGTAATTGGGGAAAGGGGATGGTGGAGGAGTGCAGGTGTAATGTTAGCTAGCAGGAGATAGTAGCAGCGTTTCAGCTTCAGTGAATCTGTATAAAATAATAGACATTTGTGAATTAGAAAGAGTAGGAGGTCCGCTTCACAAGCGGCTGATCTTGAGAACAAAAGGCTTTATGCAGATACGTACATGAGTGCCTAAGTATATCGTGCAGTTTGTATTTTCAACTGGAGGTACCCTTTAGTTTACATGATTCCTTGGTCGTGAACACCATCTAAATGTATGTTTTATAGTAGATTTTAGTGAATTTTGCTATGAGAAATGTCCATAGAGGTTAAAGTGATTCTGTACCCACAATCTGACCCCTCCAAACCACTTGTACCTTTGGATAGCTGCTTTTAATCCAAGATCTGTCCTGGGGTCTGTTCGGCAGGTGATGCAGTTATTGTCCTAAAAAACAACTTTTAAACTTGTAGCCCCGTGCCCAACGGCCGGGGCTTAGAATATCTGTGCCCTAACTTTGCACCACCCCTCCGTCCCTCCTCCCCACCCTCTTCATCATTAGGAATGCCACTGGAACATTTTCTCCTGTCTGCACATTGCACAGGTGCCTTAACGATCCAGACCATATGTCGTGCTGACACAGCTGACGAATAGGAGACAATCTGCCTGGAGCATTTCTAATGATGAGGAGGGTGGGAAGAAGGGACAGAGAGGTTGTGCCAGCCTAATGCATACATAATCTAGGCCACTCCCATTTGGCACGGGCTGCCAGTTTAAAAGTTGTTTTTTTAGGACAATAACTGCATCACCTGCCGAACGGACAGTCAGATTGTGGGTACAGAGTCGCTTTTAAAGAATCCTTTCAATCCAGTGACATCTCAGCACAGCATTATGTGGGCAGCTAGATCCTGTACCATCTCTGCCTGCTGGGAGCACAGTAACCTGCCTTCTATATTATCCTAAATAAGTTAATAAACCATAAGTATACAGTCAGGAAGACTGAAACTATAATTTTCTTTATTATAACTGGGAGCTATGTGTGGACATTTTATTCTGCAGGAAGTACAGATCCAAGTAGACTCTAGTAGAAAAAGTGTGTCACCAAGGTCTGATTCACACTACCGCTATGCAGCCATCCCAGTATTACATATAGTGCTTGAAGGCATAATAAAAAAATAAATAAAAAAAAGTGAGAGTAACACTTGAAATCCTTAATTGGAAACTTTACTTTTGGTTAGAGTTTCCTTCTAACTAATTATACTCAATTATACTCTTTGTAGTGCTACACTCTATCAGGAAATCAGTAGCCACTCAAATATAGATATCTCTTCCTGTGTCCATTTTTACAAGGATGGGCTTATGAGATTTCCATAAGACAGAAGAGATCTGTGCTTGATCACAAGACAGATGTGGAGTGAAGTAAAGGAATCTTGAAGATGAATAGAAAGGAGACCAACTATCTACAGACTAGACTAAAAGGGTAAATCTAGCATAAAATCATTTTATGACTTCTTACATGGCCCTCCTGTTGATGTCATGATTAAAAGGGCCAGGGAACACTGTAGAGTTTACAGTTTACACGGAGTAAAAGTATCAGGACTCTCCGCCGTGTCCGCCTGACATGTCAATTCTTTAAAGCGACTCCGTACCCACAATCTGTTCCCCCAAACCACTTGTACCTTCAGATAGCTGTTTTTAATCCAAGATCTGTCCTGGGGTCCGTTCGGCAGGGGATGCAGGTATTGTCATAAAAATAACTTTTAATCCAGCAGCGCTGTGTCTAACGGCCGGGGCTTACATTTGTATATGCATTAGGCTGGCACCACCTCTCTGTCCTTCCTTTCCACCCTCCTTAACATTTACTGCTGTTTGAGCTTTGCACAGGTGTATTAACGATCCAGCCCATGTGCCGGGCTGCCACAGGTGGGGAATAGGAAGCAATCTGCCTGGAGTATTCCTAATGATGAGGAGGGCGGGGAGGAAGGACAGAGAGGCTGTGCCAGCCTAATGCATATACAAATGTAAGCCCCGGCCGTAAATGCTTGTCACCATTTTCACATCCCATGGTGCTTTGCAACCATTTTGGTTGTAATCCTGTGTTGTTTTTTGGTGTGTAGGAAAATTGTAAAGTGTACTTATAATTCTAGATGAAGAACAAGAATAATTGATTATATTTCTTCAAAGAAATAACCATATTTCTGACTATTATTTAACTTGAATCCTGCCTTTATCAGCAGTTTGTACTTTAGTAGGCTCTACTTCAAGTTGCTAATCTTCAAGTGCTGAACTTCAAAATGGGCAGAGACTATAGCTGTTTTGAGGTCTCCAATACATAGCACACAACGACCTTGCCTCTTTCTCTCAGACACAGAAGCAGCAGCAGAATAATAGACATTATACAGCCGTGATGAGTAGTGTTGTTGTGAATCAAGGAGTTAGGTACAAAACACCAAATGCTGTAGCATATCTGTGTCTGTACCTTTCTGTGCAGCTTCTCTCTTTACCTTCTCCTTCACTTTCCATAGACTTTAATAGGCAGCAACTGTAACTCGTGCTATAATTTTAACTGCAACTGTAATTCATACTGTTACACTGTCACACTGCTACAAAGAAGTGTCTGGTTAAAGGGCTTCAGCTTGCCCCCTCTATGCGCTGATAGACCCAAGACCATGCCACAGTTAGTGCACATAACTTCATTGGTGGCTTTGAGGTGTCTGTTAACTAACTGGTTGCTATCTAATATACCTGATGTAGACATGGTAATATCACAGTTAAATTTCTTTCTAGGGGTGGATAATGGTTGATAATGAGAGGCACAAGGACACGGGTACAAAACACTTTTTTTAAAAATGGAGACCTTTTATCGTTACGCATTATGATGCCAGTGCAATCCATGATATTGTTTGTCCATTCCAAATGACAAAATGGTATTGCACAGAAATGTTGAAGGGTAGCCTGGGAGCCCTACAAATATCATAATAGAAAAAGGGAAAGAAAAGACAAGCACAAAAATGCAGCACACCTAGTAAATAGAATGACAATCTTTATTGAAACACAGAAAAACAATTATTTAAAAACAGTTAAAACAAAAAAAACCCATATAGCAACACCAAAATAAGGTTTGCTACTCTTTCTGTCCAAAAGGTGATGGATGATCACCAGTTCCCTAGTGGGGGAAATCTATATGTCATATATACATGCAGGTATGGGTCAACAAGTAACAATACAACTCTCCAGGTAAGAGATATAAGTGACCCACCCCCTGTATATATAGATGCTACAACATTATAATAGACTGCAGATACAACCAGTAATGCACAAATACCTGTAGGACAGAGAGACCGAAGCTCAACGCGTTACGTTGCTCTATGCAACTTCGTCAAGAGCCCTTTCTTCGTAACCCTTCGTTCTTTTTTGCAGGGGTTTTCTTTGGGAGGAGGCACGTAACCATTATATATGATTCACTTGGGATCTAGTGGTTTCCTCCCTATATATACTACTACAAATATCATAGTCTCCATTCCAGCAGTAACGACTACCGGGATTATAGATGTTCAGAGATAAACCGTTCCCCAGTATGTGAGGGAGGTCCAGTTTTTTTTTTTAATAGAGAATCTTACTTGACTGAGATCACAGGTATACGTATATGTATTTGCATTCTCTTTAAAATTCAATAAAAATTAGTTTAAAAAAAGAAAAGGGCTTCAGCTCAATTTAAACTGCATGCAGTATGGGGTTAGGGGTTGGGGGATGGAGATTAGGCATCCTTTAAGCTTCAATAAGTCTGTGGAACCACAATACTCTTTTACTGTGTGAGTGTACGTGTATTTTTGGATACATTATTTCTCTGGTGTTCCCATTATAAATCCTTTTGCGTGTTTCTGTGACGTCAAAAGTTTTTTGTTTTTGTTTTTTAATTATTGACCCTTTAACCCCACCTCAAGGTGTGCTTGTCTTACTACCAGTTTTTTCCCTAAATGCATTTACAGCATCATACACGTCTACATGCATTTACACGCAGACACACATATGAACACACTTACACACTTATCTCCATTATTGAGTCAGCAGTCTTCACAAGCAGCAGCACAGTAGCCCATGACCAGTTACAAAAGTCACTTGTCTGCGGGAAGAGGAAAGGGACACAAGACAGGAGAGTAGAACGGCACAGTATAGGAGCCGAGGGTTGCTCACTGCTCAGTTCAGGAAAAGAGTGTGGATGGTATGTCTCCTTATTTGTAACACCTCCTTGACCAGTGCAGAACCTTTTGAACCCTTCCCCCATTCTCTTCCTCTAATAACACAGGAGAGCAAATGATAAAAGCTGGCTTGTTGGCAGTGGAGAAGGGAGACATATACTGACCAAAAAACCCTGAAACAGCTGTCTGCAGATGGGAAATCTTTCCTTTTGGCCAGATTGTTTGGCTTGGCATAAAATCCCCAGTAAATGTTCTAAGGCTCTAAGGGACATCTCTTTGCTCCAGAGGTGTGAGGGCTATTTTGCATCTCCTTTCTTCTGGGAAGAAGTTGGAATTCAGAACCTTCTGCTGCTTACTTACTGGCAATGACAGCGCCTACTGTGCCTGGGAGGATTAAAGGACTGACCCTTCTTTCTGTGCTACCCATTCTTAAGGCCCTATTCCACCAACAGATCTGACGACAGATTATCTGCCAAAGATTTGAAGCCAAACCCAGGAGTGGGTTTGAAAAGAGGAAAAATCCAGTCTTTCTTTTATGACCTGTTCTCTGATTATAGTCTGTTCCTGGGTTTGGCTTCAAATCTTTGGCAGATAATCTGTCGTCAGATCTGTTGGTGGAATAGGGCCTTTAGTCTTCTATGTGGATGGATCGGCACGTCTGGAAACAAGTCCTGATACGTGGTACGTTAATCTTTACTCTTCTGTACCAGCTACAACACAATCTCTCCATTATCCTTGCTATTGCTGACTGGGTAGAGTTATCTATTGCAGAGACCATTAGTTCTGGGCCACCTAGACTTTTGTCTTAAAGATGTTATCAACCCTAAAAAAATTGTATATCTTTAGGATAGACCATCAATATAAGATCATAGGGGTCTGACTCCTGACACCCCTGACAATCAACGGCTACTCTACTCTTTACCAGCACTCGTACCAGTATCACTGGAGGTGGAAATTACTGACACTTTGTCCTATTAAAGTGAAAGGGGCACATATGCAGCATCTTTTACCAACACTACTAATGTTATGAATAGCATTAACACTGAATAGGCTGCAGTGTTTGTGGCCCCTACTAACAGTTTATTGACAAACAGCAGTCGATCTGGTATTGATAGCCTACCATGAATATAGGCCATAAAAGTCTGGATAACTCCTTTAAGCCCTCAGTACAGGTAGCAACTAGAGAAATCTGGTAGCTCCCTGTCCTCAATAACGTTTCTACAAAATCAAACACTGGATTCCCCTTGGGCAAGGAAGACCCTTTGATAACTGGTACAGCTATCTGTTGTGTACATGTGTGGTGGGTGGGGCTCTGCTTCGGGCTTGTGGGTAATAAGGTGTGGGGCATCTTCCTGATTCCTCTGTCTGAAAAAGTCCAGTGATGATTACTTCTTGTGATGCCTTAAATGTCTATGCAAAGTCTGATAATCTTCCTGATTCCTCTGTCTGAAAAAAGTTCAGAAATGTCGACTTCTCATGATATCTTAAATACAGTCTGATGATCCTGCTGTAGCACCTAGCCTGGAATTATTGTCTGTTTTAGGGATTAAGATTTTTTCACATTTATTTATTATATGCTGTTTTCTAAAAATAACTATAGAATAGAGGAGAGAGTGCTCATGTGCACGACAGCAGATGGTCATTGCAAATCGTAGGAAAAGAAACTCCCTAACCTTTTTAGTGTTGTACAAAGGGTACAACACATTAGAGAATACGAACATAGGAATATTAGATGGTCCAAATAGACTGTTATGGCCCGATGCTGCTGGCCACAATCCTTGCCGATTTATAGCAAGTTTGCTGGTATTAAATGAATGGAAGTAGAGACAAATTAGTGGATCATGAAGATGGCTATCCACTTGGAATAGCCGTGAATCAACATTAATTTGCACAGAATAACAAGTTTTTCGAGGAGGTAGATACCACTCCAAGAATGAAGACCTGAAAGGAAACATGAGGTCTGCAAAAAAAAAAAACTAATGCTTATGGTATAATTTTAAAAATGTTAACGAGAGATCTCCCTTTTCTTGAAAATATTTCATATTATCAGTGACAAGTAGACTCCAAGAAAAGAGAGAGGGTGAGAATATTTTATTTGGGCAATTCGACAACAGTGAAAATTCTATCGGTCCACTCTTTCTTTCTGAAGAAACTTTTAAAAGCTGTCCATGCTGCAATGGTAATCGAAGATGCTAAAACACTTTGTTCCCCTCAGTATCAGATGTGTAAGATGTGTAAGATGTCTAAACAAAAGAACAAACACAGACAAAAAAATCTAGAATTCTCCTCTAGCTATTTTTCTTCTGTCTTGAACAAGTCTCACCCTCTAGGTGCATAAAGGAAACCATCATAAAGGTTTATTTGGTGGAATTTTCAGCCTGTCTCCTAGAAAGGTCAATCATTAATCACTTGGCTCAAACAAAAAAAACATTGGTGCCTGGTGATGGATCTTTTGACTCCAGGACCAGCTTTCCATTGGGAAGTAAATTTGTTGCAGCCTGGATGGTAAATGAATTTTTCTAAAATCCAAAGGCTTGTTGAACCCTGTGATTTGTACTGTAACTTCTAGAATATGAACTTGTAAGAAAAATTAAGGGAACACTTGAATGGTCACTGTCATTTCAGACATCTTTTTCTTTTTTTTTTTTTGATACACTCGCAAGATTCCTCTGTATAGAGTTCTAGTGAGACCACATCTGGAATACTGTGTCCATTTCTGGAGACCCCACCAAAAAACTATAACAAGTCCAAAGATGGGCTACAAAAATGGTGGAGGGTGTCAGGCATAAAACAGATCATGAAAGACTTAAGGATTTAAATCTTTATAGTCTAGAGGAGAGAAGGGAAAGGGGGGGGCATGATCGAAACCTTTAAATATGTTAAAGGACTAAATAAGGTTCAGGGGGAAAGTGTTTTTAGAAAACAGAATCTGTCTTTTCAAGAGGCTTTAGGTGACTAAACCTAACTTAAGGTGAACTATTGTGTATCATGGCACGGTGTAGCAGAGAGGAGTATGCGATGGGCTGTGATTAGCTAAAGAAATAAGGAAGGAAATCTATGTTTGCACCACTGGGAAAGTGGGAAAGACCAGTCAAAATTAAAACTTATCGCACAGTCCATTTTTCTTTAGTATGACCTCTATCTCACTCTACACTGGGTACACATTTATCAACTAAAATGTAAATTGTCACAACCCTAAAATGTAGAGAATGAGAAATATCTGTAAAGGGGACTCTCAGGGGCTCAATTATAAAAGGAAGAGCACCTTTATCACCACTCAACCATCAAAGAGGTTTTCCAAGGAGCAGAAGGCTTAAGCCTTCTGAGATATTAAGGGGATAGGTATATATCCCAATAATCACATGTGGGTTAAACCACATCCACAGCAATGTCCAATAGCTGCACAATTGGAAACATGGTACAGCTTTGTGACATTGTGCTGTTCGGGGTATTATTCTAAAATGTGGAAGTAAGTTGAGTTTTAATACCAGAATGAAATCATTATGTAACGACTGGAGTCGTGGATCCACTGGACCGTCACTAGCGGTGGCGAAAGCCGCACCAGGGAGCGGAGTCTAAGGGGCCGCTGGTCTTCACCAGAGCCTGCCGCAAGGGGGGATGGACTTGCTGCAGCAGGCGACCCCCAGGTCGCTGCCCCTGGCTTGGCTTGCTAGTGACGGCAGACGAGGTGTAGCAGGAACAGTAGGCAGGAAGGCAGGTAGGCAGCAGGATACAGGGAACCGCAGATGGCAGAAACAATGTGCAGGAACAAGGGATAGGAACAACAGTTAGCTGGGACAGAACACACTAGGAAGCATGTAGATGCTCCAACACCTGTGGTGGGGTAGGGCTGCAATTTATAGGAGATCTACACAGCAGCAGCCAATTAAAGGCACACTGACCCTTTAAACTATAGCAGAGCCGGCGCGCACGCTCCATAAGAGACAGGGGTGAGCCCATCAAGCTGACAGGAGGAGGTGGAGCCCCGGCACAGAGCAGGAGATAGGGCAGCAGGAGCACGGCGAGAGGTATGTGCCGCGGCGGCGGATGAGACAGTCTTCCCCCGCTTTCTTGCCTGCAAGAAGTTCTTAATGAGATCCCGATCTTAAATGTTGGCTTCAGGTTCCCAGGATCTCTCCTCTGGGCCAAAACCTCTCCAGTCAACCAAAAAGAAGCGTCTTCCTCTAACAGTCTTCATTGCCAGGATGTTCTTAACAGAATAGATGTCATCGGAGACTGCTTGTGGAGGAGAAGAGGAGAGTTTACTGGAAAAACGATTGAGGACCACTGGTTTTAAGAGTGAGGCATGGAAAGAGTTTTGGATTCGCATTGTAAGAGGCAGGCGTAGTTTATACGCAACCAGATTGATGAATGGACCAAGGAACCGTGGACCCAATTTGTAACTTGGGACCTTCAATCGAACGTTCTTGGCCGACAACCAGACTTTATCACCTGGAGCGAAAGTCATGGCTGGTCTTCTCTTTTTGTCTGCCTGTACTTTCATCCGATTGGTAGCACGTAACAAGGATTGGCGTGTCTGCTCCCAGATGGACTTAAAGTCTTTTACCAATTCATTTACGGCTGGTATCTCTGAGGAAGTGTGGAGAGGCAGCGGAGGAACAGGTTGTCATCTGTAGACGATGAAGAACGGTGAGTTGCCTGTGGAAGAAGAGTCTAGGTGATTGTAGGAGAACTCAGCCCATGGAAGTAGACTCGACCAATTGTCATGGCGGGCAGAAACAAAATGACGAAGATAGGTCCCCAGAACCTGGTTGACTCTTTCTACTTGTCCGTTGGTCTCTGGATAAAAAGCTGAAGAGAAGTCTAGCTTGACCTTGAGCTGGAAACAAAGGGCACGCCAGAACCTGGAGACCAACTGAGGACCCCTGTCAGAGACAATATGCTGGGGCAGGCCATGCAGACGGAAAACATGTTGGAAGAATAGGATGGCCAGACGAGGAGCAGAGGGCAAACCAGGAAGAGGTATGAAGTGGGACATTTTGGAGAACCGATCCGTGACCACCCAGATGATGGTGTTGTCCTGAGAGGGAGATCGGTAATAAAGTCCATGGCTATATGTGTCCAAGGATGATCTGGGATTGGCAGAGGCTGAAGTAGACCGTCTGGTCTCTGACGAGGAGACTTGTTTTGAGCACAGGTGGCACAGGAAGCCACAACGTCCTTGACATCCTTGGATAGTTTTGGCCACCAGTAGTGACGAGAGATCAGCTGTCAGGTCTTATGGGTACCAGGATGTCCAGCGACCAAGGAAGAATGACCCCAGTTAAGAATTCTTCTCCTGAATGCTGGGCGCACATGAGTCTTACCAGGAGGAAGGTCTTGAAGGACGGAAGTGGCCACAGGGACCAGGCTCTCAGGTGGAATGATGTGACGAAGCACATCCTCTTGCCCCATGATATCTGATGGCCGTGAGAGAGCGTCGGCTCTTGTGTTCTTGTCTGACGGATGGAAATGAAGGGCAAAGTTAAACCTGGAGAAGAAAAGCAACCACCTGGCCTTTTGAGGATAGAGGCGCTGTGCTGTCTGGAGGTACAGAAGGTTCTTATGATCTGTATAGATGGTAATCGGATGATTAGCTCCCTCCAAGAGGTGGCGCCATTCCTCTAGAGCAAACTTAATAGCCAAAAGTTCGCGATCCCCAATGGTATAGTTACGTTCTGCGGGAGAGAAGGTCTTGGAAAAGAAACCACAGGACCTCGTCTTTCCAGTGGAATCCTTCTGGGTAAGCACAGCTCCTGCCCCCACTGAGGAAGCGTCCACCTCCAAGAATGGTCTGGCTGGGTCTGGACGCGCTAGAACAGGCGCAGAAGCAAAAGCAGACTTCAAACTGGAGAAAGCTTGTTCTGCCTCCGTTGACTATCGCCTGGGATCAGATCCCTTTTTGGTAAGGGCCACAATCGGCGCAACCAGGGTGGAGAAATGGGGAATAAATAGCTGATAATAATTTGCGAATCCCAGGAACCTTTGTATGGCACGAAATCCAACGGGGCGTGGCCACTGAAGTACTGCCGACAGCTTAGCCGGATCCATCTGTAGACCGAGGCCCGAACTATGTACAGCACCTGGCGAACTTGTCTTACATGGGTCTGTAAATCAGGGGAGTAGATCAAGATGTCGTCCAGGTATACGATGACACAGACATAGAGGAGGTCCCGAAATATATCGTTGACAAATTCTTGGAAGACCGCTGGGGCATTGCACAGACCAAATGGCATGACCAAATACTCTAAGTGCCCATCTCTGGTGTTGAAAGCGGTCTTCCATTCGTCGCCCTCACGAATTCTGATCAGGTTGTAAGCTCCCCTGAGGTCCAGTTTGTTCCCCCGGAGACGATCGAATAACTCCGATATCAGGGGTAAGGGGTAGCGGTTTTTCACTGTCACTTTATTTAGTCCCCTATAGTCAATACAGGGACAAAGGGACCCATCCTTCTTCGAGACAAAGAAGAACCCGGCACTGGCTGGAGAAGTGGACTTACGGATGAAGCCCTTCAGCAAATTCTCCTTAATATAGGCGGCCATAGCTTCAGTCTCCGGAACTGAAAGTGGGTACACCTGGCCACGAGGAGGCGTTGCTCCCGGGAGGAGGTCAATGGGGCAATTTTAAGGTCGGTGAGGAGGTAGGGTGTCAGCCTCCTTTGCGGAAAATACATCCGCCAGGTCCTTGTATTCAGCCGGGAGGCCAGAGAGTGCTTTGAGCAGGTCTGGTGATGACTGCGAAGGCCGGATCATCGGGATCTTTAGGCAGCGATTGGGACAGTCAGGACCCCAACGCAAGATATCCCCGTTTTTCCAATCTATGCTGGGGGCATGGAGCTGCAACCAGGGGAGCCCCAGCAGGATGTCTGATGAGGAGCTGGACAAGACAAAGAAGACAATCTTCTCCGAGTGCAGTGCCCCTTCTTAAAGCGTCACTGGTTCGGTCTGGTACCGGATGACCACGTTGAGCGACTCTCCGGTGACCGAGGAGATGGAAAGTGGCTTAGACAGTTGACGCACTAGTAGTTGCCATCTTTGAACCAAGGTAAGCGCGATGAAGCTGCCAGCAGAACCCGAGTCAAGGAAAGCAGAGGGACTGGTAACTCTGTCCCGAAGGCGTCAAGTTGGTAACTGGTACAGACACTCTAGGAGAGGAAGCATTCACACCTAGGGAGGCCTCTCCAACCGGACCTAGGTTTCCCTGACGCTGCAGCCGCTGGGGACAATTCAGACGGAAATGGCCGGAACTACCACAGTAGAGACAGAGGTTCAACTCCCGACGGCGAGTTCTCTCCTCTGGAGTCAGGCGAACTCGTTTCACCTGCATGGGTTCTTTGGATGCAGACTGGGGTGCAGGAGTAACTGGGTTCTGGAAGGTCGGTGCCAACCGGAAGGCGCGACGGGGTCTGCTCTGTTCACGCTCTTTCCGGACCTCCTCCTCTCTCTAGGAGAACCGGACATCGATCCGAGTAGCCAGGTGGATGAGGTCGGTCAGAGAGGTCAGAAGGTCTCGGTGGCGACCAGGGCAGCTTCATTCCAGTCAAGTTCAGCAGCCAAGGTTCGGAACTGGATGGCGTCCTCGCCCACAGAGGAGTTCCCCTGTCGCAGGTTGAGGAGGGCGGTCTCTGAAGATGAAGCTAGGGCTGGCTCTTCAAAGACAAAGGGGCGCGCCCATCGAGCTGACAGGGAGCTGGAGGAGGAAGATCCCCGGCACAGAGCAGGAGATGAAGCAGCAGCGGGGCGAGAGGTATGTGCCGCGGATGTGACACATTACAGCCATTGTCAGACCTTAAACTAGGGCAGTGGGCCTGTATTCCTTTAGGTGTAGGACAATGCCTTGCCTCATTTGGCTAGACTGTGTAAGCAGTTCCAAGATGACAAAGGCAGTGATGCAGTTGACTGGCTTTCATGTTCCTCAGGCCTAAATCCAATTGAGAACCTCTCTGATGTTATATTTTAGTGCATCTGTAGCACTGAAGTCTGTCCAGTAGCCACTGAGGACCATTTATTTATACAATTCCAGGAGGCAAGCAGAGGTTGTTGTGCAAGTAAAGACTATTGCTAGGTTCATCAAGCTGGCTGTCACTATATGCTATACCAGTGGCTACCTATAGGGATGAGGGTCCTTTTACACATACAGATAAATCGCTGTATAAGTGCTCGTTAATCGAACAACAAGAAATGATTTTTTCTTTTAAACGTTATAACATTGTAATTGCTTTCATATACAAACTATGAATGATCGTAATTGCGTTTGTATCTATATTCTGTGAGCAATGAGTATTAACACTGAAAGACTTGAGAACGATTAACAATGATTTTGAGGTCAACTGAAAAGATGCGATCTACGACATACAAAAATTTTCATTCATTGTTTGATCATTGGTGTGTATTCATCAGAAGATTTGGGCTTAAATTTGAACTATTTAATAATTTTTTTTTGCACGATAATCAGCCTGTGTAGAAGACCCTTTAGGTTGCTCAGACATTTAATTAGGCACATTTTTCAAATGCTACAGTCTGATAGGGAAGGTTTCTTTTAACCAGTACTTGTGGTTGTCTTCACCTAATTTGTTTGTGTTATTCCTTCTTATGACCTTTACACTGATCGGTCATTAAATTTTTTCCATAACTTCCACAAAGGAAATTTGTTTTATGTTTTAGCTCTGATTTTAGTGTTTATTGGATTACTTAGAGGTTGTAGATAACTGGGGAAGGTAGAAGGTAGATTTTTAAAAGACTACTTAAAGTGCCTTCCCACCCCAACTGAGGTGAGGAAACTCTCCTGCATCATTGTAAAGGTTACAGAAAAAGCCAACTACTTTTGAGTGTTACACGGAAGGATAATTGGCTGAATCAGGCTGATTTGGCTGATTACCGCTTCGCTTTGTGTAATAGAGAGAACGATCAGATGATGAAACAATCATCGACTGATCGTTTCTTTAGGTCATCAGCCATGCATCTCTACGTGTAATAGCGATGTGTGGCTGATGGCTGATAATTGTAGCAATAAATAATAAAATATTAACTTACCTTACCACGTTCTTGTCTCGGCCAGTGATTGGCTGAGAGGCCGTGGCCTGTCAGTGCGGAGAATGGAACAGAAGGCAGAGCTGCAGACATCGGAGAAGGCCCGAGGACACCAGGTAATGTGGAAAGGTAAGTTAATACTTTATTATTTTACACTAAAGGCAAAGGCTGCACGGACATCGCTAACAATGTCTGTGCAACCTTTGCTGCCTGATAGTCGGCCTGTGTAACGAGCGGCGATCTAGCAGATCGGCACTCGTTTACTTTTTATAATCGGAATGTGTAATAGGACCCTTAGGAATCTTAGGAAGTGTTAAAAACAAACTTCTCTGTAGTAAGTACTTAATTGCAATTAATTTAGCATTTAAATTTTCTTTTTTCTTGTAGCCATGGCCTTTCTGATGTAAACTGTGTTCATTGTGAGTAAGAATGCTTTTATTACCCAAAGATTATCTTTATCTTTTCACACAAGATAGGGATTGGAAAATAAAAGACATGCTATGCTGCTCTGATCAGAGGCAATTATGTCAAGGAAGTTCACCCAGTTACAATGGCAAAGGTCAAAGGAAAAAAAGAGGATGGTTTTTCATCATCTCTATTGTAGGCTTAAGCTCATATTACTCAGCCATGAGTATTTAGATTTAAATGAGTTATAAAAATACAAATGAATAAAAGCACAAATAAATAATTTAAATAATCCCAGAAAAATGTGAACAACAATATAAAAAATATATGGATTTCTTTTGGATATTTTACTATAAGAATATTTTTCTAAATGTGGTAAAAAGTTCCTGTTTCCACATTCTTTTGTGTTTAATTGTTTGTGGACATTTTGCCAACTTCCTTAGGCTTCTGGAATTTAAATCCCCTTGAAACTATGGCATACAAGTGTTCAGTTACTTTACGTCTATGTTCTTCTCTCAAAAATTTAAGACATCAGCACATAAAAGATAAAACTGGCTAAATAAAGTCGAATATTTTTTCTTTATGAAAGAAAAGGTTTACTGCTGAGGGTAGACTGGGTCACCCTTAATTTGATCTGTCTTACTGTTTCTGTTATAGTACTTTTTTTTTTTTTTTTTTTTACATACACAAAACACTGTCAGCCACAACAGATTTACTTTAAACAGTCAGATGTGTCATTCTGCAGTCTTGTGTTCATGTAGACCCCGCCTAGAGTTGGCTGGTTTCTTGTCTCCTGTACTCTTCCTGTCGCTGCCTTGCATTGGTTGTACTTCATCTGGTCCTGTCTTCTCTCATTGTTTCTGCCTTGCCTGCTGGATACTATATTTGGTACTTGTGGTACTACTATTGGCTTCTCCTGACATGTGTTTACTGATTGTGTTCTGCTGGATAATTAGTTTCGTCCTTGTACTACCCTAGGTTATAATCCCGCACTGTAAGGCTATGTTCACACTACGTATCTTTACGGCCGTAGTGCGAACCGCGAATATACGCACGTAGTTGTGAGGTTGATGCGTTCGCTTGAAAGTATACGATATACGGCCGCACAATGCACTCTACGTATGAGCTTACGGCCGGATCGTATACGGCGCCGTGAAAAATTAACAAGACCATTGTTTGAGGACGGAAATGTTCCAACTCACGAGCTTGGATGTCCATGCGGTCCCGTACGGAGTACTTATTTCAGCCAAATTGAACGTGATTTTTAGATCCAAAAGGTTCTGTGTGTTTTATTGGGCTGTGCGAAGATTTTCAAGTAAATGACCTGTTTCAAATCGCTTCGAAACAACTAGGTAAGCATAACTCTACTACGGGCGTATGTTCGCGGTTCGCCCGCATGTTTGCAATCCGGCCACATGTCTATTTCTCCCACGGCCGTACTTTCAGCCGCACATGTACGGCTGCGTACGAAATATGTTTTGGCTTTGGGTGTTTAAGCATGATGAGTACTTTAGATTTGCAACAGCTGGATGGCCAAAGGTCCCTCATTCCCTAACACTGACTCTCCCTCCAGCCCTATTCCCTAACAGAGCAGTCACATAGCAGGACTATTCCCCACCTTTCCTAACACCGGAGTAACATAGTTGGGCTTCCCCTCCTACAGAGTAATTATATAGCAGGGCTCAAACTCACTGCCTCCCCCTGTGGTCATAAACTCAGAAGATAACTTGCTACACTGCAGTGGTTTCAATGCATCCTGGAAAACAAATCTTTCACACTTCACAGACTCCTAAGAAGTGAACTGAAGTGCATGACATCAGGTGGAGGAGGCAGCCATACTGACATTGCACAGATAGAAGAGGTCGGAGGAGGAGGCAAAGCTCAGTGAAGTTGCACTAGCACTCCAGATAGCTACACCAGATAGTCCAGAAGTCCAGATAGTTACATTGATGAATGCACCATTAAATCTGCTGCAGTTCTGCACCATCAAATCTCCTGTGTGTCCTGTACGTGTCAACGCACCCTAAGGCCATGTGCACACTATGTATAACACCAGCCGTTCTGTGACCCGGCCGGATCACAGAACGGGGTCCTGATTGGTTTCATTCTTAGTTCTGCGCGGTCCGATCAATGACCTTCTCATAGAATCTGACTCAGTGCGGATATTTTCTTTTCTCATATCTTTACGGTGATGCCCAGACACCTTCTACTATTTTGCGACTTTCGCTGGGATATGTTTTATATTTGAGCTGGTCTGTGACCGTTTTGTTTATTTTTCCTGCCATGCTTATTTGTGCAGATGCCCATTATGTTAGCATGAATGTATGTTTTTTCTGTTTTATACATTGAAAATTTTTTATAAAAAGTACAGTTGTGAAAAAAGAAAAAAAAGAATCTGCCTTAGACAGACTCTATGAGCTGAGTGCTGATAACACTGATTAATGCTTTGCTATAGCATAGCATTGACCAGTATAAGCATTTTAATGATTATTTATAAAAGTCTACTAGGGGAACTTAAAAGTTGTAAAAAAAAATGTCTTTAAAGTATTACAAAACCCTTCTCCCAATAAAAATTGAAATCACACTTCCCTTTTTACAATTTTACAATCTTCCCTTATTTTACAATCTTACATATTTTACAATTATTTAAAAAATATAAAAAAAAAATAATAATGTACACATTTGACATCATAGTGTGGAATTGTCCAAACTATTGAAATTAATATTGTTCCCACACAGTGAACAGTCTAAACGCTTTTTTTTTTTTGTCACATATCCGGAAAAAAAAAATGAACAAAAAGTGATCATAAAATCCCATCTACACCAATATAGTACCAATAAAAACTATAGATCATAACACAAAAATATACGTGTATCAGTGACCTTTGGTCATGAAGGGGTTAAACAAAATTACCTTGTGTAATCAGAAACAATGTAACTTCTTTTCTTCCTGTTTACATTTTTGTTTGAACAGCGTTCATATTATAAAATGGTCTGCAGACATTTTGTTTAATGCCTTTTCCTTGTCCGTGTCCGTTTTACATTTTTTATTTTTTATTGTTTCTTCTTTAACTTTTAAAAGCAATTATTTTATTTTCCATTGATTAAGCCACCTGTACTTTTCTGGCCAGCCTTTCAAAAATAAAGTTTCAAAAAGTGGCAGGTATTAAGGGTACTATTAGAGGGGGCGATGACGGCCTGATCAATAATGTAAATGAGCGCCGATCTGCTGGATCTGTGTTCGTTTACTGAGCCTATTACACGGCTTGATGATCGTTTAGCAAGGGCTGCACGGACATTATTAGCAAAGTCTGTGCAGACCTGGCCCTAAACTGTTACCTCTCCACGCTATTATTTATGGGGTGAAATTGGGAAGAAAACATAATTCTGCATAATTCTAATTTTTTTTTGGGGGGGGTCTGCTTTTACGTAATGCACTTCACGGTAAAACTGGCTAATAATTCTAATAATTCTATAGTTCAGTCTGAACACAGTGATATGCAGTTTATAAAGCTTTTCTAATATTCTCCTTTTTTTTTTAAAAAAAAAAAAACCTTATTTTTTTGCAAATACGTATGATTACAATGGCCCTAGACAGAAGTACGGCACTGCAGGGGTTAATTGTGGTCCACCGTGCGATCGCGACGGCACTTCATTAACAGTGAGGACCTGGCTGCTGATCAGCCGGTCTTCATGTGATATGAAGTGAGCTCAGCTTCTGAGCTCACTTCATAGCGCCGCTGGACCCTCTGGCATACAGGTACATCATGGGTTCTTAAGTGACAGGATTTCATGACGTACCTGTACGTCATGGGTCCTTAAGGGGTTAAGTATTTTTTTTTCTTCATACTTTCATACATTCTCATACTTTTTTTTTTTTTTTTTTACTGGAAACTAGTAATTTAGCTTCCATGCCTTCCTTACTACTCATTTCCTGTCATACTTTAGTTATGAATGTGGAAATGATTTGCTTTTCATAGACCATTTCTATATGTTTGTTAACCATTTGTCGACTATAAACAAACAGGAGGGTCTACAATTAACTCTACAATTGTAAATTTATTCTAAAAGAGACCAAGTGTAGACCGGACTGTCAGCTCTATAGAGAAAAGACAGGGACAGTGTACTACTTACTATTTCTGACCTCCCAAGTGCTGTATACCAGAAATACAGAATTCTTGCAGATTTCACTTTGACCACTGAATGATTGCTGGAAGTTAATAGAAAAACACTACAGTGTCCACTGTTGCTGTACTTTATAGCCACCACTGCTGCTGTAATTAATAGTCATCCTGTCCCCTGTTTCTGTAACTAATAGTCTTGCTTGTCTTTGTTGCTGTGCCTGTCCCCTGTTGTTGTACTTGATAGTATCCCCCTATCCCTCATTACTATACCTGTAGTCACCTGGTACTGTCTCTGATAGTCCCTGTCCTCTGTTGCTGTACCTGATCTTTGCTTCTGTTAGTGTACCTAATGTTTGCTCTTAGTGTGTGTGATAGTCGTTCCTGTTACTGCTTATGTTATTCTATGTGATTGTTGCTGCTGTCAATGTTTATTAAATTTTTTACATTTTTGTGCTAAACTTCCAAGCCCTTCTAAGTTAGAATGTTACACTTTAGGGCTATGTTCACACATGGTACATACAGCAGCCGCTGTTTGGCTCTCAAAAACAACGTTTGTTGTAGGGAGTGTCAAATAACGGCCGTTGTTTCATTAAAAGCAATGTAGAATGGTTGGAAATAATTGACATGGCAATTATTTCTACGGCCGTTGTTCAATACAGGTGATCGCTAGATCGTCCGGGCGACCCATAGCAGATAGCAGCGGTCTGCTGCCGCCACTCCGATTCGGTGGTGCGACGGCAGTAGATCGCTGCTGTCCTGGTTGAAAGGCAAACAACAGCACCGATCAGCCAGCGATCGTTGTCTTCTATTACAACAGATGATTATCAGCCATATCGGCTGATATCTGCCAAATTTGGCTGATAATCGTTTAGTGTTCTAGGGCTTTATATGGTTCTCTTGTTAAACAGCTGTTACAGTATATACCATTTTTACGAAAGACGGAATATGGTAGCAATTACAATCATCAAAAACATTCATATCTGAATGTTAGATCCTGTGGAAAAAGTATTGACACACATGTCTTAATGACAAATGGTTTACACAGCGTAACCCAGTAAACCTTTTAGTAACTGTACAAAAATCTTGTGAAACATAACCTTTATTCCTTTGTAATGAGTCACAGTGCAAAAGAGAAATAATGTCAGAAAAAAAAACATGAACTAATCCAATAGTTTTTCTTTTTTTTTTTCAAATGAAAGGTCTACACATTGCTGCCTTATGGAATGTTCTCACGTACCGTATTGCAGCAGATTTCTCTCTGTGAGTTTTACAATAAAATCCACTGCGATATTGATTACTATGAGGCTATGTTCACACATAGTATTTCCGTCAGTCTTTTGCTTAAGGGGTACTCCAGGCAAAATTTATTTTTAATATGTTATTACAAAAGAAAAGTTATACAAATCTCTAATATACACTATTTATGGGAAATGCACATATGGTGCTATTTTCCCTCAACTTAGGAGATCAGGCAGGCTCACTTCCTGTAAAAAAAAGGTGACGTCACATCTCAAGTGCCGGGTCCAGCAGGGGGCGCATGTATGCATCTATATAGATGTATCTCCCTCTCTGTGCTGGCTGATACTGACCCCGCTGTGGAGGCCCCTCCCCACAACTAGCTCACCCTGCCGCCCGGTCAGCGTTCCCCCAACTAGCTCTGAGCCCACCCGTCCTGTGCAGGAGCGCTCACCCGCCGCTCGTTCCTGGCAGGGTGAGCGCTCCTGTACCTGCCCATCCAGCCGCCCGTGTTCTGATCCGCCCGATCCCTTGCAGGAGCGCTCACCTGCCGCCCGGTCGCTGTGCTGTGAGCGTTCCTGCACCTCCGTATACATCAACCTGTCCCCTCTCAGATACCCACAGCGCAGAAGCGGGCATCCGGGTGAGCGCTGAGGCACAGTGGGGCACAGAGGCTGTCTTCGCTTCGCCTCAGCGCTCACCCGGACGCCCGCTCCTGCGCTGTGGGTATCTGAGAGGGGACAGGTTGATGCATACGGAGGTGCAGGAATGCTCACAGCACAGCGACCGGGCGGCAGGTGAGCGCTCCTGCAAGGGACCGGGCGGATCAGAGCACGGGCGGCTGGATGGAGAGGCACAGGAGCGCTCACCCTGCCAGGAATGAGCGGCGGGTGAGCGCAGGACGGGCGCAGAGCTAGTTGGGGGAACGCTGACCGGGCGGCAGGGTGAGCTAGTTGTGGGGAGGGGCCTCCACAGCGGGGTCAGTATCAGCCAGCACAGAGAGGGAGATACATCTATATAGATGCATACATGCGCCCCCTGCTGGACCCGGCACTTGAGATGTGACGTCACCTTTTTTTTACAGGAAGTGAGCCTGCCTGATCTCCTAAGTTGAGGGAAAATAGCGCCATATGTGCATTTCCCATAAATAGTGTATATTAGGGATTTGTATAACTTTTCTTTTGTAATAACATATTAAAAAATTTTTTTTGCCCGGAGTACCCCTTTAGTATTTTTTCAACCAAAAAACAATTGCGAGTTACACACAAGAACTGTACGTTATAATTTTACCCTGTCAGTTCCACTCCTGATTTTGGCTTCAAATAATGACCAAAATACTGACAGAAATGCAGACCATAATGTGTTGTGTGTACATAGGCTGGGTTCACACACAGTATATTTCCGGCAGTATTTGGTCCTCATGTCAGGTCCTCATAGCAACCAAAACAAGGAGTGGATTGAAAGCACTGAAAGGCTCTGTTCACATAATGTTGTGATTGAGTGGATGGCCGTCATTTAATGGCAAATATTTGCTGTTATCTTAAAACAACAGCTGTTGTATTAAAATAATGGCCGTTATTTACTGTTATATGGCGGCCATCCACTCAATTTCATCATTGTGTGAACAGAGCTTTTCTGTGTTTTTAATCCACTCCAGGTTTTGGTTGCTATGAGGACCTGACATGAGGACCAAATACAGCCTGAAATATACTGTGTGTAAACCTAGCCTAAGCTCCTGGGGGCCCATGGCCACCCAAACAGACTTATACTTTCAGTGTTGTATTGCTTCCTGGCTACAGTTCTGCTATGATTTGCAAAAAAATCGCTGCTTTTTTAACACAATTTTGCACAAATCACGGCATCTGAACACCACGCTAGTGCTGCCATAGTTACAGTGAGGTTGGGAGGCCCAGACTTGGTGAATAGCCCGGGGCCTATGGTTATTATTATCTGAACACCACGCTAGTGCTGCCATAGTTACAGTGAGGTTGGGAGGCCCAGACTTGGTGAATAGCCCGGGGCCTATGGTAAAGTAATTCCGCGCCTGGTGCCATCCTATACCCAACCTTACATTCTAAACTCCAATATACTGCACCCAGCCTTAGAGACATTCCTAAGGTACCCATAGAATGCATAGGCAGGATCTGTAGTCTGTTTTCAACTTGCCTTTTGGATGACATATCAAGGTTTAAAATCTCATCTCTGAAAGGAACTTGTCAGCACGTTTATGCTGTCTATTGCGGTGATTGAGAGCTTTTTCATTACTGTACTTAGGGAGAAGAAAGCTGGTAATGAAAGGCAGATGGACTGGGGGCATCTAATAGATATGACTAACACCAAGTTTGCAGTGTAGTGCAGCTAATAAACTTCAGGTTTAGACAGAACAGCTGCACTACTGCATGCAACCCTCAGAGAGGGGAATATAAACATGCTAAGAAGATCTTACTAACTGCAGGGGATAAATAAAAGTGAAATGTGATGTTTATCTCCCTGATTACATAGGGATCAGGCAGTTGAAATCCAACATGCCTGATCCTTATTCCTCTCCTTCCAACATAATAGATGGAAAAACTTGATAGTGAGCTTCTTGGACCATCGCATGATTACTGCTATAGACACTGCTATAGGAAGCAAAGCTAGTCACCGTTTGTTCTTTGACCTGTGTTTTCATATATAGAGATGGAAATGTAATATGTTTTTTTTCTCTTTTTATGTGTACAGCTTGAAGATGGGCATACCCTTTTTGACTACAATGTGGGCTTGAATGACATTGTACAACTCTTAATCCGTTCTCAGTCTGATGATGCAACTCCTTCCACAAAGAAAAAGGACTTAGATGGAAAAGCCCATCAGAATTCTACAAATAAGCACAAGTCCCGAGTTAGTTCCAATTCCATTCAGCCATCTACTTCCGCCCGAGCTTTTCTCATTGATCCAGGCATTGGCATTTACAAGGTTTGTGTTCTTTTTATCTCTTCTACTTTTACTTAAAGTCTACTTTTTACTTTTTAGTTTGATCAGTGGTAAATGGTCATGCATTTTTTTATTTTACAATTTATGATTTATAGCAGCCAACCAGAGCAGCAATGTAAAATTCCATTTGAATTCATACCAGTTTCATGATACTTAATACACACATAGAATAGAACATGGAAACACTGGGGAGAATGCACCAGGATTCTGATGCAATTTTTGCAAAAAATCTGGTTTATATGACTTAATTGTGCACCAGATTAATTGTGAGTTTTGCACACTATTTTGGCCTTGCCTGGCAAAAAGGCATGGCTCGAATGTGTCAAAATTGCACACAATTCCAGCTAACTAGTAGTCCAAACTTATGCTGCGTTTACACACACAGATTTATCTGACAGATTTTGGATGCCAAAGCCAGGAATGGATTTGAAAACAGGAGAAATCTCAGTCTTACCTTTATGACCTGATCCCTGTTTATAATCTGCTCCTGGTTTTGGCTTCCAAAATCTGTCAAATAAATCTGTCTGTGTAAACGCACCATTATGCTAAGTTTACACGAGGCGATTATTGGCCCGATCGTACGATTACTGATTTCGAAGTAACGTTTTTTTTTATAACGATCAGCGTTTAGACTGTACGATATATCGTATGGAAAAATCGTTTTGCGATCGTGCGCCCGCAGCCCGGCCCGCCCGCAGCCTGCCCCCCGCTCAACCGCAGCCCCTGATCGCCACCCCCGCCGCCGCTCCGATCCCCACCCCCGCCGCCGCTCCGATCGCCCCCCCAAAAACCCCCCCCGCCGCCGCTCCGATCGCCACCCTGCCGCCGCACCGATCGACCGAAAGATAACCTCAAAAATTCCAAATGAATTAAAAAACAGATGCACAAATCACTTCTGCAGCCAAGTGCCAAACTTTTTAAAGGGGTTGTCCATCGTGGGGGCTATTTTCTCATATGGCCGGGGAGGAGGTGGCTGAAAGAAAAGACGTCCACTCACCTCCCCGGATCCCGCCTCCTTCACTGAGTGGCTGAGCGGACCTGAGACGTCACCTCTCGGGCCCGCGTCAGACACCCGGAAGCGGGAACCGGAGCGACGCGATGCGGGACCCGCCGCTGGAACTGGGGAGGTGAGTGGACGTCTTTTTTTCTTTCAGCCACCTCCTCCCCGGTCATATGAAAAAATAGCCCCCAGGCTGGACAACCCCTTTAATAACAGGACAAACTCCTTAAATTGTCACTGTCGTTATAATTTTCCAAATGTAAATCAACAGGGGATGTGAAATCAAGTTTGCAATTTAAATTCATTATTTATTTATTTTTAGTTATCATGCTTTAAAACAAAGCTATACGTATCTGAAATCCAGGTCCAGCATCCTGAAGGCAGCTTTTGTTTATGTTAACACTACATTTAACAGCGTCCGTTGCATAGCAACGGACACTGTTAAACTGCCAGCCGATGGGCAGCATTCAGGATGTTCCTGCAGCTGATACCTCTGTATCGGCTGCAGGAACGTTCTTTTTTTAACGTTGACTTGCGGGCACAGCCGCACATTACATTGTGTGAACAGCTATTATTTCTGGATTTATTTATTGAACAGCATCCGGAAATGATAGGCAGGTACATTACTTACATTACTCTAAAGAACGGACGTTAACATAACGCTGTATGAACATAGCGGGCGGCATTGCATTCACTTCAATGCAATGCCACCCCTGCAGTAAAGAACGGACGCTGATTCCATTGCAGTCAGCGTCCGTTCTTTACTGAAAGATTACGTTGTGTTAACATAGCCTTTTAGTCTTGTGTGTGTTGGAAAAAAAAGAGACTAAACGCAGGAAGTACTGCTCATCTGCGCTCTTACAGAGAAGGCAATCATTTTATTGATGGACGCATTGAGCCGTGACACTCTGAAAAAAGAGGCTTAACACATGAAGTCCTGGCCAGTGCAGAGTGTCACAGCCCAATGCGGTCGTCTATCAAATGACTGCCATCTTTCTGTGTTTAGTCTCTTTTTTTCAATTAGCAAAGGACTAAAAAGCTGCCTTCAGGAGACAGGACCTGGATACAAGTATAGCTTTGTTTTAAAGCATGATAACAAAAAAAAAAAAAAGAAAAAATAATAATTTAAATTCCAACTTGCTTCATTTTATATCCCCTGTTGATTTAGATTTTGAAAGTTATAACAACAGTGACACTTTTAAAGGAAATTGCACAAAAAAATTTCCCCCTTGTTGCCTGGCTGCATCCGTTATTGCTATGTCGGTCCCACACCACCACTGATTGGCTGAGCACCAAAATCCCGTAAAACAGACACAAAGAATTGCACTCCAGTGGGGTACTGACTGAGATATAGTGGGAAGTATGAAGGGGATAAATATAGTTGTTTGTGTTTTTTTCCTTTTTAAATGCACGCTAATAACTATAGAATAGGGAAGAAAAGTCTCCTGAAAACCCCTGTAAAACGTAGGGCGGCAAATGTCCTCTGCCATCAGGTCATGTAAAGTGACACGACGTAGTACCCTTTTACTTTTTTCATCAGTTTCTTCATTATTTTTGAACCTGTTCTACAAGATACTGTGGCTCTCAGTTACCTCAGCTATTTTGAGCCCCCCCCAAAAAGCCAGAAGTCATAGAGACAAGTGAAAACTTTAGATAGGTCTGGGTCTAAGTGTTCAAACCCGTTCCAATTGGGAAATAGAGCCAGGAGAAGACTGCGCTAAGCGCGGTCCGCTCCTGGCTCTGTGTCACATGATCAGTCGGGCTCCATAGATCTCCATTATAAGTCCAACTGATAATGTGACACAGAGTTGGTAGAGAACCATGCTTAGCGTGGTCTTCTCCAGGCTCTATTTTCCAATCGGTATGGGTCTGCATACTCCGATCCGGACCGATCATATCTCTGTAGCTCCATAAGTGGAAGTATAAAAGGATAAAATGATCTGAATAGGGCACTTTTAAGTCTGTTAATTTTGTAAAAATTTTTTATTTTGTTTATATTGGAAAATAAATTGAAACCTATATAAACTGGATGTCATTGTAATTGTAACAATCCAGAGAATAAAGATAATGTGTCAGTTTAACCATAAATTATGTGTGTAAAATATTTTACCTCACAAAGAATTTTCTTTCTGTCTCCATTGCATTTTACAATAAAATAAAAGTTGTCATTATAAAATAAATTTAGTTGTGCAAAAAATAATGCAAAAAAGGAAAAATGGCCGTTTTCACGTTAGGAAAACAAAAAATATTGCACAGGATTATTGGGTGAGCTTATTTTCTGAACCTA
This sequence comes from Dendropsophus ebraccatus, assembly GCF_027789765.1. Classification (NCBI taxonomy): domain Eukaryota; kingdom Metazoa; phylum Chordata; class Amphibia; order Anura; family Hylidae; genus Dendropsophus; species Dendropsophus ebraccatus. The sequence continues at coordinate 65,239,611 of NC_091456.1, forward strand.
AGACAGTCTGAAAAAGATTCCCAAAAGATCAGGAAAATCATGGGCTAAGACGCATGCTGATGTGTACAGAAGCTATTAGCTTCTATTATAAAGGATAAGAATAAAGAAGGCTGCAGACCATTCTTCCTTGGTCTGAATGTTAACAGGTGCCCTTTGAGCATGGCAGATGACGTTGGCTAAGGTAGCATGCTAATGTATAAAGCAGTTAGGTAGAGGTAAAAATAATGAAAAGCTTGAAGCTAACACTGGTCCTGCACATAAATGAGAGAAAATGGCGGAAAGCAGTCGCTGAAGCAGACATGACATTTTTACTGCTGTTTGGGAGGGTTTTGTTAGTTTCTTTTTTTTTTTTTGCAATTCACGCAAACTATGGTCTCCACATGATAGGACACTCTTCTCAACAATAAAGAAACGTTAAGAAATCTGCAGGAGATACCAGAAACACTCATTCCGGACTGCGGCAGTGTTTGAATTACACTGCTCGCCTCGTAGTCTTTTTACATGTCTCATTTGGCATTCAGTTGCCATGGGGATTTTACTGACAGAGAGCTTGCATTTGTTCTGAACTTGTTGCAGTGATAGACGCTAGTAGTTTTGTACTCTGTTTTTCAAACTATTTTTTACAGTCTCAGGACTTAGATTCTTCTTAAAGGATTGCTGTGAAATATTTGTTACCTAATTTTAAAACTTTAGTAATTTGCCAAATAGATAGACTGTGCCTTTGGTGCGCAAGTGCTTAAAGTGATATTGTCCCCCCCTTTCCATATAAGGAGTTATCAGCACCATTCTTAAGCTTATATTCTAGACATTTCATATCTTACCATATAAAGGATTCCTTGGTGGTCTCTCCCCTCAAAAATGCATGTTATTGGTGGACAGTGCTGTAGGCGGTGAGACTTAACGGCTGTCGTGCCCCATATCTTCACCCATATCAGCGCTGTAGGCCCACCCTGTGATATCATATGCACCCTAGGTCCTGCCCCCTCCAGAGCGTCATCAGAATGGGCTGACCTAGAGACATAGCTCCCGTCCTCAAAAGGGACAGGGCCTTGGTCTCTAGGTCAGCCCATTACAATGATGCTGCAGAGGGGAATGGGCCTAGACGCAGATGACACCTCAGAGGGGTGGGGCCTATAGTGCCAATGTGGTCTGAGATATGGAGCACAACATCCGTTAAGCTCAGTCTTTACGGCACTCTCCAACAATAACATTCCTTTTTGAGGAGAGAGGCCACCAAGAAATCTTTAATGCAGTAAAATATGAAATGTCCAGAATATAAGCTTAAGAATGAGAACTTTTTTATGGAAAGGGGGTGGCAATATCACTTTAAGCATTTGTCTGCTAAATCCAGCCCACCCACCACCCCTTTTGAAGCCATATTCACACTATGGTCTATTGAAAAACCAAACTGATTTTAATGAAAAAACTACTTTTTCTGCAGTATCTACATAGAAAACTGCATTTTTTTTAAATGGCTAGAATTATCAATAATTGGAAAAAGTTGAAAAAAGAGCCTGTTGATTAACTTCTACTGTCGGGCATTGTAAGGAGGTGTATGGCTCCATAACCTGTGGGTGACTACTGCTCTGGGCTACTTATAACTAACATCAGTGATCTTGCCGAACTTGGTCATTTAACTATTTAAATGTCACGACTAGAGATGAGTGGACCTTGAGCATTTGATTAGCGGTGGCTGCTGAAATTGGATAAAGCCCTAAGGCTATGTGGAAAACATGGATATAAGCAATGGCTGTATCCATGTTTTCCTGACAACCTTAGAGCTTTATCCAAGTTCAGCAGCCAGAGTTAATCAAATGCTGAACGTTCGGGTTCGGATCGACTCGAACCCGAACCTGGTTCGCTCATCTCTAGTCACGACCAATAGTGATTGCACCATTTAAATGGCCAAATGACTGGTGCTGCATCTGTTGGGTGTCCGATTGGCGCCCCTGCAACATGATGGCCAGTTGGTTACATCTGAAGCTGTGGTTTATACTTCCCGCTGGCAAAGTATCTCTGCTAATAGAGTCTTGACACCACAACTTAATTATTTTGGTTACGTTACATCTTAGATAAAATTGAATAAAAGGTGATTTGAACAAAAGTCTCATCTTTATGAAAATGGTAAAGGTAAAAACGAACAGATTAAGAGCAAATAATTAGACCCAAACAGCTCTGTAGACATAAAATTAAAAAAGTTATTGGGGTCAAAATATTGTGATTTAAAACATTTTTTTCTTTTAAAGTTTTACATTTCTTTTTTTAAACATAAGAACAACTCACAAAATGTGGGTATTGCTGTAATCACCCTGACCTGAGGAATCCTTACAATGTTTCTGCATGGTGAATAGAGTAAACAGAAGGAGGAAAAAACAGAAAATTTGTCCAGTCCTGAAGGAGTTAATAATGTGTGTGCATTACTGGCCATTTTTAACAGTAGAAATGCTGTTTTACAGACCCCAAAAAGGGCAGAAATACATTGTGTGTACAAGGCCTTAGCCATTTTCGTCATTTTTTTTTTTTTCTTAAATCAAAACCAGGGGTGGGTTAAAAAGACAGAAGCTGTGCAAATCTTTCCATTATAATTTTGCCCTGTCAGTTCCACTCCTGATTTTGATTGAAAAAAATATAACAGAAATAAAATGCTTGAACATAGCCTAAGGTCTCATTCACATGTTCCTGAAAAGTGTCCATATTTGCTGATCTGCAATTGTTGGCAAAGATAGATTACATTGCTTAAAATAGGGCTATTTACTCATCCGCATTGTTTGCCTCCGCATTTGTGTTCCAGAAAAAAATTGGAGATGTAGTGTGGACAGCAATTGCAGCACATTTCTTAATAGAAATGTATTTGAGCCTCCACGATCCGCAAACCATCCGCAAAAAACTATTTCTGGGTATCTGCAAAAAAACACGGATGCTATGAATGTGCTCTGCTGATGGTTTTTAGCAGATTGCGGATGCCAAAATGTGGACACGGAGTTTAGTCACCAAAAATATATTAATGTATGAATGCGTATCATCAGTCTTCAGCATTTTCAATTACAGCTGGTTGAAGTTGAGAAGTGCTACAGCTGCTATGCACTTAGTGTCATTGTCATTATAACTTTCAAAATCTAAATCCACAGGGGATGTGATATAAAGCAAATCTGCAAATTACATTCATTATTTTTTTAAGTTATCATGCTTTAATTCAAAGCTATACTTCACTGCTATGAGATCCAGGCTCCTGAATGCAGCGTTTTGGTCTTGTGCTGCTTGAAAAAAAGAGACCAAACCCATGAAGTCCTGACCACTACAGACTATCGCGGCTCAATGTGTCCGTCAATCACATGACTGCCTTCTCTGTGAGTGCTCAGATGACCTGGACTTCCTGCATTTGTTCTCTCTTATTTTTTAACCAGCACAAGACGAAAAATCTGCCTTCAGGAGACTGGACCTGGATACAAGTAAGTATAGCTTTGTTTTAAAGCATGATAACTAAAAAAAAAAAAAAAATAATAATAATAATGTTAATTGCAAACTTGCTTTAAACCCTTAAAGGACAAGTGCCATGAAAAACTTTTTCCCAGTAATTGAAGCACATTACAAAGTTATATAACTCTGTAATATACTTCAATCACCTATCTGCCTCCCTTCCCTGTCTTTTCCCCCCTCCACCCCCCAGCAGGAAGTGTCCTGACTCACACAGACCTGATTACTGTCGTCACCGTCACCAGGCAGCTCCTTCTTGTGAGGATGAGTCATCAGCAGGAGGGCTGCTCTAGGTCCTGTTACACCAGCCTCCCCCTCCCCCTCCTTGTCAGGTGACTCTGCTTCCTCAGCTTATCTTCTCTAGTGACATGACTCCTACACTGAGTCCACGGCAGCAGGAGAGAGGGTATGAGGGGAAGGGGGAGCTGCCTATGTGCCGGAGTCAGTCAGAGGGAAGATAAGCAAGTGAGATGGCTTGCAGTTGTTCAGCCAATGGGAGCTGAGCAAGCCTGTCACCTGACAAGGCAGGGGAGGGGGGAGGCTGGTGTAACAGGAGAAGGAGCTGAGAGAAGAGCTTGGTGACGGTGACGACAGTAATCAGGTCTGTGTTAGTCAGGACACTTCCTGGTGGGGGGTGGAGGGGGGAAAAGGCAGGGAAGGGAGGCAGATAGGTGATTGAAGCATATTACACAGTTATATAACTTTGTAATGTGCTTCAATTACTGGGAAAAAGTTTTTCATGGCACTTGTCCTTTAAAGAGAACCAATCATGGGCGGAAATTAAAATTTTTTTTTTCGATAATTAGATTAAAATTGTTATTTTATTAATATTTGTAATTTAAATTAATTACTTTTAGGGCCGCGTTTTCGCAATATACCTATTTTCTTTTTGTGTCTCGCGCCGGCTCTTTTGAAAAGAGTCGGCGCGCGACAGGAAGCTCCCGGCATGCCGAGCGGCAGGAAGGGCTCCCATGAGCCTTTGCCACCGCTCTGTAAGTACACAGTGATCCCGCGCTATACAGCGCGAGATCGCTGTGTATGAATATCCTAACTGGGCCTATTAGTCTATTCCTGAAGATACAGACTGCCTGTGCAGTCTGTATCTTATTCTTTTACCTATAGCTGTATAGCGGAGCGGAGCAGTAAGGCCGGGGGCGGCCATCTTGATGACGTCAGTGGTGCGTTCCAGCGCTGGAACGCAAGGGACGTAATCAAGATGGCGCCCGGCTTTACTGCACCGCTACAGAGGAGTGGGTAAAGTATAAGATACAGACTGCACAGGCAGTCTGTATCTTCAGAAATAAACTTCATGAAGATACAGACTGCCTTTGCAGTCTGTATCTTATACTTTACCTACTCCTCTGTAGCGGTGCAGTAAAGCCGGACGCCATCTTGATTACGTCCCTTGCGTTCCAGCGTTGGAACGCACCACTGTGACGTCATCAAGATGGCCGCCCCCGGCCTTACTTCTCCGCTATACTGGATTAGGTAAAAGCATAAGATACAGACTGCACAGGCAGTCTGTATCTTCAGGAATAGACTTAGGGACAGAGAATCTTTTATTATAGGGACAGTTAATTTCAGGTGATTGGTTCTCTTTAAGGACCGAAATTTTTTTTCCAGCTTTGCAGCTGGGTCTCCTGGGTCGGTAGGTAAAAAAAAAAGCCTTTTAAACACAAGGGCGCAAAATCAAAAATTGCCTCGATCCTTAAGGGGTTAGATCACATCTACTTCTGATTTAAATTTTGAAAAAAGTAATGACAGGTACACTTTTAGGTCAGGTTCACACTGCGTTTTCCCTGTTTTCTGTTTCAGTGTCCCTTAATTTTAACACACAGAAAAAGCTAAACAGTCTTTTTAGCAGCCTAACTGTAGTTGAAGCCCAGCCATTACAATATAAATGTATGTCTCTGTGGCATATTTGAAGCTTCAGGCGACCTATGAGGAACTCGTAGGGATCATTTGAAAGGGAACCTGATGCTTGCAACAGACTGATAGCTTTCCCCCTATTAAGATACGTGCACACTACAGAATCTGCCCACAAGTGGGTGCAATTCCATAGTGTGCACATACTCCTACTGTTGAGGCAAAAAGCCCACAACTCATGAATATGCCAGTCTCCAAGGTAAGAGCTGGCAAAGCATTGTAAAACATATAAAACATAGGCCTAACTTAACAATATTAAACATAATTGATACTTATTATATGCTTGTCACACTAAAGGTACATCTACTTCCTCTGGGGTGCCTGCCTCCTACTCTTCTACACCAGCTCTTGTCTTCTGTGGGACCTTCTGCGTCAGGTTTCAGATTTTCAGGTCATATTGTATGAGCTTTGATTTTCTTATGCAACCTGAGGCTGAATATGACGTAAGACCTTGTGGATTATTTCACACTGCCCTGACATTTGTCCCGGTATGTGCTTGCTTATTGTTTTTAACTCCTGATTGACCCTGATCTTGACCTCAGGAATTGCTCCTATATATTGCCTCTGCCCCTCCCTATAGATTGTTCATTGGTACCTGTGGTTCTAGAACTGGCTCTGATCCTTAACTCCACTCCTCATTACTCTCCATCTCATCTACTGGCTTGCCTTATCTCGATATTTTTTTTTATTTATTTATCTTGTTACTGGTGATGACACTTGGCTCCATTGCTGCTTATGCTACTATTGTGCTACTGCTGCCAGGCCAGGATTGTTCTGGAGACCATGACATGAGGAACTTTTTCAGCACAGTCTATACTTCCTCATATAGGTTAAGGCTGAAGACCAGGATCCCATATTGCAGTATAGCCAGTGCCAAGTGGATTACTGTGTAAAGAATCTGCATCACAATCTACAGTTAATGACCTTAACATGTGTGACCTTTGCTTCATATAGTTTAACAAGCTGTAGAGAAAATAGTTTACCTGTTATCATAGGGAAGGGGGCCCTGTCCTTACTTGTTATTTTATATATTATACTGAACCATTGATAGCTGCAATTGAATAGGGTGTATTCTGTCTGAGGAACAGAGCTCACAAACGTGCATGCTTTGTTGAATGCAAATGTTCCAAAATGATCCCAGTGCTTGGTTTTTTGCACAGTTTTAACAAGGACTGTCTGTACCATCCTAACCTAAAGGTAAAAAAGACAGGAAACTTAGAGACAGGAGGAAATGCCGGCATCCATTACAAACCAGAATCTTTTGTAATGTAAGCCATCTGCATTTTTTTTTTATTCCATGTGTTGCAGCGGAGTGCAGCCCATTGTTCTGTTTTTCTGCTACCACAGGCTAGAGAGAAGCTGGATACAGTTCGACTCCTCATCAGTTATGCTACAGGAATTCCATCATATGTGGATTACAGATGAAGCAAAACATTTCCAGTTCATTGATCAATTAACTTTGCATTAAAGAGCCACATTTCTCTCCTTTTAAGACAATGAGTCCACACAGATGGATCATAATTTTAGCCTTCATTGTCTCCAATAATGTACATATAGTCCCTTAGTAGGAAATAAGTGTAATCTGCAAATAGTTGAATGACATATTAACCCATGACATTTGTTAATGAAAATATATTTTTCAGACCCATTTGTCAATATTTTATAAAGCATACATTTCATGTGAACTAAACACCTCTCTTTATAGCCCATATTTATCAATCTGCCTGAAACCAAAACTGTGGTCTTGCCCATAGCAACTAGTCACAGTTCATCTTTTATTATCAAAGAGATTGTTAAGAAATAAAAGCTGAGCTGTGATTGGTTGCTATGGGCAAAAACAGACAGTTTTGGTTTTATTGAGATTGAGAAGTCTAATGCTATGTTTACATGGAGCGATAATTCGCCCAATCGATCGTTTAACGATTTTAAAGCATCGATTTGGTTTTAATAACTGTCAGCGTTTAGACAAAGTGAAAAATTGTTTAAAAAATAGTTATTGCGATCGTTTTAAGATAGTTTAAGCCCATCTCACACATAGGGTGAATCGGTGAAATACTGTTTACACAAAGCGATCTGCGAAGTTTTTGCGAACGACCAACGACGATTTGAGAACATGTTGAAAGATCAAAATGAATGATTTCTCGCTCGTTGCTTGATCGTTCGTTGTGTTTACACGAGCCGATTATCGCTCAAATGCGATCGTTATTGCGAAAATTCTAACGATAATTGTTCCGTGTAAACGCACCATGAGCCAATAAGTTGTTTTCAGCCTCTGGGGCTCAGTTAGTTTGTGATCACAGTCAAGAAATAAAAAAAATATATATACAATTAGAAAATGAACACAGATCGTAATGGTTCAGTATAGCTTCTCTTAGTTAAAAGAAATGAATAACTAAACAGATAAAATGTCTGATTAAAACATATAAGATTTAAGGTGGTTTTTTTTGTCTATGTGTGCTTTTCAGTATGTTTAAAGATACCAAGCAAAAGAGGGGGTTCAAGCGACACTAAGCCCCTCCCCAGTGACACTGAGTATCAGATTGTGCCAGTAACAGCACACAGGAAAACTGGGGTTACAGTATCACTTTAAAGTATGTGGCCTCAGCCTTTTTTTTTAAAACCAATGAAAACTACTATATCCAGTAGGATCCTAAGAGATACATACAAATACTTTCTGTTAAAGCCCTCTTCAGATATTAAAGATAGATGAGCTCTGCGGGTGTAAGTGCCTCACCCCTGCAGAGAGCTGAACACCGCCCAGATCACTAGTCATGGCTCTCCCTCTACACCACGCACTGTATTTAACAATATTTTACCAGCTTTCTGCCAGATACAACATTCTTGTCTCTAGTTTGGGTGGAGTTTTGCAATTAGGCTTAGGGTCCATTTACACAGAAAGATTATCTGACAGATTATCTGCCGAAGATTTGAAGCTAGAGCCAGGAATGGACTATGAACAGAGATCAGGTCATAAAGGAAAGATTTTTCCTCTTTTCAAATCCATTCCTGGCTTTGGCTTCAAATCTTTGGCAGATAATCTTTCTCTGTAAATGGAACCTTATATCGCTTCTCGGCCTTTTGGCTAAGATCAAATCAGTTTAATATGTGATACGTCCCCTATTTGGGGACCATATATTAAATGAATTTTTAGAACAGGGAGCTGGAAAAAGAGTTTGCTCTGTCCTCTCCAGGCATTGACCTGGTACTGCAGTGCTTCTAGGTTCAGTGCAAAAAAAAAAAAGGACACTTATTCACTTTAATAGAACTGAGCTGCAAAACCCCACCCAGCTGGGAACAAGAGTTGTGCTGTTTCTGGAAGATGTTTTGCTAAGCCTGGATAACCCCTTTAGGGTATAAACCCACACACCGTATAAGCAGCGTATTTACTGCTGCGATACGCAGCAAACACGCAGCAAATACGCAGCAGATTAGATCTAAATAACTAAACACAGCATCAAATCTGTACCAACAAATCTGCTGCGTATTTGCTGCGTATTTGTTGCGTATCTGCTGTGTATACGCTGTGTGGGTTTGTACCCTTAAGGTCCTTTTACATACTTTTTTTGTAAAACATTGCATCCCTGAATGTAAGGTGACACAAAAGGGACTACCTACTCTTGCCAGTCTTAGAGCATTGGCAAAAATAATGTTCGTAAGCTATGTTCATGGAAGATATTTCGAGTTGACCATTTGACACATCTTGCTGAGATGTTTCACCCAGTATGACAGTTTGGTAGCTTTTTAGGATACTGTATTTTACTAAATAAAAGTAAGCATTTAAAGTGCAAACTATTGGCAGGTTCATACATACAAACTAGCCGATATATACCTGACGCTGCCTGGTGCCTTTTAGGGGGAATTTGTTCTAAAAGAAATATGCTAATTAGTCCATTTGGTGCACTGGGGGTGTTCCTCAGCCCCTCAGTGCACCTTCCCACCTGTTGGCTCATAACTAGACACTGTAGGCACATCTCTCCCGCACAAGATCTTGTGCATGAGCAGGAACAGCAGCCCAACACCATACATGAATGCACATAAGTAGCTGTGGGTGTAGGAGCCACCTGGCGTGTTGGTGCACTGAGGGGCCCAGGAATGCACCAAGGGACTCATTAGCATATTTCTTTTGGAAAAGAATCCTCCTAAATAGTTCCCCATATAAAAATAAGAAGACCAGCACCAGAATGGGCAGCTCTGCAGCAACAGGTACATATCAGCAGGTATATATTTATTTATTTTAGTTATGCTTAAAGGCCCTATTACACCAACAGATCTGATGACAGATTATCTGCCAAAGATTTGAAGCCAAACCCAGGAGTGGATTTGAAAAGAGGAGAAATCCAGTCTTTCCTTTATGACCTGTTCTCTGTTTATAGTCTGTTCCTGGGTTTGGCAGATAATCTTTGGCAGATAATCTGTCGTCAGATGTGTTGGTGGAATAGGGCCTTAAGGATGTGCTAAATAATAATAATAATGAAAAAAAGCCTCACTCTTCTGCTACTGCTGTTTCAGAGCTCCAGTTCCTGCTGAACAGCACTTCTAGTTTGTGTATGTGACATCACAGGTGGCACTTAAGCAGTTTAGCACTGCCTCATGGACACTGGGTATAAAGCTGGGTTTAAAAATCAGGATTTTTTTCTAATTACCACGAACATTTAATTGCCCTGTCAGCTATCCTAGGTGTCTGCAGCTCCTATCAAAAAAGGAGAATTGAAAGTTCTTTATACAAAATGTTAGAAAAGGTTATAGAAGAAATAAGTAAACAATAGTGGTATAAGGACCCGTGAGGATCATTACAATACCAACATGGATTATTTCTTTTATTTTACTAACGCTTACATGGATTATATCTTGGATTATTTCCATTAGGACTCGGAGTATGTTCACATGTTTATTGTATATGGAATTTGATGTGCCATTTTGCCATGAAATCCTTCTAAAAACAGTTTGCATCTCATGTATGTAAATAGGTTTTTCCATAAACCCTTTCCATTCTAGGTGGAAATGCTGAGGATTAGCTTCACTAAATGACAATGGGATTGATTATTTTACATATCCACTTAGAACAAAACTACAACATATCAGTTGAATATCTGTTCCAGAAATAAAAGTACAATTGTCATTTCTGTTACCTTAAATGGGTTGTCCATTAATTATTGATAATTTAACAGGCTGCAGAGAACCTAAAGAGTGCCTGTCATTATCAAAAACTTTTATTATGTCTGAGAGACATCAAAAGTTTTGATCAGCCAAGGTCTGAGTGTTCAGGCCAGGGGTGGGCATTTTAATTTTCCCATGGGACCACATGAGAAGTTTTTGTTTAGGGACAGACCAATATATTTAACTCTGTTCTGGTGTTGACAGCAGTGGGGGGGCGGCGGGTGTTGACCATGGGGAGCAAGAGCAGGGGCCCATACATCGTCATGTCGGCAGCACTCTTAACATTACATTTTGGGTCCCCATGAATCTAAACGTAATGTTTAGAATGCTGCTGACACTCATTGATTCACAGATTTACAGATGCTCTGACGCAGGGGCGGACACAGACTGCATAGGGCTCCATGGAAAAAATGTGTCTGCAACCTTTTCCATCTCGGGGCACTCCTACCAAATAATTTTCTACAAAATACTTGTGATTCAGAGGTGATGTCTTCATTGATCTGAGGCATTACTTTTTTCCTCTCCATCTGGCCCAGGCCTCCATGATGATTTTTTTTCCAGCTACAATGCATCTCTTCAGAACCTGCTAGACAAGCATTGTAGGCTTTGCACTTTTCCTTTAATTTCCCTCCTTCTTACCCATAGGGTCCCACACAGTAGTAATTCTGCTGTTTTGGTGTCATGTGCAGTAAAGTGAGTGGGTATGTGGGTTGCCCCTGTAAGTAGGATCCTCCTTATAGTAATAATATCCCCTTCTATGACCTCCCCATATAGTAATAATGCTCTCTGATTTGCCCCCTTGTATTAATAATGCCTTTTGCTGTGTCTTTATATAGTAATAATGCCCCCTGCTGTGCACCCCACATAGTAATAATGCCTTCTGCTTTGTCCCCCACCAACATAGTAATCATGCTGTGCACTCCCACATATTGATAATGCTCCTACTGTGCACGCCCACACACTAATAATGCCCCCTGCTTTGCCCCTATAGTAATCACGTGGTTTAGACTGACTCCAAATGCAAGTCTATGGGGCTGTCTATGGCTCAGAGCAGGAAGAGGGGCTGTCTATGACACAGAGCGGGAAGAAGAGCTCTCAACAGCACGGTTGTCTCCCTGCTCTTTCTACTTACTGGTTAAATTCTAAACACTCAAACCCTGACCAATAAAAACTTTTCATATGTTTCACTGACATGTCAAAAGGTTTTATTTCTGAGAGGTACACTTTAACAAACATCCTCTTCCGCCCCTCTTTCTTGCCTAGCTGGTTTCCAAACTGCCCAGTGTCTGCCGCCATCAGTTTCTTTAAAGTGACTCTGTACCCACAATCTGACCCCCCCAAACCGCTTGTACCTTTACATAGCTGCTTTTATTCCAAGATTTGTCCTGGGGTCCATTTGGCAGGTGATGCAGTTATTGTTCTAAAAAACAACTTTTAAACTGGCAGCCCCGTGCCCCACGGGAGTGGCCTAGATTGTGTATGCATTAGGCTGGCACAACCTCTCTATCCCTCCTCCCCACCCTTCTCACCCTCCTCATCATTAGGAATGCTCCAGGCAGATTGCCTACTATTCGTCAGCTGTGTCAGCCCTGCACATGGGCTGGATCGTTAAGACACCTGTGCAAATGCTCAGCATGGAGAAAATGTTCAGGATGGAGAAAATGTTCCAGTGGCATTCCTAATGATGAAGAGGGTGGGGAAGAGGAACGGAGGGGTGGTGCAAAGTTAGGGCACAGATATTCTAAGCCACGCCCGTAGGGCTGTAAATTTAAAAGTTGTTTTTTTAGGACAATAACTGCATTACCTGCCAAACGGACCGCAGGACTGATCTTTGATTAAAAGCAGCTATCTGAAGGTACAAGTGGTTTGGGGGTCAGATTGTGGGTACAGAGTCGCTTTAAAGATTCCACTGATGTGCCATGGAGACAGAAGATGCCCTCTTGGCATAAACAGAATAAAGACTTAGGCTGGGTTCACACTACGTATATTTCAGTCAGTATTATGGTCCTCATATTGCAACCAAAACCAAGAGTGGATTAAACAGAAAGGCTCTGTTCACACAATGTTGAAATTGAGTGGATGGCCGCCATAGAACAGTAAATAACGGCCATTATTTCACTATAACAGCCGTTGTTCTAAAATAACAGCAAATATTTGCCACTAAATGGCGGCCATCCACTCAATTTCAACATTGTGTGAACAGATCCTTTCTGTGTTTTTAATCCACTCCTGGTTTTGGTTGCAATATGAGGAGCACAATACTGACTGAAATGTAAGTAGTGTGAACCCAGCCCCATGCTTTCTATGCCTAAATTATGTTTTCCTGTGCGCATGGTACGTCAGTGGAAGCGTTGAGGAAAGTGGTGGACACCAGACAGCCTGGAAACTGGAGGGGCGGGTAAGAAGTGGAATGGATAAGTATACATGTGTATATTCTGCACATCCCAGCAGCATGGTAACTTATGAAAGAATAATGGACAGCCCTTTTAAGTGATGGAAGAAAATATCTGTTCCGTCCTTCATTTAAATGTCCAATGAGCAGTACAATATTTACAATTACATGCATAGTATTTTTTATTCACAGATTAATGAACTGGTTGATGTCCGTGATGTAACCATTGGAGCATGGTTTGAAGCACATGTTGAAAATGTTACCAGAGCCACAAAAGGACACAAAAATGGCAAGGCTCATGTTAAAGGTGGCCACTCATGTAAAGGGACCAATGGAAGTCTAAGTCCAGAACATTATAAAGAGAACTCTGGTGTTTCGGATACCACTCCTTCCACTTCTTACTCTGAATATGTGGATGATGAAGATGTAACTTATTTTATAAAATATGACGAGTAAGTCTTGTGCTAAAGGAAGACATCTGATCTAGTAGAGCTAGTGGAACTGTAAACATTTTGTTTGGAAGAGGTGTCATTTTGACACTTGCTTTTATGCTTTATAGCCTTCTATGTTGCCTTATAAAGATTAATTACATTTTTATGTTGCCAATTTCAACAGTCTACTAATGTATGTAACCGTTGGGTGGCATAAGGGGCCCACATTTCTCTATATTTTTCTCTGCTTGGCTTTATAAGAATTCCATACTTGCGGACTATGCAGTCAGCATATTGACCATAATGAGACTTTAAAAGAGGTACTATGGTATTAGAAATTTGTATTTAACGGTATAAAAGTATCACCCCAAGATATATAACTTATAACTAATATTGTGGTATCACTAATAGTACTGGCTTCAGCAGCTTTTCAGAGCTTCACTGACAGGAAATGCAAAATAGAAGAACTACACAATTTGAATTGTCCCCACTCCTCCTCCTCTACCGTCACAACGCTTTATCCTCTGATGTCACGGGAGGCTTGGCTGGATCTTCTCTTTAAAGCGCTAAAGCATTTTGCAAAAAGGGCTGCGCCACTGGGATCCCTGTGCTGGCACTGACCGGGTAATGTAAAAAAAAATTAGTGATGTACCTGAAAGAAAAAGATTTTTACCATAGTACTCCTTTAACCCCTTAAGGAGCCATGCCGTACGGGTACTTCATGGAATCCTGTCACTTAAGGACCCAGTGGTGCTTTGAAGTGAGCTCAGGAGCTGAGATAACTTCAAAGCATGTGGGGATGGGCTGCTATCAGCAAGCCAGGTCCTCACTGTTAATGACGGGCCGCCACCCGCCATTAACCCCTGCAGTGCTGCAATTGCGGCACTTAACACAGTGTGATGCGGGGGTTCCGATCGTTCTGTCTGTCTGATTGGTAAACAGTGTAAAGCGTCTGCACAGGACGGCTCTATGCAATGATTGCAGATTACACCGATCAATGCTATAGCATAGCATAGCAATGATCAGTGTATATAATGTAATGTTAAAATGTTAAAGTCCCATAAGGGGACATAAAAAAAAAGAAAGAAAAAGGAAAATGTTTTAAAAACTCACCATAGCCCCTCCCCCAATAAAAGTTTTACTCCCTTTCCCATTTTATGAATAAAACACATAGAAACAATTTATTAAACATATTAAATACCGTAGCGTATATAATCGTCCGATCTATTAAAATGAAACAATATTGTTCCCGCACGGTAAATGGCGTAAACAAAAAGCGGTTTAAAAACGCCAGAATTGATTATTTTTTATTACATTTTATTTATAATAAAATGAATGAAAATTGATCAGTTATGTCTCATCTACACTAATATAGTGTTAAAAAAAACTAGAGATCATGGTGCAAAAAATGATACCCCTTACAGCCGCGTACATTAAAAAAAAGAAACGCTATAAGAGTAAAAAAAGGGCCATTGTAATCACACCTATTTGCAAAAAAAGTTTTACTGTTAATAAAAAAAGTAAAACATTACAAAAGCTATATAGACTGCATATCGCTGTATTCAGACTGACCTATAGAATTAACATAACATGTCAGTTACACTGTAAAGTGCATTACATAAACAGGGAACCCCCCACAATTTGCAGAATTGTATTTTTTTCCTAATTTCACCCCATAAATGATATCTTGGGGGAACAAAGGGGGGAAGGGGGGACAAAAGGCGCCTTTACAAAGTACACCTGTTTCTGAAAAAAACTACCCCCTGCATGGCCTAGTAGCTGGGAAAATAAAAGAGTTATAGCTCTTAGAAGACGAGGAGGAAAAAACAAAACCGCTAAATTGAAAATTGTCCCGATCCTTAAGGCCATTTTGGGCTCCATCCTTAAGGGGTTAAGCTCTAGCTGCAACCCCCTGGGAGATTCATCATCTGTGGCCAGCCCCTCCAGCCTACATCACTGTCTCCCTGAGCAGACAAGGAGTAAAAGAAGCACATGCTGCAACTTTACTGTGCAATAGTCTGCAGTGAAATGAAATGTTCTGCAAGAACTTTGGACAGGGTACTGACAGGAGTGCTGTGGGAGGGGAGTAGGCAGGGTTGGAGTACTGTGATGAACAGCTGAGGGAAAGCAATGCAGTCTTGCAATTGTAGTACTGAGCAACTGATCAACCAGGAATACAACCACAAAATACAGAACTGAGACCCCCAAAACAAATAGATTTTTTGTGATTTCAGAACTGGACCAGACAGGTAAGCGATGCTACATACTGCAGCATGTTTATTTTTTTATCTGATGTTGGAGTACCACTTTAACATATGATACTCCATCCACATTGTCTGCTAAATGCTTAAAGGGGTTATCCAGTGCTACAAAAACATGGCCACTTTCTTTCAGAGACAACACGACTCTTGGCTCCAGTTCAGGTGCAAATTGCAATTAAGCTCCATTCACTTCAATGGAACTGAGCAGCAAATCCCCGCCCAAACTGGAGACAGGAGTGGGGCTGTCTCTGGAAGAAAGTGGCCATGTTTTTGTAGCGCTGGATAACCCCTTTAACTGCAAACACTCACTGCATCAAAATATGAACAGATTGAATAGAACTTTTTGCTTGATGGTCGGCTTATTTGTTAGGGAGAATCTTCTGTAGATTTGACAAACCATTTTTTGTTTGCTACGAATACAGTGGTAGAGAAGTACTAATATTGGTTAAAGTATGAGTGGTGTTTTTTTATCACCTTGCAAGGAGTGGTTTCCATGGCAATGATATAAAAAATTCTGTAGTAAACAGCTCCCAGATTGGGCAGCACAGATCTGGCTCTTTTCTAGTGCTACGGCAGGCTCTTATGCAATATAGTCAAAAAGAAACACACCGTCAGTGTAACCGTGTGAGTTTTGTGTTGGATTTCATCATGGAATAGCCAAACTAGTGATTTGTGCACTACTGATTAAGTGCAACAGTATTTGATTATTTTCTGTAGTGAAAAGGATCTCATGGCTGCCTGTCAGTCAAGGATGAAGTAAGCCCTATTCTTATTTGACTACTGCATGTTTGTAGCATCTTTGAGAGAAAATAGAGTTACTGAAACATTACTGTCATTATTACTGTGACAGTGTGTGTCACACAAGCTCTGTGTAGGTTAAATACCCTTTATAATACCTTTCATGATGCTTTAATGCCGGGTGCACACTGCATTTTAGCAGAACACATCATGTACCAGAATATGCATCGAAAAGTATAATTCTCTCATCTTCTCATTCTCCCGATCAGTACGGGTCCAAACACTGAGACCCAGACCGATCGAAACTTTGGGCATGTTTCTATGACAAGTAAAAAGGTTTCCCAAATGACAGTGACACTTTTAACATGTAATTTAACACTACAGACATGTCAGATCTCTAGTGCCCCACAAACCTCTGCCGGTGCATTATATATGTAGTAAACAGCGTTCCCGATGCCTCAAGTCATAGCATATTTATATATATATTTTTTTTTTTAAAGAAGCAACTTTGTTAACACATATAGTTACATAGTAGTTACATAGTTGGTACAAAAAGACACATGTCCATCAAGTTCAACCAAGAAGGGGATGGATGACTGGAAGGGGTATGGATAAATTCTATTATTTTGCTAATTATATGCTAATTGCTGGTTATATGCTAACTGTAACCAATCATGGAGGAGAGGCGGCTTCTTCTACTCAGATTGGCCTGATGCGCATAGGGCCTATAGAACACTATAATAGTAATGCAGTGCATTGTGTGAGCCACCAGATCATCACATATGTTAAAAGTTGCCTTATGGGGCTATGTAAAATGTCAAATGAGGTATAAAGGGAATCTTTCAGCTGTATTTCAAGTTCCAAAGTGCTGACACTGTTAGCTGTTAGATATCCAGATTCCAAAATGTAGAAAAATGTTTTTATTCTCTGGTTATCCTAAGCAGGGTCTGGTATGAGAGAGGGGAGTATGGGTGCGGTACAGCCTGCTGCACTTCAGGAGTTTAGGAAAGGTTTGTACCTTTTTTGTACATTCTAGAAGTACAGATGGATATATGGAAGGACCATGCACAGTTTCAGCAGTTTGGAACATGACAGGTTCCCTTTAATAAAGTCCCCCCCATTTAAAAAAAATGCACAAATTACACCGTTTAGCTATTTATTTTTTATTTAAACAAAGAATTGCAATTTTTTTAAAAGTACATATAAAGTATTGCCATGTCTGATTTGAACTTCACCATAATTTATTTGTCAATCTGCTTCCCCAAATGATAGAAAATAGATCAATAAAAAAGTCATACATATCGGTAAATGACAAGAAAAACAAGAAAAAAAAACAAGCCCCCCACCCAGCTTATATTACTGGCCTTGATATACATATATATATATGTTTATTTATTTATTTTTTAATCTCGTGTTAAAAAAAAGGGTTTCTATTGTACCCAAAAACTATATAAATTTGGTATCGCTTTAATTACACTGGACAATATTGACTTGGTCACTTACGGGTCAGTAGTATATCATTTGTATTTTTTTATTTCTGCAGTTTAAGTCCTTAAATAAGATTTCATTAATGTAGTAAATTTTTGTGTTTTAGCTATCCTGAAAATGGTATTGTAGAAATTGAAACCAGCAATATGCGGCCCAGGGCAAGAACCACTTTGAAGTGGAGCGACCTGAAAGTAGGTGCAGTGGTCATGGTTAACTACAATATTGAGACGCCAGAGGAACGTGGTTTCTGGTTTGATGCTGAAATAACAGACTTAAAAGAAAATTCAAGAACTAATAAAGAAGTGTATGTCAAGATTTTGTTGGGGTAAGAATGTGAATGTGTAGTTCTGTCAAACCATAGAAACAAAAACAAAAAATAAATCATATTCTGTCTCTTTGTGCACTACATACTTTATTTTTTATTTTTTTGACTTTGCCATGTTATGAGGTGTTGAGGATTTTTTTTTTACATTGGCCTTTTTTCATTGTAGTTTTGGTGTATAAATTACAGTGAAGCGCTTTTTTTTTCTTTTTCTTTTTCATTTTACATTTCCTCTATTATGACAGTCATGTAAATATCATGGGTAGTACATGGAAATTTATTTCTGTGTAAGGTATGTGAAAAAAATGTATTTTATACTAACTGCCATTGTTGTGTTTTTTTTTCTTCAATGCAGATATAAATAAGTACTGTCATTTCAAGAAACTTTACATAGATGAATAGTACAAGCGAACATCAGAAATGTTAAATATATAAGCAAAAAAAAATGCTTCCATCTTCTGTTGCTAGGCATCTCCCCCTATGCTAATTTGTTCTCTGCTGAAAAAACTGCTTATTACTGTCCTCTAATTAGTTCAAAGATCAAGCCAAAACAGGTCTATGGAGAAAAAGAAGGGTGATGGTAGGGGGAGTGCCTGGGAACACACACAGGCTGCAAGCTGAAAGAGACCGCTTGCTGTACAGCAATTTTTAATTAAATAGGGTAAAAAAGTTTTTTATGACCCATAATATTCCACAAAAAGGTAAAAAAATGTAATCAAAAGGTATGATCTATGCCAGTGCTTCTCAATTCCAGTCCTCGGGCCTCACCAACAGGTCATGTTTTCAGGATTTCCCATACAAAAAACACCTGGGATAATACCTGGCACACTGAGTATAATTATATCATCTGTGAAATACTCAGAAAATCCTCAAAACATGACCTGTTGGTGAGGCCCGAGGACTGGAATTGAGAAGCACTGATCTATGCAGCCATAGTACTAATACAAAGTAAAGATTGTGGCTCAAAAAATTACTACTACTCTGTAGACAGAAAATTAAAAAAATGTGAAATAAAAAAGGGGTCAGAAAATGTTAATTTTAAAAAGAATTTGAAGTAAAAAAAAAACTTTACAAATTTTGTATACTTGTAATCATACCAACCCAGGGGATTTATAATGTCAATGTTAATGCATATATATTGCAGTATAATTGAAGGTAAAATGAAGGGTGTTGTTACAAAGTTCATTTGGTCCTGCAAAAAAACAAGCCCTTATATGGCTCAGTAGATGGAAAAATAAGAGTTATGGCCTTTAGAAGGAAAAGAGAAAAAAAAAGACAAAATGTAAATTTCCATAGTCCTAATGTTTAAATTATATCTCTATAACATGCATGATTGATTAATAACAGCTTCATTCTTTGACTGGATATCGCCACCATAACATGACTAAATAACACTGCCATATGGTGATTCAAAACACACCCATACCATAATTGGATAACACAACCATACAGTGACTGAATATTACCTACATACTGTTACTGAAAATTTAGGAGTACCATAAATACCACCATCTAAATATTACCACCATACTGAGACTGAATACAAGAAACAAACTGGCCCAGATTTATCAAAGTGGTCTCTGTGACTGCCATGACTGAGCTACTGTTACAGCCTGTCATAGACAGGCTGTCACAGTAAAGTGCCACTCTAATGGAACAATGCAATACAATCAAAGTTTTTTTTTTCGTTTTTTAAACTCCTTTTATTGAAGTTTGTACAAACCTCAATATCAAAATACTTGTACAGATTGCAATTTCATGAGTGTACATACATTTCAAAAAGGATACACTTGTAAAAATATAAGAAAAACAGAACAGAGTAGACATGTCATCGTGTACTTAAAACAAAGTTAGCGACCATGAAACCTCATGTGCTCATGTATATCTAAAATCTAGTAAGATATCCTTGTAAGCCTGCAGAAACGATGCGAGACCCTGGGTTATGACCAATATTCAAAACATCCGCCATAGGAAATGTTTCTCGGGATGTAGTTTATCAATTAGGATGAACACCATGTGCCCCATACCTGACCTAATTTGCTCGAATATCCCCTTGTATAATATAGATTCATAAGGAATTGTTGCATTAATCAGTTATTTCTATTTAGACGTGGTGGAAGAGCTAGGATCCATTCACTGTATTGCTATGGTTTTACAAGCCATAAATAAAGTTTCACGTAAAAATATTCTTTGACGGTGAGACCATATTTCCTCATCCAGAAGTCCAAAAAGGCATACTGTAGGCTCACATGGTATGGGAGTGTGCAGGGCAGATGCAAGAATACATTTGGTAACACACTGTACAAAAATTCCTAAGATACAACACATAATACTAAATCCCAAATTTTTGGGTTTCAGTCACAGAGAAATAAAAACCAATCAAAATATCTCATACACCAATTTGTACAGATAATAACTAGGCAAAGAAAACAATGCAGGAAGACTTTGGTCACTAGGTGGCAGCACTGCATACATATGAATACATAGCATATAAACTGAATGGACAATGTATGAACAATAATAATATGGGCAACATAACAGGCTGTTACAGCTTAGATACTGTGGGACACCATGGCAGACTGGATTCCGCCGCTTTTACTCAGTGTGAACATACCCTTAATCTGGAGTAAAAGTTTTGTTTTTGTTCCACCCCAAATATATTTTTCTGGCTTTGCTATATATTATGTTAACAGTAAGAGTGCTATTATTAAATACAACTTGTACAAATTATAATAATAATTCCTGCAAGTGCCAGAAAACAGGAATTAAGTAATAATGTTACTGTAGTCCAATATTTGTCAGTTTTCTACTTCTTGATGCATTTGTCTCATTCATGAACAGGTCCGTCCACGAATGAACGGTCAAGCGCAAGCTGATGCAAACTAATTGCAAAATTATCATTTTTAAAAAAATATTGGAGTGACAAAATTTGTACATGAACAAAAACATAACACTGATGGATTTTCTGAAACAACTAATTCAAACAGAGCACAATAAAAATGTATTTATATTACTAAGGAATCTGACGGATCCGCTAAGTTTTATTTCTTTGTTATCAAAGCAGGAAAGATAAACTGAACTGTGGCTGAGGTTAAAACGCTGGCGAGAACCTAGCCTAAAGTGGCTTTATTATGATTTGTGGTCTTTTTCTGCAGTACATCATTCTTCATAAATCCACTTTTCATCAGTTTTCATATGTTGTTCTTTTTTTCCCGTTCTATGTGGGCTACTTTCTTCTGCACAAAGAATAAATAGACTGGCATAGTTTTTTTTTTTTACCAGTACCTGAAAAATTACTTGGAGTTCATATTATGTGTTAAAGATGGTTTAAAGTCACTCAAAGTATGATGTAGTTTTGATAAATGCTCTTGGAGGGAGACACTTTTCTGAGTTGGCTAGTAGAGGCACGCTTTAGGTTATCAGTTTTATTTTACTCTCCCTGAAGGCAGGCAGTGCTGCACAGGCTTACACGTTTTACACGCTGCATAGTTAGCAATACTATAGACTTTCTTCAACATTTACCTTGTTTCCGTTGGGTGTTGGATTTCTTCGTGCCACGTGGACGTTTAGATGTGGTGGCTGCTATGAGCTGGTGTTCTTTCACTGGTTTTGTTCAGGACATGGTCATAATTGTTAATAAACAGAATAAATACAACTTTCTTGTATTACTGGTAACGTTATAAAAACATTTGATTTTAAATTGTATTTGTATGTATTAAGCTTGTTTACTATGTTTATTTTACCTATAGCCTAAAAGAATATATTAGGGCCAATGTGAACAAGATCCCCGAGAGCCTTCATTTCAGCACTTGCAGTCTTCTGCATCAGTTTGACATTATAGAAAATGTCTAATTTTCTTGTATTTAGTTATGAGTTCCAATGACTAATTAAATCATAGCAATCAACTATAAATGGTACATTGCATATAATTATACTAAGCTGTATCTCAGGGGCATGTTTCAGCTCATCCACACGGAATACAGCACAGACTTCGCCAGTATATAATAAGTGGTGCATGCCTTATGCATCTACCTGTTATACATACATGGATAGATATGTTGCACATTTACATAGTAAACATACAATATTTGTACATTTCCACCAGTTACATTATTACCATTTATGTTTGTAATTGTTTTTTTTGATGATTGTACATTACTATCTAGACCTCTTTTCAAATCAACAAAAAAAACCACATTACGGTGGTTCAGTATAGAGATTATGGGTATGAATAAAGCTACTTTTATTATTTGCAATCTGACTCCTAAAGTCCTTAAAGCCATATTAAATGGCCCAACACATGGTTTAAGTTAACGCTGATCTGCTAGATTTGCACTTGATATTACTCAGCGGCTCGATTATCGTGGGGGGCAGGGCTGCACAATGATTGTTACTGATGTCTGTGCAGTTCCTTGCTTTAATCATCAGTTAGGCTGGGTTCACATTGTTTTTGCAATTCGTTTTTTGCAAAAAACGGATTGCAAAACAGATGCATCTGTTTTGATCTGTTTTTCCATTGACTTTCATTATAAAAAAACGGACACAAAAATTAGATCGACTACGTTTTTGTGCACGTTAAAAAAAAGAATCCGTTTTGGTCCGTCTTTTTTGTAATGTAAGTCAATGGAAAAACGGATGCTCATGAATGCATCCTTTTTTTTCATCTGTTTTTGAAAAGTAAACCTAGCCTTTTTACACATATCGATGCGTGGTTGGCGGCTGATGACTATAAACAGAGATCAGGTCATACAAGAAAGCCTGCGATTTTTCCTCTTTTCGAATCCATTCCTGGCTTTGGCTTCAAATCTTTGGCAGATAATGTGTCAGATAATCTTTCTGTGTAAATGGGCGCTTACACAGGTCGATTTTTGCCTGATTGAGCAGATAATCGCTTCATGTATTAGGGTCTTAACATTGCTAAAGGCAATTATTCCTGTAAGTGTAATATATTTAGTGGAGCAGGTCATCCTGTGTCTTGGGCTTGATCTTCTCCAATAACGGAACCATTCATCTCTTTCATGCTGCCCAAACCATGAGTCACTGGGGCAGTCCCCAGCCATTTTTTCCTTCACCAGCCTTAAAGCGACTCTGTACCCACAATCTGCCCCCCTAAAACAGTTTGTACCTTTGGATAGCTGCTTTTAATCCAAGATCTGTCCTGGGGTCCGTTCGGCAGGTGATGCAGTTATTGTCCTAAAAAACAACTTTTAAACTTGCAGCACTGTGTCAAATTGGCGTGGCTCAGAGTGTCTATGCCCTAGGCTGGCAACACCTCTCCATCCCTCCTCCCCGCCCTCTTCACCATGAGGAATGCCCCAGGCAGGATTTTTTGTATTCATCACCTGTGTGAACACTGCACATGTGTTGGATTGTTAAGCTCATGTGCAGTGTTCAGACAGGTGATGAATAGGAGAAATTCTGCCCAGGGACATTCCTAATGGTGAAGAGGACAGGGAGGAGAGGCAGTGCAAGCGTAGGGCATAGACACTCTAGGCCACACCAATCTGACACAGGGCTGCAAGTTTAAAAGTTGTTTTTTACCACAATAACTGCATCACCTGCCGAACGGACCCCAGGACAGATCTTGGATTAAAAGCAGCTATTCAAAGGTACAAGTGGTTTGGAGGGGTCAGATTGTGGGTACAGAGTCACTATAATTAATAGATCTGACCCCATACCCTTACAGGAAAAGATTTATGAATCAAGGTAGGTAGGGCTGGAATTGGCCACAGGAGACTGCCGGTGATGACTTGTAGTTCAGGCAGCATGAAAGTGATGACAGGTTCCCTTTAACTTCTTAAATTTTGATCAACAGGGAACATGGTCCTATAACTCCTTTTTAGTACATGGTCACATAGGAATTGGAGAGTTAGGGGAGAGCTACCTGCTTGCCTGACTGTTTTATAAACCCATTACTCATTACTGGCTGTCTGCATCTCTGTGGCAGGAGCTCTCTAGCTTTGGTGAAAAATGAGTAGGGTTATCCTACTGGTGGTTGTCCCTTTGGGTCCAAGTATCCTAGTGCTGTTCCATAATTTTCTAAGACAGGAATAACCTTCTACACATGCACAACACAGTCAAAAATAACTACAGTCCGTTCACTGTTAACACATTGGTTATTACCTGTAAAAAAAAAAAAAAAATAATAATAAAAAAAAAAAAATATATATATATATATATATATATATATATATATATATATATATATATGAAAGGAATCTTGAATGGAACACAACCAATTTTTTCCCTTATTCTGTTTTTTTCCCCTTATAAACACCTCGTTCTTGAGTTTCCAGTTTAATAAATTGTTATTTCTGTTTGTATATTTTAGTGGTCCTGATGATGCAATCAATGACTGTAAGGTTGTTTTTTCGGATGAGATATACAAGATAGAGAAGCCTGGAGCATATCCTCTGTCATCTGGAGATGGAGAGTTTAAGAGTAAGTTGATAAATGAATATTTGTTGTTTTAGAAAACCATTCCAGAGCTCAAATTTTACCTAAAGGAATCCATCATTTTCACTCTGGTTGTCAAAGAAACACATAATTTTCTTTTACTATATGCTTTACAGGATTGTTTTCTATGTTATACACAAATGCATTTAAAGAGTTACTGTCATTTAAGAAAAACTTTTGTCATGTTAGAGACCTGTGTTCATTTGTGGTGGTCAGGGTGCAGAGACCCCAGTGATCACTAGCAAAAGAAGTACTTATCCGAGTGATGTTCTTCTTTAGAGACCGCCTCTATAGAAGTGTATACGTTGGGTGAGGTTTACCCACTTTTTGTTTTTTTTGTTTGGTTTTTCTCCATTAGGACACAAGAATGATCAGCTTTACAATACCTTATTTGTAGTGTTGAATGAACCTGTCAAAATGTTCGGGTTTGGCAACGTTATCCGAATCTAAACGCTCATCGTTTGATTCTCTGTGGCTGCAAAAGTTGGATACTGCCCTATGGATGTATTCATGTTTTCCTGGCAGCCCTAGGGCAGCATCCAACTTCTGCACCCACAGGGAATCAAAGGTTGAGCATTCAGGTTCGGGTAACGTTGCCAAACTGAACATTTTGACAGGTTTGCTCAAGATAACCTATTTGCCTTATGCATTGTTATTTAGTGGTCTCTGTATATGTTGAGAAAAAGCTGAAATGTCAAAATAGCAGAAATTATTATTTTATTTCAGGAAAGAGTGGTCCTGAATGTAAACATTGCAAAGCTGACCCGAATGCAGAATGCCGATTCTGCTCGTGTTATTTATGTGGTGGAAAGCAAGATGCACATATGCAACTTTTATGTGATGAATGCAACATGGCTTACCACATCTACTGCCTAAATCCCCCTTTGTCCAAGATACCTGAGGATGAAGACTGGTATGTTTCTATGTGCCATATAGTTTTCAGTAGTAGCCTTTTAAAAGGGGTATAACATATTTATCGCCTATCCTTGTAATAGGTGATCAACTGTAGATGGTTGGGGGTGCCGAGGAGTTGTACTGTGCAGGTCAAGTATAGAAACAGTGGGGCATACTAGCATAATATTTTTATTTTAGTTAGCATTTGCTTCTTTTGTTCCAGGCTGTTTACATTACATTTGACTATGGCTATGCACCTGATTATAAATATGGCTTTTTTTTTTTTTTTTTGTATCGTATTTTTTATGTGCCTTTCTGCACCTTACTGCACCATTTTGCATCCGAAAGAAAAACTCCCAGGCTAGGGTTATATCATGTATTAACTGGTTTAGTTTGCAGCACAATTCTTCACCAGAAAATGGCGTAAAATGCCAAATCAGTGCACAAACTTAAGGTACAAACACTCTGTGGCACAAAAGCACCACCAAGCTGAACAAAAACAAGGCATGAACAACATAGTAAATCTGCAATGTTTTTTAAATATTCTTTTTTTGTATAGAAGTTTTACACATCAGCATTAAACTGCCCTCAATTACAGTTACAACAAAGACAGTATAGTACCCATTAATATCAGTGGACCCTTTTACACATCCGTAGTTGCTATGGATCCGTAAAAGGGCACAAGTAACCTTTTTTTCTACGAATGGGTCCATTTTAGTGCAGGCGCCCATCCATAGTGCTGACGGTATGTGTGGGTCTACGGCTGCCAACAGCTCTGCGGATGTCTGAATGTGGCCTGGAAAAGGTGGAGCAGGGCCCATAGCAACTAATGCTCATTTTTTGCTGAAGAAGGAAATTGTCATGCTTCCTTTTTATTTTTGTATTATGAAATATAGTTAAAGGAGAAGGCAGTTGAAAATTTTTATTAAAGTTTTGTATTGCATCAAGGCTTCACTTCCTTGATAAAATGGTGATGTCACGACCTGACTGCCAGAGCTGTGTGGGCTGTGGCTGCTGGAGAGGATGATGTCAGAGGGATGCTCAGTGTCCCTCCAGTGCCTTGTGTCCCTCAGTGTCCCCCTGCCATCATCTTCTCCAGCAGCCACAGCCCACACAGCTCTGGGAGTCAGGTCATGACATCACCATTTTATCTAGGAAGTGAAGCCTTGATGCAATAGTAAATGCAGAGAAAAAAGCAGTGTATGTGCATTTCCCGTAATAAGTGTATATTGGTTATTTGTGTAACTTTTGGGGGAAATACAATACTTTAAAAAAAAAATTTCACCGGACTTCTCTTTTAAAAAATAGTTTGTCTACCTGAGCCTTGTTTCGTACTTACTGAACAATTCTTCTTCTAGGTATTGTCCTTCCTGCAAAAATGATTCAACTGAGGTAGTGAAAGCTGGAGAAAAACTGAAGCAAAGTAAAAAGAAGGCAAAGATGCCATCAGCAAGCACTGAGAGCCAAAGAGACTGGGGCAAGGTACATTAAACCACTGTCTTTTTGCGAGTTTTTTCAATACACTTTTCTTATCACATAGTTAAAAGGATTTAAGTGGTAGAAGCAGAAATTATAATGGTAATTTGTTTTCCCTAAGACCCATTGGCATCACAACATATGGGGTATATTCGCCCCTGCGAGCCCCTGGGACGAAGGAATATTTAATGAAAATAAATGAATAAATCTTTAATCCCCTCCTCCAGGTGGTACAAATAGGCTCCACCTCCCCCAGACATCAGTCAAATTATAAAGAATCACAAACAAGGGAGGGAGTCTTATGATGCCAATGGGTCTTAGGGAAAACAAATTAACATTATAATTTCTGCTTCCCTTACATCCCATTGGCATCACAACATATGGGGAATTAGCAAGTATGCTCCCCAATGGGCGGGTTCTCAATTACAGCCGCATTAAGAACCGACCTAGCAAAGGTCGTTCTCGATGAAAAAGAAGAATCCAACCTATAGTGTCTAACAAATGTAGAGAGCGAAGACCAGGTCGTCGCCTGGCAAATGTCCTCAAGAGGAACAGAGGCACGCTCCGCCCAGGAGGAAGCTACCACTCTGGTAGAATGAGCCTTGGTAAACTCTGGTGGATCTAGATCAGCAGATGAATAACATAATGCAATAGTATCACAGATCCATCTGGAAATAGAAGGTTTTGAAGCCTTCTTTCTCTATTTTTCCCAGCGAATAAGATGAAAAAGTTTTCTTCCTTACGAAATCCTTTACTCTTCCTAGATATACTCTGATTGCTCGAGAAACGTCCAACAGAGACAGGTCCAAATCCTCTTCAGATGAGCTTGCTGGTGAAAAAACTGGCAACACCACCTGCTGGTTGATGTTAGAAAATGATGCCACTTTAGGAAGGAATCCTGGGAGGAATCTCAGGATAACTTTATCCTGGGAAAAAAACACATATGGAGGAGCGGAACCGAGGGCTTGCAGTTCTCCGACTCTTTTGGCAGAGGTAATAGCTAATAGGAAGGAAACCTTAAAGGTGAGAAATTTGAAGTCCACTTCTTCCAAAGGCCCGAAAGGAAGAAGACATAATCCTCTCAGAACAAAGGACAGATCCCAAGTGTCTACTTGTTTTACCAGATTAGGCCTTAATCTGGTTATGGCTTTGACAAAGTTCTTAACTTCAATTATCTGGAATAAACGTAAGTTTAGGTGGGCAGAGAGAGCTGCTATCCGCACCTTGATGGAGTTAGGCTTCAGCCCCTTATCAAACCCCTCCTGTAGGAATTCCAATAACTGTGGAGTGAAAAGTTTGAGTGGATCAATACCTCTGCCAGTGCACCAGACTTGAAAGATCTTCCATGTGCGAGAATAAGACTTATTTGTGGCATTACTACGAGCATGAGAAAGGGTTAGCAGTACCCTTTCAGAAAATCCAGCATTCAATATGGTCCCCTCAGCCTCCAAGCTGTTAAGCTGAGGCTGGATAGATCCCTGCACAGGTGTTGTCCCTGAGATATCAGATCAGGGGTAACTTCCAAAGTACTCCCTTGCTCATATTCATGAGCAGGGTGAACCAAGACCTCTTCGGCCAAAAGGGAGTTATTATTATTATTACAGACGCCTGATCTGGGAATCATGGCTATGGGCGGAAAGATAAACGCCAGTTGATATGTCCACGGAATTGTCATTGAATCCACTACTGTGGGATTGTCTGCCCTGTAAAGGGAACAGAAATTCCTCAGTTTGGCATTGCTTGCTGATGCCATAAGATCTATCTGAGGAAGCCCCCACTTCTGGGTTAACTAAATGAACACTCTCCTTGAGAGAGACCATTCTCCCGAGACTGTAAGGCCTCGACTCAGTCGATCTGCCAAGGTATTGTGGACACCTCTGATATGAATTGCGGACAATTTGGTTACTCTGGTTTCTGCCCAACAGAAAATCTTCTCCACTTCCCTGAGAAGAGCCGGAGATCTGGTACCTCCCTGCTTGTTTATGTAGGCAACACAGGCCATGTTGTCCGTCCTGATTCTGACTGCTTTGTGAAAAATGAGTGGTGAAAAATGAAGTAGAGCTAGATAAATCGCTCTGAGTTCCCTCACATTGGAGGGAAGGGCGGACTCCTGTCGATTCCCGAAGTAAAAAAAGACTGATGTCTGGGGGAGGTGGAGTCTATACCACCTGGAGGAGGGGATTAAAGATTTATTCATTTATTTTCATTAAATATTCCTTTGTCCCAGGGGCTTGCAGGGGCGAATATACCCCATATGTTGTGATGCCAATGGGATGTAAGGGAAACAAGTTTATTGTTGAATGTGCATATCAGTTCTCATTTCCATATGGTATACATACATAAATTGCCCCTTTTGTAGGTCTTGAATCATTTATTAGATGTGAAAAAAAAAAATCTGAGACCAGGATGATTGTGACTAAAGACTAATGTGACTAATGCAATCATTCATAGTAACATTCATAGTATAATGATATCCATTTTTTTGGTATTGCCCTGAGATTTCTTTGATCAAACATTTCAAAATGAAAGTCCTAAGGTATAATGTAAGCAGACGCCTGATCTGTACTTCTTAGTCCCAAGATAAGGCAAGCTGATTTAAATAAAGCTATTATTTCCGTAGCCAGGGGATTAAATAGATTGTAATTTTGTATCCAGTCCAAAACTCCTGCCCACATGCATGTGATCAGATATTTCCATAACTCATCAACCAACGACTGAATATTCTCACCTATTTTAATAGGTGTAATATAAATAATAAAGTATAATCAAGGTTCCAGCCCATATTACATAAGTAGTGCACTAATGAAGAGCATCCTATGGCTAGGTTCACACTACGTAATTTTTATGTAAAGAACGGACACTGATTGCAATGGAATGAGCATCCGTTCTTCACTGTGGGGTGGCATTGCATTGAAGTCAATGCAATGCCGCCGACCATGTTCACACAGCGTTATGTTAATGCCTGTCCTTTAGAATGGGTGTTAAAATAATGTACATGCCTATTATTTCTGCCAGCAGATTAAAACTTAATTTTCTCCATATAAAGGTGCTGCTGCAGCCGCGTCTAGTACGTGCTGCGGGGTGCACAGCAGCTTTATACTGTGCTTCAGGGAACCAAATCAGCCCAATTAGGCTGATTGGTTCCCTTTTAGGCTGGGTTCACACTACGTATATTTCAGTCAGTATTGTGGTCCTCATATTGCAACCAAAACCAGGAGTGGATTAAAAACACAGAAAGGATCTGTTCACACAATTTTTAAATTGAGTGGATGGCCGCCATTTAATGGCAAATATTTGCTGTTATTTTAAAACAACGGCTGTTGTATTGAAATAATGGCAGTTATTTACTGTTATATGGCGGCCATCCACTCAATTTCAACATTGTGTGAACAGATCCTTTCTGTGTTTTTAATCCACTCCTGGTTTTGGTTGCAATACTGACTGAAATATACGTAGTGTGAACGCAGCCACCAGGTGTATATGCTCCTTTAGATATGACAATATATTTAGAAGCTGTACATAATGTTATTAGTTACTATAGCGTATTGCATATTTTGTTTTATCTAATGTTTTAATGGCAAAAATGGATGTGTCAGTGATGGATAGGCTATTAGGCTGGAATCACACACAGCATTTCTTTTTTAAAACTGCCACTGCTGTTTTTGTGCCACAACCAGAAGGGGAGAAAAGAGAACTCTTTCCTTTAAATTTCCCAGCCCATTTGAACAAACTTATGTTTTTTTCAAAAAAGTGCTTTTAAAGACACGCACATCTGAGGGCTGTGTACAACATGTGGCTCCCGGGTGACTGGTTGGGGACCACTGATACATTGTAAAATATATTATTTATTGTGAAATTTATATGTACAAAGGTAACCATTTTTTTTTCTTCAAAGGGAATGGCTTGTGTTGGCCGTACAAAAGAGTGTACCATTGTCCCATCAAATCATTATGGTCCAATCCCTGGTGTCCCTGTTGGTGCATTATGGAAGTTTAGAGTTCAGGTACATGTTTTATGGGTTACATTTTACATATTACAAATCATTTTATTTATTAATCCCTTAATAACATATGATGTAACATGTACATCATTGGTGCCTGGCACTTAATTCACCATAATGTACATGTCCGCCATACTGCTGCAGTTGATCTATCACGTGAGCTTGGGCTGTTAGCAGCTTTTACTCGCAGTCTGTGACGGATATTACTGATCATACTAATGTCTGTCATATAACCCCTTAGGCTAGGTTCAGACTATGTAACTGTGCGGCTGTATTTGCGGCTGTAATTGTGCGGCGGTATTTTTGGTGGTTCATGCGTACGCTGGAAAGTATACGATATACGGCTGCACAGTGCACACTATGTATGAATCTACGGCCCTATCGTAAACGGACCCGTAAAAAATGAACAAGACCATTGTTTGCGGCTGGAAATGCGGCCGTGGATTGACAGGCGGTCCGTACAGAGTACTTCAAAAATAGCCGGCAATGATGCCGAATGCCGATGCCTCTAATAGTTAATATATTAAATTAATAAAACACATTTTCTTTGTAATAAAGTCCATTTCGTTGTTCAATAATTTTAATTCTAACGAATCCATCATTGTGCAATTAAATATACTGTTAAAATAAATATATATATATAAATAAATGTATTTTTATATATATATTTATTTTTTGACAGTATATTTAATTGCACAATAATGGATTCGTTAGAATTAAATTATTGAACAACGAAACTAATTTTATTTCAACGAAAATGTGTTTTATTAATTAAATATTAATTAGTACAGGAAGCTCCAGTAAGCCGTTAATTCATATTGCCGGCAATAGAGCTTTCTGTACTAATCATCACTTTACTTTAATTAAAACAACCTATGCGTTTTTTTTTTTATTATTTATTAAAAAAAACCGCATAGGGTCCCCCTATTTTTATAACCAGCCGGGTAAAAAACCAAACAACAGCAGCCTGGTAACACCAGGGTGGGAAGAGCCATTGGTTTAGGCCCTCCCCAGCCTAAATCTTACCAGCCTGCTGCCGCCCGGTCCAGGAGCGCCAATTTTGACGCTCCGGGACCACTGGCACCCGTAAGTAAAGAAATAAAGAGAAGACACAAGTTAAAAAATTTTTTTATTCAAATAAAAACACCCCCACACCCCTCATTGACCATTTTATTAAAAAAACAACAACAAACAACCGCTGGTCATCGACGTAGTCCACGGAATCCAACGTAATCCACAGGATACCGATATCTGAAAAACAAAAAGGGAGAAACACACAAAAAACACACAAACAGGAGCACAACACCCATCATTGTAAGCGGTGTTTTGCTCCTTACAGTATGCAGCATCTTTACAGATCGCTGCTTACAGTCTGGCCCCCAAGGGGTTAAGGGAGGATGTATTGCATCCCCCTTAACCCCTTGGGGGCCAGACTGATGTCAGACTGCACCCATCCCAGCAAGGAAGGGGTTAAGTGACCCCCCTTCCTTGCTGGGAGGGGTGCAGTGCAGGGGAGGGGGTGGGGAGAGCCCGATGTTGTCTCTTCGCTGGTCCGCAGCACAATGAAGTCACTGTGCTGCGGACCCGCTAATTATATGTGCGCTCAGCCGATCAGCCAATCAGCTGAGCGCACATATAATTCTAAATGTTTCTTCTAATAATGCTATTGTGATAACATAATTAGAAGAAACATTTGATGTTTTAATTAAAGTAAAGTGATGATTAGTACAGAAAGCTCTATTGCCAGCAATATGAATTAACGGCTTACTGGAGCTTCCTGTACTAATTAATATTTAATTAATAAAACACATTTTCGTTGAAATAAAATTAGTTTCGTTGTTCAATAATTTAATTTAAATGAATCCATTATTGTGCAATTAAATATACTGTCAAAAAATAAATATATATATAAATATACATTTATTTATATATATATTTATTTTAACAGTATATTTAATTGCAAAATGATGGAATCGTTTAAATTTAATTATTGAACAATGAAAGGGACTTTATTACAACGAAAATGTGTTTTATTAATTCAATATATTAACCATGAGAGGCATCGGCATACTGCAGAGGATCGCAAACCCCGGTAATAGCAATTCACGTAAACTGTTTCCCTGCTTTCCCAGATGCATCCAGAGGTGTTTGCATCACTTTCTTAAGATTTTATTTGTTATTTTTAGTTGAACCAGATTTCCAAGTAAATGACCGTATGTTTTCAGCCACATGTCTATTTTTTCCCACGGCCGTAGTTTCATCCGCACATTTACAGCCGCATAAAAAATACAGCCGCACACATACATAGTGTGAACATAGCCTTAAAGTGTACCTGTCACAAAGTTAGGGCCATCCATTTGCCGTTGGAAGTTCAGGTATCCGTGTAGACTACCACGCTGGGTTGGTAATGCTCGCAACGCTAGCTGCACACTGTGTTGGGTCCTGACCTTGTGACAGGCATGTCACAAGGTGCCGCATAATTAATTATTATTTCTTTTTAAAAGATGCTGAAATTGCTGTTTTTTTTTTTATAGTTGATTCTGCAAGAAATAAGCCCTCATATAGCTTTATACATGGAGAATTAAGAGGGTTAATACTCTCAGAAAGCAGTGAGGGAAATGCAAAAATAAAAATTGGCTGCAACCACAGGGCCAAGGCTGTGTCATTAAGGGGGTTAAAGTAAATTGTATTCACTGTACACTACAGTAGGGGTAGGGAACCTTGGTTCCCCAGCAGTTGCAAAACTACAACACTTATAATGCCTGGACAGCCAAAGCTAAAGCTGTTGGTAGTCAACAGGTATGACTGTGCATTAAGGAAGTCAAGTGTCAAAGAACCAAGCAAAGTTGACCTGGGAACCATAAAATCTCTAAGCACAAACACGTATATATGCTCGAGAAATTACCCAGCATATAATTGCCATAAAGGCCACAGCTGTGATGTGAATGCTGCCTTAAGGTTGCGTTAACACGTTTCTGATACAGTCCAAATGCCCGCTGTGTAAACTCTTCACATCTTACAGACATCCCTGCCTCATAACTCATGATGCTGTGAACTCCGGAACAGCTTGTGCAGTACGCCACTGAACTGACACGGCTCTGTCATGGCTTTATTGTTGTCACTCTATCATAATGAATTATCATGCAGGGAGTCCTGTAACAGGTGAATGCTATAAATGTGGCATATGGACTGTATATCATCAGTATATGACGGATATGTGAATACAGCCTAACTCAATTTACTGGATTTAATGGAGCTTTACTGCAATAGAGAGAATAACCCGTGGACAGGCGTAGCGCTGTTTTTAAAGGTAAAGCCATTTTTTTGCAAAACAAAAAGACTAATTCATCTGTGTAAATGGGAAAAAAGTTATGGCTGTCCGAATGCAGTGAGTGGAAAATAAGAAATGTTCCTTAATGAAAAACACAAAAACTGGCTATGTCCCTAAAGGGTTAACATGCATACTGAAGATTAATTAATTTTTTTTACTTGCAAGAAAGCAAGGTCATTTTATAATGAAAAATATACTCAAACAATTAAAAAGAATTTGTCATCTATGGATGTCACAGCGCTGTGTGTCAGAGTTCTAATAAAAATGTCTGGAAAGGCAAATCTGAATTCCCGCCTGGAGCAACCAAGGATGTAATTAAAGGAAAGGTGGATAACTTTTAGAAGATGGAATTCATTTGAATGTTGGAAAGCTAGACAGATAAATGTAGACGTTCTTCCACATGAGCTCTGTGGTTTCTAGTTGATCCATTAATATTAACCTCCCTGCACCAGCAGTAATAATAGTTACTATATTACAACACCCTTTTGTCATTGTATAAAATCACTTTAATATATTTCCAAAAAGCCCAAAGGCTAAAATGTGTATGGCTTATATGTTTCTGAAACACTTTCATACCTTGTCTTCAAAGATTTGCTGGGCTTGCTGAGTGGGAGTAATGTAAGAATACATGCTGGACGGTTCTTTTGAAAGGGCTCTCCTTGTTGCTATACCCAAAGGGGTTATTCCAACATAAGTATGTTCACATTGAGCAAATACGGGGGAATTCCGCTGCAGAATCCCGCTGTGCTCAGTGTCCCGCTGTGAGTGAATGAGAGGGCGTGTGCTCCTCTGCTTCCGCCGCTCTCCGCTCAAAGAAGTGACATGTCACTTCTTTTAGTGGAGAGCGGTGGCTGCGGCGGAGCGCACGCTTTCCTATAGACATGCTATGGGACACTGAGACAGGCGGGATTCCGCAGCGAAAAAAAGTTCAGCTGCGGAATTCCACCTGTTTTACTCAGTGTGAACATACCCTTAGACGTTATCCCCTGTCCTAGGATTGGGGATAACTGTCTGATTGTGGAGATCTGATCATTGGGATCTATATTAAATTAATGTTCACACATTGTATTTCCATCGGTCTTTTTGTCAGTCTTTTTTCAAGCAAAACCATGAAGGGGTTAAAAACACAGAAAGGCTATGTTCCCACAACATTTTTTTACATAAAAAATTTCTGTCTTTGATAATGATGAACGTCATAAATGATCATGATCATTAATAATGTCCATTGTTTTCAAAAGACAGACGTTTTTCACGTAAAAAAGACGTTGTGGGAACATAGCCTTTCTGTGCAAATCTTTCCATTACAATTTTGCAGTTTCACTCCTGCAATTTTAACTTGAAATATCCCTTTAATTAAAATACAGCTGGCTTTTGGTTTTGGTGTATATTCACATCGATTTGGCTAAAATTTATGTCGTTTTTTTGGGGGAATATTTCAAGGCTGCAGTGTGGCTCCTCTGGACACAAGGATCATCTGTGTGTTTTTTGGGGGGCTATATTTTAAGATTTTGAGTAAAAGTTATATTATAATTGGTGTACACTCTTATTAAATTGAAAAGCATCTGCTCATGAAGTGTTTTGTTCCTATTTTCAGGTCAGTGAAGCAGGAGTACATCGTCCTCACGTTGGTGGAATCCATGGGCGCAGCAATGATGGTGCATACTCTCTTGTACTAGCTGGTGGATTTGAAGATGAAGTGGTGCGTGTCTGCATTTCTAAATTAACATGGAGTTGTTAAAGGGGTTATCTAGTGCTACAAAAACATGGCCACTTTTCCCCCTACTGTTGTCTCCAGTTCAGGTGCAGTTTGCAATTAAGCTCCATTTACTTCAATGGAACTGAGTTTCAAAACCCCACCCAAACTGGAGACAACAGTAGGGGGAAAGTGGCCATGTTTTTGTAGCGCTGGATAACCCCTTTAAGAGTAGAGATGAGCACATTTACAGTAATAACTATTACTAATAATTTATTACTGTAAATTTGCAAATCTCTAGTTATGAGTTTCAATTTCCACCTTAGCAGAATAATTATTTTATATTTTTGTAAAAAAAAAAAAATTTAAGGACCGAGGGGATGAGTTCACTTACACAGGAAGTGGTGGCCGAGATCTTTCTGGCAACAAAAGAATTGGAGAGCACTCATTTGATCAGACATTGACTCATATGAACAGGTGAGTAATGTTTAAAACCATACATATTAGTTAATGTATTACTAGGTTACAATTGCTCTAGTGTTGCTATATTTATTAGGATTGTCTGAGAAAAAATTCCACTTCCCTCTCCTTACCTCAGTCCGGCACTGTAATCCACGCCACTTATGTAATGTCGCCAGCAAGGGGGGGGGGGGGGGGGGGGGGGGGGGGTCAATCCTAATGCAGCAAGTGCTAAACCAAGGCGGGGAGAGGGGTCTCAGCGGCCGAGAAGCCCTGCCTCAGTCAATCTCTCCACCAATGATTAAAAACTATCTTACAGCTAAAAGAAGCCGCAGACATTACTTACAATTGTAAATTTACAATGTGCAGTAGCCTCTATGAATGTGACCCGTGCAAACATGCGTGACAGTATCAGTTTATTCTGCCTTTGGCCATGCATCTCTTACTACACGGACAGATGTGTGGCTGACGGAAGATTATTTTTGACTTGTTGAAAGACTCGTTGGCTGATCGCTGGCTCTGGTACACTGGGAGATTTGGCAGACAATCTATCCATGTAATAGGGCCTCTTTAGATCTT
This sequence comes from Dendropsophus ebraccatus, assembly GCF_027789765.1. Taxonomy (NCBI): domain Eukaryota; kingdom Metazoa; phylum Chordata; class Amphibia; order Anura; family Hylidae; genus Dendropsophus; species Dendropsophus ebraccatus. The sequence continues at coordinate 65,276,688 of NC_091456.1, forward strand.
TGGTTAGGTAGGTACCAGTTTGTGGAAGCAAAAGAGAATCATGACATGTTTCTTTTGATTGGTGTTACGTATGTAAACTAGCTTTTTCCACCCATTTTTTATTTTTGCTTCATAATCTAATCTCTATCTAAATATAATATGTGTTTAACTACATTGAGCAGTTCCATTAGGGTGGGTATTCTGCTAACTATTTGCTCAGGAACTATCTCATATATCATGGTTAGCAAGCAGTAAATGAGGCCATAATCATCATCATCATCATCACTCGGTCAGGTCCACTTTATGGAAGATTCCTGACAAAGGTCTTTTTTACAAGCAGCTATCCTGTCCTATAAAATTGTATACCTGTGTCCAGTAATATTAAATATGACAGCATAGCAACTAGAGATGAGCGAATTTACAGTACAAACAAAGCAAAGCTCTTCATTATCTTGGCAGTCAGCTTATTAGCTGGCTGCCTTAGAACTCTGTGCCGCTCCAGGTGCCTGGAAAAGCTGGATCCAGTCCTGGGAAACTTCTCCCAGTTTTCCAGGACTGGATCCAGTATTTCCAGGCACCCCGGGTGGAGCGACACAGAGTTCAAAGGCAGAGTTCGAACAGCAACAACCCAAGGTAGAGGTCATTACTCAATTCCCCACAACGGTGGCATGCCCTTATTCTGTCAAGGTGTACCTGGGTTAGTGGCAATTTGAAAGCATGCGTGGCATGATAGAGTATATTTGAAGATGTGATTTCCACCACCTGTTATTTATGACATCTTTCTGCAAGCCACACCAGTGAGGGCTAGCTTAGATATGCCTGGTTTCCTAAGCAGCATTGACCATTATTTAAAGATCTAATATCTAATAAGCCTAGAATGAAAGTTTTGTAAATGTAATGTTCTCTTTGTGACAAAGTCACTAAATTATTTAGAGGGATCTAGTAAGGGTCCATTTACACAGAAAGATTATCTGCCAAAGATTTACAGCCAAAGCCAGGAATGGATTTGAAAAGAGGAGAAATCTCAGGCTTTCCTTTATGACCTGGTCTCTGTTTATAGTCTGTTCCTGGCTTTGGCTTCAAATCTTTGGCAGATAATCTGTCAGATAATCTTTCTGTGTAAATGGACCCTTAGTTTTATTTAATATAAGTTTTTTTCAGGTAACTGTAGTTTTTATTTTATGCCATTTGCCCTGTATACATTCCAAATTAAATTCCTTGTTAGGCCATGTTCACACACCGATTTTCAATGGCTGTTATTTGATACTCCAAATAACAAACAACGGCCTTGTTTAGCATGTTTTGACGGTTATAATTGCAATGATGACTGTTGGAACATTATACTAGTTCAAATAAAGTGATGCCCCTTTTTTTTTTTTTTATTGGAAGGGCCCTTGAGTTTTAACAACTTAAATAACTTCCGCTATTCACGCAGTAACGGCCACAGATTAATAACCTAAACATTAATTTGACTATGGCTACGAACATCGGACTTTATTTTATACATTATGTGAACCAACGTACGTTGTTTCCATAGACTTTAATTAAAATCATTGAAGAACAAAAACAGCGGCTGTTATTTTAAATTCAAATGTTCTTTCTAAATATAAATAAAAAGTGTGGGGTTGTGCGCTATCCACCCCATGTAATTTTTATCATTTTATAGCAGCGCAACAGTAAATGATGTCCGTTTACAATACAATATAATACTGACAGACTATCCTCTTTAACATTGCTAGACTCTTTAAAGCCCGTAATCGTGGAGCTTGCAGTCTTGACGGAGAGTGTAATGGTTTGTTTTTCCTTACCAGTTGTTCACCTGGGTTGATTACTTTGGGGTTTTCTTTGTTCATTTTCTTCTGTGTTGTTACTAGAGGTGATCATTATTTTCTGTGTGTATTTTTTTGTTTGTTGTGCAATAGTTTCACTTTACAAAATTCAGAGAGGAATTAAAATGAGAAAAATGCTGTGTTTTCAGGTAAGTTTACAAAAGATTATAGCACCGGGTGTTTGTTTATGGCAGGGGTGCACCACCATCTTTGGTTAGAGGGCAACATTATAAGATTGCACTTTTTTTTTTTTGAACAGTAACATTTTTAAATAATTTAAAGTGATACTATCATTTCAAGTAACTTCAAATCCTCCAAGACTTGCTTTGATCCTGAGATACAGCCCCCACACGGCAATATGCTTCACTCCTTGAGCAGCAGGGAGATCTAACTTGTTTGCTTTACAGAATCTAAGGGTGGGTTCACACTGAGGAATTCTAGAGGAAGGTTTTCTGCTTAAAATTCCTTGCCTATTCAGCTCTGGCAGAATTTGAGCAGAATGCAAACGGAATTCAAGCAGAATTGAAGCTCCCGTTGACTTCTATAGGATTCCTCTTGCAGAATCCGCCCAAAGGCCCTGTTCACACTGAGCAAGAACGGCGGAATTCCGTGGCGGAGCTCTCCGCTGCGGAATCCCGCCGTGCTCAGTGTGCTGCTTTGAAGCAATGAGAGGGCACGCGCTCCTCCATAGCTGCTGCTCTCCGCTCAAAGAAATGACATATCATTTCTTCAAGCGTAGAGGGGAGAAAGCGGACGCGCGCGCGCCCTTTTCTTTACTCAAAGCAGGACACTGAGCACGGCGGAATTCCGTGGCGGAGCTCTCAGAGCAGAAATCCCACTGAACACAATGGGACATTGCTCTATACATATTTTACGGGAGGAATTTTAAGCTGAAATAAAAGCGGATTCCTCTTCAATTCCTCACCTATTCCTCAGTGTGAATCCACCCCAATGGAGCAAACAAGTTGAATTTCATTGAAAGCTGGGGAGTGAAGCACGCTGCCACACAGTCCTTCCCGCTATATTTCAAAAGTGAGACCCATTGTGATCAGTAACTTCTGACATGTCTGAGGACTTAAAGAGGACCTGTCACCCCCTGTGCCGGGGTGACAGGCTCCCAACCCCCTGTTAGAGCCTCCTATACTCACGTGATCCCGCCGGGTCCCGCTTCCTGAGCCGGTCGGGTCACGGAGATATCAGCGCCCGAAGCCCGGCGCGCACTGACAGGAGAGTCCGTTGCCCATAGAGAATGACGGAGCATCGTACTCCCCATTCATTCTCTATGGGCATCTGACTCTGCTGTCAGCGCGCGCGCCGGGCTTCAGGCGCTGATATCTCTGTGACCCGACCGGCTCAGGAAGCGGGACCCGGTGGGATCACGTGAGTATAGGGGGCTCTAACGGGGGGTCGGGAGCCTGTCACCCCCCGTGCCAAAGTCCATATAGGAGTCTTTAATGTAACATTGTTTTCTGTTAGGAGACAATATCGTGAATAGTTTATAGTTTTGTGGTATTGAAAAATTTTACTTAATTTTAAGACATATTTTCCATAGTTTTAAGGCATATTGTAACCCACTTACATGATACATGATACTTTTTACTGTAGTATTAACAGGTTGTGTTAAGCTATTTAGTTTATAACAACTAATGTGCTGTTTCCCTGTATATTTTCCAGGGCCCTGGCCTTAAATTGTGATGCAGCCCTGAATGATAAAGATGGAGCAGAGTCTAAAAACTGGAGAGCTGGAAAGCCCGTCCGAGTTGTTCGGAGCTCAAAAGGTCGTAGGATCAGCAAATATGCCCCTGAAGATGGCAATAGATACGATGGCATTTACAAGGTCTTCCACCTCAGGGGAATAACTGCCTTACACAAACTGCTTGCTGCGGCATCTTTAATAGAATACTTTTTTTATGTTTTATTTTTAAATATTTATTTCATAATACAATTTCCTTAATGAAATCTCAGGAGATGAAAATAATGCTGTTAAATATTTTCCTTTTTACTTAGGTGGTAAAGTACTGGCCTGAAATAGGCAAGTGTGGGTTTCTGGTGTGGCGCTATCTTTTACGAAGGGATGATGCAGAACCTGCACCTTGGACAGCAGAGGGCATAGAACGTTCAAAGAAGCTTGGACTAACTTTACAGGTGAGACATACCATGTATGTGTCTCTGAACAACCTATACTTGCAGGGGTTTTTTTTATTAGTAATTACGGAACAGGTGTGCTTGTTATACATGTTACACAAAAAAAAAACCTTGTCTTTTCACAGAGACATTGTCAAACGTTTATATTGCTTGTTGTCTGAGTGTTAAGACAGAGACCAGTTAGTAGAACTCTGCTGTGTCTTTGTAAGGCTATGTTCACACAACGTCAAAAATAGAGAAAAATTTTGATATTTAAAAAAACATCCGTTTTTGCCGCAATTTAACTAACTACAATGGCAATGCATTAAAGGCAATGGGAAGACGGACGTCCAATGCACACAATGCATTGAATAACGGACGTTTTTACTGTGGACATGAAAATAATGAACATGATCATTATTTCCGGACGTCCCTATGATATAACACAACTTTTTCTTGGTGACAGTGCTCATTTAAGTATTTGCCCATATTTATCATCTCCATGTTCTGTTCATCCGTAGTATATTTATTTATTCATTAAGTTGGTGTAAACTTAGACCTTTAAAGGGAACAAGAGAAGAATATAAAAGATGAAATGTGAAGCAGGAAAAGTTAGATTACAGAATAACTGGGTGAAATTACAATCTCTCTGTTAAATATGCTTTCAAATGAAACCACTTTTGTATAATTGTAAATTTGTGAGTTTTAGCCTACTATTGTGGTGGCAAAACTCTAAGCTTTAAAGGGCACTTACAAAACTTTTTATATCATTTTATAACACATAATAAGCATCTTATTCTTAACTCACCACACTCCCCCAGTGTCCTTAGGCGGCATCTCCAGGACCCCTGCTGAACTTAACTCGTGACTGAGTGACTGAGACAGGACAGCGTTGTGGCCAGTGATTGGCTGAGCAGGCTGTCACTGCCTAGACAAGATTGTTTCGGAAGTGGCAGAGGTCATTGGGGGCACTGGAGATGCCGTAGAGGGACACTAGGAAGTGTGGTGAGGTAAGAATAAGATTTTTATGTTTTATATAGGGATAGCAACTTGTAAAAAAATTAAGTACCAGAGTACCCCTTTAATGTTTTTGTATTCCTTGTAGTTCCCAGAAGGATATTTGGAGGCCATGGCTAACAAGGAGAAAAAAGATAAGGTTAAGAAGCAACCTGTGAAATCTGAGCCAAGTAGTCCAGTTAGCCCCAGCAGTCAGACCCCCCAAAGTGGTGCTGGAAACCAGAACAAGCAGGATGATGCAGATCAACACAGCCATTCTACCCGCAGCAGCTCTAGACACAGCAGCACCCAAAGCAATGGAAATCAGAAAAGACCTACTGAGGATGGTATATTTATGACATGTGTATAAATAATAAATGTTCCAGTATGTCAGTCAGAATAAATCCTTGGATCAGTGGCCCATCTCCAATAGTAAGTTACCCTTTATTTATAACAGTATGTCCAACAAGAGATACCCAGACCTCATTTAAAAAGTAAGAATCACCATCATCCTGAGACAGTTTTATGGTTTGTCAAAATTTTTGCCAAAAGCGCTACACAATATTCCCCTCACTAATTGTTTTTTTCCCTTTAAGATGACCTAGAAGAGGTTATACCTACCAAATTGATTAAGCGTTCAGAAGAAGAACAAGGAGGTGAAGCATTTCAGCTCACTGAACAACAACATTGGCTTATTAAGGAGGACTCTCCTAACCAGAAGCTTTGGGATGAGGTTCTCTCTTCTATCAAGGAAGGTCCTGTAAGTGCAGAAGTTGGAAAGCCCTTCTTCTCTGTGCTTTAAAATTTGAGTATTCTGAAGGAATACATGAGGAACAAAGGCAGGGACGTAGCTAGGATTCACGGGGCCCCATAGCAAAAAAACGTTACACCCCCATCACTCTGTGATGTGGCCAAAAACTAAAATCTCTTGTGACCAGAGGCAGAAGCAGCTACAAAAGTGACTGGCAGAGCAGAGAGACATTGGCTGCTTGCTCTGTCAGTCCACTGTATTTAACTATAAGGGCTCATTAGGAGCCGTTATGGTTAAATACATAGGTGCAGGAGCGGACTACCTTCTACTTAACCCCTTATGTACTTCAGTGTGTAAGTGACCCAATGTTCACTTACATGCTGCAACACAAAAAAAAAGTTAAAAAGGAAGACAAAGATCTCTGCTTCACTGCTCCTGCACTGATAAACCCTGACCTCTGGCACAATTTACTACTTGATTGCAGCAGCCGCAGAACAGAGGTAAGGGGTTATCAGAGGAGTGAAGCAAAGATCTCCTTGTCCACTGCATATTAACCCTTTTTTATGTTGCAGCATGTAAGTGAACACTGGGTCACCTAAACACTGCAGTGCATAAGGGGTTAAGCAGAAGGACACAGGAGAATCTTATTTTCCCTGTGCATCCCCGTGCCCCCCTCCTGCATGGGCCCCATAGCAACTGCCTACCCTGCCTCTTTGGTGGTTATGCCAATGATCAAAGGCATCATGGTGGAAAAGTAATGGCTAATGTTAAATTCTAGAGGGAGAGAAAATGAATAAATTTATTAAAATTATATAATATTGCAGTATAATTTCATGTTCAAATACACCTTTTGCCAAAATAATAGATTAAAAAGAGTGGTACATATGCCCCATAGTCTTTTAGGTTTTTTTTTTTTTAAATATGGGAATGGGGTGGTCCTGTAGCCCTCAATACACCACTCCTTATAAATTGAGTTGGCCCTTATGAATATTGTATACAGACACTGTTTTATTTCACAAAGATGGCTGGAACACTTGGACCTTCTGGATTCCAATAATGATTTAATATTGATTTAGTGGAACCATGGTAGGTTCGATTCGTAAGGCTTCCATTTTACTTGCATCACAAAATATAAAATAGCTGTGTTATCATTTGTTGCATTTATTGCTATAATGATGTATTAAGGTAAATAAATGTATTATTATTATTATTATTTTTTTTTAGAACTTTCTGAAAAAAGTTGAACAAACATTCATGTGTGTCTGCTGTCAAGAGTTGGTTTATCAACCTGTTACAACAGCATGTCTCCACAATGTGTGCAAAGTAAGTGATATGTGTATTCCTTTTGTTGCTATGTTCCCACAATGTTTTTTCTTCTCCGTTTATATACATTTTTTAAATGACGTCTGTTATTAGCAGTTTGGCCACCAGTCAGTGCAGTTACTGCTTTTGTTACATTAAGGCCCTATTACACAAAGCAATTATCAACTGTATTCAGCCAATAATTGTTTAGTGTAATAGAAAACGACGTTCAGCCAACATGCACGGTGTTGGCTGATCGTTGCCTTTCAACAGGCTGAAATGCCAACAATCAGCCTGGCAACGTTTTTCTGCCATTATTAGCAATACAGTTTAATTAGGAGTACATTGCGCCATTCAGCTTGTTATCAACTATGACAAGTCTCCCTGTCCTAAAATGCTCAAGTAACACCCCCACAGCATGATGCTGCCACCACTATGTAGGGATAGTATTTGGCAGGTGATGAGCAGTGCCTGTTTTCTCCAGACAAGATGCTTATAGCTCAATATTGATTTAATCAGACAAACACAGTCTTGTTTCTTACAGTTAGAGAGTCCTTTGGGTGTTTTTTTTAGCACAGGTTGGCCAGGTTGGGCATTCATGTGATTTTTTTTTTTTTTAACTGATTGGAGTTGTTACAAACTTATGGAGGCCACTGTGCCTGGGAACTGCAGAGTAGCAGAAATTAATTGCAACTTTCCCCACATCTATGCCTACACCCAATCCTGTCTATAAGCTCTACAGGCAGTCCTTTATACCTTGTGGCATGATTTTTGCTCTATATAGATTGTCATCTGTGAGACATTATATAGACAGGGTCTTTCAAATCAGGATCCAATAAACTTAATGTACCACAGGTGATTCCAATCAATATGAAGAAACATCTCAAAGATGATCAGGAAAAAAGGGAAGCCAGAAGTACATTTCTGATTATGCTTGCATCCATGCCAAATTTTAGTAGTTTCTTTTTGAGAAATTAGTAAAAAATAAAAATAAATTCACATTCTCATTATGGGGCATTATGTGCAAATTGATAAGGAGAAACTTTTCTCAGCTTTCTTTATGAGATACCTTATTCTCAGCTGATTTTCTGTGTATATAACATCTAAAGCCCAATCTTGGTTGTTATTTAGAGCTGCTTGCAACGCTCATTCCGAGCGGAGGTCTACACTTGTCCAGCATGCCGCCATGACCTTGGAAAGACTTACACTATGGTTCCAAACAAGGTCCTGCAGACACTGCTTGACCAGTTTTTTCCTGGTTACAGCAAAGGACGATGATTTCTTATGCTCTCAGAGCATCTCTCTTTTTGACTTTTTATAATTAAAGACATTCTTCTCAAATCACGAAAAGGAACTTGGACCAACAGGCATCATGGATCTCAAGCACCACCTTTCTCCATATCACCATTGTCTTCAGTTCTTGGCTGTCTCAGTATCCAAGGTAGTTTTCCTACAAAGGCCACTGTTTTGAAGGAAGTTGTGCAGCAACCTTGCCACTACCCCCGATACTTGCTAGTTTTCATCTTACTACCTCAGACAGAGAAGAAAACATGAAGACGAAGAGATAAAATGATTGGTTATCTGATGATCAGCAACACACTGCCTCCAAAAGTTGTGCCTGGTCCATTAGTCATCTTAGCTCCAGTGCCAAGGGGAGTCACAGTGCGTTGCAGGGCAAAGGCTTGTCGACACCTTTTAGGACTGAAGGGCTCAGTGTACACTGACAGCACTAAGCTACAAACAGATGTTAGATTAAAGAGCAGCTGATTCTTTATAATCTTTTCATTTCTTCCCCGTTTCTATTTTCCTTCGCTCCTGTTTTTCTTCTGCAGAGCTGCTTATTTGTACTTTATTACCGTGAGCTTCTTTCTGCTACATAATTTTTATCATATGCAGTTTGACTACTAATTACTAATGAGAACAATATATATGCATTGTTGCTACATTAGTGTAACGTGATCTGTGTTTTAACCCTTTTTTTTTATCTTACTCTTAGATCGCAACATTCTAACTTTGTGATTTTTCTTTTCTATACATTGTCACTTTGGTATTAGTTTACAAGCTGTATGCTGTAGTAGAGCCTTGTATCAGTGGTAATACAATCTGCAGAGCATTGCAAATGGGTGATGGTAATAGCTTGGAGAGGGTCTGAAATAGCTTCCTATTGTGATCTCAAATTTTATACACAGTATATTCCCGAAAATATACCTTATTAAATATTTTATGATTCTGACATGTTGCTTATGTTTTTGGCCGACTGTGCTGTGTGCCTATAGCCTCCCATCAACTTTATGTATTTTTTTTTTAAATGATGTTCCATTTTATATCAAAATGTTTGTTTTTTCTTTTTTTTCTGCAAGAGCTATCTACTTGCTGCCATAAAGTAACTTGTGTTTCTTGTGTGGCTTCTGTTGTTTTGTAAGTGAAAAAATAAGCTTCAGATGGCAATTTATTCAGTATATTGATTCAGTAGTGCCCCTGAAACGTTGACAAAGGTAAAAAATAAAAACAAAACGTCTTAATTCATACAGTTTTAGCTGCCCACTAAGCTTTTCTCTAGCAATGACAGGAGCAAAATTGTCAAGACATGGATACATTAATACATTTTTTTTGCATGTTGCCGTTATTTGGATATTTGTTAATGTGATTAATTTGCCATTGTGGCTTTTGCCATCTCTGTACAGCACCATACTACTTAAGTGAAGAGCTAAACTATGTGGGTTTTTATCTGGAAAATTAAGTAGAAAGATAACAACAAAGTATATGTTGTTGTAATGTTATTTTAACTCCACCCCAAAATTACGTAAATTGTTAAATAATTAGAATAGCACAGTTAATGTGGCAATTACAACTAATAGTGCGTTTACACCGAGAGATTCATCTGACATTTTTTTTAAGCCAAAGCCTGGAACAGACTATAAACAGAGCCAAGTCAAAAAGGAAAAAATTAGATTTCTCCTATTTTAAAGGACAAGTGCCATGAAAAACTTTTTCCCAGTAATTGAAGCACATTACAAAGTTATATAACTCTGTAATATGCTTCAATCACCTATCTGCCTCCCTTCCCTGTCTTTTCCCCCCCTCCACCGCCCACTAGGAAGTGTCCTAACTCACACAGACCTGATTACTGTCGTCACCATCACCAGGCAGCTCCTTCTTGTGAGGATGAGTCATCAGCAGGAGGGCTGCTCTAGGTCCTGTTACAGCAGTCCCCCTCCCCAGTCCAAGTGATGGTTTGCAGTTGTTCAGCCAATGGGAGCTGAGCAAGCTGAGGCACCTAACAAGGCAGGGGAGGGGGGGCTGCTGTAACAGGAGAAGGAGCTGAGAGAAGAGCTTGGTGACAGTGACAACAGTAATTAGGTCTGTGTGAGTTAGGACACTTCCTGGTGGGGGGTGGAGGGGGGAAAAGACAGGGAAGGGAGGCAAATAGGTGATTGAAGCATATTACACAGTTATATAACTTTGTAATGTGCTTCAATTACTGGGAAAAAGTTTTTCATGGCACTTGTCCTTTAAATCCATTCCTGGCTTTGGCTTCAAAATCTGTCAGATAAATCGTTCCGTGTAAATGCACCATGAGGCCTCATTCACACATCCTGCAAAGTTGTCCATGATTGCGGATTCTCAATCACGGATCAACTTATTGCCCATTAATTTCTATAGGGCTATTCACACAGTCCGTAATTTGTACCACATAAAAAATAAGAAATTCTAGTGCTGATTGCAATACGAATTACCAATAGAAAGCTATAGGATCCATGCTTTTTTGCGGACGTCACCGATGTCACATCTGAGACATTCGTGAAAAACGTGGATCAGATCAAAACAAACTAGTGACTTTTTTTTTGATCAGTTCAACATTTATGCGGATGTGGATGCAGATGTACTACGGATGCAATTACATTTTACACTGTACAAATAGCATAAGAAATAAATGTGGCACTCAGCCATGGTAGTTTAAAACAGACCAATATTCCATGCTTGGGTCACAGCGTGGAGGCTTGTGGACAGGCGATGGACCGTTTCACGCACCAGGCAGTGTGAACTTCGTCAAGGCCCTACTACACCCCTTCCAGTACCTCCAATTAAAAAGCACAACAGCTTGGTAACTCACATAACTAAAAATTTAAAGGGACAGATACACTTATATCAAGTAGACATGTTCACATTGACATGAACAAAGCAAATGTTCAAAGGTTAATATCTGAGCGTTCATTATAACTAGAGGTCCTAGTGCATTAACCCTGAGTATTATCAGAGTCTGCTTATTTAATAATATTCATCACGAATGTTGCTACATCTCCTAACGCCACTAGATGTAACTCACCTATGGTTTTGCTCAAAACATCATTGTTTTGTATAATGTGCCAATTGCTATACTGTGATCCTCAAATTTGGCTAAATTTTTTTGCAAAAGTTGGGGCCACAGGTGTTCCCATCAAAGTCCCAGCCTGCTGACAGTACCAACTGTCGGCGAACTGGAACGCATTGTGCCCCAACACCAAACCCAACATCTTACAAATATAGCTGATAAATGGTTCCTCGTAGACTGTGTTCAGTGGCCAGCACTGAACTGCCCACACACCTGAGGGATGCAGCTGTACAGGCTCTCGACGTCAACACTAGCCAACACAAAGGGAAGTCATCCAAGATGGTCACCAACTTCTTAGTATTCTGTAAATGGGAGGGGACATTTTTTTTTAATAGGAGACGTAATGCCTAAACCATTTTGACCTATTTTCACTCCTTTTTGTATAACAGATCTGACCTTAGACTGGTACTCCACTGTAGGTTCTTTTTTAAGGGCTACATAAGTAATGATATTCAACTGACATTCAGATAAAAACAATATTCACTTGCTATTAAAATGATATTTCCCCCCTTGACTGCGGCTTTACTATTATATCTTTGTTCGATTTGAGCCAGGATAGTGCTTTTTCTCCTACTGTCAAATTCAATACAGATTTAGATTTCATGCTGCAAAATCTGCTGCAAATCCCTTGCTGGTCATTTTAATGAGAATACGAACTCGCAGCAGGATGTACCTAAGTGACAGCCCCCTTAACCCCTCACCACGCAGTGCAGTACACTGATTGGCTGGGCGGGACATCCAGACGCAAACCCCTAAAGCAAGCCAGAGGGTGGAGCAGGTAATGTATGCTCCGGACAGTGGGGGCTGTCACTTACAGACTCTGTCAATTCTGCTGCGAGCATGTATTGTCATTGAAAATGACCGGCAAGTGATCCAGAGCGGATTTTGCAGCTTGAAATCCGCTGTGGATCCGGCAAGTGTGTTTGTAGCCTTACATGGATTACAACTCCCACCATGATATAGTAAGTTAGACACTTAAAAGGTAGTTGCCATAATAGCTTTTTCCCCCAAAACAGCACCATACTTGTCGTATGGTTGTGTGTGGTATTTCCACTTGGCTCCATTAATTTCAGTAATAGAGTTGCAATACCACATCGAAATGGTTGGCTCCATTTAACTGACTAATATGATCGCATCAGGGAATGCTAGGTGTTCATGCTCTTTACGTCCAATGAGAACTTTTTGGTCGAGGCGTGGAGACTATTGTGCCCATATAGATATTATACAAAAAACATGTCTAATTTGATTTAAACACAAAAAGTGTTTACGGAAAATCTTGAGAATGTTTATGTCTAAAATGTTTATTCTACCCAGCCATTGAAATTTTTTTGCCAAATCTAGAACAATTCAAGAAGGGGGGGGGGGGGGGTGTTAAGAAAATTCAAATCAAATGTTTCCAAATGATTGGCAGGGGTCTGTATTCCCAAGCATTTAAAGGCTTTGAAACTGGACCTGGTCTGCTGAACCATTTATTATTTGTGATTACTTGAAAGTGATATTATAAAAGTAATCCCCTTGTGAACATGTTTGTCCATAATTTGCCCATTAAGGGGAATTATAAGCAATCTCTGTCTCCTATAGCTTGAGGGAGCAGATCAGTCCTCTATAAGTAGTTTATGTCTAAAAGAAACACTTACATCACCTGTGTATAGACTGGCTACAGGTTTTTTTTCTTTGTTCAATTCCCCTGATGGAAATAAAATACAGCCATTAATTTTTTTTCTCATTATTGTGTAAATAAAATAAATTAAAAAACAAACAAACTGAATTCTAAGACTAAATTTGGACCGGACTATAAAATAAAATAGCTATATTTAATTTACATCAGAGAAATTGAACCAAGGGGAACCATTTGGGCTAGGAAATTTAACTAGATCTGGGTGTTTCTTTCAAACTACCTAAAGAGGACTGATCTGCAATCAGACAAGCTGAAAACGTGAGAGGAGGAGGCCGGCCCGCAGAGAGTATTCATAAGGCACAAGGAGGAGAAAGCAGTGGTAAGGTGTGCCAGAGTGCAGGGCAAACGTTGAGCCACAACTCCTCTTTGACTTTTTGGGCACTATTCCACCAGACGATTATCGTTCAGATTATCGTTAAATCGTTCGACTCTAAACGATAATCGTTCGGTTAAAATGCAGTTAACGATTAACGACCGAACGAGAAATCGTTGATCGCTTTATAAGACCTGGACCTATTTTTATCGTTGCCCGTTCGCAAAACGTTTGCGAATCGTTCGCATTGAATAAGACATCGTTCTGTCGTTCGCAATAGATACGAACTTAATAGCGAATAAAAAAAACTATCGCAATTACGATCATAAGTAACGATTATGCAAACGATAATCATCCGGTGGAATTAGGCCCTTAGTTACAGTAGGATATTTGAGATTGCCCATGGATTGGATTATGTACAAATTACCAAAAGGTAACCTGCTCACTAGGGGACTGCCAGCTACAGTGTGCTGTAGCTGGCAGTCCCCTAGTGAGCATGGTCTTTTGGTAATTTGTCCGTGCAGTGGATTATGCACAATCCTACTGGAATGAATTGTCAAAGAGGAGTTGTTTGTGCCGCACTCTGGTATGCCTTATCACTCCTTTCTCCTCCATCTTCTTCATGAATATTCAACGCTGCCCAGCCTGCTGCTCACTCAGCAGTAAGCAAGTGTTTTTCATCAGTCCTCTGTAGGCAGTTTATGTCTGAAAGAAACTGTCACCTATAGTTGAATTTGAGCCAAAATGTGTTGGGGATGTGGTCTAGGGGTAACTCGCCTGTCTAGAAACCTGCCAGCAGCAGTTCATTCTTTGGTTCAATTCCCTGTTGAAATTTAGTGGATGGCTGCCATTTAATGGCAAATAATTGTTATTTTAAAACGGCGACCGTTGTTTTGAAATAAATAAAAAATTAAGAGCTACATTTTATTTCCATCAGGGGATTTGAACCAAAGAATGAACTGCTGGCAGGTCTCTAGAGAGGTGAGTTACCCCTAGACCACAGCTCCAACACATTTAACTATATCAGAGTGTTTCTTTCAAACACAAACTGCCTGCAGAGGACTTTGGCTGACAGCTGAGCGGGCAGGGAGCCAGGCAGCATTGATTCATTCTGAAAAAGGAGGAAGGAGTGGTGAGGTAGAAGAAAGGAGTGGTGGTGAGGGGACCAGAGTGTGCCACTAACAACTCCTCTGACACTTTGTGCAGTGGATTATTTACAATCCTACTGTAGTAGACAAACTACCAAAAGGAACCATGCTCACCAAGGGGACTGCCACACCTTAGTTAGGAAGGTAGGGCCTGGGAGCTGACAGGTTCCCTTTGAAACTACTATAGAAGGAGTAATACCTACTGGTTTGAAAAAGAGAGGGGGGAAGTAAATATAAAGTAACAAGTCATGCAGTTTTTCCATGTGAATACCAGGAAATGTTTCACACAAAGGAGGCGGGACAATGGGCAACCATGTCTGGTGCCATTCTGGATTGCAATTCTTCTACCCAACAGGATGGGGGCAGATGCCAATAGCGCCATGAAGTCCTCCGGGAACCTTCACTCCTTTAAGAGTATGTTTCCTTGTGTGAAGAATCAGAGGCGGCCCAGTGTATAATCTTAGGCTTCCCAAGATTTTACAAAGCCATATTGATTCTGGTGGATCAGAAGGCCCAAAAGGCCCACCCAGACACTTGGCAAGCATCTTCAAAAAGTTTTGCAAAAGTAAAATTGGCTTGTACAGAGTTAAAGTAGCTTGTACAGAGGTTTTGGTCTTTACCTTCAAGAGTCAGGTAATAAGAGCATGTTAAAAAGGTTATGAAAGGGTACAGAATCGGAGATACTATGAATTTATATAATAAAAATGAAAGTCTGTCTGTCCCCTATAGACTTCCAAACACCAGAACCATTTGACCCCAAATCCAAACACCAGAACCATTTGACCCCAAATTCGGCACACAGATACATTGGGTGCCTGGGAAGGTTAGAGCAAAGATCCCGTCCCTGCCAGATGTACAGGGGGGGGGGGGGGGGTAGCGCCCATAGAAATGAATGGAAAAATCTCCACACTGCACAAACAGGTGGCATAATTAGTGCTGCAGCTCTCCAGCAGTAATGGCAGTT
This sequence comes from Dendropsophus ebraccatus, assembly GCF_027789765.1. Classification (NCBI taxonomy): domain Eukaryota; kingdom Metazoa; phylum Chordata; class Amphibia; order Anura; family Hylidae; genus Dendropsophus; species Dendropsophus ebraccatus. The sequence continues at coordinate 65,292,144 of NC_091456.1, forward strand.
GGAAGCCTTAGCAACCAATAGGATTACTACTTTCATTTTCAAAGGGAGCTGGAATATGATGGGTTGCTGGGGCAGCTGCCTCACCAGAAATAAATGGTAGACCCCCTACTCCAACTATACAGTACAGGTATACAGGACCCCCAAAAGCTATACACTACAGGTATACAGGACCTCCACCAACTATACACTGCAAGTATACAGCTCCCCCCCCCCCCCAACTATACACTACAGGTATACACTAATTCCACTGTTTAACTCAGATGAAACAATACCTTTTAGACGATTGTAGTTTCCAGTTAAGCATTTGCAATGACAACAAACAAGGCCCAAGCCTGAACATTGCAGGTGGCATCAATCTGGATTCTGCATGTTTTACGCATGGACAATTGTATGTTGCTGCTCCAGAGTTGTATCAGGTAAAAATCTTTGTGTCTGTCTATGTACCTGGCAATAACACTGCCAATGTTGTATATAACCAGGCTCAGTATAACACTGCCAATGTTGCATATAACCAGGCTGTATACAAAACTGTATACAGAGCTTTGGTTATATAAATCATTGTCAAGTCTGATCACATGACATCTCAGTTTGGCTATTAGGTATTTAGGATGTTTAAAGTTTTTAGTTTATTTCTAATATGCATAACCAGTGCAGAACTGTCGGGTATATAGGGCTCCTGGCAATTTCCCCTTAAAAAAAACAAAAAGGGAATAGATTGGCCTCTTGGGCACTCTTGAAACAAATCTAACACACTGTCACATTGTAACCGGGCAGCGACGGATACATTTTCTAGTACAGGATAAAAGGATATAGTAATAAGTGCCTGCAGGGTTTTATAGAATTTAGCTGTGCACCTTTTAGGGCCAAGGAGTAGAGATGAGCGAATCAACGAAGGGAAGCACTTAGTTTGATCTGCACTCCGCTTCCTGCCACTCCTCCCCGGATGCCAAGAAAAGTTGGATCCAATCCTGGGAAACCTCTCCCAGTTTGCTAAGATTAGATCCAGCCTTTTTCTGGCACCTGGGATAAAACTGGTATCAGGTCAAATGAAAAACTTCGCTCTGTTTAGATGAGCAATTCGCTCATCTCTACCAAGGAGTCTAAGGGCTATAGTGCATGGCAATTCTTTTCTGGAAGGGAATGTCCAATAGGGTGACATCTTCAGGGAAAAAGGTGGGAATGCCATGCTGGCTATATAGAGATATTGTGGGAGTCTCAGGAGGCACACTTAGCGGCGGTTTTAGACAGTGGTATAGTAGTTATAAAAAGGCCTTTAGTATATCTCTGGTCACCTTGGTGATAGGGAGGAATGCATATCCCTATAAGTGGATGACACTACATCTTAATGTCCCTTACTCCCTTGGATTTTTTTTTTAATATCTTTGCCTTTTACTCAGAACTCAAAAGTTAATTGGATCATCAAGTCCTCGCCCTCAGTGTACAAACAAATTGTTATATTTGGGCATAGTAGAGGGGGGGGGGGGAATAAATATAAAGTAACAAGTCATGCAGTTTTTCCATGTGAACACCAGGAAATGTTTCACACAAAGGAGGCGGGACAATGGGCAACCATGTCTGGTGCCATTCTGGATTGCAATTCTTCTACCCAACAGGATGGGGGCAGATGCCAATAGCGCCATGAAGTCCTCTGGGAACCTTCACTCCTTTAAGAGTATGTTTCCTTGTGTGAAATTGTTATATTTGGGCATAGTAGTGGTGTCTATAGTCTTCTCTACTGCAGAGGTATAGAATCCAAATCTCACTTGGATGCAACTTAGGGCCCTATTACATGGGACAATTGTTGTGTAAAAAATGGTTATATTATTCGAATTTAAACGATAGTTTCATGTCTATGCGGGCAACGATCGAAAAATCTACTTATTTAAGTTTATTCCCAAAAGTTCATTTGAATTTTTTTTTTTATTAAAACTATTACCGATAATCACTTTGTCTACTAGGACCCTCAGTCTCATACAGCTCACAATAATTTTGTTTTTTCACAACTACCAAAAGGTCTTTCACAAGTCTTGCAGTCGAAATGACGACTGTCCAAAAAAGCAGCAGCAAAACAGATATTTAGAACCCAGACAGACTTGTCAAACAAGCCAGAAAGACAATCTGAAATTAACAACCAATGCCCTGCTCTGTGGGTGGACATAATCATCAGTCCTTTTGCTAGATAGTATTCAGTACCAGCATACATTACGCAGGAAACAAGTGGGAGGCCAGTAAAGATAACGTTTGAACAAAATTTGTTTTATTGATATTGAAAAGCTAAAATAGTAAAAACAGAACACAGGTATGCAATAATGTAAAAAAAAAAAGTTGAAAAGCTAATTTTTATCATTTTAGCTTTAAAAGTACAAAAATGTAAACATTCACCACATAATCTAATATAAAACATTGATTTTATCACTCAAAATATAGGCTACTGAAAATAAATATTCGATTTTATCCCTCAGTATTTAAAAAAGTATAATAAATGTTATGGTTCATCTATATTCTAATCTATTGGTGAAATATGTTCTAGTCTTTGTACATGTTCAGTTGTAGGTATTCCGTTGGTGTTAAACAGTTCTAATCCTTTATAGCCCCCTTAACAGTGTGGGACATATCCAGGGACATTATTATTTTTTTTTAAATATGGTTGGAGGTTGTTCATAATTTTTTTTTTTTTTTTTTTTACATAAAAGCAGTCAGAGCAGGAACTGCCCACCAACGGTCCCAATGGTGTTCAAACATGTAATTGATTGACTAAGTGGGTAGGTCCTGCTGTGAAGCGCAGGCAACCAGGTTGCCAGACAATGATCTGTGGGATAAGCGATATATATTAAAAATACTTAAATGTATTGTCCCCTCACAACACCTTTAAAAGAAATATATCATCTGCAAGTCATGTTCTAAACTGCTGACATGGTTAGGTCAAAGGGTATGTTTGAAAGGTACCATGTGTCTCCATGCTCTAATAGCCATCTAACAGTATCAGCAGTTTCGAACCTGAATTGCAGCTGGCAGATCTCCATTAGAGATGAGCGAACCGGGTTCGGTTTCGAGTCCATCCGAACCCGAACTTTCGGCATTTGATTAGCGGTGGCTGCTGAAGTTGGATAAAGCCCTAAGGCTATGTGGAAAACATGGATATAGTCATTGGCTGTATCCATGTTTTCCAGACAACCTATGACTATATCCATGTTTTCCACATAGCCTTAGGGCTTTATCCAACTTCAGCAGCCACCGCTAATCAAATGCCGAAAGTTCGGGTTCGGATGGACTCAAGCATGCTCGAGGTTCGCTCATCTCTAATCTCTATTAATACTGAAAACTTGTGGTGACTATAAATAACGAAAATGTCCTACACCTTTTGTAGAATTCACAAGGGGTCCAAGAATCAGAGATGCATATTGAGTCTGACTGATATATAAAACTGCTATCATGTAGAGCTCTGGTATAAAGGTCTGTCAATTTCTTTTCATCACGCAGACTGATATGAATAGAAGCCCCCCTTTCTGTCTTATAATAATTTATGAAAAAGAAACACCACAGTACAGAGACAGCTAAAGCATCTCTACAAAAGTGTATAATGCAGATGACTGTTCCACATCTTAACCAGTACCAACGGAGTGTCATACTGGTTGACATAAAAAAACAGAAAAAAAAAAAAAAAAAAATCTGATCTCTCCCCCCCGACTGGACTAATGTTTACATTTCACATATCAGAAACATGTTTCAAGTACATTTGTAAAAACTGTCTTAAAAATTTAATTCTGGAGGACCACCTGGAAAACTGGGATACAGTCACGGAGCGGGCAGACAGCGGGAATCTGATGCAGAGTGCTCGGGTTCATACGAACCCGAACCTCGGAGGGTTCGGACCATCCCTAATCTAGATCATAAAACCATCTGCCAGTGGTAACTTTGTCCAGATGACTATGGTTTATGGAACAGGTTTACTTTTGCAGGATAACAAGTGGCCCAACATCATTGCATTAAAATGGAATATCGTTGTGTTGACAAGCTATTCTGCATTCCCAAAGGCCAAAGATGGGAGGGTAAACAAGTTGCCGTTCGCACAGACATAATAGTTTGAAGGAAAAATCTTGATGAAATAATGTGCATTTATATTGGCAATGCATGAAATTCTATGATTCCTACATGCCATTTACTGAACAGAGATTGTGCTGCAAACTTAGTTGAAATGTACTTCCCTCTGGTTTAATATTTGCAAATGTTTCTATTTGCGTAGTCCAATGTATGCACTTAATTGCACATTATTTGAAGTGTACCTGCCATTACGATTTCTCCCCCCAAACAGCATGCAGTCGCCCCTGATACCAGAAGTTTTGGTAACTATGGATTCGACCAGGCCGGGCCGGTTCCACACAGTTACCCGAACTTCCAGCGGGCAGGAGCAACTGCATGTCTATCAGAGGAGAAATCATAATGACAGGTATACTTTAAGCATCAATGATTTTCTTTCTTCCACAAGGTTGCTGAGCACAGTAAAACATTTTTATATTTACACAGTGTTGTTCACCTTCTGAAAATGTGAGAGGAAACAGCTGCCACTAAATGTACTAAGTGGCAGTCTTAAACTGGCAGTCACATTATAAAAAAAGTAGAGTGTCACACTACGATGACGCTCTTTTCTGTTCACTGAAAGGGGATTCGTACATCTCCATGGGAGGACAAGTGCACACCAAATGCTGGTCGCCGTAGATGTCATCAATCCGAGCAATTGTGGGCCAGAATTTACTCTCTGGTTTGACGAAAGGCTGTAACACAGTAAAGATAAATTAATAACCTAAATGTACTACATGTATATTACCTATGCACAGGATAGGTGATCAATGTCTGATCAGGTGTACAACCAAAGTGAAAAAAGGGTTTGAATGAAGCAGCAGCCAACATGCCATTTAGGATTCTTCCAGGCGTAGTAAAAAAAAAAAAAAAAAAAAGCCTCTTTCTTCCAGAAAGCACAATTCTGGCCCTCACGTTGGGCAAGGTTTTGCAGTTTAGTTCCAATCAAGTGAATGGAGGTTAATTGCAATTCCACACAACCTGAAGACAGGGGTGGCGCTGTGTTTGCTAGAAAGTAGCTGTGTTTCTTCTAATCCTGGATAGCAGCCGCCAAACACCGGGTAAGATATGGGCCCAGCTCTCCAGGAAGCCATACTCTCACTAGACCAGGGCTGTAAAAGTAAGGGATTATTCCCATGTTGCGTAGAAAACAGAACCCATGGACAGGGAAGTCCTGTAGTGGACTCTTTCCCTGCCTGGCATCAGGGATCAATATGATGACTGAGTTGGGAAAGTGTTTGAATCTTCGGCACTGTAATGACAGTTGCGTGGCTGCTTCATTACTGTGCCGCAAAGATTTAAACACTTTCCTGCTCCCAGCATCACATTCATACAAGATGCCGGGCAGGGAAAATCCACTACAGGGCTTTCCGGTCAGTGAGTTCTGTGTTTCACGAAAGCCTTAAAGCCCCCTAGGGCGATGCAGAGGAGCAAACTAGTGCAGTCAACGCTCGCTTGCTCCTCATTTCCCTCTCACTGCTGGCGCCATTGCACATGTCGGCAGCGAGCGCCCAAGAGTCGGGGAGGCCTGCCCGAGTGATTGCTAGATTGTCTGTGCAGCCCATAGAAGATAGGAGTGCTCTGCTGCCGCCGCTCCTGTTGCACAGAGCGATGGCAGTAGATTGTTGCTACCTTAGACTTGGTCTTTCAACATGTTGAAAGACAAGGACAGACAACGATCAGCCAACATCGTTCATGTTGGCTGATCTTTGTCTATTACACAAGGCGATTATCGGCCGATAATTGTTTAGTGTAATAGAGCCTCAAGACACAAGTTCCATCCTTAAGGCAAAAAGACACATGAAACTACACCATCCTCTAAATGTACTGTTACATTCTTATAAAGTAATTAGAAGAAACAGAAAAAAAAAAAACTTCATACCAAGGGGAATGCAGCCACTTCCCGTGAGTATGGGCGGTCCCAATTTGAAGATGCAATGCAAGTTAGTGTGTGGGGAGACATCTAGAAAATTAAAGTAAAAATATTCAAAATTAAAGTGTTGTAGGATGTATGCATACGTATGCACTTCCTGCTCAACACAAACAAAGTATATTATTGCAGGTTAATCTACCTTTAAAGGATTCATTCTGGAGTCCATTCTCCCCTCTTCAATATCAGCAATTTCCTGTCTTATGTTGATCATGGCATCACAGAATCTGTCTAGTTCAGCTTTATCTTCAGATTCGGTTGGCTCAATCATAAGAGTGCCAGCCACAGGCCATGACATGGTTGGTGCATGGAAACCTGAAATAATGACATATCCCTATCATTTTGTAATACCACAGTGCTTAATGAGAGGACATTACATGTATGCATATTCACCTATACATAAGGCAATTAGTGACAAAAGTAACAAACCATTTTCTGTTTGTATAACAAAGAATTAGCTAAAGTGTACCTGTCGTTATAACTTTCAAAATTTAAAAAACACAGTAGATGTGATAAAAAAAAAAGTTAAATAACAAATGCAAATTTTCTTTATCATGCTATAAAACAAAGCTGCACTTCCACAAGAAATCCAGGTTCAGCTTTTTTTTTTTTCAACCAGGTAAAGACTAAAAACATGAAGTCCTAGAGTGTCAGTCAATAAAATGGCTACCATCTCTGAGCGCAAAGGACCTGGATAAATGAGACTTCCTGTGTTTAGACTTTTTTTTCTTTTCTAAGAGTCTAAACTCTTGCTGCATTTTCCATAACTAAAAAAAAAATCTATGTAAATTGCAAACTTGCTTTATATCACATCTACTGTTGATTTAGAGCTTGAAAGTTATACCGACAGTGACACTTTAAAGTAACTTTCCATATGAAGTGTATGATGGTAGTTTAAGATCACAACAGAGGTCACATGTCCCCTATTTATATGGTGTGGCAAAAATAAAGACACTGAATTCAAAAATGATGGGGCAAAGGACTGCCAAAGTTTAGTTAAAGCCCACATAAGGACTTTACTGGTGCACTGGCTATACAAAATACTAATTGAGAAAAAAAAAAAAAAGATGACAGTAAGAAAGGGATCTGAACTGCCACCAATGAGAATTACAAACTAAAGCCTGGTAGGGAGAACAGATTACATCTAGGAGGCAGCACTCTGTACATAGCAAAAATACAAGTATTTACACAAGAAATAACTACACACAGGACCGGTATCAGGCTTTTGTGGGCCCTAGGGTGACACAGCCTCAGCGGGACCCCTTGTAAAGCAAATTATGTGGCGACAGTAGCTTGCATATATATGACTTTTTGATCACTTTTTATTCCACTTTTTCTGGATTTGATAGGACCACAAATCAGCAATTTTTCCTTGAGGGTTTTTTTTTTTTGCATTTACGCCATTTACTGTGGGGGGGGGGGGGGGGGGTTAAAACTAACGCGGGAAGGGATGCACTGATTGCTCATATGGATCATTGCAGAACATGTCTGCTGCTCGATTACCAAGGGCCGCTAAAGCCTCTAGACCAGCATCATTAAGTTGATGAGGCCTAGTACATATAAACCGATCAGGTTCTCACAACTGCATTGCAAGACCCTAATTTGCCACTAGACCACCAGGAACAGCTTTAACAGTATTTAAACGGTTACCTTTAAATGCAGTTGGCCATGTTTGTATAATAGCTGAAGTGAAAAGGCTGGGCAATAGAGATGAGCGAACCGGGTTGATTAGCGGTGGCTGCTGAAGTTGGATAAAGCCCTAAGGCTATGTGGAAAACATGGATATAGTCATTGGCTGTGTCCATGTTTTCCAGACAACCTTAGAGCTTTATCCAAGTTCAGCAGCCCCCGCTAATCAAATACCGAACGTTCGGGTTCGGCTGGACTCGAACCCGAACCTGGTTAGCTCATCTTTACTGGGCAACCATCTAATTGTGGAGATTATATGATTTTTGCTTAAAAAAATCTTAGACAAAGCAGTGTTTTGTTTTCGCCAATTAATTGCAAGCAAGAGTTGTTGTAAACGAGGGAGGTTTTAAACGACCACTAATTGTTCACCAAAATACGCGGAATGATAGTCATAGTGATCACCAAAATACGCGGAATGATAGTCATAGTGATCATTTATACACTCTACACGATTCCACCAAACATTTAGCAAACAATTTGCAAGCAATTTAGAGAGAATGTACCATTAGATTAGTAAAAATGAGCCATACATACTGCCCTATCGCTGCAGTGTACTGTCCAGCCGTGTGGAGCTTTTTTCATTCCGTCTCCCGATTCCCGTTATTTCTGCCGATATATGTATATGCTGATTAGCGGCCCTGAAGCACAAGAGGCCGGCCCAGTGCCTGAAATTCCACCTCCTTTTCACCCTCCTCAGGTTGCACTGGCACGCCTCCTATTCTAATTGCGTCCCGCCTCCTGCCCGGCCACAGAATCCTCACGTTGGATCCAGAGCGCAGTCAAGGGGGGCAGAGAGGAGGTGGAATTTCAGGCACCGGGCCGGCCTCCTGTGCTTCAGGGCAGCTAATTAGCATATACATATATCGGCGGAAATAACGGGAATCGGTTGGCGGAATGAAAAAAGCTCCACACGGCCGGACAGTACACTGCAGCGCTGATAGTAAAAATGAGCCATACATACTGCCCTAATTTAATGGTACATTCTCTTTAATGAGAACCCTGGGCTGGGGTGATTTTTGGCTGGAGAGGATGAAAGTAGTATCATGCTCTAACCTTCACGTCACGTCCCAGGTCCCCACTCCGACCCAGTAGTTGCTGGGACTGGAGCTTCAGGATATTGGCGCCAGCACTGGAGCAGGAAGGGTGAGAGCATGTTACTTCTATCATCCTCCCCACCACTTTGCCAAAAATCACCCCAGCTAGGAGTTCTTCAACGATGATTTTATGGTCATCTCAAAAGATGCGTGCAACAAACAAATTTTCATTAGTTGTTTGTTGTCGCCATACACAGAAAGTTTATCACTTAAATTCAAAACGATAACGATAATCTTTGTGTAATAGGGCACTAAGAAATGTATAAAATGTCAGGTCTGTCGTGATCAGTACCAGATAAGTAAATACTACCTACTATCTGTAAAGTGGTTTGAAGGGGAGAAGGGTCTAAAGAGACCAATCACAGAATTAAAATTACCATAATCTTGCAGTCTTTTTGCAATATCCACAGCTTCTATGTTAGCAGTCTTCTTGAAAGGTCTTACATCCACTATGAATTCATGAGCCACACATCCTAAAAAATAAAAGATCTAGTTAAATAAGCAAAGCGCAAAATGAGAGAAGGCTTTTTATGAAAATTAGCCAAATGTAAGATGCTTATTCCAACAATTCAGGTCAATGACTCAAATCGCATGTTTAATGCAAAACCTTTACATTTCTGTACATTTTATAGAAGTGAGGAAAGCATTACAAAGTCATCTCAAGTGATAAACATATCTGTAACTAGTCTTCATCCTGTACGCTGTATCCGGTTTATATTTTAACCCCTTCGTACTGCAGCTAGTTTGGGCCTTCATGACCAGTGCTTTAACGTATGCTAGCGACTCGGAGACAGTGTTTTCCTTTACATACTGTACTTTACACAAGGCAAGATTTGGTAACAATCTTGCGCGTTTTTTGTAAAAAACAAAACACACACAACTCATACTATAATGGAATTGGGAAATATATATATTTTTTTATATTAAAGCGACTCTGTACCAACAACCTCTGTCCCCTTCAAACCACTTGTACCTTCGGATAGCTGCTTTTAATCCAAGATCTGTCCTGGGGTCCGTTCGGCAGGTGATGCAGTTATTGTCCTAAAAACATCTTTTAATCCGGCAGCGCTGTGTCTATCGGCTGGGGCTTACATTAGTATATGCATTAGGCTGGCACACCCTCTCTGTCCTTCCTCCCCACCCTCCACATCATTAGGAATGATCTAGGAACATTTACTGCTGTTTAAGCTTTGCACAGGTGTATTAACTGATCCAGCCCATGTTCATTATACACACAGGTGGGGAATAGGAAGCAATCTGCCTGGAGCATTCCTAATGATGATGAGGGTGGGGAGGAAGGACAGAGAGGGTGTGCTATGACAATACTGTTTTTATGACAATAACCGCATCCCCTGTCGAACAGACCCCAGGACAGATCTTGGATTAAAAGCAGCTATCCGGAGGTACAAGTGGTTTGGGGGGGGGGGGGCTGTCAGATTGTGGGTACAGATTTGCTTTAAACTTATTCAGTGTGCAGTAAAACCATTGTAACATACTTAAGGCAGAAAAGGCAAAAGTCCATCAAGTTCGACCTACAGTATTGATCCGTTAAAGGCAGATGCCAAGAGCATATATGGCAAATATTGCAATCAATAAATGCCTGGATCAACATATTCACTGGGTCACTGCAATTTTGTTTTTTAACCTATTACCACATATGCACAATAGAAACCATCTTCCTAAAAAAAAAAAAACAGGACCTGTTGCCACATTGCAAGATCCATAGAGTTCTCTTCTCTTTTGCATGACTAAGCTGGTTTTAGGCTTAGTTTCCTTAGTTTTTATGGAGACCAAGTTTGACATATATTTGACTTTGTTCTGTTTTATGGCATTTTTTCTGAGACTGATTGACAAAATACATTAATTCTGGTGCTGTTATTTTTGAAAAATATTTACATTTTGGAGATACCAAACATGCAGTTTTTAGTGGGTTATATAATGTTTTATAAGTTTATTTTGTATGGGGAATACAATGTAATTTTATTTATAAAATAGTATTTACAGTCCTATATATACTATAGATGTTGGACAAAACTGCAGTTTTCCTATAGAGTCATTGGGAAAATTACAGCTGTATTTTTTAGTTTGTTTTGCTCAAAAAGTGTGAACCAACAAATTAAATCCTACATTAGGGTGCTTTCTCATGCATCACATTTGCTGCAGATTTTACGTTGCAGAAAACTCAAATGAATTCTGCAACTCATTTACTTCAAATAGGTTCACAGAAAAATTGCTATTATTGAAGATTTGCATTGAAGTGGATTGGTAGAAAATTTTAGACAAACTCTTCTGTGTGACCTGCTTTGGGTAGCTTTCAGATAGACACAATGTGATATGCAGGAACAGCATATTTTTTTGTCAATAACAGAATAAAACTTTTAAAATTCAAAGCATATCAGATCCTGTCCATGGCCTGAATTTTTGTTGCTTGGTGCTTTATCATAACAGTTATAGGCAGAAGCAAAAATTAGACATTCCACACTCACCTCTAGAACCTCGGAATAAGATTTTGTAGTGTTTTTCCAACCTTTTTGACATGTAATTAGCATTTAATATGGCAATCTCTGTTGCATGCTTAAGTCCTTTTGCACCCATCATCTGTAGGAACAGAAATGTTTGTAATGTACTTATTCGACATTTTGCATAGATTTGTTATCAAGATATATCTAAAAAAAAAAAAGCAAGCTAACCTTGATATAGGCCCATGAAATTGGTAATATTGCACTTGAGCCCCATGGGGCTGCGCTTATCGTTCCTAAGGGACGCGCATCATTGTCCTGCTGCAAGGGTATTATTGGATGGCTGGGTAGATATGGTGCAAGATGTTTCTTTCTAAAAAAATATAAAGTTATTTAAAATTGATGCCTTGTTAGCTTTTCTATTGCATCAAAAGAAATATTAAAACCATACGAAATACATTACTCATTCCTCATAAGTTGGTTTAAAATAAACTGTGGTTGGGGCACAAAGTAACACTTTCAAAATGTAAAAAAAAATAAAATACATACACAGATTAACTGTTACTTACACTCCAATAGGTCCCATTCCAGGGCCTCCTCCACCATGGGGTATACAGAATGTCTTGTGAAGGTTTAAGTGTGACACATCTGAACCATAATCTCCAGGACGGCACAGGCCAACCTAAATGAAAAAAGTACTATTAGGCTATGTTCCCACACAGTATTTTGCTCAGTTTAGTGCTACCAAAACCAGGAGTGGATTGAAAACACAGAAAGGCTATGTACACAAACTGTTGAAATTTAGTTGATGGTTGTCACTTAGTCACAAGCTTACTTATATTATTGATAATCACTTACTAATATTTTAACCCCTTTAAGACAGAGCCCTTTGACGCACAAAAGTCCGGGTCAAATTAATGCAATGTTCCTCCCCGCCTTCTAAGAGCCATAACTCATCACTCAGTGACAGATGCTTGATCTGTCACTGAGCACCTTAAACGCTGCGATCGCTGTAGATTGCGGTGTTTAAGGGGTTAATGAGTCAGCTGCGGGATCGAAGCTGACTTTCATTACCTCCGGCAACTCTCTGCAGCGATCCCGCCCTTATCAAAAACCCAGTCAGTACAGGGAACGTATATATACATACCTACTGCACGGGGTATGTGCAGTAGGAACGTATATACACACACGTTACTGACGGGAAGGGGTTAATCACAGCCGCCGTTTTGAAATATCAGTAATTTGCCATTAAATGACGGCCATCCACTAAATTTTAACAGTAAGTAAACAAAGCCTGTGTTTTCAATCCACTCCTGGTTTTGGTTGCAAAATACTGAGCAAAAATACTGTGTGGGAACATAGTAAAAGTATCACTCGTGTCTACATGTAACATCAAGCCTTAAAAGAGGTTATCCAGGATTACAAAAACAAAAAGAAAAAAAAAAAAAAAAAAAAAAAAAACACACACACCCCTGTCCTCAGGTTGTCCATAGTATTACAATTTGGCCCCATTCACAGCATCTAAATTAAGCTGCAAAGCCACACCCAAACTGAGGACAGGAGTGGTGCCTTTTTTGAAGAAAGCTGTTGTGTTTTTATGTAGAGGTGTTGTTGTATAGGTTGTTGAGTAGTTAGTCTCACCTGGGCATTCATATTCGCTCCATCCAAATATACCTGACCACCGTGTCTGTGTATCAAGTCGCATACATCACTAATATCCTCCTCAAAAACCCCATTGGTTGAAGGATAGGTGATCATCATGGCGGCCAGATTATTTTTATGTTTGTCTACCTACATGATGAAAAAATATAAGATATTTTAGGTTAGGCTGCAAAAGATACAAATAAGCCCAAGGATCTGCATGGGTCTTAATCCACAGCTGACATCTGGCCACAGCGCTTTTACAAAAAATTTAGCCAGTGTGAACGCAGTCTGATCGGTATTTTCCTATAGCAGTGCTTTCACTCAAAGCTTCATTCCTCCTCCATATCTCCAAAAAGATATCACTACGGCTACCTTGTGTCTAGCAGGGAAAAAACCTGGCTACACATTGTGGAAAATGTTAAAAGGGCTGTCAGGGCATTATGGCCATTCTGTTATGCTGCTAGGGCTGTAGAAAATATAACATGTATACTTTCCACTGCAAATCCCCTGCCATCCAGTCTCACTGACATCAGAGTGTCTTGGAGACTGAATATGTCAGTGTGGGCACTGTACTGCAAAGCACATCAGAAGACTTCAACAGAGACCAGTGGGTTGAGAAACAGTCAGCAGAGTAGGATGGTATATACTGCAAGTTTAGGTGGTTGACTGTCTATTATGCTGAAGCCAGGAAAACTACTTTGAGAGACATACACAGAGCAATAACATGAATGTACAGTCAGATATTAGCAGCAACAAGGGTGTTTAAGGGGGAACTAACAGGTTAGACAACCTGCACGCCCCCCCCCCCATAGGGCTGGTGACGCTGAGAAGGAAGGAGTCTCTTACCTTAGTCGCTTAGTTGCTTAGTTGGGGTAAACTCCTCTCCAGAGTACTGCTGCGTCCATTGATCATTAGAAGGGGAGAACTGGATGAAGCAGCTGTGCTCCTAATAGTACTCCGGAGCGAAGTTTACCCCAACAAACAGCATGGGAACGGCACAGAGGTGGAAGGTAAGGGTGTCTTTACACAGAGCGATTTATCTGACAGATTTTTGAAGCCAAAGCCAGGAACAGACTATATGCAGAGAACAGTTCATAAAGGAAAGACTGAGATTTCTCCCATTTTCATATACATTCCTGGCTTTGGCTTCAAAAATCTGTCAGATAAATTTTTCTGTTTAAAGGCACTCTAAGACACATTCCTTCCTCCTCAGTTTCCCTCCCCGTGCTATAAGGGGGCTATCAGGTGTGATTTGTCTAACCTGCTGATCATTCCCCTTTAAAATAAAGGGGTAGAGAGGCTGTAATTAAAGAAAGTGTTGTGACTAGAGATGAGCGCATATACAGTAATAACCAAGCAAATCACTTCGTTAGCCCAGCAGTCGGCTTATCAGCCAGCTGCCTTTTAACTGCCACTCCTGGAAAAGCTGGATCCAGTACTGGGAAACAATCCAGCATTACTGTATATTCACTCATCTCTAGGTGTGACCTTAAACATTTCTAGGGAGATTTATCAAACATGGTGTAAAGTGAAACTGGCTCAGTTGCCCCTAGCAACCAATCAGATTCCACCTTTCATTTTCCAAACAGTCTGTGAGGAATGAAAGGTGGAATCTGATTGGTTGCTAGGGGCAACTGAGCCAGTTTCACTTTACACCATGTTTGATAAATCTCCTCCATCTCTAAATCCAATTAAAAAAAAAATCAAGACCTTACCATAGCTTTGAGATTTACTATATCAATGCTTCCATCTTTGTCCACTTCTACTGGCTGTATTTTCATTCCTGCCATTTGAGCGCTTGCAGGATTGGTTCCATGAGCAGATTTGGGGATTAGACAGACCTACCACAGCAGAGTGCAGAATATATTAAAAACTATGGCATTACAACGTAAATCAAGGCAAGAATACACAAAAATTGTCAGAGCGCTTCAGATTACTAACCGTGCGATGAGGTTCACCCTTTGCATTCAAATAGGCCTTGATAGCAGCCAGTCCAGCATATTCACCCTGTGCTCCACTGATAATACATACAAAAAAAAAAAAAAAAACCATACACCATGATTATAGGAGATTTAATGCCAGTTTATTTAGATGTTAAAATGTAATGATTCTTACCTGTTTGGTTGAAATGAGATTTTGTCATATCCAGTTATCTCACACAAGTCCTTCTCAAGCTCCTTGAACAACTGCTGATAACCCTGGGCCTGGTCGAGGGGTACAAACGGATGGATGTTGGCAAATTCAGACCATGTAATTGGCTGCAAAGAATAAGGAAAAATAAAGTTTTCAAAACAGACTTACAAAAAGGCACAAACCTGTACGCTAGTCAGAATCGGACAAAACCGGTTACATTGTCACTAGACTGTAAATAATGTTAACCTCAAGGAAGCTGCGGATTCATTCATGCCTGCAAATGATTCAGCAGATGTGACTTTCTCTTGGGATGAAATTTACCATGAGATACACTAAATATTTCAGCAGTGTGGATCTTTGAATATTTTATGGACACAAGTTTAGATTTTGCCCAGTGTATATACATCTAACAGATTCTTTGTTTAAAGCAAATGTGAAGAGTGTGGAGGACTTTAGAAATTAACATTTTAAAACCAACAAATTAAACAAACAAAACACGGGGCTGTCGTAATGAGAAACCATAGCAGTTACGGACGGGCAAAATAAACGCAGCTAAAAAGGTGTTCCATGTGTAGGAAAATCTTTTGCACATTGGAAAAGGATACAGTCCAAAAAATGTCAATCCATAGAACATGCTCTAGATTTTGAAATATTCAGCTGCCTGCCATGTTTTAGCTTATCCACTTAAAGGGTACCTACATCATTCCGCTCACAGGGCAGGATACCTTGTCAAAACTTAGGCAGGTAGGCAGTCCCCTTTCTAAAGCAAGCAGTCAAAAGAACTGTCGGAAACACCATAGAGTGTATTGTAATACACTTAAGGCCCTATTACACAAAGCAATTATCGGCCATATTTGGCAGATAATCTCTTAGTGTAATAGAAGACAATGATCAGGATAGCAGCGATCTGCTGCCATCGCTCCATGTAATAGGAGCAGTGGTGGCAGACCGCTGCTATCTTCTATGGGCTGCCCAGACAATCTAGCAATCAAACGCACTCACCTTTCACCCCCACAGAACAACATTATATTCTATATAACTGCAACTTTTAATATAATACTGCAAAGTGCTAGAGTACCCATTTAAGGTTGAACCAGGACTGAGAAAATTCCTAGTGTTTATCTGCCGTAAGGTACATGGACATTAGCAGCATACTTGAATGATTTACTTTTGATTTGCCTGTTTCATCACTTTTGTAAAAAAAATAAAATAAAAAATTCCTGCCGTTTCCCATTAACTTACGGTAAGTTCAGAAGAACTGTTGAGTTTCATTGTGCAGGAGCCCAGAGGAATCATACTATGTACGAGTGAAATATCTTTATTTTCCAAACGCTTCATGTAGCGAACAATATTGGTCTCTGAATGGTAGCTGAAAACAAGATAAAGTGTTAGCATATGACCCATGCATTTCCATGTAGATCTAGGTTTGTTCTGTATAGTGCCTCACCTATTAAACACTGGGTGTGTAAGAAATTTGCTTGTCCTTTTAAAAGCAGTGACTAAAATTCCCTTGTTCTCCTCTCCCATGCTTTCGGCAACCAGCTCCTGGAAACAAGAAAGGGGGAAAGAAAACCCATGGACAGTGGTCCCACAACATACAGTATTAATTCTTTCTGGGATGGCCCCAAAATGAAGTGATCTTCAGGGCCTGAGGGAATGACAGCATTAGTCCTGAACTCCACCATCTATTAGCGTCATTGGTGGTGACTAGACTGGTGGTCACACGCGTATACTACTGTTCCATTTACATGGGGTACTTGGGGGACTGCTGTTCTCTTCACGATTATTGACCACTGGTTAGGGTTCTTTTAATAACACAGATTGTGACAGATATCTGTGTGTAAAAGGACCCTAAGGCTGCATTCCCTCGTTCTGTGTTCCTCACGGAACACGGACGTGGAATGCCTGTAACGGACACTCCCCCGCCCGGGCAGCATCTGTGATAAGATGCTGGGAGCGGGGGAACTGTACAGATATGCACCGCACCGTAATGACAGAGCCGCACGGCTGCTTCCCTGGTCCCTGTTACCTACCCTCAGCTATAAACATGCCACATGGTGGGGTGTAGGGTTCCTCCATTCCAACGCTCTTCCCCTTCCCCCAATAAATTTTAATTTACTTACTTTCTTTTTTCATTTTATTTATTAATCTTATTTTTTGTCCCCCCTGCCTTCCCCCTCCTTCCCTATATCCTCTTGTCCTGCTCTGCTACACTAGTCTTTCATTACTACCTAATCTGTTTTTCCTGACATACAGTTGTCAGGGCTATGGGTGACACATAAAACAACTGAGACTTAGTTTGGAGTTACAGTTCCTACTGTTTTATATGCTATACACTATGTTTTTCATGTCATAGTCAGCCATGTTTGGTTGTTATATGGTATTGTACAAGATGCTCATTATTCTGACTTTGCGCAGTCACCATTTTCATTTCCTCTCTGCTTCTTTCAATAAAAACATTTAATGTAAAAAAAAAATAAAATCTGTCAGATAGATTTCTGTATAAAAGGTTATTAGTCAACCACACAAGGGCAGGAACTAAGGCTATGTTCACACATGCATTCACACTGCATTTTTTTTGTATGCATTATTTGCAGTAATCATTTAATTGCCGCTCAGACGTCCTTCATTGCGTTAACGCAATGAAACTGACATATGCGAACATACTCTAAGAGTACATAGCAATTAGCTGGATATATTTTATCCAATTTCTGAGCACCTTTAAAATGTAGCCAACTCCCACCAGGTACCAGAGAGATTGCTTACTTCAGAAGCTGCCCAATGGAGCCTACTGCAGTTTCCACCAGCAGGACAGCCAACTTCAGTACCCACCGGTGCACAGACATCAGAGAAGGAAATGTAAGGGCTCTATGACACCAAATTACCGGCCAATAATCGCTTGGTGTAATAGCTCAGGTTAAAAGGCAATGATCAGCCGACATGCACAATGTCAGCTGATCATTGCCTTTCAGTACTTTCTATTAAAACGATAAGGATAGCGATGGTCTGCTGCCCATCACTGTGTAATCGGAGCAGTAGCATCAAGTTGGCGCTCTCTTTGTGCAGTCCAGACAAGATAAGGATGGTCCGGGCAGCCCCTCAGTTTGCTGACTGTGCGTGGGGAAAGAGGAGGAGGCGAGCACTGACCTGACAGGTCGGCGGCCGCTTCCTCATCAATACAGCCCTTAGTTGATGCTGTATTAAACTTAAAATAGCCTATGAGAGGCCACTGAAAGTTGAATACATTGTACCTTTTTCACATAGGGATCCCCGACAACACAAAGAATAGCCATTTGAATTAAGACTACAAGATTAAGATTGGTACATCAGACCAAGGTAGACACTTATTTCTGCTCACCTAGCTTTAAGTAAACCTGCTCCACATTGTAAGACCGGTTCAATTTGTGTGTGATGTATAGAGTCACTGGGTCTGGCAGGAATCTTGACTGTGGCTAGCAAAACTGAACCAAACTTTCAAGTCACATGTTGCGCTTCATAGACTTAAATGGAGCCAGTCAGATTGGGGAGTAAGACTTCATGATAGATCTCTCCCATTGGCATGCCAAAAGTCTTTTCAAATGACAAACATTAAGATAACTTAATTTACTTACTGCTGAGGATTCGCATCCAAACACCCACAACAGGTCATCCAGATCTTTCTCCTTTACAGTTTCGTCAATAGATACTCCAAGCTGCCAAAATAAATATTTTTATCATGGTCTCGAACTCAATGATTTCATGCAAATAATCATCCTTTGTCTTCATACAGAGGTTGATAACCCATCATAGCAGTGTCCTACTAAGAGCTATATTACGCGGCCTGATCACCAATGTAAACAAGCGCAGATTTGCTAGATCAGCTTGATTCGCAGATTATCGTTCTGTGCAATAGGGTCATAACGCAGAAGCTGCAGCAGGCTATGTGTGTACTATTGCGTGCCCCAACAGTGACCTTCTATATCACTGTGTGACCCCTCTCTATATCACTATGTGTGACCCCCTGTATATCACAGGGATCTGGCATTGTTAGCAGTGTTTCTTGCTAAGTATGGCGAATATTTAGTTAGAAACATAGAAGACTGTCAGCAGGAAAAGACCACCTGCTCCATCTAGTCTAGTTCTGAGTTGTTCAGGACATGGAGGCTGGAGACTGGCTGCATCCACTACACACAGGAGAAGCTGCTTTATATACAGTATTCCTTTATTCCCTCAGAAGTCGCCCCAGGATCATGTAGGACATTAGGGAGAAGCTGCTGAGCCAGTGTGATAACTCCCCTGGTATATGACTGGCCATTTATGAAGGAGCAGGAGTCTGAGTCGGACCTGAAAAATTCAGGAGTCTGAGCTGCGGCTTACCGACTCCACAGCCCTGAATATAAGTCACAGTAGGACTACACACAAAAATACTGACATGTAGTACATCTACTCATTTCAACCCTTTTACACCCCCCAAAACTACTTACTGAACCATCGCTGTATAAACGGAGGTTAATTTGTCGTTGTGCAGCTCGATCTAGAACTTCTTTCAGTGGACAGCCACACTGAATCTTAACTGTATCAAAGAATAGCTCATTGTGTAACCGATGTCCTGCTCTCTTCAGACCTGAACAATTGGAAATGGGGTTAGAACTTCAATTACTAAAACTGACTAATTACTAAAAATCTGACTGCAGAAACATGAAACTTTAAAAGTTATTAAATAGAACACAGTTAGGTTATTGTTTAAAATATATAAAACTTCTAAGCCATGGGACAATACAGAGATTATTCTATCCATGCTAAAATTAAAACTAAAATAAAGCCGGCGCTGGCACAACTAGTGAGGGCGAATACTTCATCGGGGGGCACGACTGCTTTGGTCAGCACATACATGGCATTACATACAGGGGGTGCTCAGCTTCAAAAAGTCCAGTAAAACATGAATCCACAAAGGAAGGAAGCGGTATTTTGGCTCACCATATGAGTGGTAGAGGAGCAACAGCCATTTGGCAAACTTTGCGGAACACTCCTGCAAGACCCTGTAATACTTTGTATAGACGGGTGAGTGCAGCTAGCCTTCTCTTTCTGGATTCATGCTGAAAATAAACTAGTAATCTCACCCCCCGCCACCCCAAAAAAAATAAAATAATAATATAATATAATATATATATTTATTTTTTTTTAACAAAATTACCTTCAGCAAGTATGAGAGTAGCATTGTGAACTCTACGTGCAATATGCTTGAGGCCATTTGGACCATGATAAACACAAAACATTGCGGCCATATTTGCTAGCAGAGCCTATAAAGATATTAAAAGGTGAGTAAGCATTTAAAATATATCAAAAAACAGAACATAATTCCATCCGTAGGTAATCCAAAAAAAAGGACCCTTGGCATCACCTAAAAACCATCAGCAGTCCTCATTCAAGTTCGACAATAGTGGCTAGCAAATTTTTAATGTAGAACCTCATAGGCCTACTGGATGCTAATGAATGGGGGAAGAAAAAAATCACTAAGCAAAAAAATAAAATGTAAAAAACACAACACATTGAATCTTAAGAGTGAGATATGAGAGTTCCCACCTTAAGACCTTGCCAAGTATAGTTTGAGAACTGTTTTTCACTTTGAGCAGCCTCCAAGATATGAGGTTTAACAGAAAGGTGTTTTATTCCTATAAGGTCACTACCAACTATATTGCACATGTTGGCTTGTCAAAATTATAATCATGATGAATGGTTATTGGTAAAAACGGAATAGTCTAATAAAATACAAATGATGCAGCATCCTAGGTACTAAGAACATTACCTGAGCAGTACATATGTTACTTGTAGCTTTATCCCTTCTGATGTGTTGTTCTCTGGTTTGTAGAGCAAGGCGATAAACCTCCTTTCCAGCAGCATCTCTGAAAAAAAGTTCCAAAAGGTAAAATGTAGTTTTTTTTCATAGAAAGCATATGATAAGTGTAGGCACATGTGATAGGTCATTATTGCTGGAAAAGCAAGAAGTCTGAGGAACAAGCAAGAAGTCTGAGGAACAAGCAACAACAGACGGGCACAGAAAGGGGTTGGAGCGGAGGCTGCAGGGGACCAGAGCAGGGAGCTTGCAATCTATATTAATCAATTTCAAATACTATAGCACAATAGCTTCTAAAACACTACACACCTCACTAGTATCTGCAAGCCATTCAAATAGATTTTTTAAATTTATCATCAGTGCAGGGCTATCAATGACTACAGGAGTTTGTGCAGCCCTTCATGTAAAGGGAATGAATCAGAAGATGACCCATTCTTCAAATCAATCTTTTATATTAAACATTTTTTCTGAATTTTTAGTGGTGTTTTCCCCCCAATTTTCCATTTTACCATCTATACTCTAAAATAATCCTGAGATCCTGTAGTTTCATTTTCACCACAAGGTCTAAAAGTTGAGACTTCCTGTTCCCTCTGTGGTGATAAGAGGAGGCTGCTGGAAAGTGATTTGTACAGCATTACAGGCACAGGTCACAGCATAAAACAAGAGCAGTTCCCTGTGGAAAGACCTCTTCAAAAGGTCACAGGGTATGCTCAGAAAGGTTTCACGTTCATCTCAAGGGGACAGGTCCTCTCTATTGCAGCCTATAGCCATGAGGCTTACTGCAAAGCAGATCAATAAATGCTGTTACTGTGCTCCTGCAAGGTGGAAGCCCCCATAACATACCAAAAATGGCCAAAATTTCTAACCCTAGACTGAATGAGTAGATGGCTCACATGTTGCTTCAATGAACAGTTATTAGTTATTGCAGACTTTCATATCAGTTTATTTTGCTTGCACACCACATACCTAGTCACCCCGACCATTCTGCCAGGCATCATACGGACCAGGCTTTCTTTCACAGCAAAGAAGGCTGCATGTGGTCCCCCATAGCACAATGGTACACCAAATCTCTGCGAGCTGCCAAGAGCGATGTCTACTCCAAACTCACCAGGTGGCCTCAAGATACATAGCGCCAAGAGGTCAGTTGCACAGCATGCTAGGGTCTGACATGAAAACAGATAATCAGTAGCCATACAGTTTATTTGCATAGAGAATTTTTTTAGAAAGTATGTCAACATATATATATATATTTTTTGGCTATAATTTGGAAGGCAAAGGACAAAATGTGCTGTAGAAATATGCAGTCGTATGTAGCGGATCATCTCAAGCTGTCTCACATTGCCAGTTTATTCAGTTACATCCCAACTATGTGTCAGGACAGACAGGGTGGGTATAATGCCTACAGTATGTAGGCAGTTGAGCACAATGCTGCCTCCTGCTGGTCTTAAAATTAGATCTGTGAAGAGTCAGTCAGCTGGAGTAGGGTAAAGTGTAAAAGGGTCAGTTTCTGGCTTCTCTCTCTCTCTTCCTGCAACTTCGCTAAGCCAATCCTATGCAGTGCCCTGGCTGCTGCTCTACACAGGCTTCATTGACCAGTTCCTACAAGTTTGCGACAGTATATATGTATATTTCACATGTACATAAAAGTGTCCTTAAGATGTGCAGTCTGTTTTTGATAATTTATAAAAAGTATAATCACAACTGCCCCAAGTTATTATAAGACTTCACTCAACTTAATCATTTCTGAACAGAAGTGGAGGCATACTTCCTTTATGGAGTCTACACCTAAGCAAGGTGTATGCAGCATGTTCCAATACATTTTTATTGTTTGATAATGAAGGGCACAGAGCCAGGCACACTTTAAAGGGACATACCTTAACAAGATGTCCTTTAACCAGGGGTGTAGCTAAAGGCTTGTGGGCCTTGGTGCACAATTTAATTTAAGCTTAGTTCTGCAACCTGGAGAGCAATGCCCAGTTTGCAGTTTATTAGGACTAAGACTAGCACAGAATTTATGAGAAAAATTGCTCCGGAATAGTTATTTCCTGGTCAATGTCAGTATTTACAAAGAGACATTTCAGGAATGATGGGCCCTCTTTAAAGTGAATGTACCAGCAGATTTGAAAAAGACCTCTGTACAACCTGATCAGCACCACTACCTTTTAATAAATATGCAAATTTACTAGTGTGGTACATTGAAGGCAGGCCCAGCCGCCCCAGTGCACAGATTCCGCCTCTCCTCGCTGAGGCTCCTTTGTACTGAAATCTGTTTCTGGCCTGGCTCTGCAAGATCCTACAGCATAACTGAAGAGCATGTGTGAGCCTGCACAGTACACAATGAAGGTGATGCAGCTGCGTGGGATCTCAAAGCCGGGCCAGAAACAAATGTTAATGAGGATAAGAAGTGACACATTTGCATATCTAGAAAACGTCAGATTTCTCAGGAAACACATGGCCAAAAGAACCCAAGGGCATCACTAGAATCAGCATTGTGGCACCACACTAGTGCCGGCAGGTTGTTCTGATGTTTTTTCCTATGTCTGCTCGTACATTCCCTTTAAAACAGTAAGAAAAAGAAGATGCCAGTGGACTGCACAGGAGCCAGGAAAGTATGAGTGCATTTTTAAATTTAGAGTTACAGAGAGGGGAATACAACCTACTGGAGGCCTACCTCCACAAAGAGGTCCAATTACTTTATGGATTCACAGAGGGGACTACTATATGGGAAGAGTGGCCCAATAATACATGTGCTGGAGCAAGTGCACTGTCATCATTTGTAGTCTGCAAAGTCTGTGTAGAACTGGTATGTATATATGGGGACAGTGTAGTGGAAAATTGGTCTTCATATAGTATATGATTTTATTAGGGAATCTTCCAGGTCCATAAGCTGTACAGAGCTGCATACACAAGTAGATTTAAAACAAATAATGCCTTTGTCTTTGCTGAAGGCCATTTGCAAAGTAATAAAACTGCATTTTTCCTTGGAAGTGCCATAGAAGTGATGCAGAACCACCACATTCATGCGGGCATCCTCCTCCTCTCCCTCTCTTGACTGATGTACAGGGCTGGAACCCCACAATTTATGCCCTATCCGCTGCTATAGGTGCTATCCCAAGTGACACCTAAGATGACTGCAACAGATGACAGCAGAAGAGAAGTTTCCCAGACATGTTTACTTGTATCAAGCCAGATCATTAAATATTGCCATGAATTTAATTGGGAAAAAGGTCTTGTTTCCCTTACCCCGTTTTGGTGAGCCCTATCAACCAGTTGAGTAAAGTCTTCTATCTTCCCATCAGTGTCTGGATACTGAAACAATACACCACTGATATCTTTTCCACTAAAGTCCATCTCATGTGGCAACATGAGCTCTGTAGTGACACCAATATAGCTGAAACAGAACAAAAATGTTAAGTATGGACAAGTAAAACTGGCAGAAGTAATAACACTAAAACTCCTCCGACACCAGCCTAACTCTCACGAAACAAAACAGCCAAAACCATCACACCCGACCCTCTCTACAGACATAAGGTGTATGGACTCTTTTCTGATCACTGTTATAAGCAACATGAGTGCAGTGTCCCAGAGCAGGTGTGGTATTTGGCGTTTCCTGCCCACCTGTAATTCTCTACACTCTAAAACATATTTTCTTTTACCTGTATTTACACTTGTGCCTGTAGTATTTGTTTATTTCCACTAGACGTCACTGTTAGGTAAATAGTATGCACAGCTGTGAGGAAAGGGTTAACAGCCAACTGGCAGTTGTTTATAAGGCAACAGTTACTGTCCAATCCCTGAGATAGGTGCCTCAGGCAATCTGGCCAATCCCTACACAGTATTAGGCCCTTACAGTGTGTATCCAGCCAGTCAGGGATGAGGTTATTTCCCTGAGGGACAGAGAAGAGATTATTTCTCAGGAGGGACATGGATGGATTCCCCTGAGGTAAATCAGTGGCGAGGAGTTGGTTATTATTTCCTATGAGAGGAGGACTACACCACACAGAGATCCTGTGCAGGACTATGAGAGAAAGTATTTTACATTTTCTACATCCACTTCAGCTCATCCATGTCTAGCTAACAAGCCACAGAGGAGGATGAGGAAATACAGACTAAAGGGATACCCTATCTACACTGAGCAGCCATCTTCTCTCCTGATAACTGAGACAGGAGCACAAGACAGTGATTAGACAAAAGCGGTAAGCTGACAGACTACACTGCACTCTGCTAGGTTCCTTAGGGGTCCCCCCAACGGCTAGCTATACCCACCAGGTGGGGTCTACGTCCCTGCTCTAGGTTACAAGATACCCATAGACAGCCAAAGGTGGAAGAATCATACCCATGGGCGTAGACATTCTCTCAAAGCCCCTCAGTTGAGTACCTCAGGGTCTAGGTAGGTCCCTACAAGTCCAAAGTAACCCTCAGTCCTCACCTCTCCTCTGATAAAGCCAGTCAAACCACAAGATTAAAAGACTATCCTATTAAAGAAAAACTATTTCCAGTATTATTCCTCCAGCGAGAAGCGGTGTATACAGATACCCAGTTCAAGGCATTGGACTACAAAGTTATAACACACACACATATACATATATATACACACACTCACCGGCCACTTTATTAGGTACACCTGTCCACACATGGCGGCAACTCAGTGCATTTAGGCATGTAGACATGGTCAAGACAATCTCCTGCAGTTCAAACCGACCATCAGTATGGGGAAGAAAGGTGATTTGAGTGCCTTTGAACGTGGCATGGTTGTTGGTGCCAGAAGGGCTGGTCTGAGTATTTCAGAAACTGCTGATCTACTGGGATTTTCACGCACAACCATCTCTAGGGTTTACAGAGAATGGTCCGAAAAAGAAAAAACATCCAGTGAGCGGCAGTTCTGTGGGCGGAAATGCCTTGTTGATGCCAGAGGTCAGAGGAGAATGGGCAGACTGGTTCGAGCTGATAGAAAGGCAACAGTGACTCAAATAGCCAACCGTTACAACCAAGGTAGGCAGAAGAGCATCTCTGAACGCACAGTAGGTCGAACTTTGAGGCAGATGGGCTACAGCAGCAGAAGACCACATCGGGTGCCACTCCTTTCAGCTAAGAACAGGAAACTGAGGCTACAATTTGCACAAGCTCATCGAAATTGGACAGTAGAAGATTGGAAAAACGTTGCCTGGTCTGAGTCTCGATTTCTGCTGCTATATTCGGATGGTAGGTTCAGAATTTGGCGTCAACAACATGAAAGCATGGATCCATCCTGCCTTGTATCAACGGTTCAGGCTGGTGGTGGTGGTGTCATGGTGTAGGGAATATTTTCTTGGCACTCTTTGGGCCCCTTGGTACCAATTGAGCATCGTTGCAACACCACAGCCTACCTGAGTATTGTTGCTGACCATGTCCATCCCTTTATGACCACAATGTACCCAACATCTGATGGCTTCTTTCAGCAGGATAATGCGCCATGTCATAAAGCTAGAATCATCTCAGACTGGTTTCTTGAACATGACAATGAGTTCACTGTACACAAATGGCCTCCACAGTCACCAGATCTCAATCCAATAGAGCATCTTTGGGATGTGGTGGAACGGGAGATTCGCATCATGGATGTGCAGCCGACAAATCTGCGGCAACTGTGTGATGCCATCATGTCAATATGGACCAAAATCTCTGAGGAATGCTTCCAGCACCTTGTTGAATCTATGCCACGAAGAATTGAGGTAGTTCTGAAGGCAAAAGGGGGTCCAACCCGTTATTAGCATGGTGTACCTAATAAAGTGGCCGGTGAGTGTGTGTGTATAATATATATGTCTGCATTGTACTTCTATGCGAGCGAAGGATTATAGTAAAGACTGTTTTCTTGTTAAACTTCAAAACTGACTGACACCTACATCCATATTTATTTTAAGTGTTTTGTTGGTGTGTACACAGGGGTGGGCATGTACCACTCCTGGCCACCGTGACAAGTGCCTCAGGAGCACCACCATCAAGCCCAGCTACGCACCCCCTGGTCACCACATGAGCATGTCCAAACTTGACTCCATAGAACCTATAAAAGCAGTGTTCGTTTGGTGGACACTACAACCATACTTACTTGGCTCTTGTCTGCACCACAGCTATGGTCTGTGGATGGCATCTGCTATCAACATAGAATTTTCTTCTCTTGTTATGCCTAGCCAAAGATGGGAGAAGGAGAGGGAACAAAAATAAAATAAACTAACAATACATTGTTAACTGGTGCTAAAAGATGTCCATAACCACACATACATAATGAAGCTCCTGACCTGTGGCATAGTTGCATTGCTTCAGCTGCAGCCGTTCCTTCATCCAGGAGCGATGCATTTGCCACATCCATCCCAGTGATATCGCATACCATGGTCTGATAATTTAGCAAGCTCTCAAGTCTGCCTTGGGACACCTCTGGTTGATACGGAGTATATTGTGTTACCCTGTGAGGGTTGGTAAAAGTTAAAATAAAATCAGTAACTTAAGAGTTCATTCTCTAAAATGTTTAATAAAAAAAAAAAAAAAAACAAAAAAAAAAACACACAGACAGAACCTAGTCTAGACTGTTTACACGTTGCGTAGAACATTAGGTTTTAGACGGTGATCGCTGTTGCGTTGAGAGGCCGTGTTTTTTTTTAACATAAGGTTCACATTCCTTTTATTCTTGCTCATTAACATCAATAAAACCCTTGGTTAGGGTCAGACGACAACATGTTTACGTACAGGCTGCACTGGTTCCCTATTTTGCAACATTGCGAAATGTAACTAGTCCTAACCTATCTTGTCAAGCTGAATCAGGTCTTGATTTATAAGGGGGCAAGACTGAAACTGAACTAAAACAAAGCAGTGAATATTTTGATCCTCAAAGCTATTGTCATTCGTTTTCTTCTCACGTTGCTGGAATTTGTTGTCTCAGTTTCCAAGGAGACCGGATTCCAAGTGGCATTTTTGGAGTGGCTACCAACTCAGCCTCGGCTCTCAATTTTAACACTTTGTCAACATGCTTTGGTGGTTTAAGGTCCTGTAACTTGTATTAATAAATTGAAGGATAAAGCAAGGGGGGGGGGGGGGGGGGGGGGGGGGACAAAAAAAAAAATAAAACAAAATTCAGCCGTTTAATCCTCTTTCTAGTACATTCCCGAGCAGATTAAAAATTACGCAAAAAGCTAAAAACCAGTTTACAAAGTTCACTTCAAAGCAAATTCTTAGTTTTACCACATATGTTATTGTATAAATGTCTGCATCTAAATCAGCATTGCTCAATGAAAACACAATGTTCATTTGAGTCATCTGTATAAGTGAACTCCCCTGTTGGAACATTGGAGGGAACAGTCACATTTACACAGAACAAGACCAATATCTACTATTTGCAGTTACTGGGAGTTTAGCATCCACTTAATCCTAGTCATGAGGCAGCCTGAAGTTCTTAAAATAGGCATTGTACTTTTCACAATCCTGAGGATTTCAGGGAACCGTGCCATTAGAGATGGAACCCGCTGAGGGGAAAACTGGTGAAAAACACCCTATGCAAGTCATTAAGGTCCCCAGACAGTAAAAGGTGTATGGGGGGCCCCCAGGTTGTCTCACAGACTAGGTTAGTGAAGACAGGGGTCAAACATGATTGGGGGGGGGGGGAAAATCACTGTCCAATACCTTTTTTTCCTCCAAGAGATAAGCCATAGCCAGCAGTCTATGGGAATGGGAGGAGTAAGCCACAGCTAGAGAGCACAGGATCTCTGGGCTCAATGCTCCCGTGTATGTGGAGGACAAGGTGAGAACGGAGGCAATAACCGACGGGTGAATGATCATTTGGCCATTAGTTACGGAAAGTATATGGCCTCCTTTAGAAATACTGCTGCTCATGTATACACACTTATTCTTAATAGTCTTGTGGAAATAGGAATACTTAAAACAGGGTATTCCCATCTCTTATTTTAGTTAGACTTGTAGGGCTTGTCAAGTTATTTTTTTGCCAATAAATTCAGTTAGCAAGCTTTCCTTTAACTTATATACCTGCTATACACATACACACTATTGCTATACATCCTAGTACATCCATAGTATCCTAGCCAATAGTTGAAGGAAAGTCTGAATAAATCAGGAGGAGGCAAGTTTGCTAAATGAAGGTATTCGCAAATATATTAAAATTCACGAGTCCTACCAGTGTAACTATATGAGTTGAGATGGGCATACCCTTTAAGTTTAGCATATGCAGCTCCCTCTTTAACCTGCTGTAGCTATGTGCTAGCTTGAGCAAGGCTCTTTTGTAGCAGCTTCATTAAAGCACAGTTAGGGGCAAAGCCTCTGTCTATTTGGATGAATACAGATCAGAGTAATCAGCAGAAAGGTTATTCAGTGCAGCACTGTGAATGCTGCTCTGAATTACAATCCAGATGAGAAACTCAGGAGAGGGCATGAGCTGGAGCAGTCAGATAAGTGTATGACAGATTTCACCGTGGCCGAGACTCTCTACTTAGCAATGTAATACACAAGTTACATTCTATAGGCTATATAGTAGTCAGGGAATTTGGAGATTTTCCCCATTAGTTACAGACACACACACCCCAACTATCAATACCAAAACTTGCAGCTCTTATAACAGACACGCTCCAGATTATCAGAAAATTATTTCTGCAGTATACTTAGAAGATTGGGTTCACACTACATTTTTTTCTTCATCCTCTCTTTATTAGTTTAAAAAAACAAAAAAACTGTGTGTGTGTGTGTGTGTGTGTGTGTGTAAAACGTTTCCATTGACTTCCATTAAGAAGGAAAAAAGAAAAAAAAAAAACCAACCTGCATTTTGACCCTTAAGATTTACATAAAAAAAATAGGGATTCTTTTAGATATGGAAATCAATGAAAAAACAAATGCACACAAATACATCCATTTTACCATTTGCAAAAAAGAATGGGAAAAAAAATAAAAATAAAATAGTAGTGTTAACCCAGCCTAAGTCTGCAGTAGCATTCGTATAGTTTCCACATTTACTGCATACACTACAGATATCTGGTGTGATGTGGACTTCTTGTATAAGCTGTCCACAAGGTGTCAGCAGAGTCAATACAGAACAAAGGAAGCTTTATAAATATGCTTATATGACAAAGAAAATTAGGGACCTACTTACCAGCCTGCATTTTCCAGCAAATTTCTTAAGATGGCTTGAGGCACTGAACAGTTATAGTACCCCATGCCAATATAGGACCTCCAGATCTTGTTTTTTGATGCAATGTTATGTAACGTTTCTAGGATTTCATTTTCACCTGCATTCAAGAGACAAGAGTAGGTCAAGAATTGCTAAAAATACCACATAATATTTCCCTTAATAAAACATTTAGAAGCTATCCCTTTGGCATACACCAGTATTAATAATGTATTTGCATACTATATTTAACTTTCAGATTATGGTCATGCAGTGTACATTATCAGCAGCAGAAAATCTACATCATAATGGGGGAGAAGAAAAACAGCTAATCTTTTATAGATAAATAGGGGAAATGTATCAAGGCTTGTTCAGAGGAACAGTGGAGTATTTGTTCTTAACCCATCCGATTCAGCTTAATTTTTCCCAGAGGCCTTTTAAAGTTAAAGGTGCATATTTACCAGCAAAAAATTTTACCTGAAAATTTACCAACATTTGCAGATTTTGACATCCCAATTGTACTCAGTGGGGGAAAATCCACATTGACCTGACAAAATTGATATTGCACTGGACAATTTCTAAAGCCTGTAGTTAAGATTTTGGAAATTGCAGATTTTCTGCAGATAAATGGCTGTAACCCTAAAGGCCATATTGCACGACCTGATGAGCAGTGTACAAACGTCAATCTGATAAATCGGCACTCACTTACTGAGCCTATTACACGGCTCGACAATCGTGTAGGAAGGGCTGCACGAACCTAGTTAACATTGTTTTTTTTTCTCAGCAGAGATAACGTGACCAGGGATAGATACCATATCTCGCTGGGTGTTCAATGTCATCATGTGTATTATTGCTTTAACATACTGTAGTTTAGACTCTCTTGACCGGTAGTGCCCTTATCTTCAGTGCAAAGTGACAAGTGAAAATATTGCAGACTGCTAAGTGTTTGGAGTCGGTAGGGTCAAGCCGACTACCTACATTGCAAACTAAATAGGTTTGTCTTGCACAATATACAAGTATATATTGGTTTACTTTACTGTACAGTATTTTAGTCACATAGAAATAAATATAACATGGCCTGGACAAGCCTGCACATGGACCAATAAAGTAAGGATGCTTGAAGCTCTTTTACAATTCTGGGGCAGTAGAGAGAAAACACACTAACCCCTTAATGACGGAACCAATTTTCATGTTTTCCCCTCTTCATGTTTAAATTGTCATATTTTTTCCCCTACAGACTGACATTAGCCCTTAGTTTTTGCGCCACTAATTTTTCTTTGTAATGGCAGGCTTAATTTTTGCATAAAATACGCTGCGAAACCAGAAAAAAAAATTGAAATTGAAATCTGAAAAAGCAAACGAACAAAAAAAACAAACAAAAAAAAACGCAATTTTTATTTGGGGGGGGCTTTGTTTCGTCCTATGGTAAAACTGACACGTTATCCATGTTCCTCAAGTCTGTACGATTAAAACTATATGTAACTTGTATAACTTTTATATTTGATGGCTTTTAAAATTAAAATGAAAGCTTTTACAGAAAATAAACGTTCCCTAAAATTGCTCTATGACCATGCTTATAAACGCTTTTATCCTTTGGTCTATGGGGCTGTGTGGTGTGTCTTTTTTGCACCATGATCTGTTCTTTCTATTGGTGTTTTGATTGCGCATGTGACTTTTTGATCGCTTTTTATTACAATTTTTCTGGATTTGATGCGGAAAAAACAAAACAAAAACAATTTTGTACTTTGGCAGGTTTGTGTGTTTATGCGGTTTACCGTGCCAGATCAGTAATGTGATAATTTAATAGTTCGGGCGATTACACGCGCACAGATACCAAACATTTTTTATCTATTTTTTTATTAAATGGGGAAAAGGGGGGGGGGGGGGGGTGACTCAGACTTTTATTAGGGGAGGGTTTTTGTTTTTATTAATAGAAACACTTTAACTTTTACAGTAATTACAGATCCCCATGGGGGACTTTCAATATAACTACACTTCTCTCATAGAGATCAGTGTAGTATGCTCTATACAGCCCTGATCCATGAGATGGGTGCTCTATTAGTCTGGTCTGCAGCAGACCAGATCAATAGAATACCGAGCCGGGATCAGTGTCATTCCGAAGCAGAGTCCCGAGGCAGTAAGAGGAAGTGATCTCCCCTCCATGATTGCATCTCAGGGGGAGACTCCCCCCACTAGACACCAGGGAAAGCCACACAGAAGACTTTTAAATGCAGCTGTCATGTTTGACAGCGGCATGTAACGGTCTTAATTAGCGGGAGCGGCGATCGGCCTTGTCTGCTAATAGCCATGGTCCCCTAGCGACGAGATGGCGTAAATGTGGCGTAAATGTACGTCAATACGCAGGACACCAGGTGGAAGCTTGGGTTTGTGGAACAGCCTGTGAGCTAAATTGTACCGAGTATCCAGGAATAAATCGTATTTTTGGACAGTCAGTTTGTGGAATCCTATCATCATGGGTATCCAGCTTAGAAAGAGGACTACAACCTTGGGATACACAGGTACAGGTGTATTTAACACCGGTTTACTCAGGCACTATTTTTCTTGTTACATTGGACTTAAGGGATTGGTGGAGATCAAACAGCGAGTGCATTGTCTGGAGGCATATAGTGCGATTGACTTCTTTCTATACCAGTAAATGTACGTCATCTGTCGTTAAGGGGTTAAACAAGTAGTCATAAGGCTATCCACCTGGCTACAAATATAACTATGTTGGGTGAGATGGGAATACCCTTTTAAAAGGTAACAGTGCACAAGACTGAAGAAAACAGACAGAACAGAAGTTGAACTATAACAAGTGAATGTTGGGCGATGTTTAAAGGGAAGACCTACTGTTTAAATATTATGTTAAACATTTAACAATTTTGTTGAAGTCTTTTGCTAATTTTCCATTTCTCTATCCATATTATAAAATAATCCTTAAATATTGCTGTTTTTGTTCTCACCACTGGGGATAAAAGCAAGTACACCACCTGTTGTGTCTGTAGTGATAAGAGGAGGCTGCCGTAAAGTGATCTGTACAGTATTGCAGCAGCATGTGACACCAATTAATAGAGGAAACAATAGCAGCTCCCTATGGAGTGACCTGTTCAAAAAGCACAGAACACTTTCAATGTTGCTTTACATTCATCAAGTGGACAGAGTCTGTCTATTGTCATCTATGTCAGTGAGGCTTGCTGTAAAGTATGTCACTAAATGCTGTTAAACAGCTCAGGCAAGATGGCAGCACCCATAATTATGTACAAAGTGTAGTAATAATAAAAAAATACAGTTAGAAAATAGAAACCAACTGGAATACAACAAACAATTTTTAGTATCAGACTTTAATCAGTGATGGAAACTCTAGGTGACATATTTCCTTTAACTTATACTGTCAGCTGACCAATGACAGACAACCTGTAGAACATCAGCAGATTTTTATATTTTTCCTCCCAGCGGTCACTAGTAGTTCAGTGTGTATCTTCTGAATGTTCATACACAGTTGTATCCAATTGCATCTCAATATCTTAATGTTACATCCAGCGATACATCAGCTGTTAATCGCCTGATGTAAAGAACACTAATCAGGAGTCCTTAAATGCCAGAAAGCAATAAAAAAAAATGTTATCTTTATTGTGTCATTTAATTCCATACATGTTACCAGTAGAAGATATGCAGGAGGTATGGACTCCCAATCTAAGTCAAACAGTACAGAGTACACAATTTATTATTTTTTTTTTAAACAGTGTTCTTTATATTCTACTTCATTACTCACACCTGGATTTGGTTTCAAAGTTGGAGTAAAAAAATGCAATTAATGGCAAGTTTACACAGATTTATCTGATCAGATTTTTGAAGCCAAAGCCAGGAATGGCTTAAACCTTTTAAGGACAGGGCCAATTTTCGTTTTTGCATTTTCGGTTTTTCCTCCTTGTGTTTAAAAGGCCAAAGCACTTGCATTTTTCCACCCAGAAACCCACATGAGCCCTTATTTTTTGCGTCACTAATTGTACTTTGCAATGACAGGCTGAATTTTTGCATAAAGTACACTGTGAAACCAGAAAAAAAATTCAAAGTGTGGTGAAATTGAACAAAAAAAACCCATTTCTTTTATTTGGGGGTGGGGTGGGGGGGGGGCTGTGTTTTTACTCCATTCGCCCTGGGGTAAAACTGACTTGTTATGCATGTTCCTCAAGTCGTTTCGATTAAATTGATATAACATGTATAACTTCTCTTTTATCTGATGGCCTGTAAAAAATTCAAACCATTGTTAACAAATATACGTTCCTTAAAATCGCTCTATTCCCAGGCTTATAGCGCTTTTATCCTTTGGTCTATGGGGCTGTATGAGGTGTCATTTTTTGCGCCATGATGTTTACTTTCTATTGGTACCTTGATTGCGCATATACGACTTTTTGATCGCTTTTTATTACATTTTTTCGGGATTTGATGCGACCAAAAATGCGCAATTTTGCACTTTGGGATTTTTTTGCGCTTACGCCGTTTACCATGCGAGATCAGGAATGTGATTAATTAATAGTTCGGGCGATTACGCACGCGGCGATAGCAAACATGTTTGTTTATTTACTTTTATTTAAAACCTGGGAAAAGGGGGGTGATTCAGACTTATTAGGGGAGGGGGCTTTTTACTTATAACACTTTTTTTTTTTTAACACATATACTAGAAGCCCCCCTGGTGGACATCTAGTATATACACTTTGGTCTCTCATTGAGATCTTTGCTGTATACGTATACAGCAAAGATCAAGGAGATCGGCACTCAAGGACGGGGCCATCTTTGAGAGGTCCCCGGCCGGCAGCAGGTACAGAGATCGCTCCTCCGGGACAACGTCCCAGAGGAGCGATCTCACCCACTAGACACCAGGGATAAGCTGCGTCCGGTAATCAGATGCAGCTGTCATGTTTGACAGCTGCATCCGATTACTGTATTAGTGGGCACAGCGATCGGAATATGCCCGCTAATACTCGCGTCCTTAAGAGGTTGTCCAACTTTTTTTTTGGAAAAGGGAATAATTTGTAATCTGTCCATTTCTCTTACCAGTTTCCTCTAACCTTTCCTCATCTTTGTCCTTGGGCGTCCTCTGTTGCTGCTTTTTGAATTTGTGTTTACATGAGGAGCTTCCAGGTCACAGGGGTGAGCAGTGACATCACAGCTCTGCAAGCCTGTAGCCCCACCGCCGCCTCTATGGATCTAGCTCCGGCCACTCTACCCATAGGCAGGAAATGTCTGTATTACTACAAGTGTCTTTTGAGCAGCATGGTGGCTCAGTGGTTGCGAATTATAGTGCTTGTGCAAAAGCACTATATTGTAATGCGTATCCTTCTCCTTCCAGCCATTCTTCTGCGATTAATACAGCCCGAACCGCTTTGCGCACAGACTCTGTTCAAACTGTTTTGAAGCCCTCAGGCTGACAGGAGTGCTATTTTTGGTTTCGATCGGATTTGTTGTTTAAGAAATTTACGTTTAAAGACCCCTAATTTCCCATAGAAAATAATGGCCACACATATGCAAATATCTGAAATATAGCAGCCAACAGAAATTCTAAGGTCTTGTTATTCAATGCCTCACAACATCCACACAGTCACATGTCCACTACTGGCCAATAGAAAATGTAGAATGTGGAAGGTCCTTAACTATTTTTTCTTACTGATATGAGTAAGATTGTCATGGTAACCGAGCAATGATCTTTACCATTATAAGTTCAGTCAGTAAAGTAGCAAAGCTGAGGGGAGGGTACATCAGTCGCTCGTAACCTCTTAAGGACATATGCCGTACCCATACGGCATATGTCCGCAAGAGGAGTTCAGAGGGGGGCCGTGCCGCAACCCGCTCTGAACTGCCGTGATCCCGACTGCTATCTGCAGCACGGGACCGCGGCTATTAGCGGGAGTGGACGATCGTTGCTCCCGCTAATTAAGACAATTAGATGCAGCTGTCTAACAGTCTTATTTGCTGCCCATCCCAGGTGTCTAGTGGCGGGATCCACCCCCCCCATGGCAATGCAATCGCAGAGGGGGGATTCCCTGGTCTTGTCGGGCCGGGCCTCAGCGTCGGAATGCAGGACAACACAATAGAGCACCAATCTGATGGATCAGTGCTGTGTTATACAGCTATACTGATCTCTATGAGTAAAAAAAAAAAAAAAAGGAGGGTGTCATTAATAAAAAAAAACCCTCCCCTAAGTCTGATGAAAGTCTGAATCACCCCCTTTTACCATTTTATAAATAAAACATTGCGCAAAGTATTAATTTATCACATTCCTGATCTCGCCAGACCCACCAAAGTGCAAAAATTGCACATTTTTGGTTGCATCAATTCCAGAAAAATTGTAATGAAAAGCGATCAAAAAGTCGCATATATGCAGTCAAGGTACCGATAGAAAGAACACATCATGGCACAAAAAAATGACACCTTAATCAGCCCCATAGACCAAAAGGATAAAAGCGTTCTAAGCATGGTAATAGAGCAATTTTAAGGAACTTTTTTTTCTGTAGGTTTTATTTTTTTTAAAAGCCATCAAACATAAAAGTTATGCAAGTTGTCTATCGTTTTAATCATACCGACTTGAACATATATAACATGTCAGTTTTTCCATAGGACAAAACGGCGTAAAAATAAAACACCCCAAAGAAAAAGAATTGCAGGGGTTTTTTTTTCAATTTCACCGCGCATATAATTTTTTTCTGGTTTTGCAGCATATTTTACGCAAAAATTAAGTTTGCCATTGCAAAGTACAATTAGTGGCGCAAAAAATAAGGGCTCATATTGGGTTTCTAAGTGAAAAAAATCAAGTGCTATGGCCTTTTAAACACAAGGAGGAAAAAGGAAAATTGGCTCTGTCCTTAAGAGGTTAAAGGGACGGTACCCAAGTCGCTCTTAAAGGGACGGTACTTAATCTGGTCTTCAAAGGATGGTACCCAAGTCTCTTTTAAAAGGGACAATACTTAAGCTGCTCTGAAAGGGACAGTATAGAGGTCACTTAAAGTGTTGGCACCAAAGTTACTCTTAAAGGGACTGTACCAAGAGTTAAAGTTTATCTTAAAGGGAAGTCACTGTTAAAAGGGCGCTCTTTGGGGGACATTTACTAAGGCGTCTAATATGTGCAACTATTCTAATGGAGATTGGTGTGTATTTTGTTCGAATATCTTGTGACTGATTCATTAAAGTTTAGCACTGCCATAGTAAATGTATCTAATTAAAAAGGCGCAAAGAAGGCGCAAATATGAAAAAACTGCGCAGTTTTATTCACCTGGTTCTGACCAGACGTAAGCCTGTGCCTATGTGACTTTAGAAAGTCGCAAATAAATTGGGCACTAATCCCAGATTATGCAAACCTTTGGGTGAATACTTAAAACAGGCAGATTAAAAAAAAAAAAAGTCACATCTAAAAAATATTCACCTTACGAATACTGGTTCATAAATAGAACTTAGACCAAAAATGGTTAAAAAAAATACAATTATTCACCAAAAATTAGGCGCAAAACCCTAGATAAGTGTCCCCTATGTATTTCCCTGGAAATGCAAATCTAGTTACTTATATTAAATAATTTTTATTATAATCTTATCTTTTACATAGTTACATAGTTAAAGGGGTTGTCCAGCACTACAAACACATGGCCACTTTTCCCCCTACTGTTGTCTCCAGTTCAGGTGCAGTTTGCAATTAAGCTCTATTTATTTCAATGGAACAGAGTTTCAAAACCTCACCCAAACTGGAGACAACAGTAGGGGGAAAATTGGCCATGTTTTTGTAGCGCTGGATAACCCCTTTAATACGGTTGAAAAGAAGACACATGTCCATCAAGTTCAACCAAGGAGGGAATGGATACAGGGAAGGGGGAGGGGTGATAGGTTTTATACATATAGGTTATTTTGGTCTAAGAACTTGTCTAGCCCTGTTTTGAAGCCCTCTACTGTTTTAAGTTAAGTATCTTGATACACCCCACCGTCCACAAGACATGTGGGTTTGGAGTTTGTCTGTTAATAGTCAGATAGATAGGTGTAATATTGTGAGAGGCGGACAGATCCATGCACCAAACGGAGCATCTACCTTTGATTACCGAAGGCCGAAGTTGCATGCGGCCCTAGGGCTGCCTGGAAAGCATGGATACAGCCGATTTCTAGGACTCCCCTAGGACTGCATTCAGATTCTATTGTGAACTGATCATCAAATGCCCTGTGCTCCAGTTCACTCCTCTCTACCAACTAGCATAATAAAACACAGGATTGCACAAAAATGGCATTGCTGATGAAAGCAAGAAAACCTGTAGACAGGTGTGATGCTCTTTTTTGCAAGAAAGTTACTGTGCTTTTTGTAATCCTGGATAACAAGATGGGACAATGTCAAAAGAAGCAGAGAAGCGTTCCAGTCTCTGAACCACACCCCCTCTGTTATGATGATTTTTTTGTTATTAGGAAATGTAGCTTAGGAGACTCAATACCACCTGAAGGGGGTCCTAAAGCCCACCTTCTGGACGTAAGAATTAAAGCCTTGTGGTTTAGACTTCTGCTCCCCTGGACAAAAAAAAAAAATATATATAAAAATAGGATGGTCTGTTTTTCCAAGTTTGCATTAAAATCAGGGATGGAAGATAAAAAAAAACAAAAAAAAAAAAAACACAATAGATGTGCTTGCCAAGAGGTGAGTAGACATGGCCCTGTGGATTCCTGGAAATGTTGCACCAACATCGAATTGCAGCTACTAAGAAAGTGGCATGCCCTATCCTGCTGGTGTACATTTGGCACATGGACTGTGCATGGGATGAGACAAGTTTATTAAAGGTTTGTGCTTCCTAAAATAATTATCCAGGATCAGAAAAATCAGGCATTACTGCTCAGAACTGCTGCGATCAGGAGTTATAGCCAGGGAGAGAACATCACAGATCTTTCCCCCCCACCTCAACGACAAACTGCCAAATAGTGACCTCCAACTTTTGCCTTGACGACCCTTATCTAATAGGGCCAGTGCTTTATTACTGATATAGGCTTTATTACTGAGCTCACACGGGAGTAAAACTGGCGGAATTCCGCTGCAGAGAATCCCGCCCGCCTCATACAGACTGTTATACAGGCAGTCTATGGGAGGGCTCCTGTCTGTCTCCGCTCAGAAAAATGGACATGCCCCTTCTTCCGCACAGAGAAGATGAGCGCAAGCCTCCCATAGACTGCCAGTATGACATGGCTATAGTAAAAAGGGAAAAAAAAGCACACAAGAGGTGGCGCCTTGTGTGATATCATTGGAATGGAGTTACAGTAGGTAGCGGTAGATGCAAGGCTCACCTTGTTACCCTTTTGGCTTGATGCATATCACTCCTATGTTGGGGTACAGGCGAAGAATCAACAAAGTCTTTTAGTCACAGTCGGGGGGCTGCAAGCTAGTATGGAGTGGCATAACTGGATGCTCCCATAGGGGGCCGTGAGTAATTGAGAGGAAAAAAAGTGAAAAAACCGGAGTTACTCACCGGTAATGTAGTTTCCCCGA
Source organism: Dendropsophus ebraccatus (assembly GCF_027789765.1). Taxonomy (NCBI): domain Eukaryota; kingdom Metazoa; phylum Chordata; class Amphibia; order Anura; family Hylidae; genus Dendropsophus; species Dendropsophus ebraccatus. The sequence goes on from NC_091456.1 coordinate 65,331,638, forward strand.
GTACCAGTAGCGAAATTTGGTGGGGGGCAAGGGGGGCGGTCGCCCCCGGGCCCACTCAGACAGGGGCCCACTGAGGTCTTAGACAGTTAATGCTGTCTGCAAAAGCTATTGCTTTTGCAGACAGCATTAACACGTCAGTAGTGGCCGGAACTGTATGCGCTCGCACTCCTAATGAGCGCATACAGTTCCGACAGGGCCAGGATGTGATTGACACAACATCAGGAGCCATTGGCTCCTGGCTGTGTCAATCATTCTTGTGGCCGGAGGCAGCGTTATGCCTCCAGCCACAAGAGGCTGCGCTCCGCATCCAGGGGAGGGAAGCCATCTATAAGGGGGGATACAGGGGGGGAGCCATCTATAAGGGAGGGATACAGGGGAGGGGAGCCATCTATAAGGGGGGATACAGGGGGGGAGCCATCTATAAGGGAGGGATACAGGGGAGGGGAGCCATCTATAAGGGGGGGGGATACAGGGGGGGAGCCATCTATAAGGGGGAATACAGGGGAGGGAAGCCATCTATAAGGGGGGATACAGGGGGGGGAGCCATCTATAAGGGGGGATACAGGGGGGGAGCCATCTATAAGGGAGGGATACAGGGGAGGGGAGCCATCTATAAGGGGGGGGATACAGGGGAGGAGCCATCTATAAGGGGGGGGGGATACAGGGGGGGAGCCATCTATAAGGGGGAATACAGGGGAGGGAAGCCATCTATAAGGGGGGAATACAGGGGAGGGAAGCCATCTATAAGGGGGGATACAGGGGGGGGAGCCATCTATAAGGGGGGAATACAGGAGAAGCCATCTATAAGGGGGGAATACAGGAGGAGCCATCTATAAGGGGGGATACAGGGGAGGGAAGCCATCTATAAGGGGGGGATACAGGGGAGGGGAGCCATCTATAAGGGGGGGGGATACAGGGGTAGCCATCTATAAGGGGGTAATACAGGGGGGGCATCTATAAGGGGGCAATACAGGGGGGAGCCATCTATAAGAGTCAGCCTACCCACTAAACAAGGGTGTAAAGGGGCCAATACAGATGTGCAGTGTGTATAGAGATGAGGATGGTGACAGTGTGAGGAGCCTAATATGTCTGTCTGGCAGATTCTGTGGATTCGTGGCTCGGAGAAGTTCTCATAACGGTCCAGGGCAGATGGAGAAGAAGATGAAAAGGGAAGAACTCCGATCAGAGAAGACGTCACCTGTGAGTCACTAAATATATCTGCACTGTAATGTATATGGTGTGTAGAGCCTGTGTAGAGCTGGGGCTACTGCTAAATGACTTGAAGAGGTGATATTGCTCTGTGTACAGTGGATTATTCAGTTGCAGCAGTGGTGTTAGTCAGTATGTGCTGGTATTAGTCGGTATGTGGTGGTATTAGTCGGTATGTGCTGGTATTAGTCGGTATGTGCTGGTATTAGTCAGTAAGTAGTGGTGTTATTTGTTACTTGTAATCTGGTACTATGTTTTATTGGATTTAGTATAGAGGATTTAGTCAGTAACAATATGGTGGTGATGGTAGTGGTTGTGGCGATATTTCCCCCTTGTATACTGGTATTATTGGTAATACCATATATATATACCAGTAGCATGCACTTGGTCGAGGAAGGGGGGCTCCAGGTTGACAGTCTGCAGCCCTCAGGGTATGCTGGGAGTTGTAGTACAGTAGTACAATCCTCCGATACCTGCCGCTGTAGACAGATGTATTGCTGGAACTTCAGGGCTGATGGTTGTCACCCACAGGTTGCAGCCACCAGGAGAATCAAACTGAGGACAAGAGTGGTGCTGTCTGTGGAAGAAGGCAGCTATATTTTTCTAATGTTAAGCCCTTTTACTTTTTTTGTGGTTCTATATTCCAGATGTAGAAGCCTCTTACACGGCTCTGTATCCTTATTCACTATAAGAAATGTAGAAGAATATTCCCTTTATTATTCAAAAAAATCCTTGTCACCTGCTGGGGTTCCCTATGGGTAACGTTGGTTGGGGGCCCACTCAGCCTCACTCGCCCCCCCTAGGCTGAACCCCTAGCTACGCCCCTGCCGAGTACATGACAGCACCACCAGAGAGAGGGACTCCGCCCCCCAGGGACAGGAAACCTAGAGAATAAAAGGAAAGGCCCTCCTCTCCACCCTCAGTGAATATCCGAGACTGAAGAGAGCCTTATAATTTTTAATCATGCATATACACAGTGTACAAACACATAACCATAACATAAATTATCCATCTTTGCTTTCAGAATAGGGTACACTTCCTTATCTATGAACTTGTTAATAGAACCCCCTAGGTGTTCACCCGGTGAGAAATAGAGTATTAAGGGGTGGGAATGTAATGGTGCTGTCATGTACTCGGGGAAACTACATTACCGGTGAGTAACTCCGGTTTTCCCCATCGACATGACAGCACCACCAGAGAGAATACCAGAGAGGAATTCAGGGTGGGACTACAGCTTGCAAGACCCTTCTACCAAAGGAAACATCAGAAGTAGAGGACAGATCCAAACGGTAGTGACGGAAGAAAGTGTGAGGAGAAGACCAAGTGGCAGCCTTACAGATCTGCTCTAAAGAGGCATCTCCCTTCTCTGCCCAAGATGTTGATACTGCTCGTGTGGAGTGAGCCTTAAGAGAGAGGAGGCGAAAGACCAGTGGAAACATAACATAAGCTTATGGCCTGTCTGATCCAGTTTGCTAGAGTACCTCTAGCCACCTTGTTCCCTTTATTGGGACCAGAAAACTGTACAAATAAATTTTTTGACTTCCTAAAAGGTTTAGTGATGTCTAAATAGGTAAGGACTGCCCTCCTGACATCTAAACAATGATACTCTCTCTCTTCCTCGTTTGCGGGTTTATCAAAAAAAGGAAGGCAAAACCACTACCTGGGACCTGTGAAAAACTGAAGCAACTTTTGGAAGGAAAGCCGGATCTGGGGTAAGTATAATTCTATCTTCTAGAACCTTTGTATAAGGTTCCGAGGCTGAGAAGTGAATCATCTCACTTACCCTCCTGGCCGACGTAATTGCTACCAATAGGACAGTTTTTAAAGTTAGCAATTTTAGAGACGTCTCTGTTAGAGGCTCAAACGGGGCTTTTATTAGGGCTGAAAGAACTACATTAAGGTCCCAAGGGGCCACTCTATTAGTAATTTTAGGACAGAGTCTGGTTAAGGCCCTAAAGAATCTAACAATCCAAGGATGTTTTGCTAAAGGGTGACTGTATAATGCTCCTAGAGCCGAGACCTGTACCTTAAGAGTAGCTGCTTTTAGTCCTTTTTCAAGTCCTTTTTGCAGGAAGTCCAGAATCGCAGCCAGGTTCGGTTTGTCAAGGTCTATTGTCGTGGTGCCTATGAAAGTAAAATATGCCTGCCAAATCCTAAAATAAATTTTACATGTTATAGGCTTCCTACTTTTTTGCAATGTCGAGATGACTGCATCCGACAACCCTTTACCTTTCAGGATTAACCTTTCAAGAGCCAGGCCGTCAAGTGGAGCTTGTCCACTTGTGGGTGCTGAACTGGCCCCTGAAGAAGAAGATCCGGACGGTCCGGGAGAACCCATGGGTCGGAGATGGACATCTGAGTTAGGCAAGAAAACCACGCTCTTCTGGGCCAAAAGGGAGCCAGTAGAATCACCCTGGCCCTGTCCTGCCTTATCTTCCTTAGTACCCTTGGAAGAAGAGGTAGCGGCGGAAAGGCATACATTAGCCTCCACCTCCAAGTCTGTGATAATGCGTCTATTGCTAGAGGTCGGTCCCTGGGAGATAGCGAACAGAACTGTGTCACCTGCCGGTTGGATCTTGTGGCGAATAGGTCCACCTCCGGTATTCCCCATAGGTCCGTGATCATGTGAAATATTTCCGGGTTTAGTTGCCATTCTCCCTGGTGCAGTGAATTCCGGCTGAGATAATCTGCCCTGATGTTTTGTGTTCCTTTTAGGTGAACTGCTGATAAGGATAGTAGATTTTTTTTTCTGCAAAGGAGAATATTTTGTAACAGAGGTCCAGCAATGCTGTACTTTTTGTGGTTCCTTGTTTGTTTACAAGCGCCACTGAGGTAGAATTGTCTGATATTTTCACGTTAAGAGTTTTTTACATAATGTTTTGCCGATCTGAGGGCTTCTAATATTGCTGCCAATTCACGGTAGTTTGAGGATTTATCCCTGAAAGATCCATCCCACATACCCTGGAAGTCCAACTCCCCTAAGTGTGCTCCCCACCACCTAGGGCTAGCATCGGTTGTGACCAAAATCGGAGAAAACATATTCCAGCTTAAACCTATTGTGAGATTTTTCTCTATTAACCACCAGGAAAGACTATCTGCGACTTCATGGGGAATGACTGTTTTTCTATCTAACCCTTTTGGAGACCCATCCCACACTTCAAGGAGGTGTTTTTGTAATGGTCTACTTATGGATTAGGGCCCAAGGTACCGCTGGGATGGCTGCAGTGAATAGACCTAATAGAGACATACCCTTCCTGATGGTTATTCTGGGGTTTTCTAGTACTGCGGTTACTGTATCCTTTAGTTTGCGAGTTTTGTCTTCTGGTAGGTAGGACTTTTGAGAAGATGAGTTTAAGTCTATTCCTAGGAATTTTTTCTGCTGGGCTGGGGATAGAAAGGATTTTTCATTATTTACAATCCAACCTAACTTATCTAGAATCTTTAGAGTTCTCACTATTTGAGAATTTAGTTTTTGCTCTGACTCAGCTACCAGTAAAAAATCAATCATCCAGGTATGGAATAAACAAACCTGGACCTTCCCGAATGTGTGCTGCCATCTCTGCGATTATTTTGGTGAAAACTCTCGGGGCTATCGCAATTCCAAAGGGAAGGGCCTGGAATTGAAGGTGACACAGGTTATTATTAATCCGTATAGCAATCCTCAAGTATTTTTGATATTGTTTGTGTATGGGTACATGAAGGTAGGCGTCTTTTAAATCAATGGAGGCCATAAAGCAATTTTTCTGTAATAAATTTATTGTGGACTTAATAGATTCCATCTTAAATCTCTGATACTTCAGAAATTTGTTAAGGGGTTTTAAATTAATAATGACCCTAAAGGATAAATCGGGTTTTTGAACTAAAAAGAGTGTAGAGTAAAACCCCTGTTCTATTTCACAGTGTGGCACAGGGACAAGCACGTCCTTATCAATAAGAGAAATCACTTCTTTCTCTAGAGTCTTAGCCCCTACTTCTCCCATTTGGCTCTTTGTTATTACAAATCGTGTGGGGGGTCGGGAGATAAAGTCAAAGTCCACACCTTCCTGAATGTATTTCAGGACCCAGGAGCTGCCACAGATCTTCTTCCACTCCTGGGCAAAAAATTTTAATCTACCCCCCACCTTGATCCCAGTACTACTGGGTAGATGGCTTTTTATAGGTATCGGATTTTTGGTTGAAGAGGTAGCCCCTTGATCTACCGTATCCTCTACCTCTTCCTCCTCTGTCCGATCCTCTTCTGCTAAATCCACCCCTACCTTGGGGACGAAATAATCTATAGGCATTTGGCTGAAAGGAGGAGGGAAACCCTTTCTTTTTATCTCCCGCCTTCTCCAATAATTTGTCCAGTTCTGACCCAAACAAAAATTCTCCTTCACACGGAAAGCTGCAAATTTTTGCTTTTGCGACTGCATCACCAGACCAGTTCTTAAGCCAAATAGCTCTTCTGGCTGAGTTTGATGATGCTGCTGATCTGGCTGAGAATCTGAGCGCATCGGCTGAGGCATCTGCCAAAAAAGAGGTAGACTTCTTAAGTTGAGCCAGGGAGGATAGAATAGTCTTCTGACTCCTTGGCCTTAATTGCATCCTCCAATTGTGCTAACCAGACTAACATTGAACGGGCAACACAGGTACCGGCTACATTTGGTTTAAACGTAGCCGTAGATGACTCCCAGGCTTTTTTAAGGTAACCATCCGCTTTTTTGTCCATGGGGTCTTTTAACGTGCCTAGATCTTCAAAAGGCAGCTGAGACCTCTTTGAAACCTTTGCAATAGCTGCGTCTATCTTGGGGGGCCCCTCCCAAGATGGGATTTCCTTTTCGTCAAACGGATATTTCCGTTTTACGGCTCGAGGAATAAAGCCTTTACGGTCAGGTTTTGCCCATTCTCTATTAATCAGTGCTGATATGGTTCTGTGCACCGGGAACACTCTTCTTTTCTTGCATTCTAAGCCACTGAACATGATATCCTGTACGGATCTCTGTTCCTTCTGCTCCTCAATCTCCATAGTGGAGCGTACCTCCTTAACTAGAGTATCCACATCTTCCACTGAGAATAAAGGCTTCCCGGAAAGTTCATCATCTGAATAATCCACCTATATCTCATTAATAACCCCCTCTTCAAACTCATTCTCTGCAAGGACTACTGCTTCCTGAGAGGTACTCGGAGTAGCGGGGTTAGGAGCAGAAACAGGTGCAACCGCAGGAGATACCTGCACAAGGGATTTTTGGATTTCCTCTTTAATTAAATCCCTAAAAACAGAAAAAAATAATTCCTGAGAGAGCTGCTCTTATTATATTATTTAACATAATAGAAAAAAAGGAGAGAAGGAGTAGAAATGAAAAAAAGAAACCGTCTCACTTCATGGATGATAGAATAGAGGATATATTGGGTGTTTCTGCAGCCACCATCTTATCAATGCAGGATTCGCATGTTGGTTTGTCATAATCTGTAGGCAGTCTCCCCTTGCAAATTCTACACTCCTTCTTTGCAGGTCTAGATTTCCTAGCTTCCTCCTCCTATCAAACACATTTCAATCAGTAATGTAAAATACAGACAGATACTGCTCACCACACTGTGTCTCCGTCTGTTACCCTGGATTTCTCTGCTGGCCCAGCAGCATCCTTCTTCCTCTCGCTCATGCTGGCTGGCACACAACAAAACACGCTGAAATGCTGGCCACCACCTCACTCCAGCACGATCTGCAGCTTTTGAGTTCCCAGTGCTGCCTCGCTTCCTGGTGCCCGGCGTCAGACGTCACTTCCGCCGCGCGCTCCGAGAATCCCGTGACGCGTCACTTCCGGGTATTCTCCTGCCGGCCGGATCAAACTCCACAGCCATACGATGAGGCGTACGAGCGTCCGGCCGGCCTCCAGGACGGTGAGTGTGGGCTTATGGACCCAACTAGGGCCCGTTTGAGACTCCCCCTCGGCCGCACCGAGCCACCAGGGATTAGAGGGAGCTCCAGCATGCTACATCTCCAGGCTCCCTACAGGGACAGGAAACCACTGAGGGTGGAGAGGAGGGCCTTTCCTTTTATTCTCTAGGTTTCCTGTCCCTGGGGGGCGGAGTCCCTCTCTCTGGTGGTGCTGTCATGTCGATGGGGAAAAATTGACACTCCTACAGAAAACCAGCGCTGCCTTCACAGAATGACAGGAACAGTGTTGTATTAATCTAATAAAGTAACAGCGTTTATTGGAAGATAGCACAGATATCCACCAGTTTCACTCAGTGTGAACCGGCCCATATGGAGAAAAATGTAACTAAATGCATGAGAGGGCTTTTTTAATTATAAATAAGGCCCTAAATTGATAGAACATAAACCATATTAATGTTATTATATATTATATTAACACAATTCATATGAAAATTCAATAATTTGAAAAATTTTTCCGACTCTAGCTCCGACTCCACAGCCCTGTCTATGAGGCTACATTGTCGGAATTAGAGTGTGGCTGGGAGTGAATTGTGCAGCTGCACTCCCTCTAACCAGCTATATCTGTGGATCACATCGGTACTCAGATCCACTGTGATCATTAACTTCTGACATGTCAAAAGTTATTCCTAGTGTCAGGTACTCTTAGGCATTTTTTTCTCTTCGGTACAAGATTTGGTAAGGTGCCCCAAAGAAACACTTTTCCATGGGGTACCCCAAGGTGGAAAAGGTTGGGAAACACAATCAAGCACAATCATTGAGCTACGTACCCTTACAGACGGCATGACTACAATTAAAAATGCTGATTTAGGTCACATTGTCTAAGTCTGGCACATGCATCCATGCATTGTCACTGCTCTTAGCCATTTATAAAGCCATATATAAAAAGTAACCACGGAGGGAACATTTTGTTAAGGGAAAACACGCTTCTGCATTAACCTGCAAGTTAAATCGGTACATTTCAGACTTTCTACTGTGCTTCAGCAATTCACTGATGTCATCCTGAACCAACCAGACTGAACTGGTCACAAACTTGACAGAAGCTAAATGGGTTTAAAGTTTGCACTCCAGCTGCAATGTGCTTTATATGCAATTACACAGAGAGGAATCAGCAGCAGGGGGACAAATTGTTCATTGTGGAAGACAGGAGGAAGCTACAGCAGCGTGGCCTGAAATAATGCGTCTACAAAACAGTTACACAAATAATTGCTGCCTCAAATGGTACCTATTTACAGTCTTCATGGCAGAGCAAGGGAGAAAAAAAAAAAAAAAAAAAAATCATTGATCCGTTCCCTCTATGTACAGTACATAAGTTGTGTTTTATGGCCGAGATAAACATGTACACAATGTAAAGTACCAAGTACACACACAGGAATCCATCTATAAGAATGTAACCTTTGTGAGAGTGTATCTGAACTACATGACAAGTACCAGTAAGTTTACAGTAACAGAGTCCATAAATACCAGCAGCGAGGCACTATTGTGTACCAGGAATGCTGTGGAGAGTCACTTTAGAAAAACCATCACACCAGCTCAACGGGCAAACAGACAGAAATTCAGTGTAATCCAGAGGTTAAATGAAATGAATGAGAACAGGTCACCAAGAACAAAGCACTGACGGGTCACATCCCCCCATTGCTAGTTAATGGCACATCTGGATTAATCCCTAAGCAACAGAGATCTTGGAGATTTGACAATGGAGGAATTCCAGAAACAGATTTCAACAATGATTTACCCTTAATGGATATACAAAGTATCAGAGCTTTCCCTTCAATAGTATTTTAAAGGGGTTATACAGGATTAAAAAAAAAAAAAAAAAAAATTTGCTACCGTCTTCCCAAACCAGCACCACTCTCGTGCTTAGCTCGTGTCGGATACTGGAGCTCAGTTCCACTGAAACCAAGCTGTAATACCACATACTACCAGAGGACAGGTGTGGCGCCATTTTTGCAAGAAAACAACTACTTTTTCCCTTCTGGCCCTATGACAGCACCCCTGGAGAGCATCCATCCCCTTCTCATGAGACAGGAAACAGCCGCCAGGCAATCAATCAAGCTTTAAAAGGAGCCGCATCAACCCCTTACACCAGTTCTGTTTCCTGTCTTCTGAGAAGGATGGTGGAGGGTGCAGCTCCTCTGCACCTTCCCAGAAGTCGCCAGGATCAAGCTGAAGCTGTGGGCGCCTGGTTCCTAAATAATTGATAGCCCGGGTTACCCTGCCGGTATAAGCCTCTTACCAGAAAAGAGCCACCTGGTCAGTCTGCGGTCCTCCTGGTTCCCCTCCTTTTGGCTTGAATTCCCTTCTCCCTCCGGCCAGGGTGAGTTTTTCCGCCGGGTTCCAGGCCTGCAGGGGGGGCCTGGCGTTCATGGCGGCGTAGGAGCGGCTTCCGGCAGGCGTGTGTGCCCGCGTCTGCGTGGTGACGTCACTGGGTGGTCATGTGGTACGGCCTACTTCCGGTGGGCGCCCTGGGTGCAGTATGGCTTCCGGTTTGCGTCGCGCATACTTCCGGCGCGGACTAGGGGCGGGCTGCGCTGGGGGCTCCAGGGCTTGGGGGGAGGATTTTCCCACCTGAAATCTTTCAGGGGATGGAGGGGCGGTCCGTTGTCAGCGGCGTTTGGCAGCTCGCCACCGATTGGTGAGAGGGGGGGGGGGCGGTCCCCCTCTATGAATTTAAAGCAGGAGTGTGGTTTTTTTCAAGTGTGTGCACCAACTGGAACAGGAACCCAGCCAGCTTCTGGACCAGCATACTACAGCAGGTGGAGGTGCTTCCCACTACTGCTACTACAGCTTCTTCAGCTTCAGTCATGGAGGAGGAAGCAGAACACACAGACACAGAAATCCCAGGAAGAGGTTTGCATGGTGGTGAGAGGGGTTGTACCCCAAATATTTTTTTCCTGATGGGTTTTTTCTACTACAGTAGGATTCTTCTAAAAAAGGAAAGAGTAGAAAGGAGTGCCTGATGTGTCATAAGAAACTGCATTCCTCCTATTCTAAGTCCCTGTGCAATATGTGCCTTTGTAAAGTTATGGAAGAGGACTCTCCTTCCTTTATGAAGAGCATTAAGTGAGATTTATCTGTTTATGTAGATTATGTGTTTATGCTGGTCCAAACTGTTCCCTAAAAAAGTTCTCACTTGTACTTACAGGGGTTTAATTAGAGATGAAGTTACGAAGGCTATGCCTAAGGAGAGGTCTGGCTCAGGTGCTTCTACCCCAGCCTCCACCCCAGCTTCTTCAGCCTCTACATCTAGAGCCGAGGTGGCTGTATCGCACTCTTCCAGTCCCATTATTACACTGGAGTCTGATCCAGAGAAGAGGGGGAATGTCAAGCATCTTCTGACAATTCATCAGATGAGTTATCGGGCAGGCCATTATTTCCGGTGGACAAAGTAGAGTCCCTAGTTAAGGCGGTTAGAGCCACTATGAATATGGAGGAGACTAAAGAGACTATCTATTCAAGACAAAATGTTTGAAAGTCTGGCCCCTAGAAAGAAGAAGGTTTTTCCAATTCATCATACTACGAAGGATTTAATAGATAAAGAGTGGAAAAAACCTGATAAAAAGTTTTTTGTACCTAGAGCTATGAAACGCAAATATCCCTTTGACGAAACAGAAACTGAAAGATGGGATAGAGCCCCTATGATTGATCCTCCAGTATCCAAGATAACGAGAAATCAGGGGGCTTTGCCTTTTGAGGATACGGGCACGCTGAAAGATCATATGGACAGAAGAGCAGATAGCTTTCTTAGGAAAGACTGGGAGGCGGCTGCAGCTATTTTTAAACCTATGGTAGCCAGCACTTCAGTAGCTAGATCCTTAAAACTTTGGTTAGAAGAATTGGAATCCAATATCAGGGATGGTACGCCCAGGGAAGATCTTCTAAAAGCCTTCCCTACTATTTTTGGGGTGGTGGATTTTATGACTGACGCCTCAGCAGACACCCTTAGGTTAGCCGCTAGAGCTACAGCAGTTTCTAACTCAGCTCGTAGAGCTATCTGGGTAAAGGATTGGAAGGGGGAAACTACATCCAAGTCCAAATTATGTGCCCTTCCATGCCAGGGAAAATTGTTGTTGGTCCTGCGTTGGATTCTATATTAGAAAAAGCCTCGGACCGTAAGAGGAAGTTCCCCTCCGTTCTTCCTCCTCCCAAGAGGCCCTTTCATAGCAAGGGAAGGGGGGGGGGGGCTCAGACATCTTATCCAAAACAAAAGAATTGGAAAGCCCCTGGTAAAGGGAAGGGTTATTTGTTTTCCAAAATGAACGCTTCCAAAAAAAGATAAGAAATGACGCCAGGGGGCCTGTGGGGGGACGCCTGAAGCGATTCTCTCAGGAGTGGGAGAATATAACCTCAAGCAATTTGGTGAAGGAGTCAATAAAGCATGGATTAAAACAAAAAATTCTGTCTCCCCAGGTCATAGTTTTGTAATAACAGATTTGAGCCGATATCCAGAGAAACAAGCGGCTTTGGAATCCGAAGTCCTCTCTCTTCTCCAGAAAGAGGTGCTGGTTCAGGTTCCCAGTTCAGAACGGGGTTCGGGTTTTTACTCAACCCTGTTCCTAGTGAAAAAGCCCAGCAGTTCGTTTCGCACAATTATCAACCTAAAGGACCTGGACCGGCACCTCTGCTACGAAAAATTCAGAATGGAGACTATTCAGTCGGCCATCCTGAACCTTTCAAAAAATTGCTACATGTGCACTCTGGACCTTCAAGATGCATATTACCATCTTCCCCGGACCACCAAAATCTGTTGAGAGTGGCAATTCGTATGGGAGGGATCCACCATTATCGGTACAGGGCTCTCCCCTTCGGGTTGTGTCAGGCCCCCAGAGTTTTCACGAAACTGATGCGGAGGTGATGGCTCATGTCAGGGAGCAGTACATTGTCAGAATTCCATACCTAGACAATTTTCTGATAGTAGGACCATCAGAAAAGATAGTCTCAAGAAACGCAATATAAATTACTCATGTGCTGGTATCATACTCCTTCCCTTCTCCACAAGTTCAACCCTGCCTTCCCTAATACCTGCTGGAGGTGCCAATCTGCTCTGGGTACCCTCTTCCACATTTTCTGGGAATGCCCCTTGATCAAGACGTACTGGGCGATGGTCCGGAACACCATACAAGAGGTTTTAGACACACAACTCCCTATGACTCCTTTACACTTTCTTTTTAATGTCCCCCCTAAGTCTATTGGGAGTCGCACAGCCAAGATGCTCCTTCACATCCTTACTGCTGCCAAATGTCTTATTGCCCTTCATTGGAAGAGTACTTCCCCTCCTTCCTCGATGGATTTGCTGACACGAATTAGAGACATTCGTAGTATGGAATCGCTTACAGCGACTTTAAACAACACAATTGAAAAATTTCATTCGGTATGGGAGCCTTGGGATGCGTTCTGGGACAGGCGTTCGAGATAACACTCCACCCCCCCCTTTTTTTTTTTTTCTTTCTCTCCCTCTCCCTCCCCCGTACTTCTCTCCCTCATCTCTTTTACTATGTTATCTCATCTTCTCTTTTTTCTCTTTTCCTTTTCTTACTAGCGATAGAGGCGAGCCTACTGTAATGCTATGTAAGTTCACCTTCCCGGTCCTCGAGGATATTATACGTTTTGTTATTATATATTTTTCCCTTGGTTCCGGGATGACGTTTATGAGCAGGATTTCTTCCTCGCCTCTTCCTTTGTTGTATTTGGTTTATGTTGCCTTATAGCCCGATTCATACAGCTGCTACTCGCACTTCTTTTCCGTGAGCGGGCGATTGTATTTCTGTCATAGGACAGTTTGTTCATTATGTATATGCAGATTTTTGCTACACTTTTCCTTTATACCTATGTCTTACTTTGTTTATACTAAAAACTTTATCTTTTCTTTTTTTATAAATTGTCTTTTTATTAGTCTCCCAGCATTGCCTGTCAGTCAGAACATCTTCTCAAGGCTAGGTCTGGAAGTAAATCTAGAAAAGTCCTGTCTGTGCCCAAACCAGATTTGCTCCTTTTTGGGGATAAGACTAGATTCTTTAGTTCAACGTTCTTTTCTTCCTCCCCAAAAGGTGGATCTGATCATAACGAGGGTAAGAGATCTTTTCACCCAGAGTTCCTGTTCCCCAAGACAGGCCATGTCAGTCCTAGGTCTTATGACGTCAGCCATTCCGGCAGTAGCATGGGCACAGTATCATTCCAGGACGCTACAGGCACAGATTCTAGACACATGGGACAGACAAAGAGAGTCACTAGACAAGACCTTTACACTATCTCCCCCAGTGTTGAGATCCCTATAATATTTGAACGGCTAGAGGAGTCTCTGAACAGGTTAACCTGGTCCCTGACAGCGGATTGCAGCAACCTCACTTGGTATCTAGATGCCATGGATATATAGAATGCTATATAACTTGAGATTCATGATTGAACTTACAGACTTGGTCATCTGTTTTCAAGGGTCTTGACAGTCGAATGCTTGCTGGAATAGTCTGATCGATTAGCTCATCAATGCTCTAATTGGTAAAAGAAAAGTATTATGAAATTGGATCAGTCTCATAATTCAGCTCTAACAATAAGGAGTCTATCATACATCTTACGGGTCTACTCTCTGCAACTACCGCTCCCATACAAAGTAACTGAATAAACGGACAAAGTATGTAGGATGTATTGATGGATTTCCTATGGATGCGTCTATGGTAAACACTGTCCTCATAACACATGCCAGTGACTGGAATTACTTTGGCTCTATAGACAATGTAAACACTTCTCCAGTATGTAGATCCTGGAAACAACCACTAGGACTATATTACAGCTGAAGAGACTAAAGATAGTTCATAGGGAAACCTATATATATATACACACACACATATACAGTAGTACATCGGGAAACCTATCTGATACAATGCTAGGGCTGAAGAGTTACTTAACATGTAAAGTAGAGAAGATAGAGAAGGGAAGATCCAGGATTTAACTCCACTGAGTCTGAAACTGGCTGATACCAGAGAACAATAGAGCAGTCAGCCACAGGAGAGACATGCTTGGGACTCAGCCCTCTCATAGCCCCCAGGCTTAGAGGGTAATCCTATAATCAGAGGGATGGAAGCCATTGTACTCACCTCCATTCCCAGAGCCTGCAGCATCTCTCTCTTCTCTTTGTCGCCGGGTCCGATGTGTCTCTCGGAGAAGTCGTCGTGTCGGGGGACCAGGAGCTCGATCTGTCTCTGGGAGCCGGGAGGGGAGCCGAGGGCTGCGGAGACCCGGCTGCTGCTGCTCCGGGTGGTCCTATGGATGTGCTGCCAGGCTGCCCTCCCGCTGCAGCCCAGCCTCACCGAGCGGCACAGCAGCCCCCAGGATCTGGTGCAGCTCTGCATGATGTCCGCCCGTGCCCTGCTGTGTGTGATCCCGGGATGAGATGCGCAGCACGCTCCCTCACACTTGTGGAGAAAGTTGGATATCGATCACCTGCACATCACTTTGTACTGATGTACCAGCCGCACGAGGCCACGCCCCCTCGTTATGTCCTTCCCCTCCAATCACCTCCCGCGCAGCATCTGACGTGGAGCCAAGCCCCCGTGTAACGCCAGGAACTAGTGCAGATAAGGCTGGAGAGTGCGCGGCTTGCATAATGCCCCCAGGCTTCCCCTCAGCAGACATGCGGATGGGACGAGGGTGAGGTGACCCGTGCAGAGGAGGGGTCCTGGCGGCTACTCCCACCGCCACTATAGGACGAGAGAACCAACTCCCCGCCGGCTCCTCCGCAGCTGCCACCTGCCGCCCGCTCCCACACCTGAGGAGATGTTATTACCTCACACAGAGGAAAGCCCTCTAATACTACATAGTATAGAGATAGGATGGGCTGCGGTTTTGTGGGTTTTTCAGTTTGAATATGTTTTTCACAGTGTATACATGAATGTAGTTGGCTATGTATATCGTATATAAATGTTGTTGGCTATGTATATCGTGTGTGTATATATATATATATATATATATATGTGTGTATATGTAGCTGGCTATGTATATTATATATAAAAGTAGCTGGCTATGTATATTATATATAAAAGTAGCTGGCTATGTATATTATATATAAAAGTAGCTGGCTATGTATATTATATATAAAAGTAGCTGGCTATGTATATTATATATAAAAGTAGCTGGCTATGTATATTTTGTATATAAATGTAGCTGGCTATGTATATTTTGTATATAAATGTAGCTGGCTATGTATATTTTGTATATAAATGTAGCTGGCTATGTATATTTTGTATATAAATGTAGCTGGCTATGTATATTGTGTATATAAATGTAGCTGGCTATGTATATTGTGTATATAAATGTAGCTGGCTATGTATATTGTGTATATAAATGTAGCTGGCTATGTATATTGTGTATATAAATGTAGCTGGCTATGTATATTGTGTATATGTATATGTAGCTGGCTATGTATATTGTGTATATAAATGATGGGGCACAGGTCCTGCCGTACTGGTGTGCTATGACTGCATTATGTGCCTCTTGTATACTGGTAAGATCATGTTGGTCTTGGTATATTGGATCTGGTCAGTAACACTATGGCGGTAATATGTACTGGGAGTATTTAGTATCTGTATGACTATTTAGAGATATACAGTACTGTACTTCATAAAAAACTTGTATCTATACTTTTAAATATGTGTTTGTATGTTTTGTTTTGTTTAAGTCATTGGTTGAATACATTTAAGGGGAACTATCGGCAGGGTAGACAAATCTAACCTGCTGATAGTTCCCTGGGGGGCACAGGATGCTGAGGATGAGGGTATGTCTCTTACCTTCACCCTTGGCAATGTTCCTGTGCTGTTAGTTGTGAATTCCTGTGCCCAGTAAGCCTTTAATCCCGTAAGAGCTGCGCCAATTTTCATTTTTGCATTTTTTTTTTTCTTCCTCGCCTTCTAAGAGCCATAACTTATTTTTCCATCTACAGGGCCAGGTGAGGGCTTGTTTTTTTTTTTTTTTTTCAGAAACAGTTGTACTTTAATGACAGAACCCCCAAAATATCATTTATGGGGTGAAATTGGGGGGGAACACTCAATTCCACAAATTTTGCGGGGATTCCGTGTTTATGTAATGCACTTTACGGTAAAATTGACATGATCTCTTTATTCTATAGGTCAGTCTGAATACAACGATATGCATGTTCACATAGCTTTTCTAATATTTTACTATTGTTATGAACAGTAAAACGTATTTTTTTTGCAAATAGCTATGATTACAATGGCCCTATTGTAACTCCTATAGCGCTTTTATTTTTTCACTTACGTTGCGGTATGGGGTGTAATTTTTTTGTGTCATGATCTCTAGTTTTTGTTAGTACCATATTTGTGTAGATCGGACTTATTGATCACTTATTTTTTTTTTTATATATATATAAAATGTAGTCAGCACTCCTGGTGTGTTTTTTTTTTTTTTACGGTTTTCTTTGTTCACGCCATTCACCGTGCGGAAACAATATTTTATTTTAATAGATCGGACAATTACGCAGGTTATGACATATGATATGATATGTTTATTTTATTAATTTTGTGTGTTTTATTTATAAAATGGGAAGGTGGGGTGATTTAGACTTTTATTGGGGAAGGGCCTTTGGGGCATTTTTAAAAACATTTATTTTTATTTAATTTTTTCTGTACACTTTTGAAGTCCCCCTTAGGGGACGTTTACATTGATGCATTGGATTGCTCACACTGATCCCTGCTATGCAATAGCATAGCAGGGATCAGTGTTATCTACGATCTTCTGATAGAGCGAAGACCTGACTGGACAGGGGAAGGTAAGAGGCCTCCGGCAGTCAGGCCATGCGGTCGGGACCCCCGCAAACATGCTGTGGGGGTCCCAATCGGTAAGTGACTGGAGCTGCTCCTGCCACTTCCACTTAAATGCCATGGCACGATTGTGGTGTTTAAGGGGTTAATGGCGGGCTTCCGTACGATCGCAGCAGCCAGTCATTAATAGTGAGGACCAATCTGGCTTGCCCCCTCCATTGATAATCGTTAGAAGGGGCAGACCTGCTGGGAGGCTGTAGCTCCTCCTTATGATATCAGTAGAGGGGGCTGGCCTAGCAAGTGTCAGATTAGTGTTCGGAGGAGCTGTAGCCCCGCCTCTAGTGCTCCTAATAATAATAATGTTTTTATTTGTATAGTGCACACAGATTCCGCAGTACTTGACGTAGTTTTGCCAATTATTGCTCCCTAAATTCACCTATCTGTATGTTTTGGGGGTGTGAGGAAACCAGAGTACCCAGAGAGAACATATAAACTTTTTGCAGATGTTGCTGCCTAATTGCTTACAGGGGTACATACATGTTTTGCCCCTGGTCTTCATGCCATGTGTATGAGTGACAAACCAACTACTTCCATCTACTATGAAGACCAAAATTAAAACATAACTTTTATTTGAGTAAGTTAATAAACATACGATCCGAGTGATATTAAAATAATGGATGCTTAACCGGGATTGTATAAATGTGTCAGGGTTATTGGACAAATAGTCCAGTAGAGACTCAAGGATGTATAGAGGTATTACGTATTGTAACTCTATCTGGGTTCGCAGACAATGGATGCTATGTCAGCCAGGATCTGCACTGTGCGGAGACACTTAGGGTGGTATTACACGGGCCGAGCAGGGCCCGATAATACCTGTAAACTAGCACCGATCTGCTAGATCGTTGCTCGTTTACTGGGCCTATTACACGGCCCGATAATCGTTTGACAAGAGCTGCAAGGACATTGTTACCGACAGGGCCGGACTGGGACTTAAAATCAGCCCTGGCACTCAAACCTCAGCAGCCCACATAATATATCCTCCCCAATATATGATAGATAGCGGTGTGCTATACATGCTGTAGCAAATTCTGCTCACTACTTCATTAAATATATGAACCCTACCATCAACACATAGAAAACAATATAATCTGCTGTGGATTTGTTGTTGCATATTTATGTATTTCAGCTGCACCAAATCCACAATGGATCTGTGTGGTCCATACCAGGTACAAAGAAATAGATCCTGGAATACAGGTGAGGGAAGATATAAGCGACAGGACCTTTAGTCTAGTCTAAACTTTTATAATCAACCTTTCCATTACCACCTGAAGTGTCACAGAGGCGGAGACAAGCCACAGCTGCACCTCCCACTGCCCCTTCCTGCTCTGACTGATTTACATACACGGCAATGCTGCGGATGTCGCTGTGACACTTTAGCTAGTAATGAAAAGAATGATTATGAAATGAGTGATTATAGTGCAATTACGTCCAGTGACTTACAGGAGTTGTCTTCTCTGCATGAATTGCAAGTGACGTTTTTAAACTTGTTCTCTTTTTCTTGCTCGGCCATCAGGAAGACTTCTCCGGCCGTGACTCCTCTCTGCAAGATCTACCAGACAAATAATTTAGGATCCTTGCTCCAGCATCATCCCCAAGTGTATTTCTTCACACAGTAACCTTGCTCCTTTTTTGACCCCCTTATAAGCAGTTAGGCCCAGTCTGTGCCTCTAAACAATAGTCCAGCCCTTCTGCACCCCATATAGTATTATAGTATAAAGTTCACTCTGTACCCCATATAGTAATAGGAGTCTTCTGTGCTGTGTCTCCGTATAGTAATAAAACATTTTCCCCTATAGTAGTAAGGCCCCTTCTATGCCCCAAATGCCCTCTCTGTGCTTCAATAGATTATAGGCCTCCTCTCTATCCCAACATAGTATTGGACCACCCTCTTTGGCTGCATGAAACATAGGCCCCACTGTATTGGTCCTCTCTAAGCCTTCTTATAGTATAGCCAAGGCTTTTAATGATATATTAAAAGCTGCATGGCCCCTCAACTAGTTTCTTTTTGCAAAGAGCATCATCAGGAGGAGAGCATATTTCATTTGCCCCCTCCTCCTGATCACACTTATGTCATTTGCCCCCTCCTGATGATGCTTATGTCATTTGCCCCACCTCCTCCTGATGGCGCTAATGTCACTTGCCCCCCTCCTGATGACGCTTATGTCATTTGCCCCTCCTCCTGATGACGCTTATGTCATTTGCCCCTCCTCCTCCTGTTGACGCTAATGTCATTTGCCCCACCTCTTCCTGATGATGCTAATGTCACTTGCCCCCCTCCTGATGACGCTTATGTCATTTGCCCCACCTCCTCCTGATGATGCTAATGTCATTTGCCCCCCTCCTGATGACGCTTATGTCATTTGCCCCCTCCTCCTGATGACGCTAATGTCATTTGCCCCCCTCCTGATGACACTTATGTCACTTATGTCACAAGTCCCCCCTGGAAAACAGAGATACAGCCTATGACCTAGGCTGTATTGCTGTTTAAAGATGGGACTCGTGCTATCTCCACCTTCCCTACGGAGCGGGAATACAGCGGGATTAAAAGGCCGATTGTTCAGGTTCATATGACGCCAAACCTCGGCCAGGCTCACTCATCTCTTATTATGACCTTAAAGTCACTAAATGTGTGCACAAAAGCCATTTTAATATCAAGTTTAAATTAGCACAATAAACCGTAAAGGACCATTTAGGACTTTTTGAGCAGCTACTGTATGGCTCAAAAAAGTGAGTGTGAACATAGCCTGACAGAAAGAAGTCCAGCACTTCTTTCTTGTGTATTTGAATTCACAGCCTTATAAGAGATCCATAATGCAAGACACCATTGTTTTCAACAAATGCGGCACGTGATGGTGATGGCGTCTTGTATCAGGGATTTGCTATAAAGTTGTGAATATTATTTCACTGGAAGAAAGTGCTGGACTTTTGTCTATGGAATCCTATGTACATTTAGTCACATTAAAATACAGATTATTCCAGTGGTGTAAGTGCTGTAGGATGTGCTGGTCACCTGCATCCACACATCATGCATGCTATAAATACATCATAAACACACAACACACACTGTGCATACATACATATATCATATACACACACACACACACACTGTGCATACATACATATATCATATACACACACACACACGGTTCATACATATACACACACACTGTGCATACCTACATATATTATATATACACACACACTGTGCATATACTGTATACATATATCATATACACACACACGGTGCATACATAAACACACACTGTGCATACATACATATATCATATATACACACACACATGGTGCATACATATATCATATATACCCACACACACGGTGCATGCATAGATACATCCATATATCATGAATACACACACACTGTGCATACATACATACATACATACATACATCATATATACACACACACTGCATGCATACATATATCATATATACACACACACTGTGCATAGATACAGACATCATATATACACACACTGCATGCATACATATATAATATATACACACACACTGTGCCTACATAGAGACATCATATATACACACACTGCATGCATACATATATCATATATACACACCCACTGTGCATACAGACATACACACACACACACACACACTGTGCATACATGCATACATACATACATATACACACACACACACTCACACTGTGCATACATACATACATACACACACTGTGCATACATACATACATACATACATACACACACTGTGCATATATACATATATCATACATACATACACATTTAGCATTAAACAGATTGTGCTGACACTACAGTTCATGTATCGTGACCTCTCAGCATGACTTGTCTAACACTGGCAGTATACACTTTGCATAGCGCTGTTTATTGCAGATTCCCTGGGCTGGGTGCACTACAACCAACCATGGCATCCCTGTCACACAATGGAGACTATAAGCTAGGACAGCATCTCCTTCATGCAAAAAATGTGGTTTCATATTCTGCCATATTGCATATACAAAATGTACATAATATTGTATATGCTATCTGTCAGAATAAGAAGACACATGAAGTTTTTGCATGAAGTAGATGCTGTCCTCTGGATTTTGTTTAATACATGCATAATATATATGTACAAACATACATTATATACACATATGCCTACTGCACATACATACATACATCATAAACATAATACAGAGGCATGCATACACTATATACTGTACACACATATTGTTGCATACATGCATGTATGTACAGTATATATGTGTGTATATATAATATATGTATGTACAGTATGTGTATATAGTGTATGCATGCCTCTGTAGTAGGTTTATGATATATGCATGTACTGTATGTATGTACAGTATATGGCTATGTTCACACTATGTAAGTTCCGCAGAAATCATGGCCGTTGTTACAACAGCAGTGATTTCTGCGGTACTTACGTAGTGCTGCAGGCTGAGGGAATCCCGGCCGGAGTGTATACACTCTGGCCAGGATCCCTAGTGGCGTTGTGAGAAACTGACATGTCAATGAATAGCGGCCGCAGAAAACCCTGTCAGTTCACACAATGGAGCGTGCAGGGAGATCTGATGCGGGCGCACACAGATACACCCGCATAAGAACTTAGCAGCGCTAAAGATCTTCCGGTTGGTACTGTAGTACTGGGCGGTAGGATCTTTTCTGAGACCGGCCACTCTCTAAGAACGGACGGTCTCTAACAGCGTATGAACATGGACTATATGGGGGAGATTTATCAAACATGGTGTAACGTGAAACTGTCTCAGTCGCCCCTAGCAAGCACCTTTCATTTTCCAAAGAGTCTGTGAGGAATGAAAAGGTGGAATCTGATTGGTTGCTAGGGGCAACTGAGCCAGTTTCACTTTACACCATGTTTGATAAATCTCCTCCTATGTGTTTATATATGATATATCATAAACCTACTACAGAGGCATGCATACACTATATACACATACTGTACATACATATATTATATATACACACACATATATACTGTACATGTATCATATATATATACACACACAGAAATCCTTTACACACACACGACACATACATTGCACATTACATACTATGACACACTATATAGGTACACACTATCACTGTGCACATATGCACACACACATAAAGACAAGAAGCAACCATTACTGTCCATAAATAAGCTCCTTACATCCCAGCTGCTGACAGGCCTTCTCTTCCTCACAGCCAGCATGGAGCTCCCCTGCCTCTCCGACTGCAGGAAGTCACTGGTTACACAGCAGGGGGAGAGGGCAGGCCTGGGCTGTAGCTTGGTGGGAAGTCCTTTCTCCTCACCAGGCAGTGCTCTCTGTTAATAGCAGTAACGGCCCCCTCTCAGTCACCTCAGGCAGCAGCCACTCTGTGCTGCAGGGGGCAGCAGCTTCTTCTCCTCTCTCCTCCTGGAAGCTGATCCTCTGCGGCTCCAGGAAATGATGTCAGCCGGCCCTCCTCAGAGTAAGTTGTAGCAGAGGTGCCGGTGCAGCACCTCCGCTACACACAAGGAAAGATTAAAGGGGCAGAGCGGGGAGGGAGGGAGAAATGCAGCAGCTGTTCTCCCAGCCGATGTAAGTGTGCAGGGGGACCAGCGGCCCCTCTGATTGGTAATCCTGGCAGCCCAGCGGGCATTTGCCCGCTCTGCCAGATTACCAATCCGGGCCTGGTTACCGATGTCCTTGCAGCCCTTGCTAAACTGGCATACATTACCCATCCACGTTCCAGGGCTGCTCCTGCTGTCCGCTTCTCCCGAGGTCCCTGTGATTGGCTGAGCGGCCTATCAGCTGACAGGCCGCTGTGAAGCGAGAGCGCGCGGGACCCCGGGAGAAGCGGACGGCAGGAGCAGCCCTGGAACGTGGATGGGTAATGTATATCGTTAGTCGCCGGCCACGCACCGCTATTACACATAGCGGTGCGCGGTCGGCGCCCGACAAAAATAGGGTCTAACCTATATCAACGATCAGCCGATGATCATTGTCATCGGCTGATCGTTGCATTTATTACACGGAGCGATAATCGGCCGAATCGGGCCAATTTGGCCGATTATCGTTCCGTGTAATAGTACCCTTAGGCTTTTTATTTATTTGTGTGTCACTCAGACTTTTATTTACTTATGCCTTTATTGTGAACTCGCACCGATATCGCCTGTTGTTTGAGGCTGAGAGTCACTGCATCGTCTGATGGTACCCTCTTCAGAACACCTCTATAGCATACTAGTGCGGTTAATAATGTTCCCGGCTATTTGCCGGCATAGTCGGGACACATAGAATTTGTATGACCGCTACCCCTCTTGATTGTTAAAGGGGTAGTGCGGCGCTAAGAAATTATTCACAAAATAACACACATTGCAAAGTTATACAACTTTGTAATGTGTATTATGTATGTGAATCGCCTCCTTCCCCTTGTTCCCCCACCCCCGCACGTGGTCCTGGAAGTGTAGTGTACCATACATACCTGAGGCGCGTCGACCCCGATCTTCTGTCAACGACGTAATCCTCGGGAGAACGGCCGAATCGCTGCAGCTGTCCCTGATGCCGGCCCTCCTCTGCCGCGTCATTGGCTGCTCAGCCGCGATTGGCTGAGCATAACTGTGCTCAGCCTATCGTGGCTGAGCAGCTGATGACGCGTCCAGCATCAGGGATGGCTGCAGCAATTCGGCCGGCCTCCCGAAGATTACGTGGTTGACAGAAGATCGGGGACGACGCGCGTCAGGTTTGTATGGTACACTACACTTCCGGGTCCACGTGCGGGGGTGGATGAACACGGGGAAGGGGGCGATTCACATACATTACAAAGTTGTATAACTTTGTAATGTGTGTTATTTTGTGAATAATTTCTTAGCGATGCACTACACCTTTAATATTGAGGTCTCTTCATATAGCGTCCATTAAAGTTAAAATACACACAAGCATACACACCACATGTATTGTGACTTTCTCAAGGGAGACTAGTATAAAGTGAATATTGTTTGTGTGTAATTTAACTTTAATGGACGCTATATGAAGGAATCTCAATATCAAGAGGGGTAGCGGTGATAACAATTTCCACGTGTCCCGGCAAATAGTCGGGAACGTTATTAACCGCACTAGTAACCCCTTGGCTCCCTTTCTATGCTAGAGGTTTATATTGGTGTTTAAAATGATACAATGATCTTTTTGCACATTTGCACTGTAGCACTTTTTGCTTCTTACACTGTGCAATATTTATCTATAGATGCTCCACATGATCTGATCATGTGGAGCATTATTAACATTTTTGATTCCCTGGTGAAGTAGGAGAGTATATAGTCCTCCTACTTAATTTTCAACATACCTATGTGGTTTTTTAATTGATTTTATTGCTGTTTGTTGTGGTGTTTGTCCTAATAAACATTGTATTTTGTTTGGATATAGTGGTGTGCGCTTTACTATAGTGTCCAGCTTTTTCTTTTTTGTTTGCATAAGGTTCGTTTTTTGGACACTCAGCTGCACCCCTTGTTTTTCTTGTATTTTAGGTGAGCTCCCCCATATCTTAGATTAGAGTTCACAATAAAGTCATAAGTACATAAAAGTCTGAGTGACACGTAAATAAAAAGCCTAAGTATCTCCGCACAGTACCGATCCTGGCTGACATAGCATCCATTGTCTGCGAACCCAGATAGAGTTACAATACGTAATACCTCTATACATTCTTGAGTTTCTACTGGACTATTTGTCCAATAACCCTGACAAATAATTGCTTACAGGGCACAGGATTTCACAACTAACAGCATGTGAACATACCTTCATCCTCAGTGCCCCATGCACACTAGAGAGCTTTCAGCAGGTTAGATTTGTCTAATTTGCTGATAGTTTTTCTTTAATACCTTCACGACCGGTCCAGTGCCTTAACCCTTTAAGGATGGAGAATGCCTCCAGTTCCATTGGGGCATATTTCTCCTGCTTCTCTGCTACTGAAAGCATGGACCCCATCCACCTCACCCCTTGCAAATCTTTAAAATGGTATGAGCCAAAGGTCATGAAGTAATTACTTGCTCTTTGACGTTCCCATTGATTTGGTGGTCCATCCACCTGCCCCAGTTGAAAACCTGCAATGCACTGATGCTCAACTAATACTGGGCAGGGACATAGAGAACCGGGGCAGGTAAGGGGCTCAGGTGAGCTGAAGAGACGGTGGCATTGGGCCCCTGTACTTGGGCTCTGGTGTCCATCGAGAAAACTGCAACAAGTGAGTGGGGTTATCCAGTGCTATAAAAACATGGCCACTTTTCTTCCTACTGTTGCCTCCAGTTCAGGTGCGGTTTGCAATTAAGCTCCATTTACTTCAATGGAACTGAGTTTAAAAACCCCGCCCAAGCTGGAGACAACAGTAGGGGGAAAGTAGTCATGTCTTTGTAGCGCTGCATAACCCCTTTAATTGCAAACCACACCTGAACTGTATACAAGAGTGGGGCAAAAGTGGCCATGTTTTTGTAGCTCTGGATAACCCCTTTTAAAGGGATTATCCAGCGCTACAAAAACATGGCCACTTTTCCCAGCCAGCCTCATAATGAAAGTCTAAAAGAGGCTCGCGCAGCTTTTCTCTTCATGCTGAAGAATAAACATGTTCATTCTTCAGCGCGGGGAGATGAGGCGTGCGTATTCTGCCACTTTTGCTGCCTTATATCTGTCAGGCAGCAAGAGGATTGTGCACTTTGCTGTGCTGGACATTCCTGTTTCTGGGGAGGACCGGAGATATAACTGTCAGACGAATGATTGTTCAGCCAGGAGTTATTGAAGGTGTATGACCACCTTTAGTCACAGTCAGTATACAAGGGGTCAAGCCTGAATTACTGCTAGTGTCATAATATTGACACACAAAAATCTTGAAGATGAACTATTATAACCACACATTGTTATTTTATTTATTTTTTTAATTGTATTTTTATTGAAAGTTTATATTTTTACAATACAGAAAATAAAATAAAAAATAAAGCAACAACTGTGCAATATAAATGAAAATGAGAGGCATTACATAAGTGGCATTAAACCTAATTCGAAATCCAATGACCATGGCATGTATAAAACCTCTATAACAGTATTTACAAAAATCAAGTGTAGGGGGAAGACAAGACAAAAGCCAAAAAAGGGGAAAACACAAAGGAAGTCTAAGGAAAGTTAGGATTGCCCGACACGAGGGATCATAGCGTGAGCCGGGTTTTTTTTCCGCCCAATAGACATCCCAGAAGTTCCAGACCTTTTTGAGATGATCAAGCCTGTTATTTATCATAGCAGTTAGCTGCTTCATATTCCTAATATCCAATTTATATGCAAAAAGATCATTCTCAGTGGGGGCCACCGTTCTCCTCTAGAACCTAGCTACTAAACACCTGGCTGCTGTAAGAATATGGAGCAGAAGTTTCGTAGTGTTGCATCCTAGTTTCGTAGCAGGAACATTAAAATAAATAAAATACAGGATCCAAGGGGACCTCTAGGCCGACAATTTCCTTAAACAAGTCCCTCACCATCAACCAGTAAGAGGCTATTAATGGACACGACCAGTAGATATGCTGGAGGGTGCCCACACCTCTCCCACCCCTCCAACAGACGTTAGTCAATGATGGGTTTATAGCATACAGAAATTCTGGCGTGTGATACCAAAAAAGCATTAATTTGTATTGATTCTCTTTATAGGTTGTGCAGATAGAAGTCTTAGCTGCTCTATCCCATATCACCCGCCAGACAGATTGGGGCAACTGCCTACCAAAGAGTATATGGATACCTAATGTCTTCAACAAAGGAAGGACTCTTCAGAATGTGATAGATGTCTGAGATGAGGCCTTTTGTAGAGACCCCTGCTTTACATAGCCTCTCAAAATCTGTAGGGAGGGAGACCTTGGTGGTAGAGAAAAGTGTGAACATAAAATGTTTAATCTGAAAGTATTGGTATTGTGCTGTAGGTTGTAGGTCATAGTCGGCAGCCAAGGTGGAAAACGGCAAAAGAGTCCTGTCTCTAGGGCTGGCAATGTCAGCAAACCGAAATAATTTATTGGCGTGCCATGCCCTAGTCATGCCAGTCAGACTATTCAGTAAACCTGGGTGAAAAAGAAAGGAAGTCATGGGAGAGTGCTCAGAAACTAGGGGGAACCTTTTGATACAGGTACACCATACATGCCTGGTGTGGGTTATAGAGCCTAAAACAGGCCCTAGGAGGGGCGCATTCAGGGTAGCCCATAAAAGGGAATTAGGGTGTACAGGAGCTATCCACAATTTCTCAAGCATCATCAACTTTGTGTAAGCCAAAGGCGCTAACCAGGCTGGGATATGGTGTAAATGTGCCGCCCAGTAATATCCACACAGTTAAATGTTGCCTCCACGCTGTTAATGAAAAAAATGCACTATTCAAAGACCAATAATACTCCCACATAATGACATAATGAAAGTCTTGATTGGTCCAGGTCTAAATGTTTAGACTCGTACTGATTGGTAGATAGAATCGGGAAAAGACCTCACTAAGCGCAGTCTTCTCCCGACTCTGTGTCCCATGACCATTCGGGATTATAATACAGCTCTATGGAGCCCGACTGATTATAATGACACAGAGTGGGAAGAGGATTCGCTGCAGCGCAGTCCTCTACCCGATCATTCTCCCGATCAATACGGATGTGAACGTTTAGATCGGACCGATCAAAACTTTTGACATGTCTGTATAACATTACAAAAGTTTTGCAAAATGACAGTGACACTTTCATAATATCACTTTATTGTTCCTGAAAAAAAAACACACTCTATACTTTTACTGATATATCCACAATTACGATCTGCACTAGGACATGTTTTTTTTTTGCATCACAGATCCACAAAACTTGCAGATGTGGGAATAGGCAGATAGAAATCAATGGAATATAAATCTGTCCATAATTGCAGATATATTACGGATAAATTTTATGGCCTTAGACAGTCCTTCCTAAACTGTGAGGTGGGCCTCAAAAGTGAGATAGATACACTCCCACAGCTATTTCTATTATACAGAATTCAGAGAAATAAATGGTAAATTGACTTCAACTACAGATAGTGAAGTTTAGCTATTATGTCAGTCTGTATGGTAAAGGCCAGGCATTACCCTTATCTGTCTGTGGAGGGTCCAGTATAAGAAGCCATGGTCTAAGGCTATCCTTTATTTCAAAGGCTTTGGCTATTGAGAGAAGAAAAGGCATTAAGTAAACATCGTTTACTAAGGGGGTCTACACTCACCGGCCACTTTATTAGGTCCACCTGTCCAACTGCACGTTACCACTTAATTTCTAATCAGCCAATCACATGGCGGCAACTCAGTGCATTTAGGCATGTAGACATGGTCAAGACAATCTCCTGCAGTTCAAACCGAGCATCAGTATGGGGAAGAAAGGTGATTTGAGTGCCTTTGAACGTGGCATGGTTGTTGGTGCCAGAAGGGCTGGTCTGAGTATTTCAGAAACTGCTGATCTACTGGGATTTTCACGCACAACCATCTCTAGGGTTTACAGAGAATGGTCCGAAAAAGAAAAAACATCCAGTGAGCGGCAGTTCTGTGGGCGGAAATGCCTTGTTGATGCCAGAGGTCAGAGGAGAATGGGCAGACTGGTTTGAGCTGATAGAAAGGCAACAGTGACTCAAATAGCCAACCATTACAACCAAGGTAGGCAGAAGAGCAACTCTGAACGCACAGTACGTCCAACTTTGAGGCAGATGGGCTACAGCAGCAGAAGACCACACCGGGTGCCACTCCTTTCAGCTAAGAACAGGAAACTCATCGAAATTGGACAGTAGAAGATTGAAAAAACGTTGCCTGGTCTGATGAGTCTCGATTTCTGCTGCAACATTCGGATGGTAGGGTCAGAATTTGGCGTCAACAACATGAAAGCATGGATCCATCCTGCCTTGCAGGGCCGCCATCAGGAATTTCGGGGCCCCATACAACCAAAGTGTCTGGGCCCCCCACATTAATAAAAAAAAAAAAATAGTGTGTTCGCCCCACGCCTTGCTGGGAGGTATAATTTGGTTCCGATCAATTCTAGAGAACTGGCTCATATACCCCATTTTCCCCAGTGGCTTAAAATGTAACCTCTGTTATACAGTTATAAAATTGTAGAAACTAAATGTGAATAAGGTGCAATTTAAATGTCACCATACAGACACTTACTTGTATAGCTGTCTCTTGTGCTCTGTATGCAGTGCATTATATTCACCCCTGCAACGTACAATTTATAGCGTGTCTACAAGCCCAGCGGGGCTTATTATGATAGAGACTAAAACTTATACAAGAGTGGGGTAGGGGTTCCCCTGTATTCAGAATGCTGTTGAGTACTAGGCAATGCCCCGTTTGGGGTTATTGAATTTCGAGGGTCTGGGGGGCTGTTTGATTTGTATATGTTCACCAATATACCCCCCCCCCCCCCCCCACGGTATGCTCACTAACATAGAATATGTTGATAAGGCTAATATAATGAGGCTGTTCCATGTTAGTGAGCATATACAAATCCCACCCCCCACCCCCAGGCAGACTAGTTTAGCTCACCCAAGACAGTGATAGCGAATACATGGTGGTGAGAACGCTTTCTAGGAGATCCTGTTTGTGCAGCAGAGGTGTCTTTATCCTGCTCTGCATAGACCCTCGAAATTCAATAATCTAAGACGGGGCATTGCTTAGCACTCAACAACATTCTGAATACAGGGGAACCCCTACCCCACTCTTGTATAAGTTTTAGTCTCCATCATAATGAGCCCCGCTGGGCTTGTAGACACGCTATAAATTGTACGTTGCAAGGGTGAATATAATGCACTGCATACAGAGCACAAGAGACAGCTATACAAGTAAGTGTCTATTTGAATTGCACCTTGTTCACATTTAGGTTCTTCAATTTTATAACTGTATAACAGAGGTTACATTTTAAGCCACTGGGGAAAATGGGGTATATGAGCCAGTTCTCTAGAATTGATCTCACACACAGACACCAGCACACATGTATACAGACACCAGCACACATGTATACAGACATACAGACACCAGCACACATGTATACACACATACAGACACCAGCACACATGTATACAGACACCAGCACACCAGGGCACGATGAAGTTTGAACTTCTGCAACCTGGAGAAATCACCTGATATCACCTGCAGTCCTATGTAACAGCACAGATAACACAGTGATATCTCTGAGTATAGATCATGTAGTAGATGTCACCTGCAGTCCTATGTAACAGCATAGATAACACAGTGATATCCCTCTGAGTACAGATAATGTAGTAGTCACCTGCAGTCCTATGTAACAGCACAGATAACACAGTGATATCTCTGAGTACAGATAATGTAGATGTCACCTGCAGTCCTATGTAACACCACACATAACACAGCGATATCTCTGAGTACAGATAATGTAGTAGTCACCTGCAGTCCTATGTAACACAACAGATAACACAGTGATATCTCTGAGTACAGATAATGTAGTAGATGTCACCTGCAGTCCTATGTAACAGCACAGATAACACAGTGATATCTCTGAGTACAGATAATGTAGATGTCCCCTGCAGTCCTATGTAACAGCACAGATAACACAGTGATATCTCTGAGTACAGATAATGTAGTAGATGTCACCTGCAGTCCTATGTAACACCACAGATAACACAGCGATATCTCTGAGTACAGATAATGTAGATGTCCCCTGCAGTCCTATGTAACACCACAGATAACACAGTGATATCTCTGAGTACAGATAATGTAGTAGATGTCACCTGCAGTCCTATGTAACACCACAGATAACACAGCGATATCTCTGAGTACAGATAATGTAGATGTCACCTGCAGTCCTATGTAACACAACAAATAACACATCGATATCTCTGAGTACAGATAATGTAGTAGTCACCTGCAGTCCTATGTAACACAACAGATAACACAGTGATATCTTTGAGTACAGATAATGTAGTAGATGTCACCTGCAGTCCTATGTAACAGCACAGATAACACAGTGATATCTCTGAGTACAGATAATGTAGATGTCCCCTGCAGTCCTATGTAACACCACAGATAACACAGTGATATCTCTGAGTACAGATAATGTAGTAGATGTCACCTGCAGTCCTATGTAACACCACAGATAACACAGCGATATCTCTGAGTACAGATAATGTAGTAGCTGTCACCTGCAGTCCTATGTAACACCACAGATAACACAGTGATATCTCTGAGTACAGATAATGTAGTAGATGTCACCTGCAGTCCTATGTAACAGCACAGATAACACAGTGATATCTCTGAGTACAGATAATGTAGATGTCCCCTGCAGTCCTATGTAACAGCACAGATAACACAGTGATATCTCTGAGTACAGATAATGTAGTAGATGTCACCTGCAGTCCTATGTAACACCACAGATAACACAGCGATATCTCTGAGTACAGATAATGTAGATGTCCCCTGCAGTCCTATGTAACACCACAGATAACACAGTGATATCTCTGAGTACAGATAATGTAGTAGATGTCACCTGCAGTCCTATGTAACACCACAGATAACACAGCGATATCTCTGAGTACAGATAATGTAGATGTCACCTGCAGTCCTATGTAACACAACAAATAACACATCGATATCTCTGAGTACAGATAATGTAGTAGTCACCTGCAGTCCTATGTAACACAACAGATAACACAGTGATATCTTTGAGTACAGATAATGTAGTAGATGTCACCTGCAGTCCTATGTAACAGCACAGATAACACAGTGATATCTCTGAGTACAGATAATGTAGATGTCCCCTGCAGTCCTATGTAACACCACAGATAACACAGTGATATCTCTGAGTACAGATAATGTAGTAGATGTCACCTGCAGTCCTATGTAACACCACAGATAACACAGCGATATCTCTGAGTACAGATAATGTAGTAGCTGTCACCTCGGGGCACCCCTACTAAATGATGTTCTACAAAATAAGAAAAGTGTCATACAGGGACTCACAGGTGACGTCTTCTTTGATCTGAGGAGTCACTTTCCCTTTTCCTCTCCATCCGGCCCAGACCTCCATGATGATTCCTTCCAGATATGTTTCATCTTTTCAGAACCTGCGAGACAAACAATTTAGGCTCCGCACATTTCTAGCAGCTTCCTTTCTCCCCCCTGTAGGCTCCCATAGTAACTGCGCTGTTTGGTGTTATGTGCAGTAAAGCGAGTAGGAATGTGGGATGCCCCCTGTATGTAGGATCCCCTGCTGTGCCCCCTGTATGTAGGATCCCCTGCTGTGCCCCCTGTATGTAGAATCCCCTGCTGTGCCCCCCTGTATGTAGGATTCCCTGCTGTGCCCCCATGAGCTAATAATGCCCCTAGAGGTGGCCCCCATGAACTAATAATGCCCACAGAGGTACCCCCATGAGCTAATAATGCCCCCAGAGGTGCCCCCATGAGCTAATAATGCCCCCAGAGGTGGCCCCCATAAAGTAATAATGCCCCCAGAGGTACCCCCATACACTAATAATGTCCCCAGAGTTGCCCCCATATACTAATAATGCCCCCAGAGGTGCCCCCATGAGCTAATAATGCCCCCAGAGGTGCCCCCATATACTAATAATGCCCCCAGAGGTGCCCCCATGAGCTAATAATGCCCCCAGAGGTGCCCCCATATACTAATAATGCCCCCAGAGGTGCCCCTTATGAACTAATAATGCCCCCATATACTAATAATGCCCCCAGAGGTGCCCCCATGAACTAATAATGCCCCCATATACTAATAATGCCCCCAGAGGTGCCCCATATACTAATAATGCCCCCAGAGGTGCCCCGATACACTAATAATGCCCCCAGAGGTGCCCCCATATACTAATAATGCCCCCAGAGGTGCCCCATACACCAATAATGCCCCCAGAGGTGCCCCCATACACTAATAATGCCCCCAGAGGTGCCCCCATACACTAATAATGCCCCCAGAGGTGCCCCATGAGTTAATAATGCCCCCAGAGGTGCCCCCATGAACTAATAATGCCCCCAGAGTTGCCCCCATATACTAATAATGCCCCCAGAGGTGCCCCCATGAGCTAATAATGCCCCCAGAGGTGCCCCCATGAGCTAATAATGCCCCCAGAGGTGCCCCCGTATACTAATAATGCCCCCAGAGGTGCCCCCATACACTAATAATGCCCCCAGAGGTGCCCCCATACACTAATAATGCCCCCAGAGGTGCCCCATATACTAATAATGCCCCCAGAGGTGCCCCCATACACTAATAATGCCCCCAGAGGTGCCCCCATACACTAATAATGCCCCCAGAGGTGCCCCCATACACTAATAATGCCCCCAGAGGTGCCCCCATGAACTAATAATGCCCCCAGAGGTGCCCCTAAAAAAAAAAAACATCCTACTCACCTAATCCGCGCTGTTGTTGCAGGCAGCAGCTCTTCCTCCTCTTCGGGCTCCATCTTGCGAGCCGCAGGGAGGGGACTTCCGGCAGGCGTGATGACGTCACATGATCACGCCTGCCGGAGAGGCACATGATCACGGCCCGGCCTCCCATAGGCTGCTGGTATGAAGTGCCGGCAGCCTATGGGAGGGAATACAGGAGGAGGACGGTGACAGGTCCTTCTCCTGTATTCTGATCGCTTTAATGTTCTGCCCGCTCACTGTGCGGGCGGAACATTAAAGCGATCAGTGCATCCCGAGAAGCTGCGCGGCCGCAGCTTCTCGGGATGCTCAAAAACAGTTGGCAAGGGGGGCCGTGCGGGCCCCCCTAGCGTAGCGGACGGGGGGGCGGCGACCGGCGGGCCCCCCATGTCTCTTAGGGTCCAGGCCCCATACGGCAGTACCACTTGTACTGCCCTATCGGCGGCCCTGCTGCCTTGTATCAACGGTTCAGGCTGGTGGTGGTGGTGTCATGGTGTGGGGAATATTTTCTTGGCACTCTTTGGGCCCCTTGGTACCAATTGAGCATCGTTGCAACGCCACAGCCTACCTGAGTATTGTTGCTGACCATGTCCATCCCTTTATGACCACAATGTACCCAACATCTGATGGCTTCTTTCAGCAGGATAATGCGCCATGTCATAAAGCTAGAATCATCTCAGACTGGTTTCTTGAACATGACAATGAGTTCACTGTACTCAAATGGCCTCCACAGTCACCAGATCTCAATCCAATAGAGCATCTTTGGGATGTGGTGGAACGGGAGATTCGCATCATGGATGTGCAGCCGACAAATCTGCGGCAACTGTGTGATGCCATCATGTCAATATGGACCAAAATCTCTGAGGAATGCTTCCAGCACCTTGTTGAATCTATGCCATGAAGAATTGAGGCAGTTCTGAAGGCAAAACGGGGTCCAACCCATTACTAGCATGGTGTACCTAATAAAGTGGCCGGTGAGTGTATATTCTATATATGGGCACAGAGGGGCCTAATACACGATGTAAGGACATTAAGGCGGCCTCTATATGATATGGGGGCACAGAGAAATCCTGTATACCACATGGGGGCACAGGGGGCTTATATACTACAGTCATGGCCAAAAGTTTTGAGAAGGATACAAATATTAATTTTTACAAAGTCTACTGCTTCAGTTTTTAAAATGGCAATTTGCATATACTCCAGAATGTTATAAAGAGTGATCAGCTTAACAGCAATTACTTGCAAAGTCAATATTTGCCTAGAAAATGAACTTTATCCCCCAAAACACATTTCAACATCATTGCAGCCCTGCCTGAAAAGGACCAGCTAACATAGTTTCAGTGATTGCTCCATTAACACAGGTGTGGGTGTTGATGAGGACAGGGCTGGAGATCAATCTGTCATGGTTAAGTAAGAATGACACCACTGGACACTTTAAAAGGAGGCTGGTGCTTGGCTTCATTGTTTCTCTTCTGTTAACCATTGTTATCTCTAAAGAAACACGTGCAGTCATCATTTCACTGCACAAAAATGGTCTAACAGGGAAGAGTATCGCAGCTAGAAAGATTGCACCTCAGTCAACAATCTATCGCATCATCAAGAACTTCAAGGAGAGAGGTTTCATTGTTGCCAAAAAGGCTCCAGGACGCCCAAGAAAGACCAGCAAGTGCCAGGACTGTCTCTTAAGAGTGATTCAGCTGCGGGATCGGGCTACCAGCAGTGCAGAGCTTGCTCAGGAATGGCAGCAGGCAGGTGTGAGTGCATCTGCACGCACTGTGAGGCGGAGACTCTTGGAGGAAAGCCTGGTCTCAAGGAGGGCAGTAAAGAAGCCACTTCTCTTCAGAAAAAACATCAGGGACAGACTGAAATTCTGCAAAAGGTACAGGGAGTGGACTGCTGAGGACTGGGGTAAAGTCATTTTCTCTGATGGATCCCCTTTCTGATTGTTTGGGACATCTGGAAAACAGCTTATTCGGAGAAGATGAGGTGAGCGCTAACACCAGTCTTGTCTCATGCCAACTGTAAAGCATCCTGAAACCATTCATGTGTGGGGTTGCTTCTCAGCCAAGGGAATCGGCTCTCTCGCAGTCTTGCCTAAAAAGACAGCCATGAATAAAGAATGGTACCAGAATGTCCTCCAAGAACAACTTCTCCCAACCGTCCAAGAGCAGTTTGGCGATCAACAATGCCTTTTCCAGCATGATGGAGCACCTTGCCATAAAGCAAAGGTGATAACTAAATGGCTCAGGGAACAAAACATAGAGATTTTGGGTCCATGGCCTGGAAACTCCCCAGATCTTAATCCCATTGAGAACTTGTGGTCAATCATCAAGAGACAGGTGGACAAACAAAAACCAACAAATTCTGACAAAATGCAAGCATTGATTGTGCAAGAATGGACTGCTATCAGTCAGGATTTGGTCCAGAAGTTGATTGAGAGCATGCCAGGGAGAATTGCAAAGGTCCTGAAGAAGAAGGGTCAACACTGAAAATATTGACTTGCTGCATTAACTCATTCTTACTGTCAATATAAGCATTTGTTACTCATAATATGATTGCAATTATATTTCTGTATGTGATAAACATCTGACGAACACACATATAAACCAGAGGGCAGCAGATCATGTGAAAATATAATATTTGTGTAATTCTCAAAACTTTTGGCCATGACTGTATATGAAGGTGCAGAGGAGGCCTAATGGTACTTTTACACGGAGTGATAATTCGCCCGATCGCACGATTAACGATTTTGAATGAACAATGTTTTTTTTATAACGATCAGCGTTTAGACGGAACGGTACATAGTACGAAAAAATTGTTATGCGATCGTTTAAGCCTATCTCACACATAGGTGAAATCGGTGAAGGACTGTTTACACGGAACGATCTGCAAATTTTTTGCGAACGACCAACGATAATTTGAGAACATGTTGAAAGATCAAAATGAACGATTTCTCGCTCGTCGTTTGATCGTTCGCTGCGTTTACACAAACGATTATCATTCGAATTCGATCGTTATCGTGCAAATTCGAACGATAAATCGTTCCGTGTAAAAGGACCATTACACTACATGGCTTCAGAGATTAGCTTAACTACTATATGGGGGAACAGAGGGTGCCTGTATACTATGGAGGTACAAAGGGTGTAGAGGTGATTAAACTACTATATGGGAACAAAGATGGGGAGATAGCTACTATATAGCACAGAGTAGGTCTTATTATTGTGTTGGGCAACACAGATGGGAGTTTGTGTAAATGTGGGGCTGGTCCTGGAGCAAGGAGCCAAAAATCAGACGATCATAAAAAAAGCGTCAATTAGACAAGACGACTACTGTGAGTCACTGGATGTAACTGTACTTTATTCACTTCTATGGGGTTATGGGAGCCTAGGCACATTCTCTGCACAGGGATACCCTGCAGTCGCTGTTAAAAGTGTACCGTAAGTGTAACATGGCTTTATGTAAATCTGTAAACTGCTCACATTGCTCTCCAAGGAAAGCCAAGCGGTGATGAGGAGACAAGTAAACAGCCCTCAGCTGAACGCTGCTGCCTGCTCATCAAAACTTCTCACATATCACTGTGTTTAACAGCAGACATGGGACCTTAGGAGCCTGTAGTCTTGAGAGGATTCATTGAAGTCTATGAGAAAGACTTGGTCTGTGACCTGTGCAGAGGTTGTAGGAGTACGAAAGGAGTGTCCAATACATATTGTCATTTAGGGATCCTGTGCTATCTACCTCCAGCTTTATATTGTAAGTGTTATCTTTATAATATAATAATACATAATCCTACCTGTCAGGATAATGGAATATCTGTATGTATAATGTATAAAAATATTTTTAATATTGCAGCTTTATTTAACCCCTTAAAGAAACATGACATAAGTTATGGCACCAGTAAATGGGTATGGAAAGAGCTTATAAAGTGAGCTCTCTCTATACATGGTGCCTCAGCCGGGGCCGCCACTAATAGCCGACGCAGACCAATAAATAGCAGACCAATAAATAGCCACCACTAATAGCTGACGCAGACAATAAATGGCGTAAGTGTAAGATGTCACATCACATCCCAAAATTTTTTTTATAGAAAGTGATAAATAAGTCATATATACACAAGTGTAATACTAATACAATCTACAGATCATGATGCCAAAAATCCTACAGACCAAACGATAAAACGTTATAAGAATTAGAATAGAGGAAATTTAAGCACATTTATTTTATTTAATTTTATGTAAGTTTTTATAGTTCTATAAATTGGATATTGTTGTATTTATGCTAATTTTGGGGGTTGCACTGCATATTTTTACAGAACAATTAAGTATATCATTACGAAATACAATGGGTGTCGTAAGTATAATACCTTATATGGGTCTGTAGGTGAAAAAATGAAAGTGCCATGACCTTTTAAACATGTAGAGAAAAAAATATATTAAAATGTACTCGTCCACTTAATGGGTCATTTTCTGACTATATATTAGTTAAAAGGTAAATTTTTATTAAATAAAACAAATGTTATACATTTAACAACAGCATATGTACACAATTCTGTATACTGATTATTTACTGCATCAGTAGGCTTCTGCTTCCATCTCTATGCCTATGGATTGTAGAGGAATACAACTGACAAAAAAATCTAAAATAAAACGTTAATCACTTTTCTGTTTTAAATTGTGTATATCTTTGCTACAACCTACCCTTAAAGAGGACCTGTCACCCCCCACACCGGGGTGACAGGCTCTCGACCCCCAGCTAGATCCCCTTATAGTTACCTCATGTCGCCGAGTCCCGCCGCCGGAGCCTGTCCCGGGACGGAGATATTCCGGTGAGAAGCCGGCGCGCGCTGTGGAGATGGGTCCAGCATCCATAGAGAATGAATGGAGCCGGACTCATCTCTGCTGTGCATGCACAGCTCCATTCATTCTCTATGGACGCCGGACCCATCTCCACAGCGCGCGCGCCGGCTTCTCACCGGGATATCTCCGTCCCGGGACCGGCTCCGGCAGCAGGACTCAGCGACATGAGGTAACTATAATGGGATCTATCTGGGGGTCGGGAGCCTGTCACCCCGGCGCGGGGGGGGGGGGGGGACAGGTCTCCTTTCAGTATAAGAAGTGCCTACTTCAAGTGCACTACTATCTTTGCGCCCAAAGACAATACAGGAATGTAGTAGTGAGTAGGCTCTCAAGAAGGATGCTCTTTTGAAGGTACTTGTGGTATATATCAGATAGAAGGTACATATACATATATATATATATATATATATATACACACACACACACACACATATGTATATGTACATATGTGTGTGTATGTGAATAATTTGTATTTGTAGTATTTGGACAAATGTCAATTATCCACATTTTACTGAGGAAAATGTGAGCGGACTGAGCGAGCAGACTGCTAAAATGGTAAAAGGATAACAGAGCCAAAGAACACTTGATTTTATTCATAGCCTTTACATAGATTTTGAGATATAAGATTTTTATTTTATTTATTATATTTTCAATATTGCTTATGTACATATCCAAATACTAATTATTCACATATGTACCGATGGGAGTAGTGGTTCCCCTGTGCCACCACTAGCGATGACGTAAGCTGCAACAGGGAGCGGAGTCTAAGGGGTCGCTGGTCTTCACCAGAGCACGCTGCAAGGCAGGATGGATTTGCTGCGGCAGGCGACCCCCAGGTCGCTACCCCTGGCTTGGCTTGCTAGTAGCGGTGGCAAGGTGCAGCTGGAGACTAGTAGGCAGATAGACAGGCACTCAGCAGGTGGCTTAGTTGGAACTGAGACAGCAGTCAGATGGTAGGAACCAGGAATGGCTGGAACCGCTGGGCAGGATACACAGGCAGGAGTATAAGGACAGGATACATAGGCTGGATAAAGGAGAGCTGGGCCACACACTAATGGTAAGAATGTAAAGGTTCCAACACCTGTGGTGGGTCAGGACTGCAATTTATAGGAGATCTGCAGAGCAGCAGCCAATTAAAGGTACACTGACCCTTTAAATGATAGCAGAGCCGGCACGCACGCTCCCTAGGAGACAGAGACGCCCCCATCGAGCTGACAGGGAGCCGGAGGAGGAGGAACCCCGTCACAGAGCAGAAGATGGGGCAGCAGTGGCACGGTGAGAGGTACAGTATGTGCCGCGGCCGCGGATGTGACGGTACCCCCCCCCCCCTTGGGCCTCCCCCGCTTTCTTGCCTGCAAGAAGTTCTTAATGAGATCCCGATCTAAGATGTTGGCTTTGGGTTCCCAGGATCTCTCCTCTGGGCCAAAACCTCTCCAGTCAACCAAAAAGAAGCGTCTTCCTCTAACAGTCTTCATTGCCAGGATGTCCTTAACAGAATAGATGTCATCAGAGATTGCTTGTGGAGAAGAGGAGAGTTTACTGGAAAAACGGTTGAGGACCACTGGTTTTAAGAATGAGACATGGAAAGAGTTCGGGATTCGCATGGTAGGAGGCAGGCGTAGTTTATAGGCGACCGGATTGATGCGCCTCAGGACCGTGAATGGACCAAGGAACTGTGGGCCCAATTTGTAACTTGGGATCTTCAATTGAATGTGCTTGGCCGACAACCAGACTTTATCACCTGGAGCGAAAGTCATGGCAGGTCTCCTCTTTTTGACGAACTCCTAGAAGACCGCTGAGGCGTTGCACAGACCAAAAGGCACGACCAGATACTCATAGTGCCCATCGCTGGTGTTGAAGGCGGTCTTCCATTCATCGCCCTTTCGGATCCTGATCAAATTGGCAAATGCTTGTTCAGCCTCGGGTGGCCATTGCTTGGGGTCGGCTTTCTTCTTGGTAAGGGGAGTAGATCAGGATGACATCCAAGTACACAATGACACAAACGTAGAGGAGATCTCAGAACATGTCATTGACAAACTCCTGGAACACCGCTGGGGCGTTGTACAGACCAAAAGGCACGACCAGATACTCGTAGTGCCCATCCCTGGTGTTGAAGGCGATCTTCCATTCATCGCCCTTTCGGATCCTGATCAAATTGGCAAATGCTTGTTCAGCCTCGGGTGGCCACTGCTTCCATTCATTGCCCTTTTCATTCTTCCATTCATCGCCCTTTAGGATCCTGATCACATTATAAGCCCCCCTGAGGTCCATCTTAGTGAAGACTCGAGCTCCTCGGAGGCGATCGAATACCTCCAAAATCAGAGGCAAGGGGTAGCAGCGATTTTTCACAGTCACTTTGTTAAGTCCCCTGTAATCAATACAAGGACGGAGTGATCCATCCTTCTTCTGGACAAAGAAGAACCCGGCACTGGCAGTAGAGGTAGACTTACAGATGAAGCCCTTCTGCAGGTTCTTCTTGATATAAGCAGCCATGGCCTCAGTCTCTAGAACCGAAAGGGGATACACTCTACCACAAGGAGGTGCAGTGCCTGGAAGAAGGTCAACAGGACAGTTATATGGCCGATGAGGCGGTAGAGTGTCAGCCTCCTTCTCGGAAAATACATGTGCCAGGTCTAGGTATTCAGCCGGCAGGCCAGGCAGAAGCTTGGATGGATCTGACGAAGAAGACACTGTCCGGAAATGAATAGTTTTCAGACAGCGGTTGTGGCAATCTGGGCCCCAAAACAAGATTTCCCCAGTCTTCCAGTCAAAGTTGGGGGCATGAAGCTGCAGCCAGGGTAGACCCAACAAGATGGACAAAGAAGAATGGGGCAAGACATAGAAGGCCATTTTCTCAGAGTGTAGCGCCCGCACCTGCAAGGTCACGGGATTGGTCTGGTACTGGACGACATTGATGAGGGTCTCACCAGTGACGGAGAATATAGTCAGTGGTTTGGCCAGAGGAACCACAGACAGCTTTTACCAGTGACGCAGCAATGAAACTGCCTGCAGAGCCGGAGTCCAGGAAAGCAGTGGATAGAAGTGGCTGACCAGCTGTAGATAAGACTGTTACTAAGAAGCATATTCATGGAGAGGAAGTACACACACCTAGGGAGGCCTCTCCTACCGGATCTAGGTGAGGGAGTTTTCCGGTTGTTGAGGACGCTTATGGCAGTTTAGACGGAACTGGTCAGGGCTGGCACAATAAAGGCACAGATTTTGCTCCCGACGCCGACTTCTTTCCTCTGAAGACAAACTGACTTTTTCCACCTGCATAGGTTCCCCAGGCTGAGGCAGAGGCTCAGAAACGGACAGCCTCTCGAAAATTGGTGCCAGACAACAGGTGTGGTGAGGACGATGTGACTCGCGTTCTTGTCGAACCTCCTCCTCTTGC
The DNA here is from genome assembly GCF_027789765.1 of Dendropsophus ebraccatus. Taxonomy (NCBI): domain Eukaryota; kingdom Metazoa; phylum Chordata; class Amphibia; order Anura; family Hylidae; genus Dendropsophus; species Dendropsophus ebraccatus. The sequence continues at coordinate 65,373,256 of NC_091456.1, forward strand.
TCAGAGAATCGGACGTCTATCCGGGTGGCCAGATGAATGAGGTCATTCCGAGAGGTTGAGAGGTCGTGGCAGGATAGCATGTCCTTCACCCGGAAGACCCTTTTTTAAAGTGGCCACCAGGGCAGCATTGTTCCAGTCCAATTCAGCTGCCAATGTGCAGAATTGTACCGCGTACTCACCAAGAGAGGAGTTCCCCTGGCGTAGATTGAGGAGGGTGGTCTCCGCAGATGAGGCTCGAGCTGACTCCTCGAAGACACACCGGAACTCTGACAGGAATGCCTGGAAATTTGCAGTATTGGGGTCATCTCGGTCCCACAATGATACTGCGCAGGCCAAGGCTTTCCCCTCCAAGAAGATGATGACAAAAGCGACCTTAGAGCGCTCAGTGGTAAATTGGTTTGCCTGGAACTCGATGTGCATAGCGCACTGGTTGACGAACCCCCTGCACATCTTGGGGTCTCCAGCATACTTAGACGGCTGCACAAGACGTAGGGTCTAACCAAGAGGAGAGTCCACTTGCATCGGAGGTGGAGACACTGGTGGAACCTGCTGATGCTGCTGTAAGGTGGCTGGCAATTGCTAAATCTGCTGTGACTGCTGTGGAATCTGCTGTGACTGCTGAGTGAGTACTCTCACGATGTCGCGGGCATCAGGCACCTTGCCGGGATCCATGGTTGGAGCCTACCGTAACACTTGGAGTAGTGGTTTCCCTGTGCCACCACTAGGGATGACGTAAGCCGCACCAGTTAGCAGAAGGGGCCGCTGGTCTTCACCAAGGCAGGATGGGTTTTCTGCGTCAGGCTGGAACCGCTGGGCAGGATACACAGGCAGGAGTATAAGGACAGGATACACAGACAGGATACACAGGATGGATAAAGGAGAGCTGGGCCACACACTAATGGGAAGCATGTAGAGGTTCCAACACCTGTGGTGGGACAGGACTGCAGTTTATAGGAGAGCTGCAGAGCAGCAGCCAATTAAAGGCACATTGACCCTTTAAATTATAGCAGAGCCAGCGCGCACTCTCCCTAGGAGATAGGGATGCGCCCGTCGAGCTGACAGGGAGCCGGAGGAGGAGGAGCCCTGGCACAGAGCAGAAGATGGGGCAGCATCAGTGCGGCGAGACATATGTGCAGCGGCCACGGATGTGACAACATACACACACATACTGTATGTTTATCCATATATATATATATATATATATATATATATATATCTTCTATCTTATATATACCACAATTACCTTCTATAAGAGTATACTTCTTGAGAGCCTATTCACTACTACACTTTTTTTGTTTTAGGCCCGAACTCACTTTGTTACTGGAAAATTACTTTCAACTGTGCTGCGTGTTGCCAAATCATCACCTTTCTTTGGTATTCATTAATAAGTAATCTTTTATTTGTCATTAATTTAATATTTACATACCCAGTAACATTTTCTGGCTTAGAGACAACAAAGCCAAAGAAATGACACATTCATAAATAGTTTCATGGCCAACGACATCTCCTCTCGGGATAAATATTAATCCAGTTCTTTGGTATATAGTGCCCAATTAAGATATTCACCCAGAACAAGCAGTTCACCACAGGATGACCTTTTTTTTCTCAAAGAAACTGAATTTGAGGAAAATTGGAGAAAATAAATGATGTTGGATGTTAACAAAATGCAATGATTTGTCTTGCACACCACACTATCTGGAAAATGACCTTTATCAATACTTTCTTTTTCCTCTTTTAAAAAATCTATATCAGTCCTCAATGGGTTCACATACTACAGAGTAAGAAGACAGAAGGAGTAAATTCTTAATATTTATTTAAATAACATAAAATTAAATATGTGACCTCTTTATAATACTTCTAGTTGTAACAAATCAGTTACATTATTAGAATTAGAATTCAGTGGTACCTCGGTTCTCAAACTGCTTGGAACTCGAACTGTATTTTCAAGGAAAGTTTGTGTTGGTTCTCAAACTCTTCGGGCACCCAGTCTTGAAGTACAGTAAATACCGCAGTATTCAAACGAAAATTTATCTGTAAGTAACATTCAGAAATCAAATTTGCTCGGTATCTGAACGTTTTAGCGAGCTTGGATTTTGGGTTATACCTGGTAAGTTTAGCATTGGAGAGGCTTCACATACAGTACAGTACTGTATAAGACTGCTGGAGTGCATATACAGTACAGTAGTTGTACAGTCAGTGCACCACCATCTTCCTTCCTGTACTGTATAAGACTGCTGGAATGCATATCAGTGCCAGGCATGTCAGTGCCAGGGCCGGGACAAAGAGTAGGCAGGGGTAGGCGATGGCCTAGGGCGCCAAACAGCAGGGGGCGCCATCAGGCCGAACCGGAAGCAGCATACAGGAGGTGATTACATCAGCCCCCTGCCGGGAGATGCACAGGCCTGTCGAGTCCTCTGCTGCTACTGTACATAGGAGGGGGGAGGGGCGGCTCCCTGCCGGGACACTGCTCTGGCTGAGCTCCCACAGCCAGGAGGTGTCTGACCTGCTCCAGGACACCAGCATGGGGGACTGTGCAGCATTACTCACATCCCCTGCTGCACATCCTCCAGGCTCTGGGAGCTGCTCAGCTGTCGGGCCAGGGAGAAGGAGGAGGTGAGGAACGGCAGCCTGCAGAGACCACACAGGGGGACCAGGAAGTGTGTGCCCCTGCCTCTCCTGTCAGCTGCTCATCACTGCTGCATCATCATCATCAGCAGCAGCAGCAGCAGACTCCTCCATGACAGTCCCAGGATGGTGAGGACAGAAAGTGCACGCAAACTAGCTGAGAGGTAACTGTTTTGTGTCTGTGTGTGTACATAAGTGTGTGTGTGTATGTATACATAAGAGTGTGAATGTGTGTGTATGTATACATAAGAGTGTGAATCTGTGTGTGTATGTATACATAAGAGTGTGAATGTGTGTTTGTGTATGTATACATAAGAGTGTGAGTGTGTATACATAAGAGAGAGAGTGTGTGTGTATACATAAGAGTGTGAGTGTGTGTGTATGTATACATAACAGTGTGAATGTGTGTGTGTGTATGTATACATAAGAGTGTGAGTGTGTATACATAAGAGAGAGAGAGAGAGTGTGTGTGTATACATAAGAGTGTGAGTGTGTGTATACATAAGAGTGTGAGTGTGGTGTGTATACATAAGAGTGTGTGTGTGTATGTATACATAAGAGTGTGAGTGTGTGTGTATACATAAGAGTATGTGTGTGTGTATGTATACATAAGAGTGTGAATGTGTGTGTGTATGTATACATAAGAGTGTGAGTATGTATACATAAGAGTGTGAGTGTGTGTATACATAAGAGTGTGAGTGTGTGTGTGTATACATAAGAGTGTGAGTGTGTGTTTATACATAAGAGTGTGAGTGTGTGTGTGTATACATAAGAGTGTGAGTGTGTGTGTATACATAAGAGTGTGAGTGTGAGTGTGTGTGTATATACATAAGAGTGTGAGTGTGTGTGTATACATAAGAGTGTAAGTGTGGTGTGTATACATAAGAGTGTGAGTGTTGTGAGAAGGTACAAGGGGTCATAGTAGATGACCGATACGTGTCACCGAGGTGCCTGGCCTCGGTGAAGTGAGCTGGTAGCTTTTGTCAGTAACCCTAGGTTACTGACACTTTTTGTTGAATAGTATGGCTGTTTGCACAGTTGATCCGGGCCGGCCTTTCACTGGAGCAGTCTTAGAGCTGGGTGGGATGACTGCTCCCACGTATTCCAGGCCGGGTTTTCTGTGGCTGGATAGAATCCAAGTAGCTCAGCAGAGCTGAGGGTGTGGTCCCAACTCTGGAGTTTGTGGGACTTGCAGTGCTGGAGTGTGTCAGCTGGGAAGCTGGTGGGTGTCTGGAAGCTGTGCCATCCCACCTTTCCACATCCTAGCGGGTGAACCCGCAACTGAAAAGGACTTGTGAGTTTGTGACGTCCACTTGGACTTTATATTCTGTTTTGCTGAAGTCAAGCCATTAGTGTTTTAGTTTGCTGTCCCTTCTATGCTGAAAATAAAAGGACTGCTGTTTGGCTAAACTGCATATTGAGAAAGACTTTTATATTGCCATTTGAACTCATCCCCACATATGGTGTTTCGGATGCGGGCAGCAATCCTGTGAACTTTCTGTATGTCCTGGGTCAAGGCTGCAGTACAGAGCCAGACCACACCAGCAGCCATGGAGGAGGTGATCAAACAGCTAATGCAAGCCAACCTCCAACAACAGAGGGCGCATACAGAGGCAATGCAGGCCCAGCAGGAGACTAACAAACTGTTCATTGAGCAGATGGCGGTGCTGTCAGATGCCATTCATGCTCGGGAAAATCCACCCGGAGCCATGCTGGATGAGGGACACAAAGTCAGGAGGACTGTGAGGGAAGCTCTACAGAAGATGACGCCAGAGGACGACATCGAGGCTTTCCTTACCGTGTTTGAGAGGGTGGCTGACAGGGAAAAGCTGCCGCCGGATCAGTGGGCTGAAGTCCTGGCCCCATATTTAACCGGGGAGCCCCAAAAGGCTTATTATGATTTGGCTTTGCAGGACGCTAAAGAGTACCCCAAGTTGAAAGCGGAGATTTTGGCACGGCTCGGTGTCACATTGGCTGTCAGGGCTCAGAGGGTACACCATTGGGCCTACCGCATGGACAAACCTCCAAGATCCCAGCTATTTGACCTGTTACACTTAGTTCAGAAGTGGTTGCAGCCTGAGCTATGTTCCCCAGCCCAAATGGTGGAGCGTGTAGTCATGGACAGGTTCATGCACTCTCTTCCCCGACCTATCCAGTGCTGGGTCGCACAGGGTGACCCCCAGACTGCAGATGACCTGGTGGGACTGGTGGAGAGGTTTCACACTGTGGAGAAATCCCTGAGGGGACCAGAGAACCATAAGTCTCTCTACTGGGGAGCCCAGAGGGACTTGGACAGTAAGTTATCTGCCCCGAAATCCTCTCGAGAGGGTCGTCCCAAGACCAGGGGAGGGACAGAACCCATAACCAAAGGGCCTTCTCGGGAGATCATTTGCTGGAGATGTCGGGGTCCAGGTCATATGGCAGCCCAGTGCCCACTCACAACAGAGCCAATGGACTGCTCTGCAGGCCGCCGCAGTTCCCTCTTTGCGCAGCCAGCATGCAGCGCTGTTCCCACTAATGGGGAGGGACCCCAAATGTGTACCCTAACTGTTAATGGGACTATTGCCGCAGGACTATTGGACTCAGGAAGCCTGGTCACACTTATCTCAGCCTCTCTCCCTCATGTGTTGCTCCCTGGGAAAAATCTGGGGGTCACATGTATCCATGGGGACACCAAGGTGTATCCTGTGGCACAGGTGGTTCTGAAGACAGACTGGGGTACCCTGTCACATAATGTGGGAGTGGTTAAAAAACTGATGCATGAAGCTATTATTGGTCGTGACTGCCCCCTGTTCTGGGACCTGTGGGAAAAGACCACTATGCCAAATCGTCCAGGGGGTTCAGACAACCTGGGGGGTCGGGAAGAGGAGGTAAACCCGGAGTTCCCTATGACCGCCCTAGTAGGGGAAAATGAGACTGAGGTTACCCCAGAGGATAATGTCCCTGACTTGGAGGTGTCCCGGGGTAATTTCGGTACAGCCCAACTCAGAGACTTGACCCTGAAAGGCGCCCTAGAGAATGTTGTGGTCCTTAATGGGGTTCCCCAGGAGCCTAGGGCAGACGACCGGTTCCCACATTTTGCCATGAATAGTGACCTGTTATATCGGGTGACCAAGATAAGAGATGAGGTGGTGGAGCAGCTACTGGTGCCAGGACCATATAGGCGTATGGTAATGGATATGGCCCACTCACATGTCTTGGGTGGTCACCTAGGGGCAGACAAAACGCTTGAGAGGGTTCTACAGCGTTTCTATTGGCCAGGATGTTACAGAGAGATTAGGGATTTCTGTCAATCTTGTCCTGTCTGCCAGGTCACCTCCCCGGTAGCCCATTTTCGTAGTCCTCTGGTCCCATTACCAATTATTGAGGTTCCCTTCGAGAGGATAGGAATGGATCTGGTAGGGCCGTTGATGAAGTCAGCTAGGGGGCATCAATACATCCTCGTACTTGTTGATTATGCCACCCGGTACCCTGAGGCTGTCCCCCTAAGAAGTCCCACATCCAGAAACATCGCCAGGGAGTTATTCCATGTCTTCTCCCGAACAGGCATTCCTAAAGAGATTTTAACAGACCAGGGAACTCCGTTCATGTCTAAGGTAATGAAAGAACTGTGCAAGGTATTGAAAGTCACTCAATTGCGCACATCGGTCTATCACCCACAAACAGATGGCCTTGTTGAACGTTTTAATAAGACCCTGAAGGCGATGCTAAAGAAAGTAGTGGAGAAGGATGGGCGGGACTGGGATTGTCTTTTACCATACCTGTTGTTCTCCATTAGAGAAGTGCCCCAATCCTCTACAGGGTTCTCCCCCTTTGAATTATTGTATGGCAGGCACCCCAGGGGTCTCTTAGATGTAGCAAAGGAGACTTGGGAAAGTGAGGTCACGCCCTACAAAAGTGTGGTAGAGCATGTAGCCCAAATGCAGGAAAGGATCTCCAAGGTGATGCCCATGGTAAAAGAGCATCTTATGCAAGCCCAAGAGGCACAGTCCAGGGTCTATAATAGGTCTGCTCGTCTGAGACAGTTTAATCCAGGAGATCGTGTACTAGTGTTAGTCCCTACTGTGGAGAGCAAGTTCCTAGCCAAGTGGCAGGGTCCTTACGAGATAGTGGAGAAAATAGGGGAGGTCAACTACAAGGTCCATCAACCAGGAAAGAGGAAGCCCTTTCAGATCTACCACATTAATCTGATAAAACCGTGGAAGGAGAGAACCCCCCCTGAAGTTTCTTGCCTGGTGACACAACCAGAGACCACCTTTGAGACAGTTAAAATTTCAGAGACCCTGTCCCCCTCCCAAAAACAACAGTGTAGGGAACTGCTGCAGAAGAATAAAGATCTCTTCACGGAAACTCCCGGGTGCACCTGTGTAATAGAACATGAGATCCTTACAGATCCCCAAGTGAGGGTAAACCTAAAGCCATATAGGATCCCTGAGGCCCGCCGGGAGGTCATTGCCAAAGAGGTCCAGAGAATGTTAAAACTGGGGGTGATTGAGAGGTCCAAAAGCGGGTGGTCCAGCCCAATAGTGTTGGTGCCAAAACCAAATAGTGAATGGAGATTTTGTAATGACTACCGCAGACTTAATGAAGTATCCACGATGGATGCCTACCCCATGCCAAGGGTAGATGAGTTGGTGGAACGACTAGGGCCAGCTAGGTACATCAGCACCCTGGACCTCACTAAGGGATACTGGCAAATCCCACTGTCCAAAGAAGCTAAGGAGAAGACTGCTTTCTCCACACCTGAGGGGTTGTTTCAGTACCTCCGGATGCCATTTGGGTTGCAAGGGGCTCCTGCCACCTTCCAGAGGGCCATGGACCATGTTCTACGTCCCCATAGGAAGTATGCTGCTGCATATTTAGATGACATTGTCATCTTCAGCCATGATTGGGGAAGTCACCTCATTAAGGTTCAGGCTGTCTTAGACGCCTTAAGGAAGGCTGGTTTTACTATAAACCCAAATAAATGTGCCCTAGGGATGGAGGAAACCAGGTACTTGGGGTAAATAGTTGGCAGAGGAGAAATTAAGCCGCAATTGAATAAAGTGGAAGCTATTCAGAATTGGCCCCGCCCACTCACGAAGAAACAGGTCAGGGCATTTCTGGGTATTGTGGGATACTACAGGCGGTTTGTCCCCAAGTTTGCGGAGATAGCAGTTCCCCTGACTGACCTTACAAAGGGCACAAAGTCGGCCATGGTGAAGTGGTCCCCAGAGGCAGAGAGGGCCTTTCAGGAACTAAAACAGTCTCTGTGTAGACAGCCAGTGTTGGTGGCTCCGGATTTCTCCCATGAGTTTGTGGTCCAGGCTGATGCATCGGATGTCGGTCTAGGTGCAGTGATGTCCCAGGTAGTGAACGAGGAGGAGCACCCAGTAATTTACCTTAGCAGGAAACTGACCCCAGCAGAGAGAAATTATGCCATCATCGAAAAAGAGTGTTTAGCTATAAAATGGGCACTAGACTCCCTTAGATACTACTTACTGGGAAGGAGATTCAGGCTAGTGTCGGACCATGCCCCACTTAAGTGGATGAGAGATAAAAAAGGAAATAATGCCAGGGTTACCCGCTGGTTCCTTACCCTGCAAGAGTTCTCCTTTTCAGTAGAACACAGACCAGGAAAAATGCAGGGAAATGCAGATGCATTGTCAAGGGTGCATAGTCTGGTGGCTGAAGGTGCCCAAGCCCCTGGCTTTGGACAGAGGGGGGGGGTATGTGAGAAGGTACAAGGGGTCATAGTAGATGACCGATACGTGTCACCGAGGTGCCTGGCCTCGGTGAAGTGAGCTGGTAGCTTTTGTCAGTAACCCTAGGTTACTGACACTTTTTGTTGAATAGTATGGCTGTTTGCACAGTTGATCCGGGCCGGCCTTTCACTGGAGCAGTCTTAGAGCTGGGTGGGATGACTGCTCCCACGTATTCCAGGCCGGGTTTTCTGTGGCTGGATAGAATCCAAGTAGCTCAGCAGAGCTGAGGGTGTGGTCCCAACTCTGGAGTTTGTGGGACTTGCAGTGCTGGAGTGTGTCAGCTGGGAAGCTGGTGGGTGTCTGGAAGCTGTGCCATCCCACCTTTCCACATCCTAGCGGGTGAACCCGCAACTGAAAAGGACTTGTGAGTTTGTGACGTCCACTTGGACTTTATATTCTGTTTTGCTGAAGTCAAGCCATTAGTGTTTTAGTTTGCTGTCCCTTCTATGCTGAAAATAAAAGGACTGCTGTTTGGCTAAACTGCATATTGAGAAAGACTTTTATATTGCCATTTGAACTCATCCCCACAGTGTGTATACATAAGAGAAAGAGAGTGTGTGCGTGTGTGTGTGTATACATAAGAGTGTGTGTGTATGTATACATAAGAGTGTGAATGTGTGTGTGTGTATGTATACATAAGAGTGTGAGTGTGTATACATAAGAGAGAGAGAGTGTGTGTGTATACATGAGTGTGAGTGTGTGTGTGTATGTATACATAAGAGTGTGTGTGTATACATAAGAGAGAGAGAGTGTGTGTATACATAAGAGTGTGAGTGTGTGTGTATACATAAGAGTGTGAGTGTGGTGTGTATACATAAGAGTGTGTGTGTATGTACACATAAGAGTGTGAGTGTGTATACATAAGAGAGAGAGAGTGTGTGTGTGTGTACATAAGAGTGTGAGTGTGTGTGTATACATAAGAGTGTGAGTGTGTGTGTGTATACATAAGAGTGTAAGTGTGTGTGTGTGTGTGTATACATAAGAGTGTGAGTGTGTATACATAAGAGAGTGTGTGTGGTGTGTGTACATAAGAGTGTGTGTGTATACATAAGAGAGTGTGTGTGTGTGTATATATATAAGAGTGTGTGTGTGTGTGTGTGGTGTATACATAAGAGTGTGAGTGTGGTGTGTATACATAAGAGTCTGAGTGTGTATACATAAGAGAGTGTTTGTGTATACATGAGAGTGTGAGTGTGTGGTGTGTATACATAAGAGTGTAAGTGTGGTGTGTGTATACATAAGAGTGTGAGTGTGGTGTGTGTATACATAAGAGTGTGAGTGTGGTGTGTGTATACATAAGAGTGTGTGTGTGTGTGTATATATATTTATATATATATACATAAGTGTGTGCCTGTATGTGTGTACTGTACATAAATGTGTGTGTCTCTGTGTGCGTAAGTGTGTGTCTGTGTGTATACTGTACATAAATGTGTGTGCCTCTCTGTGTGTATACGTAAGTGTGTGTCTGTGTGTATACTGTACATAAATGTGTGTATATACATAAGTATGTGCCTGTGTGTGTGTATATATATATATATATATATATATATATATATATATATATATATATATATATATATATTTATATATATATGCAGAAATATGTGTGTCTGTGTGTATATCCATATATATATATATATAGGGTCTCTCACCTTTAACCATAACTTGAATTTTCCAAAGTCTTGTTGATTTACCTTTGGACCCTATGGAAAAGGGAGGAGAAGTGCAAGGTGTACAGAGAAAGAAGATAATATATTACATAGAAAATGACTTGGGCTTTCTTATAAGTGTAATGAATCTTAAAGTAATTTGCAAACTGTGAATCTCCCCTATGAGGGGGACACATATGAAATTCACAGGGTGGTCTGACAAACAAAATTATTTTCAACTGTACAGTGTAAGGCCATACTCACACTACGTAAAAGTATGGCCGTTGTTGCCATCGGCAACAACGGCCGTACTTTGTGTGGTGTGGAACACTGCCTTATCTGCTATGGGATCCCGGCCGTAGCGTATACACATATGTAATGGCCCAGAAAGGTGTTTATTGTCAGGCGTCTGGAGATGTATTGTTGCTATTGGCAACCTTAGACAGTCTGTATTGGGACCTATGTACACTACCGTTCAATAGTTTGGGGTCACATTGAAATGTCCTTATTTTTGAAGGAAAAGCTCTGTACTTTTCAATGAAGATAACTTTAAACTAGTCCTAACTTTAAAGAAATACACTCTATACATTGCTAATGTGGTAAATGACTATTCTAGCTGCAAATGTCTGGTTTTTGGTGCAATATCTACATAGGTGTAGAGAAGACCATTTCCAGCAACTATCACTCCAGTGTTCTAATGGTACAATGTGTTTGCTCATTGGCTCAGAAGGCTAATTGATGATTAGAAAACCCTTGTGCAATCATGTTCACACATCTAAAAACAGTCTAGCTCGTTACAGAAGCTACAAAACTGACCTTCCTTTGAGCAGATTGTGTTTCTGGAGCATCACATTTGTGGGGTCAATTAAACGCTCGAAATGGCCAGAAAAAGAGAACTTTCATCTTAAACTCGACAGTCTATTCTTGTTCTTAGAAATGAAGGCTATTCCATGCTAGAAATTGCTAAGAAATTCAAGATTTCCTACAACGGTGTGTACTACTCCCTTCAGAGGACAGCACAAACAGGCTCTAACCAGAGTAGAAAAAGAAGTGGGAGGCCGAGTTGCACAACTAAGCAAGAAGATAAGCACATTAGAGTCTCTAGTTTGAGAAAGAGACGCCTCACAGGTCCCCAACTGGCATCTTCATTAAATAGTACCCGCAAAACACCAGTGTCAACATCTACAGTAAAGAGGCGGCTGCGGGATTTTGGCCTTCAGGGCAGAGTGGCAAAGAAAAAGCCATATCTGAGACTGGCCAATAAAAGAAAAAGATTAAGATGGGCAAAAGAACACAGACATTGGACAGAGGAAGACTGGAAAAAAGTGTTGTGGACGGATGAATCCAAGTTTGAGGTGTTTGGATCACAAAGAAGAACGTTTGTGAGACGCAGAACAAATGAAAAGATGCTGGAAGAATGCCTGACGCCATCTGTTAAGCATGGTGGAGGTAATGTGATGGTCTGGGGTTGCTTTGGTGCTGGTAAGGTGGGAGATTTGTACAGGGTAAAAGGGATTCTGAATAAGGAAGGCTATCACTCAATTTTGCAACGCCATGCCATACCCAGTGGACAGTGCTTGACTGGAGCCAATTTCATCCTACAACAGGACAATGACCCTAAACACACCTCCAAATTGCAGCTTGACCGTATGGTACGCCAGAAGTGCCCATCCAATCAATCCAACTTGTGGGAGCTGCTTCTAGAAGCGTGGGGTGCAATTTCTCCAGCTTACCTCAACAGATTAATAGCTAGAATGCCAAAGGTGTGCAATGCTGTTATTGCTGCAAAAGGAGGATTCTTTGACGAAAGCAAAATTTGATGTAAAAACAATGTTATTTCAAATACAAATCATTATTTCTAACCTTGTCAATGTCTTGACTCTATTTTCTATTCATTTCACATTGTATGGTGGTGAATAAGTGTGACTTTTCATGGAAAACACAAAATTGTTTGTGCGACCCCAAACTTTTGAACGGTAGTGTATTTGCTGCTTTTTCCTAACTCTCTTATGGAGATAGTGTTTTCCATCATATATTTATTCAATATGTTGTTATGTATTAATCGCTAATAATACAAGTGTTGAGCTTGATCAGTGCTCCTCCCCTGCAACCTATCATACTCTAGTGATTGACCAGGGGAAAGCTAGCTCCGCACACCTTTTACCCAGATGGGCTGTGCGGTCTCCTCAGTGACAGTTGGTAGTCTGGCATTGCCAGAGTCACATCTAATCTCCCTACGTCACCTCAGCAATCCTGTCAGACTCCATCCTCAACCCCCTAACCTGTTTTCAGTCAGCCATAAGGACTAATACGTGTCTTCAAAGTCTCAGCAGGACATCCTCTGTATTTATTAGTGCCTGCTGTCGGATTGGTGAAGTGATAGAGGGTCTCCCATTCACCGTCCACATCTTCCTGGCTTCCAAGTCAGCGTGTCCATGCGTCTTCCTTCTACATGATAGCGAGCATTGACAGCGTCAAGTCTCTTCAGTAACTTCAAGTACCTATTCACACGCACCTTATAAAGGCTGGAAAACCGCAAAGTCCCTGGAACAGGTCTGTCTACTTGAAACCCTATTTATCCACCAAGTCTTAGCTATAGTAACCAAGGTAACCCTCCCCCTGAAGCTAAGGACTCTGATCAAGCAAACAGTTTACCATCATCAGATGCCCCTGTATTGGATTGTATATAGTTATCCTTCAAGTAAAGTCTTAATATACTTTCACCGCTATTGTGTGAAGACTTTTTTTTTTAAATTATATGTCCCTGTGTGTATGCTGAAGAAGACAAGAGCCCCAGCACCCTCGGACCCCACCGTGACTGGAAGGTTTCAGAAGGTGAGCCCTAAGTTTGCACTACACCACCCAGCAACACCTCAGCATATCACACCACATACCACCAAAGGGACATTGTACATAGTATACGCTCCGGCCGGAATCCCATATGACGCCGCAAAGAACTGACATGTCAGTTTTCTGCGACCGCAATTTAGTAAATTGTTGCTGCAGAAAGACCTGTCAGTTCACACAATGAAGCGAGCGGCTCTGGTCGCTTGCTTCATTGTGTGCTATGAGAGTTCTGATGCGGATGCGCGCTGATGCGCCCGAATCAGAACACTGCGGCTGGAAAGATCATCCGGCCGGTACTACAATAGCAAAGCATGAAAAACCCCTAAAGGTATAAACCCACACACTATATACGCAGCAAATACGCAGCAGATGTGATGGTGAAGATTTGATGCTGTGTTCAGTTATTTAGATCTAATCTGCTGCGTATTTGCTGCGTATCGCAGTAGTAAATACGCTGCATATACGGTGTGTGGGTTTGTACCCTAAAAGGTATTAAATAAAACTTCATTTACCAGTATATGTTCATTTATTAGATAGCTGAAAATAGATTTTATCACGCTAGTCAGTTGAGTTCTAATGGCAGTGTATTATCTGGCAAAAAAACTCCTGCAACACAACTCCTCCGAGTTTCCATTGGTTGGTGGTCACAAGAGAAGCAAGCAAGACTTTCAAAGTCTTGGTTCCTTGATTTCTTTCTCATGGCAGTTTGTGATGCTTTCTGGCACCAGACAAGTCCAGCGGCCTACCTGCCTCTGCATCTCAGCACACAGCGAAAGGACGGCCTCTACTCCTGATCCTTCAGAGGAACGGGACTGGAAGGAACATGTTAAACTACTGCCCACATTCACTGACATGGAGAGATTTGTGAAATGCTTGGAGTCCTCCTACAAACAAGAGCTAAGCTCCTTAAAAGCAGAAGTACAGACTTTTAATGCAAAACTCACTGATGTTTCCCCTTGCCATCTTTCCCTCACTGCTACTGTGGAAGATGTAGACATCACCTTGGCTTCTCAAGACACACCGTATAGAATAATGGCTATAATTGATTGTGATTGTCCAAATGAAAAGCATGCTCATTATCTTGACCTGCTTTCCCAAAATAGACTTTTTTCCCATCTGTTCACATGTTTTATTTTCACCTAAAATTACAGTCATATTTAGTTTTAGTTTACTGCGTGTGAACCTAGCCTAATAGATGTAACAATGCCTCATAACATCATCTGTTGTCTGCACCAATACAGGATCAAAGAGAAGATAATGTTTTCCATATGGATGGGTAACTTCTGGGTACTTGATTTTAGCCTAGGTAAGGGTATAATCAGGCGGAATTCTGCGGCAGAACTTTCCGCTGTGAAATCACACATTCCTCAGTGTGTCATAGCCTGTCTATGGAAGAGCTCCGCTCCAGCCACTCTCTGCTCAAAGTATTAACATGTCAATTCCTTGAGCGAAGAGCTTCGGCAGACACGTCAGTTCCCTGAGCGGAGAGCAGCGGCAGCGGAGGAGAGAGCTCACCCATAGACAGGCTATGGCACACTGAGGCAGGCGGAACTTTCTACCTGATTTACTGTGTGACCATACCCTTACATTAGAATATAATGCAAATATTTAGCAAATATGTTAATGTTTCTTTTTAATAACACATTTTTTTGCGATGTTGCACATTCAAGCTATGTTCCCACAACCACTTTTTAACAAGAAAAATAAACTTTTTTTGATAATAATCATTATTTACAGCAGCAATAATAGAACATTGACTGTTATTTTAAAAACATTATAAGCAAAATAAATAAAAAAATAAAATTCTTATGCTATTTACCAGTGCTGTCCAGATGTATGTCCACGAGACCAGGATGTTCAAAGAGTGAAATATTTATTCTTAGGCACAAATATTACCAGTTTCTGGAGATATACTCCCTTCATCAGATAACAGTGCACTGTTATCTGATAAAGGGGGTATATCTCCTGAAATGGCATAAGAATTTTTGATTTTTATTTTACTTACACTGTCTGCATGGGCCCCCACTGGGAGTATCCGGTTCATATGCACCACCAGCTTTAGCAGTCCTTAGATGTCTGTGGTCCCCCTGTTTTTTCCTGCGCAGAACACTGACAGAGGTACCCCTAATTTGTTTGAGAGGTGATAAGCATAAAGCCCAAGGGGCACGAAGGTGAGCAGACCTATCACATCACTTACTATGCCTATTCCTTTGGGTTTTACAAGAGGCGCCGGGCATTCTTTTTTTTTCTTCTCCTTCCTGCATTTTAAAAATATGGAGCTACTGTATGATATCTACTTGGATGACAATAAAAATAGATTATACATTATTTAAATTAGGGCTGTATTTATTGTACACAAGTTTTATACAGATTACAGATCCACTTAAAAAAAATCTTAAAATGTGGCACCTTTCATGCTTGCCACTAGAGCAGTCACAAAAATCTGTCATTTTATCCGGCCTACATCCCATTTGTCAGCTTTTCTGTATATATATGCTTGCACAGGATGAGCAGAATCATCTCATTGTCATTAAAGGACAAGCAAGTTAATGACAGCTATATTCTACTGCCAGAAGCCTAGATAACGTAGCATAGCAACACTATAAAACTATATACAATGACATAGTATTTTTTTTTGCCGCTCTGTATTTTACCAATTCTTTAGTCCCTAATAATGTCACTGGGAAACCTAATCACCTGATCAAACGGGTGTCCCATTTTGTGCCAACTGGAATTGTGGAACCACTAGGCCACCGCTAGCAATAGCAGGAATCATGGGCAACAGAGCTGGGACCACAATTATAGGGTAGCAAATGCAGAGGCTCCAAAAGGGGGGGTCAGGGCAGGTGTAAGCATTTAAAGGGGAAGTGTTTAGTACGAAAACCAATTAAGGGCGTACTGCCTCTTTAAATCTGTGAGAGCTGTAGGAGGCGGAGATGCGAGTGCTCGCCAGGGAGAGACAACGCTGGAGGCGCCACCAGGCCCTGGCAGATTGGAAGGAACTGATGGGGTGGCGGTCCGATGCACGGGTCACTGCTATAACACATTTGATTGTGACATGGTTAATCTTAACTGCTGTGGTGAATAAGTTGACAATGCTTTTCCTGTACACTTTCCTGCCCTCTACTGCTCTCCTCTTGCTTGGACCTAATGCTGCATAGTAAGTATGCACTTGCCCTGGGTTTCATGGAGGGTCAGTGTGCGATGCCGAGCCCCTAGGGGCCACTCCGCTGAGAGGATGTTGTTGCGGGCAGGAACCGGGGCAGCTGCTAGCTAGAGGGTTGTCACGATTTAGGCACGAGGGATCACAGCTGGAAACCGGGCTCCT
This sequence comes from Dendropsophus ebraccatus, assembly GCF_027789765.1. NCBI lineage: Eukaryota > Metazoa > Chordata > Amphibia > Anura > Hylidae > Dendropsophus > Dendropsophus ebraccatus. The sequence continues at coordinate 65,389,449 of NC_091456.1, forward strand.
GACCGAGCGGAGACTAGGCATGTGATTCTTCGTTGTCCTTAGTCAGGGCACCAATAATTACACCAATGTCAAGGTTCAGCGGCACCTAGATCTTGAGAATAGATGAGAATCTTGAGAACTTGAGAATAGAACACTTCTGGTAATGCTGCAGCAGATACCACAGGGTTGCGGCCTTGTGACACAGGAGCAGCAGCAACACACAACCTATCCCCCTGAAGGTGGGAGACAAGAGACCAGGCAGAGAGGAAGTCACATGGTATTCCCCAGCCAAAGCTCGATGGCCATTGGAGTTACCATGGAAGCAGGGGCAGTCATGTGACATCCAGCCATTGCATCATCACATCATTAGGCTATGTTCACACTATGTATATTTCAGTCACTATATTTCAGTCAGTATTGCAACCAAAACCAGGAGTGGATTAAAAACACAGAAAGGATCTGTTCACACAATGTTGAAATTGAGTGTATGGCTGCCATATAACAGTAAATAACTGCCATTATTTCAATATAACAGCTGTTGTTCTAAAATAACAGCAAATATTTGCCATTAAATGGCAGCCATCCACTCAATTTCAACATTGTGTGAACAGATCCTTTCTGTGTTTTTAATCCACCCCTGGTTTTGGTTGCAATACTGACTGAAATATACATATACTGACTGAAATATACGCAGTGTGAACGCAGCCTTAGGCATATAGGACTAAATATACATGAGAAGTACCATACTTGAACACTGGGGGGCGACATAATACCCTTAGGCACTGATAACTGAATATGCATACAAGAAATGAATGGAATAGCAGACCTGAACACTGAGAGGGGTGATACAATACACACAGGTTGCAGTGGACCATAGCTTTCCAGAACAGAACTGGCCATAATAAAGGTGCAGAGATAAAGTGACAAATAAATACTCTGTTCTGGGACACTGCATACCTCCCTACTAGAAATGAGCCAACCTCGGCGAACCACAAGTTGAAGTAGATGTGGATGAATGAACATAAAGGGCCAAGACAACAAGACAAGAGGAAGGAATCTAAGTGTGAATGAATATGTAGATGTGTGTTTCCCACGCTCAAGGCACAGGTGACAGGAGAAATTATGAAGAGAAAGAAAAACCCTAGTGACAGGACTTCACCTAGGGGTGCCTAACGTACTCTGGTTACAGGTAGTTAGCGCGTGGACCATCTGACATGTGAGCCAGGACTACTTAACTGCTGGCGGGTGACCCTCAATTCCAGTCAGTTTAGACAGTAGGTTTCCAATGAAAAACGTAATCCTACTGGAAAAGAACGTGAATACCTGTGTACTGCCTTGGGTGTCTGTGTGAACTGACTTGGACACCTGGAAGAGGAATGAATAAAATAACAAACGCAAGCATACATTTAAGCCCTTTTCATACCGGTCAATCATACAACGCAATTACTCACAGGCAAGACACACGAAAAGGTGCCAAAGGTGCAGTATGTATGAACAAATGTAAATGTTGAGTAGGACTATGTGTAGCAACTATTGTGTGTTGGGAAAAGACAGGGGTAAACAAACAATGGAGACACAAGAAAGGGAAACATAGAAGACAAGAACACTGCGAGGGCCTGAAGAATACTGGCTCAGAGGAATCTTTCCAGTGGATAACACAATAATACAACATATGAGAAAAATAGAATACCCTTTTGAAAATACACTCTTTAGAAAATATACTCTTTAGAAAATAGACTTTCCCTGAGGCTACAGATACATACTGACTTCTTACTCAGAGGAGGAGGAAACTGAATTTGGCACGAAAACACACTCTATAAGAAGATACACTTTTTCAAAAGACACTCTTTACTCTGAGACTATCTAAATGACTTTTCTGCTTACTCAGAGGAAGAAAATACACATATGACTCTGGTATGAAAATAACCTTTGACTACTGAAGTGCAATAATAAACTTCTGACAATCACATAATCATGAAAGTGCTTTAGGAAGAACTGGGTAAGTGTCTCTGTTTTGGTAGAGTCTCTTTTAGGCAATTAAAACCATCGTCCATGTAAAAGGCTCTGGGACAGGCACTAGAGAACAATACAACAACCTGAGTGTCCATCAGCACATAGCTGGGTAAGGAATAAGGAAGCTTGGTCAGGTGCATAGCTTAAACGTTGCAAAACTTTTTCAAACTAGAGACATAACAATCACTCGAACAGTCAGGAATCTTGGTCTCTATTGCGAATTGGTAGTGTTCCCCGAGTTGAGCGCTCAGACCGTCTCAGCATGAGGTTGGCTTCATTAGCAGCTTGCTCTGGAAAAGGTCGGGGGTCATTGACAGCAGCTGGTTGAGGAAGGGGAACCGCAGGAGGCGGAATGACTGGAGTGTTCATAGGAACTCCCTGATAGCCAATGGCCATGTGGATATGGCTCAGTTCGGAACATATCATCAAGAGAGGGCGGTTTAGATGGAGCCTCTGGGACTGGCAGAGGTGCCTGTACAGGTACTGGACAGGATGCTGTGAGGTCTTGCAGATCCTCCCTCACACAGCGCTTTATCCTATTAGGGTGTACAGTTTGAGGGTCCAGACCTGGCTTTTTGACCTCATACACGTCAGTCTCCGGATAGGGAATAGCGGAAATGGTATAGGGTTCAGGCTCCCATAGGCTTTCTAACTTGTGGGTGCAGTGATACTTTTTGAGCCAGACTCTTTCCCCCACTCTTAGTGGTGTGGAATGCGCTCCCTGATTATAAGCATCTTTCTGGCGCTGGTGGGCCTCTCCCATCTTCTGGTCGACAATCTCTCTGGCATCTTGAATCCTCCTCTGATGCTCTTGGACCCAGTCGGTATTAGGCAGAGGGTTGAGAGTGCCAGTTACTTGAACTCCAAGCGTGCGGTCTTGAGGAAGCTGACCTTGGCGCCCAAACATCAGATAGAAAGGAGAGTAGCCAGTAGAGCAATGGGTGGTGTTATTATAGATTTCCACCAGCTTATCTAACAGGTGAGGCCATTCAACCCACTTTGCCACCGAAGCTGTTCTTAGCATGTTGATGAAGACCTGGTTGATATTCTCACAGAGGCCATTCCCTTGAGGGTGATAGGCCATGGTACGAAGCTTCTTGCACTCATGGTAAGCGCATAGCTCATGGAAAAGTTGAGATTTGAAAGCCGGGCCTCGATCTGTGAGCAGGGACTCAGGACAGCCGTAGTGTTTCACATATTCTTTGTAGAAAGTGATGGCTGTGGTCCTCGCAGTCAAGTCTCGGACGGGTACCACGACAACCCACTTGGAATAGTGATCAACCATGGTCAGGGCATATGTGTATCCACATCTCGTCGGGGCCAACTTCACACAATGGGACACAATGGAATGCAAGGGAGCTCGTGCCTCTCTTCCTCCTGCCTTGGAGATGTTACAGGCGGGGCATTCAGCAAACCAGTTCTCAATGTCAGCCCGCATTCCGATTAAATAGAAACGTTGACGGATGGTCGCCTCAGTCTTGTGGACCCCGAAATGGCCGGAACGGTCATGGTAGGCATCCAACACCAGTTTGGCGTCCCGCTGGGGAATCAAGATTTGATGGCATCGTTCTCCAGAGACGGGGTCCAACAAATTTCTTAGAAGTAGGCCCCTATGAAGGAAGAGCCGATTCCGCTGCCCCCAGAGACGTCTCAGTTCAATGTCTGGATAAGGCCTCTTGATTCTCATGGAGACTCTCCCAGTAGACAAATAGCCATAGATCTCTCCCAAGACTCTGGATTCATTCTGGCATTCTGGATGGTCTGCCATCTGGACAAATCTTGATAGGGGCCCGAGTCAGATCACCGTGGTAGTACTCTGGGTAGCGAATCTCTGATAGAAAGGGGGCATCTCTACATCTTCCCAGTTGTCATCCTCTGGGGCTTCCTCACCTCTTGGCAGTCGAGACAGCAGGTCAACATTCACATTGGCCTTGCCGCTTCAATACTTGATTTCGAAGTTGAAGTTGGCCAATCTAGAGGCCCAACGCTGTTCCAGAGCACCTAGTCACGCGGTATTGAGGTGAGCTAGTGGGTTGTTATCCGTATAGACAGTGAAATGATGAAAAGGCTGACTATAGTCAGGGTAGGCCAGGATGGGAGGCGAGGTCAATAGGGCCTTCAGGGTTTGAAACGCTGTCTCCTGTCGTTCAGACCACTCTATGGGTAGCCGTCGGCTGTAGTTCTCTCGGGGACATCCACGGAGTAGCTCATTGAGCGGTTCTGCCACCTGGGCGAAGTAGGGTATAAAGCGGCGATAATAGCCCGCGAATCCAAGGATGCTTCTCACCTCTTTCACTGTCTTAGGAACGCCCCAACTCTCCACGGCCGAGATCTTCTCGGGGTCAGGTTGTATCCCCTCGGCACTGACGACATGCCCCAGATAGTTCACCTGCGGTTTGAGGAGGTGGCACTTCGATGGCTTCATCTTGAGGCCGTGGTCAATGAGGACTTGGAACACTTCGGCTAGGTGATGAATATGGTCCTCATAAGTGCAGGAATAAACAATGACGTCATCCAGGTAGAGCAATACACTTTGGAAGTTGACGTGACCGAGGCACCTCTCCATTAACCGTTGAAATGTGGCGGGGGCGTTGCAGAGCCCAAACAGCATACTTGTGAACTCATAGAGTCCCATGGGGGTAGTAAACGCTGTCCTCTCTCGGTCTTCCGGAGCCATGGGCACCTGTCAATACCCACTGGTGAGGTCCAACGTTCAGAAGTAGGCGGCTGAACCCAGAGCAGCAATAGATTCCTCTATGCGAGGCAGCGGATAGGCATCCTTGTGAGTAATGGTGTTCAGCTTCCGGTAGTCAACGCAGAATCTGATGTTGCCATCCTTCTTTTTGACGAGGACGATAGGGGCAGCCCACGGACTTTGGCTCTCCTGGATGACGTTGGTGTCCTTCATTTCCTGGAGCAGTTTCTTCACCTGCTGATAGCTGGAATAGGCCGGTGCTTCTCCTTGATAGGAGGGTGATCTTTGGTATTAATTCGATGTTGGACCAGACCAGTTTTACCAAAGTCAAGTGAATGCTTGCTGAAGGCCTCGTGATGGCGCTTGGCAACTTTGAGTACCCCCTAAATATGCTCGATTGGGGTGTTGGCATCTCCGATGTTGAAGGCATCCCACCAAGGAGAGCGGGACTGGTTGGACTCTCCTGATGACATCCTAATAGACCTCTGGTGGGCGATAGTCTCTTCGCATATGAGATCCTCAGGGTCGAGTTGGTGGAGCATGGCAACCGTGGTAAACTTAGGTAGGCCGACTGGAGAGGCACTGAGGTTGACCAGCCGTACTGGAACCTGACCATTGGAGACGGTCACTAGGCTTCGGGCAGCCATGACAAGGGGTTGACCCTCAATTTTCGATAGAATTTAGTAAGGCCTCATAATCTGCGTTGTCCAGGCCTGGGCGAGCTCTGCAGCAGATAAGGGTCTCACTGTTAGCTGGGATAGTGATTGGGCGAGCATTTCTGGTACGGACACGACAAATTTCCCCTCGGTGATTGACAAACCTCTGCTGAGCAATTAACGCCTTGATAGTCTTCTGAATGGCTTGCTTGTAGGGGGAATGAGCTTGAGACAGAGAGTTATGCAAGGCAGCTACTAATTCTGAGAATACATGGCGGATAACATTCATGCCCAAAACTAATACCACTATCCCCTCAGTGACTATGACACCCTGCTGAGTTAACCTTCAGTTACCAATGCATATGGTGGGTTCCCAATACCCTAGTTGTGAGATAGTCCGACCATTACTAGCAATCAGTTTTAGTCTGGCTTTCTCCACTGGACACAACACCCTGCGGTCCCAATATTCTTCAAAAACATGCTTGGGGATGGTGGTAACTTGGGAACCAGTGTCCACCAAGGCCTCGAGGGGCACACCGTCTATCCTTAAAGTCACATGCGGGCACTGCGATAAGAATTTTGAGAGCCATTGTGACTCCTGCGGGCCTGAGACTCTACCTCCCGGGTGTTGGCCCTCAGACCCAGGGATAGCCCGTTTAACTGAAAGCACTGGGATTGATAGTGTCCATGTCGCCGACAATAGTCACAGTAGGGCCGCTCTCGAGGTGTGGCCCGGTGGGGTATGGATAGGTCAGGGAGGTGACTCTAGAGACAGGGCCTGACTGAAAGTAGAGTGAGAGAAGGAGGTGTGTGAAGTCCCCTTTAGTTCTTTGATGGCTTAGCAAAGGGAGCTGACTACTTGAGTAAGGAGGTCAGGAGTAGCCAGGGGGCTAGTCAGAGGAGCTTGCACGGCCTGGACAGCTTGAACAGATGGAATAGAAGCCGTGGTGAGAGGACCAGGGATCACACCCGTCAGCTCTGGCTGACTCGAGGTCGGGGGACAGTTATGGCAGGGGGAGTCAGTTCCCTCAGAGCCAGGGTTTTGAAATCCAGGAAAGACATATTAGGGTTCTGAGCAGCCAACATGCGCAACTGGCTTTGAATGAGTCTATCACCTCTATGAAACCGTCTGTGATTATGTTTTCTGCTGCAGAGGGGTCAATGACATCCACCTGTTGTAAGGCCCGGTAGGCGGACTGGAGGGCAAGAGCATAGTCCCTCAGGGTCTCACCTGGTTTCTGACGCCGATCATAGAACTGGAGACGGATTTCTGTGGGGGACTGTACCTCAAATTCCCTCCTGAGGCGATCAAAAATCTGTTGCACCCCAGCTTTTTCCGTAGCGGGCCATGACCGGACCTCCTCAGCAGCAGGACCTTCCAATTGTCCGAGCAGTAGTTGTACCTGCTGAGTAGGAGAGAGAGAGACCAGTTCAAGAGTACGAGAAATTTTTTCCTTAAAAGCAGCCAAGGTGTGGGGCTCCCCATTATAGCTGGGTAGGTTATTGCGCCCAATGAAAAACGGCACTCCAGCAGCACTAACAGATGCAGGGGGTGCAGCTCGGGAAGCGGGCGGACCAGTGGGTGAGGACAGTGGACTGTTTGACCCGCCGACGACACCATCATCCGTGCTGGAAATGATGGGGGACTTCCACTTATCTGACTATCCCAGTGCAGCGGACGGGATCTCTGGATGAACTGTGCAGAGTGGTCGGGATGATTGGCGGTGAGCTGAGATGACGGAAACAGGAGTGGCAGGCTTGCAGACGACAGCGGTGGAGCGGGCGGAAGCTGGGCCCGGCAACTTCTCATGGGTGCAGCAGTAATCTTCTTCCCCCAGCAACACAGATGATAGCTGAAGGCCGGGGGGCGGAGCGTGAGCGGCGTGCGCAGGAACCTTGGAAGTACAGCCGTAACCCCTTCCTGGGCCACAGCGTGGCAGGTGCAAAGTCTCTGGGGGGAAGTTGTAGCGTACCTTGAGAATGCTGACAGTCGGCACAGCGTAGATCCTGTTTGTGACGCCAAATGCGATGCCCAGGCCCCTAGGGGCCACTCCGCTGAGAGGATGTTGTTGCGGGCAGGAACCGGGGCAGCTGCTAGCTAGACGGTTGTCACGGTTTAGGCACGAGGGATCACAGCTGGAAATCGGGCTCCTGACCGAGCGGAGACTAGGCATGCGATTCTTCGTTGTCCTTAGTCAGGGCACCAATGATTAGACCAATGCCAAGGTTCAGAAACAACGGTAGTTGTGAAACAGAGGTAACTAGTAGCAACAGTCTTTCCGGATGCAACCGGGTATAAGACAAACTTGAATAAGGCAGAGTAATGGGTGATGCTGCAATAGGCTGTGATGATAGCGTGCTGAATGATGGGAGTCAGGGGCGGATTAACTTTACCATGGGCCCCGGGCTGTTCACCAAGCCTGGGCCCCCCACCTCACTGTAACTATGGCGGCACTAGCCTGGCGTTCATAGTACAGTATAGATAATGTCATGATGTCCTGATTTGTGCAAAATTGCCATAAAAAAACTGTGATTTTTTGCAAATCATGGCGGAAGTGTAGCCAGGAGACAGTACACCACTGAAAGTATAAGTCTTTTTGGGTGGTCATGGGCCCCCCAGGAGCTCAGGGCCCCAGGCTGCCGCCCGAAACGCCCCTATTATAATCCACTACTGATGGGAGTAGTAGTGATACTGAGGATAAGATGCTGGGCGGAATGGAATTGAGATGAATACTTGCTGTTGATGATTAGAGAAGATGATGAGAGGAATGACTGAAGAACGCCACCCAGATCTTGAGAATAGTTGAGAATCTTGAGAACTTGAGAATAGAACACAGCCAGGAACACTTCTGGTAATGCTGCAGCAGATACCGCAGGGCTGCGGCCTTGTGACACAGGAGCAGCAGCAACACACAACCTATCCCCCTGAAGGTGGGAGACAAGAGACCAGGCAGAGAAGAAGTCACATGGTATTCCCCAGCCAAAGCTTGATGGCCATTGGAGTTACCATGGAAGCAGGGGCAGTCACGTGACATCCAGCCATTGCATCATCACACAATTAGGCATATAGGATTAAATATACATGAGAAGTACCATACTTGAACACTTTGGGGCGACATAATACCCTTAGGCACTGATAACTGAATATGCATACAACAAATGAATGGAATAGCAGACCTGAACAATGAGAGGGGTGACACAATACACACAGGTTGCAGTGGACCATAGTTTCCAGAACAGAACCGGCCATAATAAAGGTGCAGAGATAAAGTGACAAATAAATACTCTGTTCTGGGACACTGCAAGTGTGCTGTTAAGCTCTTCTATATGATAGATCAGTGTAGTTGTATTAAAAGTCCCCTTGTTTTTTTTAAGTTCAGATATTTCTATAGTTATATATAGTTGCTATAATGTCAGGGTATATTCACACTACGGAATACGCTCAAAAATTTCAAGTGGAGGCCGTGTGGCGGACTCTGCTTAAAGTTCCGTATACGCAGCAGATACGCAACAAATACGCAGCAGATTAGATGGTGCAGATTTGATGCTGTGTTCAGTTATTTAGATCTAATCTGCTGCGTATTTGCTGCGTATCGCAGCAGTAAATACGCTGCGTATACGGTAAGTGGGTTTATACCTTATATATATATATATATATATATATATATATATATATATATAGTGGTGCCTTGGATTACAAGCATAATTCGTTCCGGGAATGTGCTTGTAATTCAAATCACTCTTTTAAACCAAAGCAAATTTTACCATAAGAAATAATTGAAATGCAGACAATTGGTTCCACACCCCAAAAATATAGATTTTTTATTATGAATAACATGTAAAACTAATGAAACAAACATTTAGAAACAGCTAAATATGTCATAAGTTACTATACAGTAATGGAGAGGAATGGGAAACACAAGGGCGGATAGAGACTGCAGGGAGCATGAAGGAATGAGCAGGACATATGCGGGCACATAAATGCAGCACTCTGTCCGGGGAGCGAGGGGATACAGCTATGAGGAGATTACCTTCACAGTCCTGTCCCCTGATGCAGACCCCAGCCTGAAGTGGATCTGCTATGATTTGGAAGGTGAGGGAGACGTCCTGGGTCAGAGTACAGGGCTGTTGACCCCATGATGCAGACCATGCCCCTAATCCACTCCCCCCTTCCACCCAGTACAGGGAGCTCTTAAACCAAAGCAATGCTCTTAAACCAAGTTACAATTTTCAAAAACTGTGAGCTCTTCTTGCAAAACACTCTCAATCCAAGTTATTCTTAAACCAAGGTAACATTATATATATTCCTCTCTGCTTCGACACAGACAGCAGCAACTAGGAGACCAATTCATCCTTTTTTATCCCCCAGAAAGCACCCCCCCCCCCCCGTGACTCTGCAGCATTAGTAATACAATCAGACCTCTGCCACCATACTGTCCCTACAGCTAGAGGCCGCTAAGGGACATGGCTGTCGGTCATTGAGCTGGGGAGAGGGGGCCTGAGGAGGCAGGGGTGCCTGGTGCTGTGCCTGCAGGAGAAGAAATGCAGGTGGTAAGGTAACATGACATCTTGCCACTTGCAGACCCCGGGTCAGTCAGCTACAGAGACACAGTGACTGATTGTCACTTACTGTTTCTCTATCAAAACTTTATGCAGCCTGCAGGGGAGAGTGTGTGTGAGGGGCCTTAGCTAAAATAATAGTAAGGGATTGTGCCGCCCCCTAGTGAAGCAGAGAATCTGCCGCCTGAGGCGGAACGCTCATCTCGCCTCATGGCGAAAGCAACCCTGCACACACTGTGTGCCCTAAGCACCTTCCTAGAGAAGTGCAGAAGATGCTGGGCATTTCTAATGCAGTTTATATTTAGCACTTTTCTGTCTCAATTGACATGTCAGCATAGAGAAAAGCTAGTGAGCCGGGAAAGTGTTCCGTGATGATGTCATCAAGGCTGTGATGACATATATAACTGCCAGACAGGCAAACAGTATATCTGCAGCCAGGCAGCCAAGCAGCAAAGGTAGGTAGTTAGCAAGGAAGATGCAGGTAGGTACAGTTCTAACCATTTAACTTCGATATTTTGGGGGCCAATCTATGCCTCTCGCATACTGCTATAGTTGTGAGCAGTTAGCATCGTTTTTTTAGAATAGTTAGCTACTAATTAAAGGGGCTCTCTTAAGTCGCTCTTATAGGGACGGTATCCAAGTCGCTCTTAATGGGCTGGGGCCAAATTCGCTCTTAAAGGAACAGTACCAAAGTGGCCCTTAAAAGGAGAGGTAACCAATGACGGTATCCAATGACTGATTGTATCTAGGGAGCATGTGCTGAATGGATTTTATATTAGGGAGATGGACAAGGAGAGTGTTCTGTCCTCTGCAGGCATTCACCTGGCATTGCAGTGCCTTCAGCTTCAGCACACTCCCCAATGTGTTGCCCAAAAATAGACCCCCAGCATGATGTGTACCTGCACTCCCAAATGTGTTCCCCAAAAATACACCCCCAGTAGGGTGCAGATCTGCACTCCCCAATGTGTTGCCCAAAAATAGACCCTCAGCAGGCTACGTTGCTGTGCTCCCAAATGTGTTGCCCAAAAATAGATCCCCAGCAAAGTTCAAGTCTGTATTCCCCAAATGTAATGCCCAAAAAAATAGACCCCCAGCAGGGTGCAAAGCTGCACTCCCAAATATGTTGCTCAAAAATGCATGTGTTACACTCAACTATATAAGAAATTGGATGATTGGTTAATATTTTTACTAATAGTTTTAAAAATGTATTTTTTTAATTCTAATCATCCCACTTATTTGGTACTGTTGGGTGCAGACCAAACTATTAAACTGTTAACATTACTGACCCACAAGGTCAAAGGCGTAGATGCAAAAAAAATAAAACAACATTGCTGACTTTGGTCACATCACAGACATAAAAATGGAAGTTAAAGTGATTTTAAAAAAAGTCACTTTTTTCACTATGTTATCAACAAAAACTATAGATTACGACAAAAAAAGAGCCCTCTCTAGGTGGAAAGATGAAAAAACTGTAGTCAGAATGGCAATGAACAATTTTTTTTTTTTTTTTTTTTATAGTAAAACAAAAACTAGTTTGGTATCATTGGATTCATACTCACATCCATTTTACCATCTCCCTGGAGGAGTGGACTTCTAGGAAGAGGTCTCTCCATTGGTTCCTGACTCCACTACAACCAAGCGCGGACACGAGTCTGTTCACATGGAGCGGCGTAAGCTCCAACTAAAGCCTACACACCGTGCAGAATATGGGAGATGTTCTGTCAGTGAATGCATCTAAGAAATAAAGATCCAGCAGGTCCGATGAAGTGACGCATCCAAGCCACATATGAATTTGTGTATCTATTAAGAATGGACTTTGATATCTAAACAAGCTTATTACTCACGTTTTAATTTACACTAAGGGCCAGTTCACAGTGAGCAAACACTGAGAGCTCCGGTGCGGAATCCCGCCGTGCTCAGTGTGCTGCTTTGAGTGAATGGGAGAGCGTGCGCCTGTCCGCTGCCACCCCTCTCCGCTCATGTTCGTTCCTGGCGCGGAGAGCGGCGGCAGCGGACGAGCATGCGCCCTCTCTATTTACTTACAGGAGCACACTGAGCACGGTGGGATTCCGACGATCTTGCTCAGTGTGAACTGGCCCTAACACTTTGAGTGTTTTTGAGTTGGACTTGCTATACTGTGGAAAACAACTCTCTACCACTGAAATTGGAATTGTATGGGGTTAACTTATGTGATTATCCCAGTAACCTATAACAGATGATGGACACTTTTGGTAACCAATGACCACTATGTAAGATTCTTTGTACACCTGTCTATAAACCAATGGCGGATTATAATGTGGGCGGTTTGGGCAGCCGCCTGGCGCCCGAGGCTCCGGGGGGGCCCATGCCACGCCGCCAAATTATTAATAAGGATGTTACTACTTACTACACAGCAGCAGCAGAGTGGGCCCCTGATCGCGCTATGTCTGGAGTCCGCCGCGACACCACCCCCTGTCCTCGATTCCCTGCCTGGCGGCACTTAGCTCTCTGACCCCTGCACTGCGTGCGTACGCTGCTCCAGGTGGGCGGGCCTTGACACAGCGCAGCGTTGAGAAGAAACACGGTGTCTGGTGTCAGCAGCTGTCTGAGCACTGTGCACCGCCATCCGCCGCCGATGCCGAAGACGAGCAGGAGCAGCCCAGAACAGCTAAGCCTCCCGTCTAGAGGAGCAGCCTGTGCTGCCTGTGCCTGTCTAATGTAAGTAAGTTTTCTTAGGCACTGGGGATGGTGGGACCGGTCCGGAACAATGGAACATGGATGGACCATTTAGGCCTGGGGGGAGGGGAGGCTGCCTGGCAGTAGGACCGGCAGACAATGGTTATTGGGGCAGGCTGCATAGGGGGGCCAGATGGGCATCTGGCCCCCTATGCAGCCTGCCCCAATAATCTGAGATGGCCATATGTTTATAAAGGACAATAACAGAAAACCAAGATGTTAATTGGGGGGGGGGGGGGGGGCTGTCTGTGACCTCCCCTATAAGATCAGCACCTTCCTCTCCTGACATCCTCTGTGCTGCTGGGACCTCTCCTATAAGACCAGCAGCCTCCTCTCCTGACATCCTCTGTGCTGCTGGGACGCTGGGACCTCCCCTATAAGATCAGCACCTTCCTCTCCTGACATCCTCTGTGCTGCTGGGACGCTTTGACCTCTCCTATAGGATCAGCACCCTCCTTTCCTGACATTCTCTGTGCTGCTGGGACCTCTCCTATAAGACCAGCAGCCTCCTCTCCTGACATCCTCTGTGCTGCTGGGACCTCCCCTATAGATCAGCACTCTCCTCTCCTGACATCCTCTGTGCTGCTGTGACCCTGTGACCTCCCCTATAAGATCAGCACCCTCCTCTTCTGACATCCTCTGTGCTGCTGTGACCTGGGGGGGGGGCAACAGCAGAGGATCAGGTGACAATATGTTTATTGGGGGCAGTAGCGGGTGAACAAGTGACAATATGTTTATTGGGGGCAGTGGAGGTGGGGTGGACAATGCTTACAGGGGGTAGCAGCAAGGGACCAAACATTATGTTTATTGGGTCCAGCAGGGAGGGGAGGCAGGCAGTGTTTATTGGGGACAGCGTGTGGGGGGGTCAATGTTTATTGGGAGCAGCAAGGGACCAGACATTTTTTTGTGGGGGCAGCAGGCGACCAGGAAATGTTTATTGGGGGCAATAGGGGGCTTTCTATTATGGAGTCAGCAAGGTTAATAGTTTACTATTACTGTCACTATCACAAGCATTAATTCTTTTCTTTTTTCTTTTTTTTTCCCATCCAAATGTTTAAGCAGACTTAGAGTGCCATCTAGTGTATCGACAATGAATAGCAGTAAGGCTTTCAATAAAAAAAAACAATACTTATTCATATATCTTATGACTTTCATTTGACAGATTCTCTTCTGAAAATTATTTTACAGGCTTTGATAGCAGACAATGACAACAGAAGTGAATGTATAGTCAACAAATCCAAATGTACATTAATTATCTGATCTGATCTGATAAAAAATTCTACTGATTTCAAAATAGTTTGCAGTAGTTAAAAAAAAAAAAAAGCCTAATAGAGCATTGTGAACTGAGCCTGGGGCCCCTATTACATAACATATGGGAAAGCCATTCTTGCATATATATTTCTAGATCTGAAGGAGCATTGTAGTGCAGCTCAAGGGAGAGAAGGAACCTGCTCTTAAGAAATATTAGAAAATGTTTCCTCTCTTCCTTTAGCCATGCTCCACTGCTTCTTTTGATGTAGAAAGCCACACAGGATCTCCCATAAGTGATGTAAAAGAGGCCTAATCTTCCTAGGTTTAAGAGAAAGAAATTTAAGTAGTAATAAACAGTGGAATACATCTCAATATATACATACATACGAAATCACTATATCTGTGACCGTAATAGAAAATGTGCAGATAAACCAAATATACAAAGAAAAGGGCATTTTCAGACTGAATCCTTACTGGATAATTTATTTCTTCCTTACGTTGGAAGAAGCATTTTAAAGGGGTACTCCAGAAAGTGAAAATATGTTTGTTTAAATATATATATATATATATATATATATATATATATATGGTAGTCTGAAGGACAAACTAGTAAAAACTAACTTGCAACAAAAAGAGAAGACAGGACAAAAATATCTGACTGTGATGAATAAGGGATCATATCCCTTTAGACAGTGTGTAACATGCACATACATGGTTAAAGGCAATGACTTTGGCAATGGCAAAGGCACACTGCTTGCAGTCACAAGAGTAATCAATCAATGCGGCGGGCGGGCGGCGGAAAATGGGGCGCCAGGCAGTGGGGTGGCAAGGAAGGGGGCCGCGGGCCCCCTTCGCTGGCGGGCCGGGTCGCAATGGCGACCGTTGCAACCGCCATAGCTACGCCACTGGTTTGGGCATAGATACCGGTAGCCTCCTGCTTTACCTAGTGGGGCAGTTGAGACAACCAGATTCACTTTCACCTTACCGTAGTGTTCACACACGGAGGTAGGGTGTCAGGCTGGAGGACCCAAAGCATGAATGGATGGAGTTCCTAACAGCATAGTTTCCCATGTACCCAAATGGATTTGAGCTGACAGCAATGATTCATGCAGTATTGAAGACTACAGGCACTAAGACTACAGGTACGTACGATGTCATACAGCCTGATCTTCAGCGTGTGCGTATTTACAACGTTTGCCATTGGATGACTGTAGACGAGCCGCCAGATGAACTGACAAGTATCCACCCACAGAGGCGTGTGTAGTGAGAGGACACGCGCACCTGCGCACTAGAAATATTTACAAACACAATGGAGTTGGCTACAACAGATTGAAATCGTTTTCCTCAATAAAAGGCAGTGGTGAGTGGTGGAAGACTCCGCCCAGCAATCATACTTTTTAACCCCTTAGTGACCGCCATGCTGCCTTTTCACGGCGGCCACTAATGGGCTTTATTCTGATGCGTACGCCTTTTAACGGTGGGCGCATTGGAATAAATGACCGCCCGGCGGTGGCAGCAGGACGGGGGATCAGCGGTCAGTGTGACAGCTGACACCCTCCTGTAACTGCCCGGAGCGGAGGATTCTCCGCTCCGGGCAGTTTAACCCTATAAATGCCGCTGTCAAAGCATGACAGCGGCATCTAACGGTTTCCGGTGTGTACCGGACGGCGCCGCAGGTCCACTTACGTGATCGGAGGTCCAGCGTCGTCGTCCGGTCCCTCCGACGTTTCCATGGTAACACCGGGGGCCTAATGAAGGCCCCCGGGCTTACCATGGATAAGCCATCCTGCTGACAGGGGTGGCTGTGCTACTGCCTGTCAGCAGGATGGTCACATGACACAATACACTGTACTGCAGAAGCAGTACAGTGTATTGTATACTGTGATCTAAGTGTTACACTAGTGTACAGTAATGTACACTAGTGTAAAAAAGTAAAAAAAAGTGCACCAAACACAATCCCCCCAGGCCCCCCCTCCCCCATAATAAAAATGCATTACATTCCCCATACACTATAAAACATTACATAAAAGTGATCAAAAACACAAATCCTACACATATTTGGTATTGCCACGTCCGTAACGACCCAATCTATAAAACGATATCAATAATTATATCGCACGACACACGCTGTAAAAAAATAAATAAAAAAACAGTACCAGAATAGCAGTATTTTATCAATCTGCTTTAGAAAATACGTCATAAAAGGGATCAAAAAGTCATATAAATATAAAACTTGGTATCATTAGAAACTACAGATCTTCCCGCAAAAAATAAGCCCAAAACCAGCTCTGTCACGCAAAAGATAAGAACGCTATGGATCTTGCAATGTGGCGACAGCTTTTGTGGGTTTTTGCTAGGAAGATAGTTTCTATTGCGCCAAAGTGGTAATAGTTAAAAAAACCTACACAAATGTGGTATCGCCGTAACCGTAGTGACCCAGAGAATACATGTATTATGTTATTAGTGACCGCCGCTACAGATTTTTACGGCGATCACTAATGGGCTCTATTCTGCTGCCATCAGCTCTTTATGGCGATGGTGCAGAATAGTGCAGCAGCGCCGGTAATGCCCGCAGCCCCCTCCTCTCAGCTACCGAAGGTTGCTGAGAAGTTGGGGCAGAATGTGGGGTCAGTCCTGGCCAGTCCCCTCACCGGCAATCGCCGTTATTACCAGTATAACGGCGGCCACCGGTAACGGGCACTGCATGCTTTCATCTCCTCTCACCGTTAATCCACAGTGAGAGGAGATGAATGTCCCCCCCCCTGTCCCCCCCGGAATAACCTTAGTGTTCACAGTGAGTAATTCCTTAGGGTACAAACACACTTGCAGTATCCGCAGCGAGTTTCTCACTGCGTATTCGCAGCGAGACTCGCTGAGGATCCTGGCCCTGTGTACTCAATGGCAGACAAAGTCGCAGCAGGGATGTACATCCCTGCTGCGAGTTTGTCCAAAGGCCGACCCGTTAACCCCCCGGCCGCCGGAGACTATACATCACCTGGTCCCGACTATACATCACCTGGTCACGACTATACATCACCTGGTCCATCTGATTCCAGGCACGTCCCGCTCAGCCAATCAGTGTGCTGCCCCACCGCAGCACTGATTGGCTGAACGGGCAGTGAAGATGCCGGGAGCCCCGTAGCCGGGATCAGGTGACGTATAGTCTCCGACGGCCGGGGAGTTAACGGGGCGAGCTGCGGACAAACTCGCAGCAGGGATGTACATCCCGGCTGCGAGTTTGTCTGCCATTGAGTACACATGGCCAGGATCCTCAGCGAGTCTTGCTGCGAATACGCAGCCAGAAAATCGCTGCGGATATGACAAGTGTGTTTGTACCCTTAAAAAAAGATCAAACTCTCATTCTCTCCACCACCAGAGGTGGCGGAGAGCATGGGACAATGATCAGGGACTAGCCGATGTGGTCCTGGTACAAGTGATCAGCGGTATATACTATATACCACTGATCACTTGTTCCAAATGCTTCCGGCACTTTTTGTCCCGTCACCAAAAATCATTGGTAACAGGATAAAAAGTCAAGTGCCCAGAATTACCTGTAACCACCTCTCATTACCTGTAACCACTCCGCATTACCTGTAACCACTCCGCATTACCTGTAACCACCCCACATTACCTGTAACCACTCCGCATTACCTGTAACTACCCCAGATTACCTGTAACCACTCCGCATTACCTGTAACCACCCCAGATTACCTGTAACCACCCCAGATTATTCATAACCACTCCAGTTTACCTGTAACTGCTCAGACTACCCGTAACCACCCCAGATAGCCAGTAAACACCCCCAGATTGCGTGTAACCACCCCAGATTGCCACAGGCTACCCATAACCACTACAGATTAACACAGATTGCCCGTAACCACCCCAGATTGCCCATACCCACCCCATAATGCCTGTCACCTCTTCCAGATTGCCCATCACCACCCCAGTTTGCCTGTGACCCCCCCCCAGATTGCCCGTCACCCCAGATAGTCGGTAAACACCCCCAGATTGTCCGTTACCACCCCATATAGCCAGTAAACACCCCCAGATTGTCCGTTACCACCCCATATAGCCAGTAAACACCCCCAGATAGCCAATAAACACCCCTAGATAGCCAGTAAACACCCCCAGATTGCCCATAAACACCCCAGATTGCCACAGACTGCTCGTACCACCCCAGATTGCCCATAAAAACCCCAGATTGCCACAGACTGCTCGTACCAGCCCAGATTTCCCATAAAAACCCCAGATAGCAAGTAAACACTCCCAGGTTGCCCGTCACTACCCCAGATTACCTGTAATCTCATTTAAAAAAATAATAATATTTTAGCACCTGCGCTATTCTAATAACCGATACTGATGCATTTGGGGTGTCTGGAGCATTTAGGACGTATCTTTCCCACATTTATCAGGCACCAACAGCTAGAATATATACCCCAGGATTTCTCTCCCCTGTATTTAATTTGTACAAAGGGACCCGGCAGGGTTGCCCGTTATCGCCGCTCCTCTTTGACCTTGCCCTTGAGCCATTGGCTAGGCATCTCTCCTCTGGAAAAGTATTTCCTGGTATAGAGGTCAGAGGGACGGCGGTACGGGCGGCCTTGTTTGCGGACGATATTATTTTATTCTCCAATGATCCCCTAAGAGATGTCCCGAACATCACGAGTACCCTGGAGGGCTTTGGAAGTTATTCAGGGTACAAGATAAATATTAATAAATCCGAGCTCCTACCCCTCTTTCGCCCCTCCGGAAAGCAAAAGAGAGATCTGGAGCAGTTAGGGCTCTCGGTTGCTACTAACGCCATCACCTACCTGGGGATAAAAATTTGGGAAGACTCCACATTCTATCTATTCCCTTAATTACCCCCCCTTATTTGCCAAGATAAAAGATGATTTGTATAGATGGCACTCGCTTCCACTGTCACTTTTGGGCAGGTGTCATCTAGTAAAGATGTCAGGTTTTGCGAAACTCCTCTACCCCCTACAAACAATACCGGTATTACTAAAACACGCCGATGTGGTGGCACTCCAATCTACTTTCACTAGGTTAATTTGGGCTGGTAAGAAACCGAGGATTGCTCTCTCTAAACTCATGTTGTCTAAAGGTGAAGGTGGTGTAAACTTTCCTAATATACGCGGCTATAACCTGGCCTGTCTTTTCAGGCATGTGTTAGACTGGCAACATAACACGTCTGCACACTCCAACACAGCACTAGAAAAGCAACTGGTTGCGCCATGGAACTTGATGGCGATACTTCATGGTCCTCTCTCTGCGCTCCCCCCAGCTGTGAAGGGCTCCCTTATGGTTCGAGACACCATCCTGGCATGGAAACAAATTCGTATAAGATTCAACAAACCATTCCAATGCTCTAAATATTTCCCGCTGTGGGAAGTACCTGACTTTCCACCTGGAAAATCAAGCCGTCTACTGTCTCTATGGAGGTCGGGGGGGGTTAAAGTCTTGGGTGATCTACTCCATTCTGCAGAACAAAACTGGCTAACCTTATCTGAAATAGCGGATAGATATCATGTCCCGATGACGGACTTCCTATCTTATCAGCAGGTAAAATCGTACTTTACTTCCAGACTGAAAGACATAGCATCTGAGGCCCCGCCCAATGACTTTGACTCCCTGCTGTTAAACCCCCCAGGTAACTCAGTATCTCTGTTATATAAAAAATTGCTTACACGGCTTCTGCCCACGTCCGCACATTGCCCATATAAGTATTGGGCCACCGCCCTTAACATTCCAGATATTTCTAAACATATTCACACTGGCTTGATGGCCTTCAGAAAACAAATAGTTAATGAAAAATGGAGGGAAACGCAACTCAAACTTACTCACAATGCTATTTATGCTTTCACGCTGCCCCCTTCCATTTTGCTCCCTGACCGTAAGGCAATGTGTCCGAAATGCAGTGCGCCAAAAACAGACCTGTTTTATGGTATATGGCACTGTCCTCGTTTGGAAGCCTTCTGGAAGGATGTGTCCAATCTTCTTAACACGGTCACCTCAGTTTCCTCCCGGTTTACCCCACTTGAGGCATTATTTCATATAGGACTAGATAGGGAGGGTTCGGAAGAGGTATATACTTACCTACCTGCACTTGCTCACCCCATACTGACAGTGGCAAAACACTGTGTTTTACAAGAATGGATTCGCTCTACCCTTCCTACACTAGAGGATGTTATATCCAAGCTACAGCATTTATTCTACGTAGAACGCCGACTGGCCCTACGAAGCAAAGAAAGACTTACGGCCCCCTTATTTCGTAAATGGAAGCGATTTCTTACCACGTATTTTTCTCAACCTGAGATACAACATATAATGCAACCATTTACACAATCTACCTGGTACCTAACAGAAGATCTGAAAGGGACATTGGGGCCTTTCAAATATATTAGGCCTACCTGCTCCCCTAACCCCAATGATACCTCTTCCTCCCTCCCTCCCCCCATCTCCTCTGTAAATTAGTCAACCGCACGCCGCCCACTATGGGTGACTGGAACAGGCTATATATGCTCCAAATTGACTTCTATAAGTTTCACTTCATACTACATACCCTTAGTCGGTGTCCCTCGGGGCATCCCCCGCCGTCTCCCCTTGAGTCTGAGTCGTGAGATACTGTATTGTCTTATATGTTAGTGTCTTGTCGGTCTTCTACTATTCTTCCCTTTCCTGATTTTCTTTTGGTTTTGCTATGTTTATTTTTCTCTTTTCTTTTCCCATTTATTTGGGCTGAATATAAAACTCAAGGTTTATAGTTATCTGTTACTGACTGCAGGATGGATGGTGGTACTGCCAATTGAACTACCAAACTCTAGATGGCTGATATCTAATTATAGAGATCCTTCTCTGATTTTAGCCTGTTGACACCAAGTTGTATCACCTATAGAACAACTCTGGAGCACACTAATGTACCGTCTCAAGACCCATTTCTGGAGGATACATATGCGATGTTTATTGGCTTCTCTGTTGAGAACTACTCGTGTTTCTTTCTGTATATTTTGCTTATGACCACCTAACCTGCTGTCATTGCTTGGTTTTTTGTTAATGGAATAAAATATTATTCAAAAAAAAAAAATAACCGATACTAGCTGCGGTTTTGCACCAGCAAAATGAAGCTCCTTCCCTTCTGAGCCCTGCTGCGTGCCCATACAGTGGTTTATGACCACATATGAGGTACCGTTGTACTCAGGAGAACATGCTTTACAAATTTTGCAGTGCATTTTCTCTCCTGTTTCTTGTGAAATTGAGAAATTTCAAACTAAACAAACATATTATTGAAAAAAATCTTTTTTTTCATTTTTACTTTCTAATTTTGAATCCTTTCCTCTAATACCTGTGGGGTCAAAATGCTCACTGCACCCCAAGATGACTTCTTTGAGGGGTTCCCTTTCCAAAATGGGGTGACTTTTGGGGGGTTTCTCTTCTGCGGACACTACAGGGACGCTGCAAATGCACCTGGCGCTCGGAAACTTGTTCAGCAAAATCTGCACTGAAAATGCTAATTGGCGCTCCTTCCCTTCTGAGCCCCGCTGTGTGCCCATACAGTGGTTTATGCCCACATATGAGGTACTGTTGTACTAAGGTGAACCTGCGTTACAGATTTTGGGGTGCTTTTTCTCTCCCTTTCCTTGTGAAGTTGAGAAATTTCAAACTAAAGGAACATTTTATTGGAAAAATTCTAGTTTTTCATTTTTACTGTCTAATTTTGAATACTTTCCTCTAATACCTGTGGGGTCAAAATGCTCACCGCACACCAAGATGTATTCTTTGAGGGGTGCACTTTCCAAAATGGGGTGACTTATGGGGGGGTTTCACTCTGCTGACAGTACAGGGGCACTGCAACCGCACCTGGCGCTCAGAAACTTCTACAGCAAAATCTGCACTGAAAATGCTAATTGGCGCTCCCTTCCTTCTGAGCCCAGCTGTGTGCCCATACAGTTGTTTATGCCCACATATGGGGTACCGTTGTACTCGGAAGAACCTGTGTTACAGATTTTGGGGTGCTTTTTCTCTCCTGTTCCTTGTGAAATTGAGAAATTTCAAACTAAACATACATATTATTGGAAAAATTCTAGTTTTTCATTTTTACTGTCTAATTTTAAATACTTTCCTCTAATACCTGTGGGGTCAAAATGCTCACCACACCCCAAGATGTATTCTTTGAGGGGTTATATTTCCAAAATGGGCTGACTTTTTGGGGGGTTTCACTTCCCTGGCACTACAGGGGCTCTGCAAACGCACCTGGCGCCTGAAAACTTGTACAGCAAAATCTGCACTGAAAATGCTAATTGGCGCTCCTTCCCTTCTGAGCCCCGCTGTGTGCCCATACAGTGGTTTACGCCCCCATATGGGGTACCATTGTACTCAGGAGAACCTGCGTTACAAATTTTGGGGTGCTTTTTCTCTCCTGTTGCTTGTGAAAATGAGATACTTTAATCTGAACTAACATATTATTTGAAAATTTCTATTTTCCATTTTTTCCCGGCCTAATTGTGAATACTTTCCTCCAGCCCCTGTAGGGTTAAAATGCTCATTATACCCCTAGATTAATTCTTTAAGATGTCTAGTTTCCAAAATGGGGTCATTTATGGGGGTTTCAAGTATACAAGCCTCCTAAACACACTTCAAAAAAGAACTGGTCCCTAAAAAAAATAGTTTTGGAAATTTCATGAAAAATTGGTAATTTGCTGATACATTTCTAAGCCCCGTAACGCCGAAGAATAGTAAAATATGTTTACGAAATTATGCCAGAATAAAGAAGACATATTGGTAATGTGACCTAGTAACTAATTTATGTGATACAACTTTCTTTTCTTAGAAGCAGAGAATTTCTAAGTTTGTAAAGTGCAAATTTTTCAAATTTTTCATGATATTTTTATGTTTTTCACAAAAAACACAAAAGATAGTGACCAAATTTTACCACTAATATAAAGTACCATATGTTACAAAAAAACAATCTCAGAATCGCTAGCATATGTTAAAGCATCACTGAGCTATAAGCGCATAAAGTGAGACAGGTCAGATTTTGAAAAATGAGCCTGGTCATTAAAGAGGACCAATCACCTAAATTTAACTGTCCCTGTTGTAAAAGTTCCTCTCTCCCTAAGTCTATCTTTGAAGATACAGACTGCCTTTGCTGTCTGTATCTTTCTAATTTACCTAATCCATCCTAGCGGCGCAGTAAGGCCGGGCGTGGCCATCTTGATTATGTCCCTTGCGTTCCAATGCTGCGTTCCACCGTTGGACCGCAAGTGACGTCATCAACATGGCGCCCGGCTTTACAGCACCGCTACAGAGGACTGGATAAAGTATAAGATACAGACTGCAAAGGCAGTCTGTATCTTCATAAAGTCTATTCCTGAAGATACAGACTGCTTTTGCCCAGTCCTCTGTAGCGGTGCAGTAAAGCCGGGCGCCATCTTGATGACGTCACTTGCGGTCCGACGGTGGAACGCACCATTGGAACGCAAGGGACATAATCAAGATGACCGCGCTCGGCCTTACTGCGCCGCTAGATGGATTAGGTAAAATATAAGATAGAGACTGCAAAGGCAGTCTGTATCTTCAGAGATAAACTAAACTGTCAGTTAGGACATTTATACACAGTGATCTCGCACTGTATAGCGCGGGATCACTGTGTATTTACAGAGCGGCGGGCAAAGGCTCATGGGAGCCCTTCCCGCCGCTCGGCATGCCGGGAGTTTCCTGTCCCGCGCCGGCTCTTTTGAAAAGAGCCGGCGCGCGACAGTGAACGGAAATGCAAATATATTAAAAACCCGGCAAAAAAATTGATTAATTATATTTACAAAAATTTATTAAAAATTAAATCTGTTAAATGGAGCAATAAAAAAAAAAACAACAACATTTGCCCGTGATTGGTTCTCTTTAAGGCTCAAATAGGCTTGGTCCCTAAGGGGTTAATATTTTATGTCACTTTACACTCAAGGAAGAAATTTATGACTTTTGGAGATAAGGCACAGAGACATTGTATATGATTACACTATATCCCGATGGGACCCTATGCTGTATAAAAGCCTTTTTTTTTTCATCTTAATTGCACTAATTAATGTTTAATTGTTTTTGATTTTACGTGTGTATAAAATGTGATGTGAGACTCACTGACATTATGCTTGAGAAAGGTCTCGTGATGAGATTGAAATGTTGCATATGAATTTGCTTGAATAAAAACACTTGGATTTTTTTCACTGAAGGAGGTGCTGCAGATTTCTTCTTTATGTATATATATACAGTGGTACCTCGGTTTTCGAACATAATTGGTTCTGGAAGGCTGTTCCATAACCGAGCAGTTCGAAAACCGAGCTGTAAGTTCCCATAGGGAACAATGTAAATGTGATTAATTGGTTTTTACACTCCGTGGGTCAGGTGCAGAGCACCTGGCCCACAGAGTGCAAAAACACTCCACATCCCCCGCAACAGTGAGAGGCAGGAGCGGGCGGCTATTTAAACTTGCCGCCGTGCTCCTGCTCCAATCAGCTGCGGGGGACACCCTGTAAAGAAGTGGGGAATCCCATCATAATGATGGGATTCCCCACTTCTTTACACGGTGTCCCCGGCAGCTGAGAGGAGCAGGAGCACGGCGGCAAGTTTAAATAGCCGCCCGCTCCTGCCTCTCACTGCGGGGACAGGCTGTAAAGAAGCCGGCTCCCAGCGCTGTCCTCCTGTCTCTCCCCACCAGCCCCTCCGCCCCCCCGCCGGCCCGGAGCGCTGTACACCCCTATAGACTGCGGCGCGCCCGCAGCCCCGCTCACCAGCTTCTTGCTCCCGCTGCTCCCCGCCGCCTCTGCAGACTCTCTCTTACCCTGCAGAGGCGGCGGGGAGCAGCGAGAGCAAGAAGCTGGTGAGCGGGGCTGCGGGCGCGCCGCAGTCTATAGGGGTGTACAGCGCTCCGGGCCGGCGGGGGGGCGGAGGGGCTGGTGGGGAGAGACAGGAGGACAGCGCTGGGAGCCGGCTTCTTTACAGCCTGTCCCCGCAGTGAGAGGCAGGAGCGGGCGGCTATTTAAACTTGCCGCCGTGCTCCTGCTCCTCTCAGCTGCCGGGGACACCCTGTATTACGATGGGATTCCCCACTTCTTTACAGGGTGTCCCCTGCAGCTGATTGGAGCAGGAGCACGGCGGCAAGTTTAAATAGCCGCCCGCTCCTGCCTCTCAGTGTTCCGAACACCTCTAACTGTCAGCTGAACATCAGTTCAGCTGACAGTTATCCCCCTGGTTTTGTTCGGATACCGAGCAATGTTCGGATACCGACCAAAACTTCAGGGGGAAATTTAGTTCGAAAACCAAATTGTTCGAACTCCGAGGTGTTCGGAAACCAAGGTTTTACTGTATATATATATATATATATATATTTACATATATATATATATATATATATATATATATATATATATTTTTTTTTTTTTTTTTTTTTTAAAGGGGTTATCCAGCTCTACAAAAACATGGCCATTTTCCCCCCCGCTCTTGTACCCAGATTGAGTGGGGTTTAAAACTCAGTTCCATAGAAGTAAATAGAGCCTAATTGCAAACCACACCCAATCTGGAAACAAGAGTAGGGCAAAAGTGGCCATGTTTTTGTAGCGCTGGATAACCCCTTTAACCTTCAGGGGACACTGCAATTTTTTATTTTGGATTTTCCTTTTTAAGGGTACGTTCACACTTAACGGATCCGCAGCTTATTTTCTGCTGCAGATCCACAGCAGATCCGCAGAAGATTTAATTTAAATATCTGAACACAGCATCAAATCTGCACCATCAAATCTGCTGCGGATCCTGTAGGTCTGAACACACCCTGAGGCTGCGTTCACACTACGTATATTTCAGTCAGTATATGTATATTTCAGTCAGTATTGCAACCAAAACCAGGAGTGGATTAGAAACACAGAAAGGCTCTGGTCACACAATGTTGAAATTGAGTGGATGGCCGTCATATAACAGTAAATAACTGCCATTATTTCAATATAACAGCCATTGTTCTAAAATAACAGCAAATATTTGCCATGAAATGGCGGCCATCCACTCAATTTCAATATTGTGTGAACAGAGCCTTTCTGTGTTTTGAATCCACTCCTGGTTTTGGTTGCAATACTGACTGAAATATACTGACTGAAATATACATATACTGACTGAAATATACATAGTGTGAACGCAGCCTCATGAAGGTGCGTGCACACTACAGAATCCACACTACGGATTCCACCGAAAGAACTGACATGTCAGTTCTTTTGGCGGAATGCGAAATCCGCCCGTGCATAGAATAGTGTCTATAGCACGGGCAGAGATGTGCGCTGCTGTGCACGGGTACGAGCAACGCAATCTGCCGCGGGTCATATGAGCAGATTCCGTAGTGTGCATGCACCCTTACTGCTCGAATTTAAAATTCATAACTTTCATTTTTCTATCAAAAAATATAAGGGCTTGTTTTTAGCTAAACTAAATTCACTTTATAATGTCCCTTTTTATTTTACCATAAAATGCATGGCAAAACGGAATAAAAATTCTGTGTGAGGTAAAAATTTGTACAATTACCTTCATTCTCTGGGCTGTTACGATTACAATAACCAATTTATATTGGTAATGGGTCCTGTTTATTTTGGGGCTTGTATACTTTTTCCTTGCTGCACAAAAACTCACAGATCTTGCTCAAAATGTATCATTAGGTGCACTGGCCTTGATAAAGCTGCACATTTTGTGTGATTCCGTCATTTTATTTGAGCAGTTTCTTTGGCTAAGTTGGCTAAAAAACTATGCCATGGTCTGACTGGAGTACTTCTGCAGAATTTTATTATGCCCTGCATAAAAACACAAAATAAATCAGTATAATGGTGCGTTTACACGTAACGATTATCGTGCGAATTTGCGCGATAACAATCGAATTTGAACGATAATCGTACGTGTAAACGCAGCGAACGATCAAACAACGAACGAGAAATCGTTCATTTTGATCTTTCAACATGTTATCAAATCATCGTTCGTCATTCGCAAAAAAATTCGTAGATCGTTCCGTGTGAACAATCGTTCGCCGATTTAACCAATGTGCGAGATAGGCTTAAGCGATCGCAAAACGATTTTCCGTACGATATATCGTACCGTCTAAACGCTGATCGTTATGAAAAAAAAAAGTTACTCCGACATCGTTAATCGTGCGATCAGGCCAATTATCGTTTCGTGTAAACGCACCATAATGGTGCATAATTATGCATCTTTATTTTATTTTCCGACCTAAAAAAATGGAAAACATTTGTCCAACTATGGGGCTATATGAGGGCGATATGACATATGTTTATTTGATTATTTGTTTACATTTCTTTATTTGGAAAATGGGAAAAGTTGGATGATTTGAACTGTACCATAGGAGGTTTTTTTTATTTAATAAAATTTATATTGATCATAGCTTTTTATGAGAAAGCTATGATCACTGTTGTTGGCAATTGACTGATCAGCCATTGCGCCACAAAGCCCACACACAGACGTGTGAGGCTTGCAGCCTACAGATGCAATGAAGATCATGCATTGGGAGAGGGACCAGACATCAGGGATCACCACTGGGCCACCAGATACTTTAGAGCCCTTTAGAGACTGTTTTCAGATTTGGCAATCGCACTGTACAAGCAGTGGCCCTCTGCTACACATTTCAACAAAGGGTTGCTGGTGTAATAGGAGATTGGCTCCCAATCTCCCATTATACAGTCAGTGCCGCTACGGTACATAAAGTAACTAGTAATTAGAGATGAGGAAACCTGCCAAAAGCTCAGGTTTGCACAAACCTGAACTATTGGTATTTGAATATCGCTGCCTGAAGAAGGTGAATGCTGCTTCACTCTTTTTCCACGGCCGTAGCAGACAATGGCCACTGTTCAATACACTGTGTCAACAACAGCTGTTATTTGCATTGCCTTCAATTCAACACATTTCTCTATGACAAGAACGGCCATTGCTTTAATTGAAAACAATGTCTGTTCTTGTAATAAAAAAAAATGTGGTGTGAACATAGCCTTTTCCCTGTCGTCCTATTAGCCTCACAATAGCTGGGGGTGTTCTCACCCCTGTGGGTCATTAGGACGAGTGGAATTTTAATGAATAAACAAACTTGTAGCTCCTCCCACCTCTGTATATAAGGCCCCTCTACCTTAGCCTCCTCAGTTTTTTATTTTCGTCCCTTGGGTTAGGGACGGGTGGATCGCCGGTCCTGGACTCTGTCGGGACCGGCACAAGCTCCGGCGGAGCGTTCTGTCCTCTGGACAGATTACAGTGGTCTGGCATCTTTTGGTGTCCAGGCCGCTGTTATTTTCCGAGTTGTGTCCCTGTTTATGGGCACCGCCATTTTTGTGTGGCCTAGGTCCCCGCAGACCGGATGTGACGTGCGTACGTCGTGTCGCACTTCCGGTTTCGGAGCGCTAGAGTAGCGCTATTCTTTGTTTTTCCCTTCTCCTCTAGTATAGGTGGCGTTTGGGCTCCTCCCCCTGAGGGTCGCTGATGTGAGGTCTGAACACAAGGTACCTTTTTGGCAGATAGCTATCCCACCCTAAGTGGGCGGGTAGGGGGCGGGAATGGGCGGTTTTGGAGCCAAACACTAGTATTTAAACCCCCCAGGTGCTCACAACCTCACCAGTCTGCTGGATCCCTCTCTCTGGAGTGTGACAAGCTCTTCCCTGTGCTACAGTGCTCAGTGTATTTCTCTGCTGACTAATGTAAGTGTGAGCCGCTGGCTTAAAAATCTTTTTTCTTTCTCCTTGTTACTCATTTTAATGTGTTGTTATCAGATGTCTTCTAAGGAAGGTTCAGACATCAGGACTTCTGAAGCCCACAAGGTGGTTGGGAAAAGAAAACATTTCTCCTGCGCTGACTGTGAAAGGAGCCTCCCAGAGGGATGGGAATATCTAAAGTGTCAGGAATGCCGCATGACAGCTAAAGATAAACCTACCATCCACGATGTGGTAAGGTTTAACCCCTCCTGACTCCTTTGGTTACTAAGTTTTCCAACCTTACCCTGTTCTGTTCCCATAGGTCGTATGGGTGAAACAGTCTCTCACTGGCATCCAGGATTCAATGTCCGAGCTTAAGGATTCCATCCAGAAATCCTCTAAGAGGCCCAGAAGAGATGATCGGCCCATGTGTGTGTCACCATCCGGGCGTGAATATAAGGTCCTTGATGAAATCGGTTCCTCTTCTGACGATGATTATGAGGACATTGAAACAATTAGAACCTATTTCCCTGTGGAGAAGGTTCAGAAGATTATCAATGTGGTAAAAATTCTGAATGAACCTGAGTTTGATGATGAGGACAGACCGTCTACATCCAAAAGAGCGTTTGATGTTGATGAAACTGCTATGTTTATGTTAAAAAAAAAAAAAAAAGGGGCTAAGCTTGAAAAGGCCCCGGTCCTCAGCCGTAGATTTAAATCAATGTTTCCTCTGGTAAATGAGAAGGCTAGAGATTGGCTGACTCCTCCCAAGGTAGATGTTGCCGTAGCTGGCCGCTAGGTCCATGTCTCTTGCCACGGCAACTCGTAGAGCTCTGTGGATAAGACCTTGGTCTGGCAACTTTTATTCCAAGTATTACCTTTGTAACTTGGAATATACCCCAGGAAGACTCTTTGGGACGGAATTAGATCAACTGATGTTGGACCTCTCGGATAAAAAGGGGAAGAGTCTCCCCCATAATCAGAGAGGAGGTCGTCGTCAGTTCCGCTGGGAGAGAATCCCTCAGCGGGTGCGTCAATTTCGTTACTCCTCAAGAGGTAGAGGTGGTTATGCCAACAAGAAGGGTTCCTCCAGACAGCAGTCTAAAGGAGGAAATAAGAAACCAGACTTCTGACTATCTCCAGCTTCCGGTAGGGGGTTGTTTAAGTTTTTTTGTGGAGACCTGGGAATCCAAGATAAAGGATACTTGGGTTCTCGAAATTATTCGGGAGGGTTACTCCCTTCCTCTGGAGCCTCTTCCTCCGGAGAGATTTTTAGTTTCAAGCCCCCCTCCATCTCCAAGAAGGGAGATTCTAGACAAGGAGATAAGAACCCTAATAGCCAAAGCAGATTTAGAGGAGGTTCCCCAGTCTCAGAGAGAACAAGGGATATATTCTCCAATTTTTTTGGTTCCAAAGCCTTCTGGAAAGTGAAGAGTTATTATCGACTTAAGGTATCTAAATCACTTTATAATAAAAAAGAAGTTCAGAATGGAGACAATAAGATCTGTTCCTTTCATTCTCTCACAGGGGGATTTCCTTGCGTCTCTAGACCTACAGGATGCATACTTTCACAAGCCCATTCACCTACAGTCCTGGAAATACCTGAGGATAGCGGTGTATCTAGATGGCCAACTGACACACCTACAATTCAAGGTACTCCCGTTCGGCATAACCACAGCTCCTTTTGTTTTCACCAAGGTAGTATCCTCGGTGGTGGCGGAACTCAGACTTCAGGGCATGCGAGTCATCCCTTACCTAGACGACTGGCTAATCATAGCCGCAAAATTAGCAAACATGAAAAATGAATAAAAAAGAGGAGATACAGCTCACCAGTGAATGGTTTCGGCAGCAGCAGGCAGTGAATAGAAAGGGTGCTCGATCTTCAAGACGCTGGCCAGAAGCCACATGCAAGACTTAGCTGGGAGGAAGAGGTGTGGAAGTCGGCACTCCTGGACGTAGAAGTATAAAATATAACTTTTATTCGTGCATATTAAAATCCGATGGTGGGCATAGCAGTACCTACGCGTTTCGCGCTACTGCGCTTAATCATGGTCTAATGTTAAATGAATCTTTTGGCGAATAAAAACAGGTGACCAACCAATGAGAAGATCCCTACGTCATGGATCATGTGCCTCAGCGGCACAGGTGTAGTATGAGTGCAACTCCCATTCATTACACATATGTTTGGATAAATCCCAATATACTTATGAAATGAAAGTGCATGCTAGTTTATAAACCAAATCTAGAAATAATGATAAAGTAGGTCATTTTTATAGTTAAGACCTTTTGGATACCTAGTGTCCAAGCGAAAAATCATTTTTGCTTCTTTATGCAGAACCTGTTTGTGCCAGTCACCTCCTCTCGGTGTTTTTTTAACCCTTATGATGGCATATGTACTGAAGGTGCTGACATCTCCTCCGTGTGTCTCAATAAAATGTTTAGCAGCCCTCTTCTTCAGGAGATGAGCAGAGGGAACTACTGGAGACTTCCATTGAGACCAGACCTCCTGACCCAGGGATCTCTACATTGCAACAGCAATCTGACGGCATGGCTTCTAGTAGGTCCCTTTTGAGAACCGAGGGTCTCTCAGACAGGGTTTTGGTGATGCCTTCTCACTCTAGGAGTGAGGCGACTAATAAATCATATTCCAGGATACAGAGGATCTTCCAGACTTGGGCAGTATCCAGACGTGTCGATGCCAAGAATCCATCAGTGTCACAGATCCTTGACTTCCTGCAAGATGGGTTTGATAGGGGTTTAAGACCTAACTCTTTGAGAGTACAGGTAGCAGCCATGTCAGTTTTTCTGAAAAAAAAAAACTTTTACAGATTCAAGAAATAAGGGATTTCTGCAAAGCAGCCGACAGACTAAGGCCGCCTATGGTAAGACTGGCTTCAGCCTGGGACCTGGTGTTGGTGCTCAAGCACCTTTGTTCAGCGCCCTTTGAACCTCTCCAGGAGGTTGACCTGAAGTTTCTAACCTTAAAGACTTGCTTTCTTTTAGCCATCTCTTCAGCAAAGCATGTAGGGGACCTCCAGGCTTTGGGTTCCAAAGAGCCTTATGTTCTTTTTTTGAATGACAAGGTTATTCTCAGACTATTACCCTCTTTCAGGCCTAAGGTTCTATCCTTTGCCACTCTTAACCAATCTATATCTCTTCCAGCTTATACTCCTACACCGAATGAGGATGGCATGGACTATTCTTCCCTGGATTTGGTAAGATGTCTCAAGATCTACCTGGATAGGACCAAACAGTTCCGAAAGGTTGAAAATCTTCTAGTTCTCTTTCAGGGAAGTTACAGAGGTAAGAAGGCTTCTAAACCTTCCATCTCGAGATGGATATGTGACTGTATCAGGGTCTGCTATACCATGGCAGAAACTCCAATTCCTGAATTTTTTGAAGCCACATTCCACCAGATCGGTCTCCACTTCCTGGGCTGAAAGGAATTCTATTCCTATGGAAAATATCTGCATGGCTGCTACAGGGTTTACCCCCATTACGTTTTTGAAACACTACAGGATTGACACTTTGTTATCGGCTTCTACTGTATTTGCAAAATCAGTATTAAATTCTGTCTCTGATTTCCCACCCTAAGGAATTTTGTATACTTGCTAATTCCCCAGCTATTGTGAGGCCAATAGGACGACAGGGAAGATTACATTTATTATGTTAAATTGTTTTCCCTTAGTCCTATTGGCATCACAAGAGTCCCTCCCTTGAAGCTAAGTTACTTGTTAATAAACTGAGGAGGCTAAGGTAGAGGGGCCTTATATACGGAGGTGGGAGGAGCTACAAGTTTGTTTATTCATTAAAATTCCACTCGTCCTAATGAACTACAGGGGTGAGAACACCCCCAGCTATTGTGATGCCAATAGGACTAAGGGAAAACAATTTAACATAATAAATGTTAACATACTGTTGTATTTTTCAGTTGCAGCAGTAAGGGTCGACAAGGGCCTCTCTGCTGCCACTTATGATCGTGATGGGAACTGCAGGGCTGCCCAAGCCCTGGTGCCTGCTCATCTGCTCTGATCAAGCACTGCTGGGACACAGCAATTTTAACCCCTTTGTGCTGCAGCTAGTTTTGGCCTTAATGACCAGGCTAATTTTTCAAAATCTGACCTTTCTCACTTTATGCTCTTATAGCTCAGTGATGCTTTAACGTATGCTAGCGATTCTGAGATTGTTTTTTCGTGACATATGGCACTTTATGTTAGTGGCAAAATTTGGTCACTACTTTGTGTGTTTTTTGTGAAAAACATCAAAATATCATGAAAAATTAAAAAAATTTGCATTTTATGAACTTTGAAATTCTCTGCTTCTAAAAAAAGAAAGTCGTAGCACATAAATTAGTTACTAAGTCACATTACCAATATGTCTTCTTTATTCTGGCATAATTTGGTAAACATATTTTACTTTTTTAGGGTGTTATGGGGCTTAGAAATTTATCAGCAAATTATCACATTTTCGTGAAACTGATTTTTTTAGGGACCAGTTATTTTTTTAAATGGATTTAGAAGTCTGGTATCCTGAAAACCCCCATAAGTCACCCCATTTTGGAAACTACACACCTTAAAGAATTAATCTAGGGGTATAATGAGCATTTTAACCCTACAGGGGCTGGAGGAAAGTATTCACAATTAGGCAGTAAAAAAATTGAAAATTTAAATTTTCCAATAATATATACGTTTAGATTAAAGTTTCTCATTTTCAAAAGGAATATGAGACAAAAAGCACCCCAAAATTTGTAATGCAGGTTCTCTTGAGTACAACGGTACCCCATATGTGGGCGTAAACCACTGTATGGGCACACAGCAGGGCTCAGAAGGAAGGGAGCGCCAATTAGCTTTTCCAATGCAAATTTTGCTGAAGAAGTTTCTGAGCGCCAGGTGCGTTTGCAGAGCCCCTGTAGTGTCAGCAGAGAGAAAACCC
The DNA here is from genome assembly GCF_027789765.1 of Dendropsophus ebraccatus. Lineage (NCBI taxonomy): Eukaryota > Metazoa > Chordata > Amphibia > Anura > Hylidae > Dendropsophus > Dendropsophus ebraccatus. The sequence goes on from NC_091456.1 coordinate 65,422,958, forward strand.
CCCATAAGTCACCCCATTTTGGAAAGTACACCCCTCAAAGAATTCATCTTGGTGTGTGGTGACCATTTTGACCCCACAGGTATTACAGGAAAGTATTCAAAAGAAGACAGTAAAAATGAAAAACTCGAATTCTTCCAATAATATGTTCGTTTAGTTTGAAATTTCTCAATTTCACGAGGAACAAGAGGAAAAAAGTACCCCAAAATTTGTAACGCAGGTTCTCCTGAGTACAATGGTACCCCATATGTGGGCATAAACCACTGCATGGGCACACAGGAGGGCTCAGAAGGGAAGGAGCGCCAATTAGCTTTTTCAATGCAGATTTTGCTGCAGAAGTTTCCGAGCGCCAGGTGCGTTTGCAGTGCCCCTGTAGTGCCAGCGGAGTAAAATCTCGCCATAAGTCACTCCATTTTGGAAAGTGCACCCCTCAAAGTATTCATCTTGGTGTGTGGTGACCATTTTGACCCCACAGGTATTAGAGGAAAGTATTCAAAAGTAGACAGTAAAAATGAAAAACTAAAATTTTTCCAATATTATGTTCTTTTAGTTTGAAATTTCTCAATTTCACGAGGAACAAGAGGAAAAAAGTACCACAAAATTTGTAACGCAGGTTCTCCTGAGTACAATGGTACCCCATATGTGGGCGTAAACCACTGTATGGGCACACAGGAGGGCTGAAAAAGGAAGGAGCACCAATTAGCTTTTTCAATGCAGATTTTGCTGAAGAAGTTTCCGAGTGCCAGGTGCGTTTGCAGAGCCCCTGTAGTGTCCGCAGAGTAAAATCTCCCAATAAGTCACTCCATTTTGGAAAGTGCACCCCTCATAGAATTTATTTTGGGGTGTGGTGAGCATTTTGACCCCACAGGTATTTGAGGAAAGTATTCAAAAGTAGACAGTAAAAATGAAAAACTCGAATTTTTCCAATAATATGTTCCTTTAGTTTGAAATTTCTCAATTTCACGAGGAACAGGAGAGAAATGTCACCCCAATATATGTAAAGCAGGTTCTCCTGAGTAGAACGGTACCCCATATGTGGGCATAAACCACTGCATGGGCACACAGCCGGGCTCAGAAGGGAAGGAGCGCCAATTAGCATTTTCAGTGCAGATTTTTCTGAAGAAGTTTCTGAGCCCCAGGTGCGTTTGCTGAGCCCCTGTAGTGTCAGCAGAATAGATTCCCCCCAAAAGTCACCACATTTTGGAAAGTGCACCCCTCAAAGAATTCATCTTGGGGTGTGGTGACCATTTTTACCCCACAGGTATTAGAGGAAAGTATTCAAAATTGGCCAGTAAAAATGAAAAACTCGAATTTTTCCAATAATATGTTGGTTTAGTTTGAAATTTCTCAATTTGACGAGGAACAGGAGAGAAAACGTACCCCAAAATCTGTAACGCAGGTTCTCCTGAGTAAAACGGTACATCATATGTGGGTATAAACCACTGTATGGGCACACAGCAGGGCTCAGAAGGGAAGGAGCGCCAATTTACAGGAGCAAAACCGCAGCTAGTAATGGTTATTAGAATAGCGCAGTTACTAAAATAAAATAAAAAAAATGAGACAGGTAATGTGGGGTGGTTACGGACAACCAGGGGTGGTTATGGGCAACCTGAGGTGGTTACAGGTAATCTGGGGTGGTTACGGACAACATGGGGTGGTCACGGGCAACCTGCTGTGGTTAAAGGCAACGTGGGGTGATTACAGGCAACGCGGGGTGGTTACGGGCAACGTGTGGTGGTTATGGGCAACGTGTGGTTGTCATGGGCAACCTGCTGTGGTTACGGCAACGTGGGGTGGTTACAGGCAACGTGGGGTGGTTACAGGCAACGTGGGCTGGTTACAGGCAACGTGGGCTGGTTACAGGCAACGTGGGCTGGTTACAGGCAACGTGGGCTGGTAACGGGCAACGTGGGCTGGTTACGGGCAACCTGCTGTGCTTACAGACAATCTGGGATGGTTACGGGAAACGTGGGGTGGTTACGGGCAACCTGCAGTGCTTACAGACAATCTGGGGTGGATACGGGCAACGTGGGGTGGTTACGGGCAACCTGCAGTGCTTACAGACAATCTGGGGTGGATACGGGCAACGTGGGCTGGTTACGGGCAACCTGCAGTGCTTACAGACAATCTGGGGTGGTTACGGGCAACCTGCAGTGCTTACAGACAATCTGGGGTGGTTACGGGCAACGTGGGGTGGTTACGGGCAATGTGGGGTGGTTACGGATAAACTGAAGTTCTTATAGGCAATCTGGGGTGGGTACCTGTAATCTGACATGGGCACCGCAATCTGGAGGGGGTCATTGGCAATTTGGGGTGGTCAGAGGCGACGTGTGGTGGTCAGAGGCGACGTGCGGTGGTCAGAGGCGACGTGTGGAGGTCAGAGGCGACGTGCGGTGGTCAGAGGCATCGTGGCGTGGTCAGAGGCATCGTGGCGTGGTCAGAGGCATCGTGGCGTGGTCAGAGGCATCGTGGCGTGGTCAGAGGCAACGCGCGGTGGTTACGTGCAATCTGGGGGGGTTACATGTAATCTGGCATGATTACGGGGAACCTGGGGGGGTTATGTGCAACCTGGAAGGGTTACAGACAATCTGGGATTGTCACTGATAAACTGAAGTGCTTATAGGTAATCTGGGGTGGGTACATGTAATTTGGGGTGGTTACGGGCAATCTGGAGGGGGTCACTGTCAATTTGCGGTGGTTACGGGCAACGTGCGGTGGTTACGGGCAACGTGCGGTGGTTACGGGCAACGTGCGGTGGTTACGGGCAACGTGCGGTGGTTACGGGTAATCTGGGGAGGGGTTAGGGGTAATTTGGGAGTAAACTGCAATTATTACTATAATAAAAAGTGTGTGTTTTATTTTTTTGTATGTTTGTCACTTTTTGTACTTTACATATTCATTTTCACTGTATTACTATGATTACTGTGATATTTTCTATCTCAGTAATCATAGTTCAGTGACAGAGACCAAATTGGTCTCTGTCACTTTAAATTTTCAGAGTTGGCTGGTTGTGAAGCGCATGCGCACTTCATAACCAGCCAGGACGTCGAGGAGGAAGGAGCTCCAGGATCAGGTAACGTATATGGGGAAGGAGGGGTGACTGGGGGACGGGGGTGACAGGGGGGGTGGGGGGCGACTTGGGGGGTGGGGGGACATCACTTTTTATCCCCTGTCACCAATCATTTATGGTGACAGGGGATAAAAAGTGCCGGGAGCACATGGCACAAGCGATCAGCGGTATATAGTATATACCGCTGATCGCTTGTACCGGGACCCCACAGGGGGGTCCCCGATGACTGCCCCATGCTCTCCGCTACCTCCGGTGGCGGAGAGCATGGGGCTTTCATTCATTTTAACTCTTTCATCGCTGTGAACCGACGTAGATTCACGGCGGGGGGAGATGAAAGGCGGCGGCAGCACCGGTAATCCTCTTTACCGACGGCCGCCGCTATAACGTTAATAGCGGCGATCGTCGGTAAGGGGGGGGGCCGGGACGGACCCCACACACTGCCCCAACCCCTCAGCTACCTCCGGTAGCCGGGGGGATGGGGTGGGGGCCGTCCCGGCCCCGCAGCCTTATTCTCTGCCATCGCCGTAAAAAGCTGATGGCAGCAGAATAAGGCCCATTAGTGACCGCCGTAGAAAGCCGTATCGGCGGTCACTAAGGGGTTAATATGGAGCCTCCCCCCTGTGTACTGTATACCCTTATGCATTAAATAATACAGGATACTATGAGAGGCTGGTAATATGTGTGGCAGCCTCTGCTGAGTAAGCAGTGATTATTATTCGCACAAACAGTGGCAGCAGAGAGGCCCAAGCAGTGAAGTCCTAGGTGCATTGCCCCCTGGGAAACATGAATATGCAAAAGAAGAGCCCGTGGGGCCTCTTCAAAAAGTCTCAAGACTAGAGATCATGGTGCAAAAAATGAAACCCCATACAGCCCCGTAGGTGAAAAACTAAAACCGGTGTAAGAGTCACAATAGGCCCATTTTACTAATACAGTGGTACCTTTGTTAGAGAGTTACTTGGTTTTAGAGAGTTTTGCAAGAAGAGCTCACAGTTTTTTCTAAATTGTGACTTGGTTTAAGAGCATTGTTTTGGTTTAAGAGCTCCCTCTACTGGGTGGAAGGGGGATTTGGGGACGGGCATGGTCTGCATAGTGGGGTCTACAGCACTGTACTCTGACCCAAATCATGGCAGATCCACTTCAGGCTGGGGCTTGCATCAGGGGACAGGACTGAGGAGGCAATCTCTTCATAGCTGTAAACCCACTCTCCCCGGACAGAGAGTGCTGCTATACTGTGCCCACATATGTCCTGCTTTTTCCTTCATGCTCCCTGCAGTCTCTGTCAGTCCTTGTGTTTCCCATCTTCTCCATTTCTGCTATAATGTGCCTGCACTTACACTCAGCTATACACACTGCGGTATAGAAAATCTTCTGTCACTGTCATCCTGCACAGCTCTGTGATTCTCACTTTCTGATTGGCCCATGCTGGACACACACCCCTTCCCCATTGCTGTCGTGACCGCACAGAATTCTGACAGCAATCCTGCTTCTCTATTCTAGCCTGTCGTACTACGCTACTGCATTAGGGCTCGTTCCCACTGAGGAAAGGTAGCGGAATTCCGCGACGGAATTGTCCGCCGCGGAATGCCGTTAGCCTCCCGCTCATAATGGGAGTCTATGGGAGGCGCGCGCTCCTGCCCTGTCCGCGCTGAAGAATGAACATGCAGTTCTATCCTGTATCTACAAACTGTTGTATAATAAATATAAGAATAAAAAATTATTTTTGCATAATTGTCTGCATTTCTTGATTTCTTATGAGAAAATTTGCTTTGGTTCAAGAGGAGATTTAGATTACAAGCACGGTCCCTGGTCGAAATATGCTCATAATCCAAGGCACCACTGCATTTGAAAAAAAAAATTAAAAAATTTGAAAATCTGTGTAAGGGTGCCTTCCCACAAGGAGCAGGTAATGTATGCTTCGGGGCCGTGGGGGTTAACGGCACTGAGTTTAACATACTTGCAGCGAGTATGCCAGCCCACTGAAATGCATGGGAAAGTATCCGCAGCGGATTTCTCACTGCAGATACGTTGTGTGTGAAGGCACCCTAAACTTGCATTTTGTTGTGTTCAGGCTGACCTATAGAACAACAGTATCCTGCCACTTTTACCGTAAAGTGTATTACCTAGGTATGGGAACCCCCCCAAAGGTTACAATATTTCTTTTTTTTTTTTTCAATTTCACCAATTTTTATTTTAAGAAATAATATTATTGGGGTTCCGTCATACATTTAATGGTAGATTGAAAAGTGCCAATACAAAGTACACTTGTTCCTGAAAAAAACAAGCCCTTAGATAGAAAAATGAAAGTGCTAGAGCTCTTAGAAGGGAGTAGGAAAAAATGAAAATGTAAAAATAAAAATTGGCACGGTCATTTAGGTCTGGGTCATGAAGGGGTTCATATACTCGAGATCCTTTACTATACAGTGTTACCTTGGTTCTCAAACTGCTCGGCACCCAAACAGTATTTTCAAGGAACGTTTGCTTTGTTTCTTAAAGGACAACTCCGGCGAAAAATTTTTTTGGCTTATTTAACACACATTACAAAGTTATATAACTTTGTAATGTGGTTAAATACCCGGTCTGGCCCCCTTCCCCCACTTTCCGACCCCCGACCCCCCACCCCGGAAGTTAAAGAATGTATACATTACCTATTACGGTCGTCACGATCCTCTTCTCCCGGGCGGCATCTGGTGACAGGTGACGTCAGAGCTGGGTGCGGTCCGGGTCTTCTTCCTCTTCGGCGTCTTCATTGAGAGTGAATGGGAGAGAAAAGGCTGCTGGTGCACATGCGCACCAGCAGCCTTTTCATTGGCTGGAGCGCATCACATGGCTTCCAGCTTGCTCAGCCCTGATTGGCTGAGCTTGCTGGAAGCCATGTGATGCGCTCCAGCCAAAGAAAAGGCTGCCGGTGCGCAAGCGCACTGGCAGCCTCTTCTCTCTCATGGACCCGGAAGCAAGAGACATCGCTGGACGGCGGATGCAGGTGACGGTGAGGCGGACGGCGGGCGAATGGAGTGGCGATCGTCACCGGAGGGATGGTGAGTATGGTGTCTGTGTGTGTCTGTGTTTTTTTTTGGGGGGGGGGGTCCCGCCGGAGTTGTCCTTTAAGCACTTTTCAGGCACCCAGTCTTAAAGTACAGAAATACTGCGGTATTTGAATGAAAATTTACCTGGAAGTAACTTTCAGAATTCAAACTTTGCTCGGTATCTGAACCTTTTTGCGAGCGCGGACCATGGTTGTACCTGATGAGTTTAGCACTGATGAGGCTTCACACAGAGTACAGTACTGTAAAAGACTACTGGCAGGGCCGGGACAAGGAGTTTTGGTGCCCTAGGCAGAGAAGGCAAATGCCCCCCCCCCTTATTAGAATTGGTGCTCCCCGCACAGTATTATGTCCTGAATGTGCCCTCACACTGTATTAAGAGCCCCAATACATACAGTAATTATCTTATAACACTATTTCCACCATACAGTGATCACATATTACAAGAAAACTGCACTGAACAAAACAGAAATATATCACCAATGATACCATTACATAATACCTCCACACCATGACCCCTATCACTACAACCCTATAACTGTGCAGTTACATCCAGCGACTCACATGGGGCGTCTTATCCGATCTGTCACATTTTCTTTTTCTCTCCATCCAGCGTGGGCCACCTTGAAGTCTTCCCCCCGTCTGTGAATCCTCTCTCCAGAATCTGTCAGAGAAACATTTTAGGCTCCAACACATACAGTAGTTACCCCCCTCTGTACCCCTATATAGTAGTTACACCCCTCTGTGCAGTCCCAATATAGTATAGACTGCTGTGTGCTCCCCCAGAAGTATATAGATCCCCTGTGTGCTCCCCCAGAAGTATATAGATCCCCTGTGTGCTCCCTCAGAAGTATATAGACCCCCTGTGTGCTGCCCCCAGTTATACATAGACCCCCTGTGTGCTGCCACCAGTTATATTTAGACCCCCTGTGTTCTCCCTAACCCTTCCCATATAGCAGTAATTCTCCAAAACAAACAACACCCACACACCCCTGCAGAATATCTCATATCTATGCACCCACACACCCCTGCAGAACATCTCATGTCTCGCACCCACACACCCCTGCAGAACATCTCATATCTATGCACCCACACACCCCTGCAGAACATCTCATATTTATGAACCCACACACCCCTGCAGAATATCTCATATCTATGCACCCACACACCCCTGCAGAACATCTCATATCTATGCACCCACACACCCCTGCAGAACATCTCATATCTATGCACCCACACACCCCTGCAGAACATCTCATATCTATGCACCCACACACCCCTGCAGAACATCTCATATCTATGCACCCACACACCCCTGCAGAACATCTCATATCTATGCACACACACCCCTCACCTTGCTGACCAGTGCCCTCAATGTGGCTTACCTCCTCCTATACACTGCACTCACTGCCTCATAAACAGCCCAGGAAACCAGCTGCCTCATAGAGAGCCTAGCAGAGGAAGATAGCTCCTCCCACACTGGTCACATGGGCATGATGTCATCAAAGGTCCTTTACACCTCCTGGACACTCCATTCCTGCTGCTGTATGACACAGTTACAGTGCAGGGCAGGCAGGGGGGCAGGATGGAGGGGTAAGTAAATTAATTACCCATCCAGATGGCGCCCCCTGACGTTTGGAGCCCTAGGCCATCGCCTACCTCCGCCTACTCTTTGTCCCGGCCCTAACTACTGGAATGCATATACAGTACAGTACAGTAGTAGTGTGGTGACCTTCTGTGCCGAGGCGTGTGTTGTGATGCCAGTGCCGATTGGGCACACTGGTATGGTGGCTAACCTGCTTTTATTTTGGTGGGCTGGCTATACCTTTTTCCCCTGTGAACAGTGACCTGCCAGGTTGTTTGGGGGTTCCTTGGACAATTATCATGGTGGTCCGGAGTGGAGTAGTGATCCAAGGCAGGTGTGTATGCTGTGTCGGTGCTTAACGAAGAATCACAGAGTCTCTTTAGCACAAATAGAATTTTGTTTACTCTGAAGATACTTGAGTTAGGCAGCAGATAATACAGCTTTGCCTTGATACAATACTTTACACTTGATAAGTTACTTAACACTTTAGGCCCCGTTCACACATAGCAAAACTAGCGGAATTCCGCCGCGGAATGGCGTTAGCCTCCCTCTCATAATGGGAGTCTATGGGAGGCACGCGCTGCTGTTCTCTCAGCGTCTCTCCGCACTGAAGAATAAACATGGGGAGAACAGCAGCGCGCGCCTCCCATAAACTCCCATTATGAGAGGGAGGCTAACGGAATTCCGCTAGTTTTGCTACGTGTGAACGTAGCCTTAGAGTCCAGATCTGCACTGAGAGTAGAAGAAGTGATACAGCGGTGCTCACTGAGTTGCGTCATGAGAGGTAGAAAAGGGGATCAGAAGAGTAGAGAGACGGAGCCAGGGCCCAACTGGGCTGCTGTAGGGAGCGTTCTAGCCTGCATCCTTCCTCTACAGAATCCAAAGGCAAAAGACCTCACACTTCCTCTACCGATGTGACTTTCTTCCTACAGCGCATGTGGGTGAGGGGTGCGTGTACAGAGGTAAAGAGAGAGATGATAGGTGAAGAGAAGAAAGAACTCTCATTGGTGTGCAGATCCATGTGATACACAAACAATCAATAACCCTTTGGTTCCTACAGCTGGGCCATATCTGTATACACAGTTATAACAACAACATCTTGTGGTACTACTGTGGATACCACAGTAGTACAGTCAGTGCACCACCAACTCCCATTCTTTACAGTAAAGGATGAGTGAGGAGTTAGTGACTACTGTACTATAATTGCTGGTGTTGTTGAATGTTTCTTGTGTATAATGTCCTGTACAGTATATAGTGCTGCTCTGTACTGTAGTGATTAAACGGGGCACTTTTCAATGTAATATATGGGTACTGCCGGTAATTATTGGTGGGTGCTGGAACCAATTAAACACATTTACATTATTTCCTATAGGAAGATAATGCTCGGTTCTCAGAATGCCCCCCTGAACCAATTAAGTTTGAGAACCGAGGTACCACTGTATTATAGAGAGGAGCCATGCTGGAGATGGGTCATTATAGCTATTCATCTACACAGCACACTCAGGGAGTTACCATAGCAACACCAACTGCCTCCTTCGTATACTACGCTAGCTGGGAGAAAGGTCCAGAAAGAGGGCAGAGCTATTCTAATGAGCTCCCCTCAAGAGGAAGTTGTGACAGGAATTCCTGGGTTGGTTGAGCACAGCTGTAGCAGGAGTAACATCCACTGAGGGGACTACAGCCTGTGAGGAGATTTCTAGGAGCCAGCTTACCAAAGACAGTCAGTATGACTCCCCTATGGTGAGATTTATCAAACATGGTGTAAAGTGAAACTGGCTCAGTTGCCCCTAGCAACCAATCAGATTACACCTTTCATTTTTCAAAGAGTCTGTGAGGAATAAAAGGTGGAATCTGATTGGTTGCTAGGGGAAACTGGGCCAGTTTCACTTTAAACCATGTTTAATAAATCTCCCACACTGTCCCTATGTGCCTCCTCACATACCCTGCACCACACACACTGTCCCTATGTGCCTCCTCACATACCCTGCACCACACATGCGATGCCCTGGCCCCTAGGGGCCACTCCGCTATACAGATGTTGGATGGGTGCAGGAATCGGGGCAGCTGTAGGAAGTAGTGGTCACGGTTTAGGCACGAGGGTGCTACAGCTGGAAGCCGGGCTCCTGACCATGCAGAGGCTGGGCATCCGATTCTTCGTTGTCCTTAGTCAGGGCACCAATGATCACACCAATGCCAAGGTTCAGAAACAACGGTAGTTGTGCATTTATTGTAACGGTGGTAACTAGTAGTAACAGTCTCTCCGGATGCAACCGGGAATAAGGCAATCTTGAATAAAGCAGAATAATGGGTGATGCTGCAATAGGCTGTGAGATTAGCGTGCTGAATGATGGGAGTAGTAGTGATACTGAAGCAGAGATGCTGGGTGGAATGAGACTTGAATTGAATACTTGCTGTTGATGAATTGAGAAGATGATGATGAGAGGAACTGAAGAATGACTGAAGAATCGACACCCAGATGAGGATCTTGAGACTTGAGACAGGAACACAGCCAGTGGACTGGAGCAGCAGAGCACAACGCAGGCCTCTCTCTTTTACAGGGAGAGAGAGGACTAACAGACAACCTATCCCCTTGATGGTAGGGAATAGACTGAGGTAGCACAGGAAGTCACATGGTAACCCCAGCCAAAAGCTCGATGACCATTGGTGTTACCATGGAAGCAGGGCACAGTCACGTGACATCCAGCCATTGCATCATCACACCATTAGGCATATACAGAGGAATATACATGAGAAGTACCATCCTTGAACACTAGGAGGCGACATAATACCTTTAGACACTGATACCTGAATACACATGCAATAAATGACTGAAATGCAGATGTGTAGTCAAGCGACTACAGGACCAAGGATCAAATCCACACCAGAATACGGTAAGCGCAGGAGTATACACAATTTGCACACAGCGGTGCAGCCAGGAGTCATCCAAGAATAGATGGCGTAATAAGTGAATATTACGCCATCTATTCTTGGATGACTCCTGGCTGCACCGCTGTGTGCAAATTGTGTATACTCCTGCGCTTACCGTATTCTGGTGTGGATTTGATCCTTGGTCCTGTAGTCGCTTGACTACACATCTGCATTCCGCTTCTCCCACCGTCGGTGGTGACGTCCCCCAGTACAGCTGCGGAGTACCTTCTTTCATGCTGCATTTAGTGTTGTGCCTAAAAATTCGCACAACCTACCCAGGTGAGTGGATCCCTGTTAGATCTCCTTTCCATCCACCTGGCCACCTTTTATTACACGAGGAAGCGCCCCCTGTCTCCCTTCTTTTCAAATGACTGAAATGGCAGACCTAAATACTGAGAAGAGGGACACAATACACGCAGTTTGCAGTGGACCATAGCTTTCCAGAACAGAACTGTTTATAATGAAAGTGTGAGCATAAGAAGGGCTGTTCTGGGACACTGCATACACACTGTCCCTATGTGTCTCCTCACATACCCTGCACCACACACACTGCTCCTATGTGCCTCCTCACATACCCTGCACCACACACACTGTCCCTATGTGTCTCCTCACATACCCTGCACCACACACACTGTCCCTATGTGCGTCATCACATACCCTGCACCACACACACTGTCCCTATGTGTCTCCTCACATACCCTGCACCACACACACTGTCCCTATGTGCGTCATCACATACCCTGCACCACACACACTGCTCCTATGTGCCTCCTCACATACCCTGCACCACACACACTGTCCCTATGTGTCTCCTCACATACCCTGCACCACACACACTGTCCCTATGTGCGTCATCACATACCCTGCACCACACACACTGTCCCTATGTGTCTCCTCACATACCCTTCACCACACACACTGTCCCTATGTGCGTCATCACATACCCTGCACCACACACACTGCCATTATGTGCCTCCTCACATACCCTGCACCACACACACTGTCCCTATGTGCCTCCTCACATACCCTGCACCAAACACACTGCCCCTATGTGCCTCCTCACATACCATTCACCACACACACCGCCCCTATGTGCCTCCTCACATACCATTCACCACACACACTGCCCCTATGTGCCTCCTCACATACCCTGCACCACACACACTGTCCCTATGTGCCTCCTCACACACCCTGCACCACACACACTGCCCCTATGTGCCTCCTCACATACCCTGCACCACACACACTGCCCCTATGTGCCTCCTCACATACCCTGCACCACACACACTGTCCCTATGTGTCTCCTCACATACCCTGCACCACACACACTGTCCCTATGTGCGTCATCACATACCCTGCACCGCACACACTGTCCCTATGTGTCTCCTCACATACCCTGCACCACACACACTGTCCCTATGTGTCTCCTCACATACCCTGCACCACACACACTGTCCCTATGTGTCTCCTCACATACCCTGCACCACACACACTGTCCCTATGTGCGTCATCACATACCCTGCACCACACACACTGCCATTATGTGCCTCCTCACATACCCTGCACCACACACACTGTCCCTATGTGCCTCCTCACATACCCTGCACCACACACACTGCCCCTATGTGCCTCCTCACATACCATTCACCACACACACTGCCCCTATGTGCCTCCTCACATACCATTCACCACACACACTGCCCCTATGTGCCTCCTCACATACCCTGCACCACACACACTGTCCCTATGTGCCTCCTCACACACCCTGCACCACACACACTGCCCCTATGTGCCTCCTCACATACCATTCACCACACACACACACACACACACACACATACACATACCCTGCACCACACACACTGTCCCTATGTGCCTCCTCACATACCATTCACCACACACACACACACACACACACACATACACATACCCTGCACCACACACACTGTCCCTATGTGCCTCCTCACATACCCTGCACCACACACACTGCCCCTATGTGCCTCCTCACATACCCTGCACCACACACACTGCCCCTATGTGCCTCCTCACACACCATTCACTACACACACTGCCCCTATGTGCCTCCTCACATACCCTGCACCACACACACTGCGCCTATGTGCCTCCTCACATACCATTCACCACACACACACACACACACACACACACTGCCCCTATGTGCCTCCTCACATACCATTCACCACACACACACATACACACACACACACTGCCCCTATGTGCCTCCTCACATACCCTGCACCACACACACTGTCCCTATGTGCCTCCTCACATACCCTGCACCACACACACTGCCCCTATGTGCCTCCTCACATACCATTCACCACACACACTGCCCCTATGTGTCTCCTCACATACCCTTCACCACACTGCCCCTATGCTCCCCATACCCTCTTCCTCAGGTTGCCCCCACTGCTCCCACCTGCATTCTGTCTCCTCTGTAAAACTACCCCACTCCATGTAAACTTCAGGCTAGCTCCCACACATGCCGGTCACGTGGTCATGACATCATCGGAGGTCCTTTCGTATAGGAAGACATAGCATTTATGGGCAGGGGATCATGGCAGCGGGCGAGAAGCAGGCTGCATACTGGCCTGGAGCGCAGGATCGTGAGAAAAGGATGAGAGGGCACCAGGTGACAGAAGGGCCGACGCCTCCATGTATCTCCTACGTGTGCTGCCTGTAGCCCCTGCCTCCCAGTGAGCGCTGGGGCTGTTACTTCCGACACGGGGAGCGACGCGCTCCCTGACCCGGAAGTAACAGCCCTAGCGCACACAGCTGCCTGGTGCTTGTGCTGCCCGGGCATCAGCTGGGGGCCCGTCCAACACTGACTCGTGTGACCGCAAGCGAAACACTGCTGCTGATCGATCAATACAGCGGCGGGCGGGCGAAGGAGAGGCAAGTGTTGAGGCAAGGAGGGGGGCTGGGTCGCAGCGGCGACCGCTGCGACCACGGTCACTACGCCACTGATTACAAAGTTGTATAACTTTGTAATGTGTGTTATTTTGTGAATAATTGTTTAGCGCGGCACTACCCCTTTAACCTCTGTGGCAGTATTTACGTCAGGAGGAAGGAGAGCGTTATTAGCACTCGGCCTGTGACAGAACATTATTTATTCCTCACAACGTCTATCCTCCCTGAGATCTCCTCACTCTAGTCTACCACAGCCTGCACCTGCAATACACTGGGCCCCTTGAGCCCTCATCATTTGCAGCACCCGGTGGTCGAGCAGGCCTCCTTGGTACTGGGGGGGTTTGGGCAATCACAAATTTGCTATGGGGCCAGCCATCTATAGTATTTGCGTACACCATTATAGTGGCTGCCATCTTGCCTGCGCTGTTTTTAACAGCATTAAGACATATGTTTATAGCAAGTCCTATGAACATAGCTACAATAGACTGGCCCAGACCCTATTTACTTGAATGGGAGACGTTTTTGTCCATGCTCTGTATCTGTGCAGAGGTCATTTAACAGGGAGGGGGAGGCTGAGCTCTAAGTAATAACTATTGTGAATAGTTTCTTAGCTATATACTAGTGTTACCTTTACTGTACTCCAATATATCTGTGATGATAGTAACTGTACTGTTATTTGTGATGAAAGTGACCTCCACAGAATAGGAAGTGTCAGCTTAGTTTTAGGCTTGAAGGTCATAATAAATTTCAGGATCCTTTAAAAATTTTAATCAGAAATAGAAAATGAATGCACAATTGTCCATGCTGCTATTGGTAACTAGGGCCCTGACTGTATTGTGCAGGTTTAGTCATGTGACCGTGCTGCCATTGTGTAACCCAGTTATGTAACAGCGTGTAACAAGGAAGCGTTATCATCGGTCGCAGCTACTATCTATCCTAGTGTGTATGAGCCACACGGGGTGCGCGCACAGTACAGAGCCCATTGTGTGAGCAGTGCGCGCCCCCGCCCACAGAGCTGGAGAACCAGCCAAGACCTCGTGGACGCGCACAGGGCACCCGCACGCAACTGTCAGCGCCGCCTCCATCTAGCCAGTTTAACCCCCTGTAATCCTGAACATGTTGACGTCACGCCTGCGACGTCATCAACCTCAGCCTACACAGCCGTGGAATCGGAGAGGTGCGACGCAACCGACTTGTTGCGGTGTCTGACGCGAGTCCGGTGGACCGGGGAGGCCACATAACCAGGCAGGAAGAGCGGGTACGTGCGTGTTTGTTGTCGGTGACGGCGGCGTGTGAATGCCCGTGTGCTGTGAGGGCAGCCCTGGCATCTCCGCTGTGGGAGCAGCAGCAGCCCCAGTGCGGGCAGCGCCCCCCGTGTGTATGAGAGGAGGGGGAGGCCGTGTGGGGAGACGAGGCTACAGCTGGCCGTGTGTTTATTTACTCGCTGCTCCTAATGACATGGGGGAGACGGGGGCAGGTGGAGTCTCCGGGGCGCCGCTGCAGCCATCTTTGGTGTGGGCAGGAAGCGGAGTTCTCTCTCACTTCTGGGAGATGCGGACTTGTGTAACTACACGGACTGTGCGGAGCCCTCACTGCTTCATTGTGGAGCCCCTCTAAGGGGTCAGTCACCGAGGGGCACAGCATGGTGGGGCAATAACGCCATATAACCAGCAGGACAGCCAGGCTGCTAGCGTCTGTCAGCTGTGCCTCCCTGTCAGGCGGCGGAGGAGCAGACACTGATGGCTTCACCTGTCCTAGGCTCAGTCTGCTGCCACACTGATGTCAGTCTGCTGTCCCAGGCTCAGTCTGCTGCCACACTGATGTCAGTCTGCTGTCCCAGGCTCGCAGTCTGCTGCCACACTGATGTCAGTCTGCTGCCACACTGATGTCAGTCTGCTGCCACACTGATGTCAGTCTGCTGCCACACTGATGTCAGTCTGCTGCCACACTGATGTCAGTCTGCTGCCACACTGATGTCAGTCTGCTGCCACACTGATGTCAGTCTGCTGCCACACTGATGTCAGTCTGCTGTCCCAGGCTCACAGCCTGCTGCCACACTGATGTCAGGCTGCTGCCACACTGATGTCAGTCTGCTGTCCCAGGCTCACAGGCTGCTGCCACACTGATGTCAGTCTGCTGTCCCAGGCTCACAGGCTGCTGCCACACTGATGTCAGTCTGCTGTCCCAGGCTCACAGGCTGCTGCCACACTGATGTCAGTCTGCTGTCCCAGGCTCACAGGCTGCTGCCACACTGATGTCAGTCTGCTGTCCCAGGCTCACAGGCTGCTGCCACACTGATGTTAGTCTGCTGTCCCAGGCTCACAGTCTGCTGCCACACTGATGTCAGTCTGCTGTCCCAGGCTCACAGTCTGCTGCCACACTGATGTCAGTCTGCTGTCCCAGGCTCACAGCCTGCTGCCACACTGATGTCAGTCTGCTGTCCCAGGCTCACAGCCTGTTGCCACACTGATGTCAGTCTGCTGCCACACTGATGTCAGTCTGCTGTCCCAGGCTCACAGTCTGCTGCCACACTGATGTCAGTCTGCTGTCCCAGGCTCACAGTCTGCTGCCACACTGATGTCAGTCTGCTGTCCCAGGCTCACAGTCTGCTGCCACACTGATGTCAGTCTGCTGTCCCAGGCTCACAGTCTGCTGCCACACTGATGTCAGTCTGCTGTCCCAGGCTCACAGTCTGCTGCCACACTGATGTCAGTCTGCTGTCCCAGGCTCACAGTCTGCTGCCACACTGATGTCAGTCTGCTGTCCCAGGCTCACAGTCTGCTGCCACACTGATGTCAGTCTGCTGTCCCAGGCTCACAGTCTGCTGCCACACTGATGTCAGTCTGCTGTCCCAGGCTCACAGTCTGCTGCCACACTGATGTCAGTCTGCTGTCCCAGGCTCACAGTCTGCTGCCACACTGATGTCAGTCTGCTGTCCCAGGCTCACAGTCTGCTGCCACACTGATGTCAGTCTGCTGTCCCAGGCTCACAGTCTGCTGCCACACTGATGTCAGTCTGCTGTCCCAGGCTCACAGTCTGCTGCCACACTGATGTCAGTCTGCTGTCCCAGGCTCACAGTCTGCTGTCCCAGCGATGTCAGTCTGTCTGTAGCCTCTCGTATAGAAAGGTTTCTGCTCTGTGACACTATATACATCCCCAGGAGCTCTGCTCACCTCATGTCCTCCAGTGGCTTCTGCTCTCTGTACATTCTCCTCAGTCACCCCCTCCAACACATCACTGTGCCTTAGAAGCCCAGGGCAAAGTTATATAGCTTATGTCTTACAAGTAGTATACATCACACACAGGGCAGTGTACGGCTTCCATTGGAGTGATGGTGTGCCGCAAGAAATATATGCAGTTCTGCTGTAGGTCCTACTTATGGGATGCTAGGTGTGTACCTTATTCTGGTGTACGCTATGTGTCTGCACAGTGTTTTATTATTAAAATGAGAGTGAATATCAGCTGTAAACTCTTGTATACAGAGGCAAGGTATGAACAGATCCTAAAGTCTTCTAGGTGCCCAACGGGGGTATTACACAGAAAAGGGATTGCACAAAGTGGTTGTGCTTCCCCCTTTTCTATCTATCTAGTCTGACATCTGCTGTTAAAGGAAAAGTCCGGCGAAGATTTTTATTAATGTATTGTTTTGTCCCCCAAAAGTTATGCAAATCCCCAATATACACTTATTATGGGAAATGCACATAAAGTGCTTTTTTTCCCTGCACTTACTACTGCATCAAGGCTTCACTTCCTGGATAAAATGGTGATGTCACAACCCGACTCCCAGAGCTGTGTGAGCTGTGGCTGCTGGAAAGGATGATGGCAGAGGGATGCTCAGTGTCCCTCCAGTGCCCTGTGTCCCTCAGTGTCCCTCTGCCATCATCCTCTCCAGCAGCCACAGCCCGCACAGCTCTGGGAGTCGGGTCGTGACATCACCATGTTATCCAGGAAGTGAAGCCTTGATGCAGTAGTAAGAGCAGGGAAAAAAACACTTTATGTGCATTTCCCATAATAAGTGTATATTGGTAATTTGTATAACTTTTGGGGGGCAATACAATACTTTAATAAAAAATAAAAAATTGCTGGACTTCTCCTTGCATGGAAGAGAGAGGCGCTTTACTGATCCATTTATAAATACAGCATCTGCAGCAGATTTAATGTTGTGTTACATCGATATCTGCAACATCAAATCTGCAGATCTTGTATGTATGAATGGACCCTAAAAAGGATCTGTCAGCTCCCCTGACGTTTCTGTTTGAATAAATGTTTATTCCCCATGAATAGTGTTCAGTGGATCTGTGAAACTATTCATGTTTGGCAATGTTCTCTGAAGCTGAATGCTTAACATTTAATTCCCAGTGGCTACAGAAGTTGCATGCAGCCCTAGGGAGTTCTGGAATACGTGGGTACAACCATAGGCCCAGTGCTTCCCCCAAACACTGGTCAGAGCATCATTGTGACAAAGATGCAAAGAGAAGGATTATCCAGCAAACCAATGGTAAAATTTAGCAGCTCTGTTGAAGTCAATTCATAATCCTTCTCATCTATTTCAACACCCCATGGTCTACTTGTGAAAATCCTTTGTACCTCCAGTATCAGCTTCATGGATACTATGGATATGTGAGTTTTTGTTTATATATCTTAAATTGAAGCGGACCGCCTATATTGTGACAAAGAACTACAAGAAACCCATGCTGCACTTTATAAGAAAAACAATAATATAGTGCGCCTTTAACCCTTTGAGGACAAGGCCCAAAATGACCCAGTGGACCTAGCAAATTTTGGTCTTTGCGCTTTCGTTTTTCCCTCCTCCCCTTTTAAGAGCTCTAGCACTTTCAGTTTTCTATCTACAGGGCCATGTAATGGCTTATTAGTTACAGGAATAGTTGTACTATGTAATGGCGTCTTTCATTTTACCATAACATGTATGATGGAATCCCAAATATATTATTTATGAAGATATAAATAGGGGAAATCGTAAAAAAGAATGCAATATGGTAACGTTTGGGGGGTTCCTGTGTCTACGTAATGCACTATATGGTAAAAGCGACATGATACTATTACTCGATAGGTCAGCCCGAACACAACCATATGCAGGTTACACAGATTCTCTAATGTTATATATATATTTTTAATGAAATCCTTTTTTTTTGGCAAATAAATATTAATAAAATGGGCCTATTGTGACGCTTATAACAATTTTAGTTTTTCACCTATGGGGCTGTATGGGGTGTAATTTTTTCCGCCATGATCTCTAGTTTTTATTAATACCATATTTGTGAAGATCGGACGTTTTGATCACTTTTTATAATTTTTTATATATATATATATATATATATATATAGTAACATAAAATCGGTAATCCGCGCACTTTTTCCCCTGTTTTCGTCTACGGCGTTCACCGTTCGCAATGACGCTTGTAATATTTTAATAGATCGGACAATTACGCATGCTACGGTATATTGTTTATTTTTATATGTTTTATTTATATAATGGGAAAGGGGGGTGATTTCAACTTTTATTGGGGGAGGGGTTTTGGGGTAGTGTGTTAGTGATTTTTAACTTTTTTTTCTTTACACATTTTAAGTCCCTTTGGGGGACTTTTACATACATTACTTTGATTTTTACACTGATCACTGCTATGCCATAGGCATAGCATTGATCAGTGTGATCAGCGCTCTGCTCATTGAGCCTGTCTGTGCAGGCTCAGTGACCAGATCGCCGATCGGACCGCACGGAGGCAGGTGAGAGACCTCTGGCGGTCCGTTTTAACGATCGGGACCCCCGCGGGGGGACACTGCGGGGTTCCCGATCGGTAAGTGACATGGGACTCCCCCTGTCACTTACACTTAAACGCCGCGACGCAATTGCAGCGTTTAAGGAGTTAATGTCATGCTGCAGCGCGATCGTTGCAGCCTGTCATTAATGATGAGCTGCCAGCTGCTGATTGCAGCCGGCCCCCACCTGCTATGAAGCGCGCTCTGCTCCGGAGCACTTTTCATAGCTCAGGATGTACCGGTACGTCCAGGGTTGTCTGGGGATAGACTTCCAGGACGTACCGGTACGTCCTAGGTCGCCAAGGGTTAAAAGGTGCCAGCTCAGGTGGTAACACTGATCCACCTGTGAAATGTCACTCTGGAGTGTGTGTGTAAATGTGAACCTCAAAACAGGACTGGAAATATTAGCCAAACTAGTCTCCTCCAAAAGGATTGATTACTGTTCAGTGGGTGGGATATTGACTTAGGGGCCTATTCCACGGAGCGATTATGGATCCGTGGAATAGAGAGAACGATCAGCCAATGATCGTGTCATCGGCTGATCGTTCATTTAGGTTCAAACCTAAAATCATCGGTCGCCACCAGCACATCGCTACGTGGAATAGCGGGCGCGGCAGATGACCAACGATTTCATAAACATCATGCATTACCTGTCCAGGCTGCAGGTCTTCTTCTCCCAATCCCACGTGGCAGCATTAGCTTCGGAGCGGCCTGTCTGAGCTGACAGAGCGCTCAGCCAATCACTGGCCATGGCCGGGACTGCCATGGCCAGTGATTGGCTGAGCATTCTGTCAGTTCAGTCAGGCCGCTCCAAAGCTGATGCTGCCGCGCGGGACCGGGAGTAGGAGAAGACCTGCAGCCTGGATAGGTAATGTATGAAACAAGGGCTGCAAGGACATCGGTAACGATGACCCTGCAGCCCTCGCTAATGATTGTCGGGTCGAGGAATAGGCCTAGTAAACGAGCGCTCGTTTACATCGTGATCGGGCCCTGCTCGGCCCGTGGAATAGGACCCTTACAGGGTGGCTACCTAAAGGTGATGCAAAAGAGGCTACAGTGTTTTCTTTCTAAGAAGTGCAAATTTGCCTCAGTTGTAAGAAAAACATTAAAGAGGACCTGTCACCCCCGGTGACGGGGTGACAGGCTCCTGACCCTCCGTTAGAGCCCCCTATACTCACGTGATCCTGTCGGGTCCCGCTTCTGGAGATGGCCGGGTCACGGAGATATCGGCGCCCAAAGCCCGGAGCGCGCGCGCGCTCCTCAGATGAGTCCAACGCTCATAGAGAATGACAGGAGAGTCCAGCACTCCGTCATTCTCTATGAGCATTGGACTCATCTCTCAGCGCCGGGCCTCGGGCGCCGATATCTCCGTGACCCGACCATCTCCAGAAGCGGGACCCAGCGGGATTAGGTGAGTATAGGGGGCTCTAACGGGGGGTCGGGAGCCTGTCACCCTGGCACGGGGGTGACAGGTTCCCTTTAAAGGGAATCTGTCAGCTCATGGGCCCTAGCTACAGTGCTGACAGTCCCCGAGTGAGCATGATGGCTTTTAATAATTTGCCTGTGCAGTGGATTATGCACAATCCTAGTCTATTGAAGTGTCAAGAAGGAGTTGTTTGTGCTACACTTTGGCACTTCCTCCTCCCTCTTCTTCATGATTATTTAATGCTGCCCAGCCTCCTGCTCGCTCAGCTGTCAGCCAGTGTCTCTGATTGCAGATCAGTGCTTTGTAGGCAATTTATGTGTAAGGGCCCTTTTACACAGAAAGATTATCTGACAGATTATCTGCCAAAGATTTGAAGCCAAAGCCAGGACTGGATTTGAAAAGAGGAGAAATCTCAGGCTTTCCTGTATGACCTGAACTGTTTATAGTCTGTTTCTGGTTTTGGCTTCAAATCTTTGGCAGATAATCTGTCAGAGAATCTTTCTGTGTTAAAGGGCCCTTATGGTGCGTTTACACAGACAGATTTATCTGACAGATTTTGGACGCCAAAGCTAGGAGTGGATTTGAAAAGAGGAGCAATCTCAGTCTTTCCTTTATGACCTGTTCTCTGTTTATAGTCTGTTCCTGGCTTTGGCTTTAAAGATCTGTCAGATAAATCTCTGTGTAAACGCACCATTAGGGTCCATTTACTCAGAAAGATTATCTGACAGATTATCTGCCAAAGATTTAAAGCCAAAGCCAGGAATAGACTATAAACAGAGATCAGTTCATAAAGGAAAGACAGAGATTTCTCTTTTTTTTTTTTTTTAAATCCATTCCTGGCTTTGGCTTCAGATCTTGGGAAGATAATCTTTCTGTGTAAATGGACCCTTAAAGAAGCACTCACGTATAGTTAAATCTCTGAACCCAAGTGTGTTAGAGCTGTTGTCTAGGGGTAACGGCCTGAACCCCATATAAATTATCGCAGAAAGTTGAAACTCAATGTTGCCCAGACTCATGCCTGAAAGCTTAAAGTGACTCTGTACCCGCAATCTGCCCACCCTAAACCACTTGTACCTTCTGATAGCTGCTTTAAATCCAAGATGTGTCCTGGGGGCCGTTTGGCAGGTGATGCAGTTATTGTTCTAAAATACAACTTTTAAACTGGCAGCCCTGTGCCAAACGGCCGTGGCCTAGAATATCTGTGCCCTAACTTTGCACCACCCCTAACTTTGCACCAGTTAACCTCTTAAGGACATATGACGTACCCGTACGTCATATGTCCTCACTTGCACTTCAAAGCGGGGCCGCGAGTAGCCCGGGACCGCTGCTATTAGCGGGCACGGTCGGATCGCCGTGCCCGCTAATTAGCTAATCGGAGGCAGCTGTCAAAGTTGACAGCTGCCTCCGATTACCGGAGGCAACGTTTCCCTGGTGTCTAGTGGGGTAGATCGCTCCTCCGGGACCTTGTCCCGGAGGAGCGATCTCGTTACTGATGCCGGCCGGGGACGCGTCCAAGATGGCGCCGTCCTCGGCTCGGCACTCGTTCGTTTCGGCTGCAGCAGCCGAAAGCAAACGAGTGCTTTGTTGTTAATAGTAAAAAGCCCCCTCCCCTAATAAAAGTCTGAATCACCCCCCTTTTCCCAGGTTTTAAATAAAAGTAAACAAATAAATAAAAAAATAAACATGTTTGCTATCGCCGCGTGCGTAATTGCCCGAACTATTAATTAATCACATTCCTGATCTCGTACGGTAAACGGCGAGTACGGTAAAATTGCGCATTTTTGGTCGCATCAAATCCAGAAAAAATTTAATAAAAAGCGATCAAAAAGTCGTATATGCGCAATCAAGGTACCGATAGAAAGTAAACATCATGGTGCAAAAAATGACCTCACAATGGCCCCATAGACCAAAGGATAAAAGTGCTATAAGCCTGGGAATAGAGCAATTTTAAGGAACGTATATTTGTTAACAACGGTTTGAATTTTTCACAGGCCATCAGATACAATATAAGTTATACATGTTATATATCGTTTTAATCGTAACGACTTGCATAACAAGTCAGTTTTACCCCAGGGCGAATAGCGTAAAAACACAGTTCCCCCAAATAAAAGAAATGCGT
The DNA here is from genome assembly GCF_027789765.1 of Dendropsophus ebraccatus. Classification (NCBI taxonomy): domain Eukaryota; kingdom Metazoa; phylum Chordata; class Amphibia; order Anura; family Hylidae; genus Dendropsophus; species Dendropsophus ebraccatus. The sequence continues at coordinate 65,445,832 of NC_091456.1, forward strand.
TTTTTTTTTCAATTTCACCACTCTGAATTTTTTTCTGGTTTCGCAGTGTACTTTATGCAAAAATTCAGCCTGTCATTGCAAAGTACAATTAGTGACGCAAAAAATAAGGGCTCATGTGGGTTTCTAGGTGGAAAAATGCAAGTGCTATGACCTTTTAAACACAAGGAGGAAAAACCGAAAACGCAAAAACGAAAATGGGCCCCGTCCTTAACCCTTAGACGACCCTGGACGTAGGGTTACGTCATGGAAGTCTGTCCCCAGACGACCCATGACGTAACCTTACGTCCTGGGTGTTTTTCCCGCTATGAAGCGCGCTCCGGAGCGGAGCGCGCTTCATAGCAGGTGGGGGACGGCTGCAATCAGCAGCCGGGACCTCACCGGTAATGACACGCTGCAGCGATCGCGCTGCCGCGTGTCATTAACCCCTTAAACGCCGCGATCACGGCGCGACCGCGGCGTTTAAGTGTAAGTGACAGGGGGAGTCCCCTGTCACTTACCGATCGGGACCCCCGCAGTGTGACTGCGGGGGTCCCGATCGTTGAAACGGACTGCCGGAGGTCTCTCACCTGCCTCCGTGCGGTCCGATCGGCGATCTCCTACACTGAGCCTGCACAGGCAGGCTCAATGAGCAGATCGCCGATAACACTGATCAATGCTATGCCTATGGCATAGCATTCATCAGTGTAGAAATCTAAGTATTGTATGTACAAGTCCCCCAAAGGGACTTCAAAAGTGTAAAAAAAAAAAGTTCAAAACACTAACACACTACCCCAAAACCCCTCCCCCAATAAAAGTCTAAATCACCCCCCTTTCCCATTATATAAATAAAACATATAAAAATGAATAAATAGATAAACATATAATATACCGTAGCGTGCGGAATTGTCCGATCTATTAAAATATAACAAGCGTCATTGTGACCGGTAAACGGCGTACACGAAAAGAGGGGAAAAAGTGCGCAGATTACCGATTTTATGTTACATTATATATTAAAAAAAATCAATAAAAAGTGATCAAAACGTCCGATCTTCACAAATATGGTATTAATAAAAACTAGAGATCATGGCGGAAAAAATGACACCCCATACAGCCCCGTAGGTGAAAAAATAAAACCGTTATAAGCGTCACAATAAGCCCATTTTATTAATATTTAATTGGCAAAAAAAAGGATTTCATAAAAAAATATATATATAACATTAGAGAATCTGTGTAACCTGCATATGGTTGTGTTCGGACTGACCTATAGAATAATAGTGTCATGTCGCTGTTACCATATAGTGCATTACGTAGACACAGGAACCCCCCAAACATTACCATATTGCATTCTTTTTTACGATTTCACCTATTTATAGCTTCATAAATAATATATTTGGAATTCCATCATACATGTTATGGTAAAATGAATGACGCCATTACACAGTACAACTATTCCTGTAACAAATAAGCCCTTACATGGCTTGTAGATAGAAAACTGAGAGTGCTAGAGCTCTTAGAAGGGGAGGAGGGAAAAACGAAAACACTAAGATCAAAATTTGCGCGGTCCACTGGGTCATTTTGGGCCTGGTCGTTAAAGGGTTAAAGCTTAACTGTCATATTTTTTTTTATTGCAGAAATCAGTAGTATAAGCGATTTTAAGAAACTCTGTAATAGGTTTCATCAGCCAAAAAAGCCTCCTTCTGTACTCAAGAAGCAATCTCCCAGCCTCCCCCCCTGACTTCTTATCTGTGCATTATCAGGCAAACACGTCTTCATTACAGAGAAGCCAGTGAAGACTGGCTCTGCTCTCTCCATTGTAAGCCTATGAAGGGGGAGGGGCTGAGGGCAGGCCCGTATCTGCCATGAGGCAAGGTGAAGTGTTCGCCTCAGGCGGCAGATAACACAGCCCTTGAGGGGGGCGGCATCAGCGTCCTGTGTCCTTATCATTACAACTAGTTACGGCTCAGTGCCCAGCCGTGTTTCCTGTCAGTTGCCTCATGAGAAGCGCTGAGGAGGCACTGGAAGCCTGGTATTAACAGGTATTCACATCACATAAGACATAGATATAGTGTCTCCTGCTGTTAACCCTTTCAATAATGCAGAGTTATTATACTCTGCATCACTTACACACTGTAGAAAAGAAAAAGTTAACAGCAGCAGGGACGCTATATTATGTCTTCTCTGCACTGCTGACCTCAGCACAGTGCAAGAGCAGGAGAAAAAGCATAAAAGTAATGTTCTGCTCTGCTGTTAACTCTTTCTGTATTGCAGAATGTAAGTGATGCACAGTAATACTCTACAGTCTGCAGTACTGAAAGAGTTAACAGAGCAGCCCGTTTTATGGCTCTTCTCTGGCTCCTGATGTCAGAGGTCAGAGGTTATCTATATTGGGGTACCATACACACTGCGATGCTGCACTGTGCCTGTCCTGGATCTTCTCTCCCTGACTATTGCTCTGAGGTCCCTGCAGTTTAGACTGCTGTCAGGTCACAGGATAGGATACTCAGCTGAGGCATTAACCTCTTAAGGACCCATGACGTACCGGCACGTCATGGATCACTGTCACTTAAGGACCCATGACGTACCGGTACGTCGGCCCTTTAAACGGGCGCCGCGGCCGGCCGGGTCCCGATCGGGGGAGATAGCCTGCTATAATACATAGCAGGCCATCTCTCCCTGTCGGCATGGAGGGTTGTTAACCCCCCCCATGCCGACGATCGCCGCTATTGGCTGATAAGCCCATAGCGGCGATCGGAACCTTTCCGGGCCATCGGTGGCCCGATGACCCGGAAAAAAATGGCGGTCGGTGCTGTCCGAGGACGGCACCGACCGCCATTACTGTAAAAAGTAATGGTGGTCACGGTACCACCGTCCCGATCGCCGTGAACAGCCGGCCGGCCGTTCACGGCGATCAAAGTCCCCACAAGTAATAAATACCTGCTCCGGACCCCTCAGCTAGGTAGCTGAGGGGTCCGGAGCAGGTATTTGTACATTACTCACCTGTCCCGGGGTCCTGATCGGCGTCTTCCGGGTTCCCGGCGTCCTCTTCATCTTCGGCTTCTTCCGTGAGTCCCGATCGTCTCTTTCCGGCTCCAGCGTCGTCTTTTTTCGTATTTTTCCGGCTCCAGCGTCGTCTATTTTCGGATCTTGCGCTCTGCTGCCCCCTAGCGGCTGATAAGTGTAATACACGTATCAGCCACTACAGGGATGTTCAGAATGTAGTAAAAAAAAATTTTTTTTTCCCAATTTTTTTTTTTTCTATTTTCCGCACCCTATCGCCGCTGAGTGTTGATCAGCATCGCACAAAAGTGCGCTGCTAATCAGCAACTCCTCCTTTTTGGCGTAGGGTGTTTTTTTTATATCCTACTGCCACGGTCTGCTGATAAGTGCCGAACATAAGTGCGGCATTCATCAGCAACACCATTTTTGGCGTAGGTTTTTTTTGTATACTTACTGTAAAAAACACTACATTACACCACACTACACTGAATAAAGTTTTACACTACACCACTACATACCCCATATACTAGTCCCCATATAAAGATGGCCCCCAGGGTGTTTTCGGTATCGGACGCATACATTATTATTGCCTCCGACACCGAAACAGACAGTGAGGATGAATGGGGGGTCATTTGTTCCTCCATTCATCCTCATCCTCCTCATCATCCAGTGACGTGTCTGGGAGTAGCGTAGCGTACGCTGCCCCCCAGACACGTCTTTTCCGCCAGTACCGTCCCGATAAGAGATGACGGTATGGCGTGAAATTCTACAAACTCTGTGAGAGTACCTCAGGGTACACTTACAGATTTAGGGTACGTGCACACTGCGGAATGGCGAAGGATAACCCTTCGTGCATTCTGCAGCTGGCACCCGCCGGCGGACTGATGCAGGGGCGCGTCTCCGCCCGTGTCATAGACTCTATCCTATGCATGGGCGGATTCCATCATCCGTCATTCCATCAACATGTTGGACGCAGAGCGGAATCCGCCCGTGCATAGAATGGAGTCTACGACACGGACGGAGACGTGCACCTGCATCAGTCCGCCGGCGGGTGCCAGCTGCGGAATGCACAAAGGGTTATCTGTCGCGATTCCGCAGTGTGCACGTACCCTTAGAGTGTATGAAGGAAGGGCACTCGAATCCAGCCCCAGATGCCCCCCCCCCATCCTCGGAGTTAGTGGGGAGATCGTTGGGGAACTGATCTTCCCACTGCTGGATAAAGGTCACCACCTGTACGGGGATAACCTTTATACCAGCACCCCCTCTTCTGGTCCCTCGCTGCCCGAGCTACTGTAGCTTGCGGCACGATCCGAACATATCAGAAGTAGTAATAGTGCCCTAATATTTAGCAGCCATGGAGCGGACCCAGCGCTTCTGGATATGAAGGACCCCGTATCGCACCAGGACAACATTTACCAGGTGACGTCCCCCACACTGGAGAACAGAAGACCCCAGAAGAAGTGCAGAGTGTGGTGTAACAGGGGGATCAGGAAGGACACCATTTACCAGTGTGACACCTGTCCTGATCCCCCCGGCCTCTGTATACTGGATCGCTCCAAGGCGCACCACACGTCATTGGGGTTCTACATTATCTAAATTCTGTCCCTTATTCCTATTTCAGGGGTCACGTTGATCCAGGGATTATTCTGATCGCCATTATGGAGTCGGGAAGGAATTTTTCCCCTGTGATGAGGCTACTGTCGTCTGCCTCACGAGGGGTTTTTGCCTTCCTCTGGATCAACACAGGTTAAATTTGATGGACACCTGTCATTTCCAACCTTATAAACTAATAATTGGCCTAACACCCCCAAATAAATTAGAATGGTCCCTTTTCCCCAGCTAAGTAGGTATGGCCGCCATTCCCATTAGAGGATGCCATGATGCAATTACAAAGCCTCTGTGCGGCCAGGACAGTAGAAACCCCCCACAAGTGACCCCATTCTGGAAACTACACCCCATAAGGAATCTAACAAGTGGGGCAGCGGGTATATGGCCCCCTGGTGACGGCCACATTTGGGACGTGAAAATGAAAAAAATGGTATTTTTTATTTTCACGGCACATGTTCTACACATGTGCCCATCACTAGTGGGGTCCATATGCTCACTGCACCCCTTGTTAGATTCATTATGGGGTGTAGTTTCCAGAATTGGGTCACTTGTTGGGGGTTTCTACTGTTCTGGCAGCACAGGAGCTTTGTAATTGCGACATGGCCTCCATCCCCCATTCCAGCCTCTAAATGGCGCTCTGTCCTTTTGGTGACTTGCCCTGTGCCCATATGGCAAATTATGTCCACATGTGGGGTATTTTCGTACTCAGGGGAAACTACCCTACACGTTTTGTGTTCATTTTCTTTTTTAACCCCTTGTGGAAATGGAAAAAAATCAAGGCTAGACCAACATTTAGTGTAATTTTTTTTAAATTTTTACTCTAAATCATTGATCTTGTCTTGATTTTTTCATTTTCACAAGGGGTTAAAAGATTAAAAAAAACACAATGTGTAGAGCAATTTCCCCTGAGTACGGAAATACCCCACATGTGGACATAAAGCGCCATGCGGGTGCAGGGTAAGCCTCCAAAGGGAAGGTGCGCCATTTGGTTTTTGAAGGCTGGATTTGGATGGAATGGATTTCGAGGGGCCATGTTGCATTCAAAAGGCCCCTGTGTTGCCAAGACAGTTAAACTCCCCACAAGTGACCCTATTATGGAAACTACACCCCTCAAGGAATGTAACAAGGGGTGTAGTCAGCATATGGACCCCACTGGTGACGGGCACAAATGTGGAACAATGTGGCGTGAAAATGAAATATTCAATTTTTTACACTATAATGTTGGTCTAGCCTTGAATTTATCATTTTCACAAGGGGTTAAAAGAGAAAAAAAAACACAAAATGTGTAGAGCAATTTCCCCCGAGTCCGTAAATACCCCACATGTGGACATAAAGCGCCATGTGGGCGCAGGGCAAGCCTCCGAAGGGAAGGAGCGCCATTTGGATTTTAGAGGTTGGATTTGGCTAGAATGGATGATGAACGCCATGTCGCATTTACAGAGCCCTTGTGCTGCCAAAACACTGTAAACCCCCCACAAGTGACCCCATTCTGGAAACTACACCCCTCAAGGAATCTAACAAGGGGTGCAGTGAGGATATGGACCCCTGGATGACGGGCACATTTGTGCCATGAAAGTGAAAAAATGAAAATTTTCACTTTCACGTCACATTTTTCCACATTTGTGCCCGTCACCAGTGGGGTCCATATGCTCACTGCACCCCTTGTTAGATTCCTTGAGGGGTGTAGTTTCCAGAATGGGGTCACTTGTGGGGGGTTTCCAGTGTCTTGGCAGCACGAGAGCTCTGTAAATGCGACATGGCCCTTGAAATCCATTCCAGTGAAATCCAGCTTCCAAAAGCCAATTGGCGCTCCTTCCCTTTGGAGGCTCGTCCTGCGCCCGCTTGGCACTTTATGTCCACATGTGGGGTATTTCCGTACTCGGGAGAAACTGCGCTACATGTTTTGTGTTTTTTTTTTCCTTTTATCCCTTTGTGAAAATGAAAAATTGAAGTCTAGAACAACGTTTTAGTGTAAAAAATACTTTAGTCTTTTTTCAAGCCATATTGTTTGGAAAATCTGTGAAGCACCTGTGGGGTCCAGATGCTCACCGCACCCCTTGTTACATTCCTTGAGGGGTGTAGTTTTCTAAATGGTGTCCCTTTAGGGGTGTTTTTTAGGTTTTGGCACCCCAGAGCCTCTGCCAACCTGAAGTGGTACAGTCAAAAATGACCAAAAATAACGGAGCCATTGAAATTCACTAGGCGCTCCCTTATATCTGAGGCTTGTGGTTGCGTCAAATAGCGCAATAGGGCCACATATGGGGTATTTCTATAAACTGCAGAAACGGGGCAATCAATATTGGGGTGCATTTCTCTGGTAATAGGTTTATAATTATGAAAAATATTGGATTACAATAAAATCTCTGCACAGAAAATTAAAATTTTCAAATTTCTTACACACTTAGCTTTTATTTCTGTGACTCCCCTAAAGGGTTAAAAAACTTTCTGGATGTGCTTTTGCAGAGTTTAGGGGGTGCAGTTTCTGAAATGGGGTGCTTCGTGAGGCTTTCTAACACACAGTCCCCTCAAATACACTTTAAACCTGAACAGTTCCCTAAAAATATCTGATTTTGAAATTTTACAGAAAATTTGGAAATTTGCTGCTAATGTTTTAAGCTTCCTATTGTCTAAAAAAAATGAAAGATAGTTTAATAAATGCCGCCAACATAAAGTAGACATGTTGCTAATGCTATTTAATATATAATTTATGTGGTATAACCATTTTCTGTATAAGCAGAAAAGTTTTAAAGTTGGAAAAATGCATTTTTTCACAATTTTTCACGCTATTTTGGGTTTTTTCATAAAGATTCGTTATAAGTATCGACTCCAATTTACCAGAAATGTGAAGTACAATATGTCACGAGAAAACAATCTCAGAATTAGCCGGATAGGTAAAAGCATCCCGAAGTTATTAATGAATAAAGTGACACTGGTCAAATTCATAAAATTTGCTCCGGTCCTTAAGGCCATTTCAGGCCCGGTCCTTAAGGGGTTAAAGGGAACCAATCACATGAAAAATCGATATGAAGGCAATAATCTGTGCTTATACCCCTTCTAGCACACTTCCCACACATGTATCTATAGCAGCTGTCCCTGCCCCACACACCCCAAAATCATACTTTGATCTGGTCCCTGCCGTATGCAAATCCCAGGAAGGTAGTCATGTGGGCGTTTGTTCAGATCAAGTAGTCACGGCCTCGGGGGGCAGGGTATTGCTGTAATACACAGCCCCTGTCACTGCTGCATCATCATAGGGGGCGGGGCCTGGACTGTAACTGAGATACAGCACAGCGGCTGCCTATCCTCCCTGTACTCTGTATGTGTGTGACCCGGCCTCTCACACAGGCTGCTGCTGCTGTACTCAGCGTCTCTGTATGAAGGATCTTAGCCCAGCTGAAGCCAGCACAAGCCACAGCAGTGTTATTCCTGTGCTGGTGGCTACACAAGGGTTAAAATCCTTCATTCCAGGACGCTCTTCTCCCCCCTCCTCTCCTTCCACATGTTCTTTTGTGCTGCTCCATGTCCTGTGACAGCAGCGGCCCCCTCCTCTCCTATGACCCGTCCTCCTCCTGTGTGGCTGCGGCACTCTCTGTCTCTTCTCTCCCTCTCTGACAGCATCGCTGGATGTCAGGGAGAGAGACAGATCGACACCTGAGGCACATGTGGAAGGAGAGGAAGGGGGCTAGGAGCATCCCGGAATGAAGGATTTTTAACCCTTGTGTAGCCACCAGCACAGGAATAACACTGCTGTGGCTTGTGCTGGCTTCAGCTGTGCAAAGATCCTTCATACAGAGACGCTGAGTACAGCAGCAGCAGCAGCCTGTGTGAGAGGCCGGGTCACATATACAGAGTGCAGGAGGATATGGAGCCGCTGTGCTGTATCTCAGTTACAGTCCAGGCCCCGCCCCCTATGATGATGCAGCAGTGACAGGGGCTGTGTATGACGCCCATAGAGGCGTGATTTCAGTGATACCCCGCCCCCCGAGGCCGTGACTACTTGATCTGAACAAATGCCCACATGACTACCATCCTGGGATTTGCATACGGCGGGGACAAGATCAAAGTATGATTTTGGGGTGTGTGGGGCAGGGACAGACGTTACAGATATATGTGTGGGAAGTGTGTTAGGGGGTGTATAAGCACATATTATTGCCTTCATATCGATTTTTCATGTGATTGGTTCCCTTTAATCATGTTGAATGGGGGAACCTGGGAGTGCTGGAGTCCTTGTATGGGGAATTTGAGGGGCACTATGCACGTGGTGATATTACAGGGAATGTGAGGGGCATTATGGGCATGGTGATATTACAGGGAATGTGAGGAGGGCAGGGGGCATGATAATCTTGTAGGGGGAATGTGGGGGAACAGGGATATAATGCTGAAATCCACTCCTGGTTTTGGTTGCAATATGAGGACCACAATACTGACTGAAATATACGTAGTGTGAACCCAGCCTCAGGCTGGGTTCACACTATGTATACTTGAGGCTGTATTTGGTCCTCTTGTCAGGTCCTCATAGCAACCAAAACCAGGAGTGGATTGAAAACACAAAGGATCTGTTCACATAATGTTGTAATTGAGTGGATGTCCGCCATATAACGGTAAATAACTTCCATTATTTCAATACAACAGCCGTTGTTTTAAAATAACAGCACATATTTGCCATTATATGGCGGCCATCCACTCAATTACAACATTATGTGAACAGAGCCTTTCTGTGTTTTCAATCCACTCCTTGTTTTGGTTGCTATACAGCCTCAAACATACAGCCTCAAATATACGTAGTGTGAACCCAGCCTCAAAGTGTAAAAGTGTAAAAACATTGAAGGTGAGAATGTTTTGTGTATAAGAAAAGAAAATTTATAAACAAGGAATTAAAAACAAAGTGCAAGCAGGCAGTAGGGAAAGCAATTGAATGCTAGGGTGGTCTAATGGGAAGATCGTCTCCCTGTAAAGCGATCGCTGGAAGCTGATCAGTTGTACTTACTGGCCCGGGCCAGTAAAAGTTTAAATCATCCCTCCCCGTTTTTCCTATATCTCGCTGCGAGCCCGGCAGGTCCTGTCAGTTCCCATACACTACATACTTGCTGCGGTCTAAACGACCGCAGCGAGTATGTAATTATACCGCCCTTAACCCCTTCTGCTCCCCCGCTGGGTATATACTTTACCTGTCATCGCTGCACGGGTCCGGCGTCCTGCTCTCCCGCCCGGCCAATCAGTGGCTGCGGCTGGGCAACACACTGATTGGCCGGACAGGAGAGCAGGACGCCGGACCCGTGCAGCGAGGACAGGTAAAGTATTTACACAGCGGGGGAGCAGAAGGGGTTAAGGGCGGTATAATTACATACTCGCTGCGGTCGTTTAGACCGCAGCAAGTATGTAGTGTTTGGGAACTGCCAGGACCTGCCGGGCTCGCAGCGAGAATCTCGCTGCGAGCCCGCCCGTGTGAATATACCCTTATACAGATAAACGGCAAGAAGCACAATAACCCACCAAAGTGCAAAATTGCAAATTTTTTTTAATCACATCCAGAAGAGTCTTGATAAAAAGTACATATTATGGCCAGGGCCGGATTAAAGGGAGGGCACAAGGGGCACGTGCCCAGGGGCCTCCACCACTAGAGGGCCTCCACCAGCCCAAACCCAGAAGTGGTGTCTGGGAGCCAGTCCCACGCGCAAAAAGCATGTGGAAACCCTACCTGGACACAGCACTGGCCACACTGCATGCTGTCCAGGGAGGGAGGCAGGTGTAGGGTTAATCCTGTGTAAGCATCTCCCTCCCGGCAGGCTCAGACTCCCCCCTGGTGGGTCTTTGAATGGATTCTTCCTGTCAAGCTTCCAGGGGCCTGTCTCCTGCCGAGGTCCTAACTCCCCCTTGCCCCTCCCCCTCACTGAGGAGAGGACAGCCTGGGACCTCAGCAAGGAAACCTGATCTCTCCAGCAGGGAAGTGACATCATGGAGCATGCTGGAGCATCTGTCACAGTGGCTGACAGGCTGAAGGAACAGAGAAGAGCCAGGAGAAGACCTGTCATCTGCCCAGATCAGGTGAGTATGAGGTTTTGTTTTGTATTGGCACATCAGAGCAGGGGTATGTACTATAGGGGTATGTACTATAGGGGCATATATCAGAGCAGGGATATATACTATAGGGGCATATATCAGAGCAGGGGAATATACTATAGGGGCATATATCAGAGAAGGGGTATATACTATAGGGGCATATATCAGAGCAGGGGAATATACTATAGGGGCATATATCAGAGAAGGGGTATATACTATAGGGGCATATATCAGAGCAGGGGGCATATACTATGGGGGCATATATCATAGCTGAGGGCATATACTATGGGGGCATATATCAGAGCAGGGGTATATACTATAGGGGCATATATATATAGCCTTTGTGCAGCATATGACATGTAGCCTGTGTGCAGTGTATGGTGTATATAGCCTGTGTGCAGCCTATGATATATTGCCTGTGTGCAGTGTATGGTATATAGCCTGTGTGCAGCCCATAATATATAGCCTGTGGGCAGTGTATGGTATATAGCCTGTGTGCAGCCTATGATATATACCCTGTGTGCAGCATATGACATGTAACCTGTGTGAAGTGTATGGTATATAGCCTGTGTGCAGCATATGATATATAGCTTGTGTGCAGTGTATGGTATATAGCCTGTGTGCAGTGTATGATATATAGCTTGTGTGCAGTGTATGGTATATACCCTGTGTGCATTGTATGATATATAGCCTGTGTGCAGCATATTGTGTATATATATTGCCTGTGTGCAGCATATGGTGTATATATAGCCTGTGTTTAGCATATGACATGTAACCTGTGTGCAGCTATATATGCCATGATCCTTAGGGTATATTCACATGTAGCATATCCGCTATAGATTATACACAGCCTTTAAGTACTTTCTGCTCTTTACTGCTTCAGGTAGTTTATATGGTTGGGAACTGAAGATGGGACTTAGACTTGCAAGTCCAGGTTCTGCCTGCGATTCACAACTGCATATGCTGCTGTGGTGGCTAACACAGGGGCAAGAGAGCACAGAAAGTACTTAAGTGCTGTGTTCTAGCATTGAATTAAGTGGGAACACACCGCAATGCTCACCCCTCCCCCATCCTGTCTCTAGGGCCTGGCATCTTCCTCTGGACTGCAGCCTCTAGGGACCATCATATGCAGAACAGAGGAGGATGTTGAGCCATCCAGCCAGGAGTGAGGAGGGGTAGGTGCTAAGTCCCCTACAGTAATCAGCCACCTGTATAGATTGCTGTATGGTTTATTTGTGGGGGAAGAAAATGGGGGGCCCCCAACAAAATTGTTGCCCAGGGCCTCCACCAACCTTAATCCGGCCCTGATTATGGCATATAAAATTACCCCCTACACCGCCCCATAGACCAAAAAAAAAGAACCGTTATAAGTAGAGATGAGCGAATTTACAATATAAAGAAAGCGAATCGCTTTATCAGTTCAGCAATTTGCTTATCAGCAGTTTGCCTTTGAAGTCCACGCAGCTCTGCCCCGGATGCCTGGAAAACTTGATCCAGTCTTGAGAGAAATTTCCCAGGACTGGATTCAGCTTTTTCATTCACGCAGGGAGGAGCACAAACTTCAAAGAGAGATTACCGAGCTAACAAAGCTATTTGCTTTATTTGTACTGTAAATTCACTCATCTCTAGTTATAAGGAGAATAGAGCAATTTTAAACACTTATTTTTTTTTAAAGTTTACATTTTTTTTTAGCAGTAAAATAAAATTTGTTAAATAAACTTTTACAGGTCAGTTTTACCACAGGACAAACGGCGTAACCCCCCCCCCCTTCCCACAAGAACAAAGGGACTCAGTCTTAGGTTAGTTGGGGGAAAGATCAGAAGCAACTTGAGAAAATATTACTTTAGTGAAAGAGTATTAGATGCTTTAAACAATCTTCCAGCAGATGTGGTTGGTAAATCTACAGTAACTGAATGTAAACCTGCCTGGGATAAACATATTATCTATCCTAAGATAATAAGAAAGGAAATATTAAAAGGCAGGGATGGGGAACCTTCGACCCTCCAGCTGTTTTAAAACTATAATTCCCGTCATTGTAGTTTTAATATAAGGGCAGGGGAGATAGATCAGGTGGTCCATCTAATGCGGTTATTTTATGACATTTGGGCCTCTCATTTTAAAAGGTGGATATCTTTAGGATACACATGTAAGTGGTGATGTATCTGTATTATGACTTTCTGATCTTCACAACCAGTTATTGTATCACTCTCTCTTGGGGTTGATGCCTTGGGGAATATGTTTGGCATCAAGTTACATATGATGCCATTAACATTTATTTTTAAATCACAGACCTTAAGTCTAACCAGTCACTGGGGTATTCCAACAGTGTAATTTGTGCTGTGGCTGCTAGTCACGACTAACTACTATTGTAGTGTGTGGTTTTTTTTTGGTTTTTTTTGTTGTTTTTTTTTGAGATTCGCTTATCTCTGTTTGACCTAATCAGTTACATTAACAGCCATTCAACAGCAATGTTTTGGCATGCAACCGGGAATCATTACACATAAAAATGCTATAATGTATTGAAATATATCGCCTTGCAGTGTTGCCTGTAAAATTAGTTAAGGATAGTGAAATATCAATACTAGAGTTAAAATATTGGTTTGATACCAGGATTCCCTGGTGTTTGATACTTTATGTTAAGCTGTGCAAGAGTGTGGCTTAGCACACAGTATACTCCTGAAAATATGGTGAGCAGCAAGATGAATGCCTGCCATGTTCTGTGTGCAGCCCCCTAACGTCAGCTGCCTCCCAAAAAAAGTTAGAAAGCAAACGTTTGGCATCGTTGCACACGTGACTGCCTGAACTATAAAAATGATTAAATCCCTGAAAAGGCCAAAATTTGCTCACATCACATCTGAGAAAAAAAGTAGTAAAAAAAGTGATCAGAAGTCACATATATATACAAACATCAAAACATAAATAAATAACATATTTATAAACAACCCATCAAAACTACAGATCATGGCACAAAAAATGGTCCCTCACACAGCCCTATAGGCTAAAAGATTAAAAAGTTATGGTCCCAGTCAGAATAGGGCGATTTTTAACCCCTAGGCGACCCGGGCTGCCTACAGGTGTTAAAAATGGGGCCGCGGTCCTGGGTGCTGCCTGTAGCCCGGGACTACGGCTTTTAGCAGCCACGGTCTGATCACCGTGCCCGCTAATTAAGTATCGGATGCAGCTGTCAAAGTTGATAGCTGCATCCGATTACCTTATGCAGCCCTTCCCTGGTGTCTAGTGGGGTAGATCGCTCCTCAGGCCGGGGTCTGGAAATAAACATACTATATACCATAGCGTGCGTAATTGTCCAATCTATTAAAATAACACAATGTTCTACCAACACGGTGAACAGCAGTGGTTAACACAATGATTGTTTTTTTAAAATACATTTTATGTATAACAAAAATAATAAAAAGTGATCAATATGTTTAATATATACAGATATAGTACTAATAAAAACTAGAAATGTTAAGTAAAAAAAATTGTGAAACATTAGAAAAGCTATATAAACAGGCATATCCTTGTATTGAGACTGACCTATAGAATAAAGATTTGTTTTACCGAAAAAGTGCATTACATAAACACGTAAACCCCCCAACCCCCCCCCCCCCCCCCCAAAAAAAAAAGTTGAATTGAATTCCCCCCCCAATTTCACCCCATAAACAATGTTTTGGGAGTTTCTATATTCATTTTATGGTAGTTTGGAGGGTACCATTACAAAGTCAAAATATTACCATTACAAAGTACACTTGATCCTGAAAAAAACAAGCTCTCATGTGGCCCTGTAGATAGCTCTTAGAAGGAAACAAAAACGCTAAATTTTAAATTGTTGCGGGCATTTTAGGCCTCTGTCCTTAAAGCGTAACTGTCATTTCAGGGTCATTTTTCTGAAAACATTAAATATCAACAGTACAAGCGATTTTAAGAAACTCTGTAATAGGTTTTATGTACTAAAAGAGTTTCCTTCTGTATTGAAAAAGCAATCTCCCAGCCTCCCCCCTCACATCAAATGAAGCAGGATTTCTGTGGCTATGGAGAGGGGAGGGGCTGTTAGGAGTGACTGAGCACGAAGGATTTCTGCACAGCCCAACACCCTGCAATCTTCTCTCAGTAAGTTCATAGATAAGCATTGACCTTTCTGACCCCAGAATCCTGCGTTTTAGGTGCCCAGAGAGTCTCCAAACAGCTGACCTTCATGTCACCTCTTCCTGCTCCCTCATCTCCCTCAGCCCCTCCCCCCTTCATAGGCTTACAATGGAGAGAGCAGAACCCGTCTTCACTGGCTTCTCTGTAATGAAGACGTGTTTGCCTGATAATGCACAGATAAGAAGTCAGGGGGGGAGGCTGGGAGATTGCTTCTTGAGTACAGAAGGAGGCTTTTTTGGCTGATGAAACCTAATACAGAGTTTCTTAAAATCGCTTATACTACTGATTTCTGCAATAAAAAAAAAAAAAAAATGACAGTTACGCTTTAACCCCTAGACGACCCAGGGCGTATAGTTACGCCATGGAAGTCTGTCCCCAGACGACCTAGGGCGTAACTGTACGCCCTGGGTGTTTCTCCCGCTATGAAGCGTGCTCCAGAGCGGAGCGCGCTTCATAGCAGGTGGGGGCCGGCTGCAGTGAGCAGCCGGGACCTCACCGGTAATGACACGCTGCAGCAATCGCGCTGCCGCGTGTCATTAACTCCTTAAATGCCGCGATAGCGGCGTTTAAGTGTAAGTGACAGGGGGAGTCCCCTGTCACTTACCGATTGGGACCCCTGCAGTGTGACTGCGGGGGTCCCGATCGGTAAAACGGACTGCCGGAGGGGTCTCACCTGCCTCTGTGCCGTCCGATCGGCGATCTGCTACACTGAGCCTGCACAGGCAGGCTCAATGAGCAGATCGCCGATAACACTGATCAATGCTATGCCTATGGCATAACATTCATCAGTGTAGAAATCAGACTAATGTATGTAAAAGTCCCCCAAAGGGACTTCAAATGTGTAAAAAAAAAAAGTTAAAAACACCAACACACTACCCCAAAACCCCTCCCCCAATAAAAGTTGAAATCACCCCCCTTTCCCATTATATATATAAAACATATAAAAATAAATAAACAAATAAACATATAATATACCATAGCGTGCGTAATTGTCCGATCTATTAAAATACAACAAGCGTCATTGCGAACGGTAAACGGCGTACACGAAAAGAGGGAAAAAAGTGTGCGGATTACCGATTTTATGTTACATTATATATAAAAAAAAATTAATAAAAAGTGATCAAAACGTCCGATCTTCACAAATATGGTATTAATAAAAACTAGAGATCATGGCGGAAAAAATGACACCCCATACAGCCCCGTAGGTGAAAAAATAAAGCCGTTATAAGTGTCACAATAGGCCCATTTTATTTATAATTAATTGCCAAAAAAAAGGATTTCATTTAAAAAAATTTATAACATTAGAGAATCTGTGTAACCTGCATATGGTTGAGTTCGGACTGACCTATAGAATAATAGTATCATGTCGCTTTTACCATATAGTGCATTACGTAGACACTGGAACCCCCCAAACGTTACCATATTGCATTCTTTTTTGCAATTTCACCAATTTATATCTTCATAAATAATATATTTGGAATTCCATCATACATGTTATGGTAAAATGAATGACGCCATTACAAAGTACAACTATTCCTGTAAAAAACAAGCACTTACATGGCCTGTAGATAGAAAACTGAGAGTGCTAGAGCTCTTAGAAAGGGGGGAGGGGAAAACGGAAACACTAAGATCAAAATTTGCGCGGTCCACTGGGTCATTTTGGGCCTGGTCCTCAAAGGGTTAAGGGGTTAAAAATATAACCTTTTTTTTTTTCTTTCTAGTAGTAAAATAAAAGGTACATAAATACTCCTCAGTCTGGGGGAGGGGGTCTTTATATCTTTATAATATATATATAATATGTGTGTGTTATTAAAGGGATATTTCACTGAAAAACACTTGTATCATTCAGTAGGAATGATCTAGCTCTACAGCTTTAGCTGTACAGTTTCATTGCTTTGCCAGCAGACTCGCTCCCCTAAGGACACAGCAAAGATGTGAAATAGAGTCCTCTCTATCTCGCTCATTGCTCTTTTTCCCCAAGACATGGATCATGTGTCAATGTGCATATTTTCCTTAATGTCTCCACTGCAGCTTGATCCTCCTTTTCCTGCTTCTTCAGGCTTTGAAGGGTGTTATTTTTAAAGGGCCTGGGCGGAATACCACTTTACATATTAAATTAGTATAGAGCATCAAAATAAAAAAAGTTTGTATTGAACTTAAAATTCTGGTATTGTGACATCACTACTTAAAGAGTCACTGTCGTATTTTTTTTATTTATTTTTTTTGCAGAAATCAATAGTCCAGGCGATTTTAAGAAACTTTGTAATTGGGTTTATTAGCCAAATCTGCCATTATCTGCATGTAAAAAGCCTTTTCCCAGCCCCCCCCCCCCCCTCCTTCCTCTTTTTCATCCACTCCAAAAAATCTGAAAATTGTGACTTGTTGCAGGAGTCGTACCCTGTCTGCTCTAGGGAGAGGGGAGGGGGGAGGAGGAAGGAGGGAGTTAGCCGGCAGCAGAAAGCAGATAACAGAGGATTACAGGCACGGAGCTGGGTGACAGCTGTAATCCGAGCTCAGACAGGTCACTGGTGATGGTCAGAACAGATAACGGGTGAGGGATTTGTAGATTAACTCTTTGTTGTCCTGTTTTGGTCTTTTCTTTAGCTCTCTCCATAGGAGAACAATGAAGACAGGGGGGAGAGCTTCAAACTGCTTTTTCATGATAAAAATGCATTTTTCGGATAATAAACCCAATTACAAAGTTTCTTAAAATCGCCTGGACTATTGATTTCTGCAAAAAAAAAATTTCACGACAGTGACACTTTAAGTAATGGAATATGGTTTTGGCTGCGTTTGTAATGCAAATGTGGAAACAGTGTCTTAGGTTGTGTTCAGACATGCAGTGATGCAATGAAAATACACTGTGACTGTATCTTTAATTGCAGTAATTGGTCATTTCATTGCAGTGCTGCATCATTTCATTGTGATAGGCTATGTTGCTGGGAATTGTACATGAATCGCATCAGAAATGGCTTTTTTTTTTTTTTTTTTAACTGTGATTGCCCAATTTGCTGCATAGCCTTATGGTGCGTTTACACAGGCAGATTTATCTGACAGATTTTGGAAGCCAAAACCAGGAATGGATTTAAAAACAGGAGAAAGCTTAGTCTTTCTTTTATGACCCGTTCCCTGTTTACGGTCCGTTCCTGGCTTTGGCTTCAAAAATCTGTCAGATAAATCTGCCTGTGTAAAGGCACCATTAGGCTCTAATTAAAGCCGTTTTCCGGCAGTCAGCCTTTTTTAATATATTGCTGCATATAATTTTTAATATAATTGGTCCATATAAAACAATAAATATGTTGTGCTTACCTGTCCGCGCTCCCTGGTGTCCTCCTCTGGTGTCTCCTGCTGACTGCAGAGCCTCCACTTGTCTCGGGAGTGACCACCCACTCAGGCAATCACTGGCCATCAAGCTGTCCTGTCTCAGTCAGTGATTTATCATCTATGCACAGCGAGCCCTGGCCCTCCTCTCCCGCATATACAGTGGCAGCAGGGGGTCAGTAATGGGTCGGCACCTCCTCACTCCACCGGGCACTGCACTCTGTCCCGCACAGGATTCCTTGTGCCCCGTTATCTTTTGTCAGTGCTGGAAGCAGCCATGTGTGTCGCTCTCCTCAGGACACTGCCAGCAGATATATGTGCTAAAACACTGAGTGACAGGGGCAGAGGATTCCTGTGCAGGAGAGAGAGCGGTGGCCGGGGGAGCATGGAGGTGCCAAGCCATACCTGACCCCCTGCAGCCACTGTATGTGCAGGAGAGAGGGGGCATGGCAAAACAGTACGTGACATAGATATATAGATATGAGAGAGAGGTGATAGATGGATTGATAGATAGATTATGTACATCTATCTTAGATAGATAGATCGATAGATGGCTATTGCAAACAATATAGGCAGCACTGTGGGTGCCAGCAGACGAATCCTAGACCTTGGATCAAATCCGCTAGTAAAAAATACTCAGCAGCACTCCGATTGTAGTACAAACGTGAAAATGTGGATTTATTCCATATAATGATGGCTTGAGATGTCAAAACTTCGTGTTCCAAATGGGAGTGGTTTTCAAAAGGGATCATGGCTTTCAAAGGGGCGTGGCATAATTATCGTTCAATTTATCGTTACCACGGCAATATGTACGGTTAACCGCGATATTAATGACCTGCCTACAATGCATAGGCATGCTCCTGATGAGGTGGCGGATGGAGCGTCCCAGATGTGCTCAATCGTTTTCAGGTCTGGGGAACGACAGGTTCCCTTTTATACACAGAGTGATATCTGGCTGAATTGGCCTGATTCAGCAGATAATTGCCTAGTGTGATAGGACCCTTACAGTTTTGCAGGCCTTCTGGGAAGGTGAGTAACAATTATTTATTTAGACAAAACACCTGCCAGTATAGCATTGCAATAATTTTTTTAGTAGGATACAAAGACTTGCAACTTACAGGTGAGAGGTTCTCTTTTTAAATAGATTGGCAGCAGGTGTATGCAGGTATACAATAACAGAATTTAAACATGCCTGGGATAAACATATATCTATCATAAGATAATAAGAAAGGAAATACTAAAAAGGCCGACTAGATGGACCCAGACAATAGTCTGTTTCCTATCTAAGGGTAGCATAAACTAGTGACAGAGAAGCTGAACAGTATGTTGTATCACTTTGTGTCTTCCTGAATAACATAGACAAAAAGTAGTCCACTCCATTATGTGCATGAGCCCAGTTATTCATGAGAAGCAGAACTGTCAATCAGCAGGGAGAGGGGTAAGTCAAGAATCCTATTCCCCTGCATATTAGGCACTGCTGAAAAGATCTGTCACCCTGGCTGCAATGTCTGACATCGATAGAAAATGACTGGAGCAGTCATTTTCTATGGACGTCGGACTCCTCTCTATTACTTTGCGTATAGCACGCGCACAGCTTTAAGCGGCGATTCCTCCGCTCTGGGACCAGGACCATGACTTTTCTGGAAGGTTTCAGTATGCGTGGATCCACCGGGGAAAGTGGCGATGGGTGCGATCTCTGCTATGGCAGCCGGGGTGACAGGTCCTCTTTAACTTACTCCTGATCCATGTTTTTATTGTCATCATATGATAGTTGTTTTATGTAATCAGAAATTGTCTGTAACTGTCTCTTCCAGCACAGAAGGAGCTTGATGCTGGGTAAGGAGGCATTTCTGACCAGTGCTTTCAGAGGTTCCAAGCTTTACAATTCTATAGTGTCAGGTTTATGGGCATATTTTCACATTCGCAAGATTTGGTCTCATTTAGCTAACAGACTCTTAGTCCTTTTTTTTCAGAAATTAAAATATTGATGGCCTTTTCTAAGTAAAGGCCATCAAAGGAGTTTGGCTCTGACTCCTGCCACCTTCAGAGATCAGCTGACTAAAGAGGCTCCGACACTCCAGCGAATGCTGTGTCTTATTGGTTGTTTACCAGAAAAAGCTCCATAGGTTTGGTGATGGCTGTCTCAGATACTGTCTCTGTGCACATCTATCCTGTTCAATAGAACTAAGCTGTAGGAACAAACACAAAAAAGGGGAAGGGATTAGGATAAGATAAAAATAAAATCTTACCTGCATGTAGCAATTTATCCCTCATATACGTTATTATTAGAGATGAGCGAACCTCGAGCATGCTCGAGTTCATCCGAACCCGAACTTTCGGCATTTGATTAGCGGTGGCTGCTGAAGTTGTATAAAGCCCTAAGGCTATGTGGAAAACATGGATATAGTCAATGGCTGTATCCATGTTTTCCAGACAACCTTAGAGCTTTATCCAACATCAGCAGCCCCCGCTAATCAAATGCCGAACGATCGGGTTCGGATAGACTCGAGCATGCTCGAGGTTCGCTCATCTCTAGTTACTATAGCTATGTATAGAGAACTCTTCTCTAGCATAGTAAAATAAATGCATACATGAATCTAGAAATATACAGCCCATAGAGTTATGGGGCACAGACTGCTAGATGCCCTATGCGTTCTACCAGCTACATGTCACTTCCTCAGCAGTAATCTTTGAGGAAGTTGGCATGTAATTTTACCTACATTTTGGATTGGCAGCCATTATATTTAAAGGAACTGTATCCCCTAGATTTATTTTTAATGATTAGTCATATACTAGAACATGATGATCTATATATTGTAAAAGGAAAAAAAAAAATAACTTTATTTTTATGGAGACTGAAATCTTGCTTGAGTTGTTATACCTGCATTTGGTGACATGCAAGCTTCATTAATATAGATACAAGCACATCTCCAGACATTAGTCTTTGCATTGGACATAGTTGTAAGCATACTCTGTAAGGGCCCTATTACATGTAGCAATATTCTGCTGAATTGGACTGACGTGCAATAGTGACTGCTGACAATCCTGCAAAAAAATAAAAAAATAAAAAATAAAATAAATAATACAAGTTCATGCATATCAGTCATGCATGCTGACCACGCATTCTATGCAGATGTGGACATGGAAGCGGATGCACCAGGATGCAATTGTGTACCAAATTGCACTGATCACGGAGTAAAAATAGTGGACCTTTTATGCGGACCCCAAAAAACACTAAATGTGTAAATAAGGCCTTACTTTGTGAACTTTACAAAGGTCAATCCACAGGGAGGGGGAAGCAGATATGTTGTCTTTGCTATGATTGGTGTCACCTTTGATTGTAGGCTATGTTCACCCGTAGTATTTCTGTCAGTGTTTTTTCAACCCAAACCAGGAGAGAGTTAAAAACATAGAAACTGCAGATCTCTCCATTATAATTTTGCCCTGTCATTCCCACTCCTGATTTTGAAAATATACTGACTAAAAGACTGACGGGAATACTATGTGTGAACATAACCTAATGCTGTGCAGATTACTTCCCAACAGTCCCTCCCCCCCTTATAAAATTTGTTCTCCCAAACAACCACCGACCGATGTCAGTGGTGATAGGGGATTGGCTGTGATGGAAAATCACAGGCGGCCCCCTTTGCTCAGGGAGAGAGGATTACAATGGGAAATAAGTAGCTTATATAGTAGGAAACACTGCAGCATGCTTTATAACAACATTATTGTAACTCAGAACACCATCTTGATGATTGGTTCCCTCTAAGCCTAGCGGCCAAAATGAAAGCGGAAAGATTTCCAGATTATTTTATATAGTAATATTGATGTTCTGGCCGCTCAGCCAGTCAGTCACTGTGGCAGGACACCACTACAGTCCCTGTGGCAGGACACCACTACAGTCCCTGATTGGCTCAGCGGTCAGCCCATCTGCCCGGATATGCCTTCCGACGGGGGGTTTGAGGCTGGTCCAGCTGCTCACCCTGGGCATTGGGAGGTAAGTTCCTACTAGTAATTAATTTTGCCCATGCCCCTGCTGGCTGCTGCATTTTAGAAATTGCCAACTTCTCCTTTATTTGAAGCCTGGCATGTGGACAGACTGTCAAGTCTTACAAATATATTGGTCAGCCATTATAACAACTTTCTTTTCTTTTCAGTGAAACCTATATTTTAAAAAATGAATGCAAAAGACTCTGATGAGCAGAACCCAGCATGCAAAATTATGACCTTCAGGCCAACAATGGAAGAATTCCGAGACTTCAACAAGTATTTGGTATACATGGAGTCTAAAGGTGCACATCGATCTGGGTTGGCAAAGGTGAGAAAACAAGGTGCATTTGAGATATACATTTGGAACAACATTGAAATGATATTAAAATAAGTCCTCAAAACACAAGGTGGTGTGTAGCAGTGTCACATGTGGCCGCAAAAATGGTAGCAGCCAAGTGGATGGGATTAAAAGCATAATAATAATACTTAAAGCTATATGTGTCCTCTTAATGTGGACAAATAACCTTTTGTGTGAAGGAGCAACACATCTGTACTAGTCTTCTATATGCGGTGCAGTCTGATGATGATGATGCAGGAAGCTGGAGGACCAGTGAATATTGACACGAATTAGAAAATGGATCCAGAGCCTTCAGATCTGTCTTCTTTCTTAGGGCAAAGAAGAGACACCACAAAGGGTCAAATTTTAAAAAAGTAAGCCTACGGATTGTTCAATCAGCTTTTCTGTTCTTGATTCTTATAAAAAGCTATCCTGTGTGGCATGCATTAGTAACATTGTTAAAGAAGAGCATTCCTCCCTCTTGAATGACTTAAAGGTTGTCCACCTTAAACTAACCTTTTTCCCCTCTCCTGCGTACCCCCCCCCCAACCATTTCCAGATTGGCCCCCAGCTCCTTTGTTTTGAATAGAGCCGTGGGTACGGCAAGTAAATGGAGGGGGGTACGGAGGTTGGAACCCCCCCATCTCATGTCCCCTATCCTGTGCATAGGGGACAAGTTACTTCAAGTTTGACAACCTCTATTAAAATCCTTGATTAAGGAAGAGTTTAAAGGGAATCAGTTGTGATATAGTACCAAGCTGCACAGTATAGATCAATTGTGCGGCTTCCCGAGGCTATCAGCAGCTTGTGCGGCGGTAGCTTTACATAGGGTGAGGTGGGAAGGAGTTTTATTCAGGCGCGCTAGACTGGAGAAGGGGCTGTGCAGTGCAGAGATGATTGAAAGGGAAGGAGGCCACTAGTAGGTCTTACTAGTCACTGACTGCTCCCCGCCCAGATTGCTAGTTGCCGCCCCTCTCCCTGTCTCGCACTCCGAAATAAAACTCCTTTTTTTTCCCAATGTGAAGCTACCGCTGCAGGCACGGCTGGTAGCCTCGGGGAGCTGCATAGTAGATCTAGATTGTGCAGTAGGGAAGCATATCAACTTATCAGCACTTTAATATTGCTTTTTTGCAGATGAGGAGGTAGATTGTAAATACTTTGACTCCCATGATACGCTTTTTAAACCTATAGTAGGTCAAACAATCTTTGTCTGTTCAAAATTACCTTTTTTGCACGCAACCTACCAAAAGAGACAGGGTTTTTTTTCCCCATTAATGCAAATCTTAAAGGGGTTGTCTGGCGATTCTTGCTTTAAAAAAAAGTCAATAGAAAGCATATTGGTATACTTACCAATCCCCTCCATATGCTTTTGCGGAAAGGATGAGACCCCGCCCCTTTACTTAATGGGGTTATCCAGCGAAAATCTTTTTTTTTTTTTTTCAAATCAACTGGTGTCAGAAAGTTATATAGATTTGCAATTTACTTCTATTAAAAATCTCAAGTCTTCCAGTACTTATTAGCTACTATATGTCCTGCAGGAAGTGATCTTTTATGTTCAGTCTTACACAGTGCTCTTTGCGAGACAGGAACTGTCCAGAGCAGGAGAGTTTTGTATGGAGATTCATAGAAAACAGATCTCAGCCAGAGATGTCAGCAGAGAGCACTGTGTCAGACTGAACATAAAGCAACATTTCCTGCAGGACATACAGCAGTTAATAAGTTCTGAAAGACTTGAGATTTTTTAAGAAGTAAATTAGAAATCTATATAACTTTCAAATATCAGTTGATTTGAACAAGAGATTTTCGCTGGACAACCCCTTTAAGTGCTATGTGAGTACAGTCTAGAGGCACAAAAAAGATTATATGTAATTGATTTTATTTAACCCTTAGAGGATCGGGTCAATTGTAATTTTTGCACTTCTGTTTTTTTCCTCCTTGTGCATAAAAAGCCAAAGGCGTCATTTTTTGCGCCATGATGTGTTCTTTCTATCGGTACCTTGATTGCGCATATGCAAATTTTTGATCGCTTTTTTAAAAAATTTTCTGGATTTGATGCAACCAAAAATGTGAATTTTGGCGCTTACACCGCTTACCGTGCAAGATCAGGAATATGATTAATAGTTCGGGCGATTATGCACGCGGTGATACCAAACATGTTTGTTTATTTTTATTAATAACATGGGAAAAGGGGGGGGGTGATTCAAACTTTTATTAGGGGAGGTTTTTTTTTTATTAATAACACTTTATTTTTATTTTTTTACACTTATACTAGAATCCGCCCTGGGGGACTTCTAGTATAAGTACACTGATCTCTCATTGAGATCTATGCAGTATAGTTATACTGCATAGATCAAGGAGATGGGCTTAGAATTGCTTTCGGCTGCTGCAGCCGAAAACAATCGAGTGCCGAGCCGGGATCAGTGCCATTACGACGCAGACCCCGGCTGGTGCCGGGGGGGGGGGGGGGGGGGGGGGGGGGCGATCCATCCCACTAGACACCAGGGATGAGGCTGCAGACTTTGACAGCTGCATCTGAAAACTTGATTAGCAGGCACGGCGATCGGACCGTGCCCGCTAATAGCCGCGGGACAGCTTGGCCCAGCTCTGAACTCCCCATAGGCGATCTTGGACGTACAGGTAAGCCCAGGGTCGTCTAGGGTTTAATTTAAATATTTATTAACTGCAATACCCCTTTTAAGGAGTTCATTATTGACAAATCTCAGGAAACAGAAAAGAGACTGTCCAGAGAATTTAAAAGGAGAATGCCCTTCAGTTAGTAGGATTCAAAAATCTTGGAAGAAATTTTAAGTTGATATCCAGGTTGACAAAGGAAGCACTTCCAACATTCCAAGTCACCAGACCTTGCTCGCTTTTTGCTCACATTGGCCATTAATAGCAGGAGTCCTCTGTGCATGGTCTGAGCCCGCTTTATACTTCCTCCTCACGTCGGTGACACTTATGGCTCGATCACACTGAGTAAAACGGGTGGAAATTCTGAGTGAAACACCAGCCGCGGACTTCACTCGAAATCCCACCTGCTTCAGTGTCTCAATGTAATGTGTTGCCCTCCTCTGTTCTCTACTGCTCTCCGCTCAAAGAATTGACATGTCTGGATTGTAAATAAAGAAAAATGAGGTTTACACTCAGGAGAGGGTCTTCCTAGGCTCCCTCTTGGACTCCCATTTGCAGATCTTTCTTCTTTCATATCAGAAGATCTGACAAGGAAATTCTTAGGGGCCATTTACACTTCAGCAATACACGGTCTGTGCACAGACTGTATACTACGGACCAAACCTAGGAACTCCGGGCATGATAATTTATTATGATGCTCTGAGTTTGGAAACTGGTAAAATATTTGTGCTGCTGTACTGGTGCATTGTCAGTGCAGTAGCGTAAAGTTGTCATAAACAGCTAGAAACTCTCTAATCTCTAATTAAGAGATTAATTAAGGAGTTAGCGCGTATAGGATCTAGAATCAGGCCATCTTGCCCTCAATGGGATCTTAATACAGACTGCTTTATTGGTGGCTGTTTCGTTAGTCCATAGAATTGGTGCAATTCTATGTTTCTTTCTATGAAAGAGTCTTTCTTGAAGATAATGGGTCCTAAAATTATCCTTACACATTACTCTGATTTTCACCCAAAGATGTTTTCAGATTTCCTTTTTTTGTGTACACCCTACAAATGAAAAGGAGCATGGATTCCAAACACTGTGTGTGTATACACACATACACACACACACATACACATACACACATACATACACATACACACATACATACACACATACATACACACACACATACACACACATACACACATACACACACACACATATACACACACACATACACACACACATACACACACACATACACACACACATACACACACACACATACACACACACACATACACACACACATACACACACACACATACACACACACACATACACACACACATACATACATACACACATACATACATACATACACACACTGTCAGACTGAACATAAAACAACATTTCCTGCAGGACATACAGCAGCTAAGTAGTTCTGGAAGACTTGAGATTTTTTAAGAAGTAAATTAGAAATCTATATAACTTTCAAATATCAGTTGATTTGAACAAGAGATTTTCGCTGGACAACCCCTTTAAGTGCTATGTGAGTACAGGCTAGAGGCACAAAAAAGATTATATGTAATTGATTTTATTTAACCCTTAGAGGATCGGGTCAATTTTAATTTTTGCACTTCTGTTTTTTTCCTCCTTGTGCATAAAAGGCCAAAGGCGTCATTTTTTGCGCCATGATGTGTTCTTTCTATCGGTACCTTGATTGCGCATATGCGAATTTTTGATCGCTTTTATTACAATTTTTCTGGATTTGATGCAACCAAAAATGTGAATTTTGGCGCTTACCGTGCAAGATCAGGAATATGATTAATAGTTCGGGCGATTATGCACGCGGTGATACCAAACAGAGTGGTGCCTTGGATTAACGAGGATAATTTGTTCTGGGACTGTGCTTGTAATCCAAATGACTCTTGAAGCTAATTTTCCCATGAGGATTCATTGCAGTGCAGACAAATGGTTCCACACCCCAGAAATAATATTTTTTTTATTCTGAATCAGCTTGTGGAGTATAATGTACAGTAAGTGCATAAAAATGAAAAAACAGCAGCAGTTTGTAGATACAGAATGGAGGTGCAGATCCCCATAATGCAGGAGCGTAGTACAACAGGCTAGAATAGGTAAGCAGAGTTGTCAGAAGTCTTTGTGGTCACATGACAGCAATGGGGAAGGGGGGGTGTGTTCAGCATGGACCAATCAAGAAGTGAGAATCACAGAGCTTTGTAGGACAGTGACAGAAAATTTTCTATACAGCAGTGTGAATGGCTGAGTGTGAGTGCTGCACATTACAGCAGGGATGGAGAGGATGGGAAACACAAGGACTAACAAAGCCTGAAGGGAGCATGAAGGATCAGAGTACAGTGCTGTAGACCACTCTGTGCAGGACACACCCCTTCCCGACTTTCCCTCCCACGCAGTACAGGTTGCTCTTAAACCAAAGGTATGCTCTTAAACCAAGTTAAAATTTTGAAAAACTGAGTTCTTCTTGCAAAAAGATCATAATCCAAGTTACTCTTAAACCAAGGTACCAATGTGTGTGTATTATATAATTTTCCTTTTTTAAAAATTTTTTTTAAGGTGATTCCTCCAAAAGGATGGAAACCCAAGAGGCATTATGATGACATAGATGACCTTGTGATCCCTGCTCCAATCCAGCAGATGGTGACAGGCCAGTCTGGTCTCTTCACACAATACAATATTCAGAAAAAGCCAATGACTGTAAAAGAATTCAGAAGACTTGCCAATAGTGATAAGTATGTAAGATGGGTGTCACTGTTAATTAGTATTAAGCTCAATAACTTTTTCCTATGGACATCATTGAAAAGCATTGTTTTTATTCTTGCAATATTCTTACTATAGTATCCAAACATTTTCTCCATAGGTCTTTATTAAAACATGCTTGCTTTGTCTAAAACAGCCTCTGCAATGTGCTGTGTGAGCTCTATTTTCCATTTTATTATACTCGTAAAAAGCCTATATGCTTATGTCCAGCAGGCTGCCCTCTCCTCTGTTTCCAGCCTGTGTGAACTGTCCTCCAAGGTTACTCTCCCCCCATGTCCACAGTCAGAGCTGGTCTAACAAAAAGCATAAAATCCTGTAGCTGTAAATTTCCGTGATGATTAGCAGCGAAATGGTCTGTTATTTCTAAAGAATAATATTTGGAAAGTTGCATCATTCAGAAGACAAATCAACAATTAACAATTAAGTCCAGCAGGAAAAAAAACAAAAACAAAACAGATCGGCGGTGGGGGACATAAAAAAAGTATACCTTCTGGTCCCCGTGGCCCTGCAGCGCCCCATATCACTTCCAGACCCAAACAGCATTCTTCATATAGCCCTCTTGCAATGTCACAACCCGCTTAAGGATGCCCGCTAAGCCATTCAGTGACTGGGATGGGACACCGCTGGAGGAAATAACTGGCTGAGCAGGCTATTTCCCACCCTTTTCCACCAGGCTGCAATGTACCCATACTAAAGCTGGGAGAAAATCACATCTGGAGGCGGTCTGGGAGCTTGGTAATTCGTCCATTTGGGGACCAGTAAGTATTCTTTATAATGTTCCCCCCATTCCCTGCTGGCACTGTAGTTTTGGATTTTGTCGGACGTCTTTTAAGTTTTCAGCAAATTACTTCATTAATCCAGATTTAATCAGTTTGAGATTAAAATGTCTCACTTTTTTCCTTATACAGATGACAACCAATCACAGCTCGGCTTTTATTTTTTAAATTGCAATGTTAAAGCGAATGTACCACTAGATTGCAAGAATAAAGATTCCTATATCACATGATTATTGTTGTGCACACCCTGAAGCTGCTAAAAATCCTCGCTTGCTGGTCCACTCTGTCTCCACTTCTGTCTTCCCCCTCCCTTCTGAGACAAAGGCCACATGATTTGTGTCTCTTCTGTTGCCAAGCAAGCTGTAACACCTCATCTGTAACCCCTGACATCACACAGTGATCACCTGGCAAAGGATAGGGAAACAGCCTCTCCTGAATAATATAGGAGAAATGGGACACTGCTCCATCTCTCTCTCTCTCTCTCTCTCTCTCTCTCTCTCTCTCTCTCTCTCTCTCTCTCTCTCTCTCTCTCTCTATGTAGATGAATAGATACTGATGTATAGATACTGTGGGAGATTTATCAAACATGGTGTAAAGTGAAACTGGCTCAGTTGCCCCTAGCAACCAATCAGATTCCACCTTTCATTCCTCACAGACTCTTTGGAAAATGAAAGCTGAAATGTGATTGGTTACTAGGGGCAACTGAGCCAGTTTCACTTTACACCATGTTAGATAAATCTCCCCCATTGTGTTTACTGTGCAAAGCAGCATATGGAGTCAGTGGTGGGCAGATACTACAAGACAGGGACAAGTACCTGACAGTTGGTTATGAGATGCAATGCATACTGGGAGATGTAGTTTTCCGACTGGGTGCTGTAAAACTGGGATTGTTTGTAAAAGCTTGAATCTGTTACTCGGAGTGGCATAGACAAGTGGGAAAGGTGTCAAGCAATTGGCAGGGATCTATGCGTGCACCTATAGGCTTTTTGTGCATTTAATTTTTTTAATGGGATCACTGGAGTCCCCCCATAGCTGTGAAATCCGCTGCAGTTCCCGGCACTGTAATTTTGAATACATTTACTCGCAGCAAAATTTTCATTCCGCTGCGATTTATGTAAAGCGCCATCCCCCTTAACCTGCGGTGGCCCAGTGAATACTGTCCTGCCCCAGCCACTGATTGGCTAAGCAGAATGTCAGAATGCTGGGAGCCACAGAAGCAGGCCAGAGCGTGCATCAGTAAAGTATTCATCGGGCCGCCGCGGGTTAAGGGGGAATAGCACTTTACATATTTGCGAGTACGTAAACCTATTCAAAATAACACTACCGGGAATCGCATTGGATTTTGCTGCGGAACTCACCCTTGGTTGTCCAACCAATTTTTCTTATTGGAATAGAGAAATCATTGTAATCTGTCCCTTTCCCTTAGGGCCCTATTCCACAGCAACGATAATCGGCCGGATCGGCCCCATTTGGCCCGATTCGGACGATTATCGTTTGGTGAAATAGAGAGAACGATCAGCCGATGATCGTGTCATCGGCTGATCGTTCATTTAGGGCCAGACCTAAAATCATCGTCCCCCCCCCCCACCGCGCATTGCTACGGTTGAATAGCGGTGCGCTGCGGGCGACCGACGTTTTGACAGACTGCAGCATCATACATTACCTGTCAGGTCTTCTCTGCGCTGTCTTCATCCCCGGGTCCTGCGCGCTCTATCTTCAGAATGCCCGGTCAGCTGACGGAGCGCTCCGCCAATTACAGGCCGGGACCGCTGCGGCCTGTGATTGGCTGAGTTTGGCCGGTCAGCTGACCGGCCATTCTGAAGATAGAGCGCGCGGGACCCGGGCATGAAGACAGCGCAGAGAAGACCTGACAGGTAATGTATGATGCTGCAAGGACATTGGTAACAATGTCCCTGCAGTCCTCGCTCAACCATCATCAGGCCGTGGAATAGGCCCAGTAAACGAGTGGTGATCTAGCAGATCGCCGCTCGTTTAAATTGTTGATACGGCCCTCCTCGGCCGTGGAATAGGACCCTTAGTCGTTTCGCTCTGTGTCTCTGGGCATTCTCTGTTGCTGCTTTTTGGATTTGCAGTTATTTACATAACTAACTTCTAGGTCACAAGGGTCAGGAGTGCTGACATCACAGCTTTGCAGGTCTTAAACTCTCTCCATCCTCTTTTCTTAGAATCTAGCTCTGCCTAGGCTACCCATAAGCAGGGAAATGTCTGTCTCAGTAGTTAGTGCTGGTCCCTTGCAATGCCGAGATCTTTGGTTCAGATCTATATCTTTTTTGTCTTTTTGTCTTTTTCTTCTTCGAATACAATAGTTAAATTGTGCTGGTAGAAATGAATCTCTGCAGTATGGTGGCTTAGTGGTTAGCACTGTTGCATTGCTGTTCTGGGATCAAAACTCATCAAAATGGGCAGTGGCATTTATGTTTCTTGAAAATGCTGTGTATAGTAAAGAAACGGTATACATGTAGACAGGGCCGGATTATGGTTGCTGGAGACAGCACCACTTCATACAATCTGCAACCACTGCAGTGTCTTGTTAATTACCTATATTATCAAATAAACTGTTCCTGAAGTTCTCAATCGTTTAGCTGTACATGTTAGGAGTTTTAGTCCTGGAATACATTCACACTAAAGATTGTCAACCTGCAGATGGATGGGGTTTCAGTGGGCGGGACTTAAACGAGCCAGTAGCATCTCTCCTCTCCATGTTACACTGCCCGGCCACTACAGATCTTTACACTACAATAATAACAATATTGTTCCTTATTCTGCAGTGCTGTACAGAGATTGTAGTCACTCATATTGGCCCCTGTCCCCAATAGTGATCACAATGTTTTGGAGTGTACGAGCCATGCAGCTCTTATGTTTGGTGACATTTGATCCCAGGACTCCCAACACTACAAAGCAACATGGCAGACCTCTGTGCCACCCACAACATAGCTATCAGCTCCTGGTCTCCTCCATGTCATGCTGCCCTTTCTGCTGCAGTTTCTACTGGGCTCAGATATTAGCTCCTCCTACAGAAGTGAAGAGGAAACAGACAGGCAGTGTGACATCACAGGAAATAGAGAAAATACAGACAGAGTGGTCATTTTACTGAGCCTGAGAACATAATAAGCACTTTTAAATAAATAATAAAACTGTATATAGAACATATGACACCCACAGAAGTCAGTGCTATGCTAGTTTATAGAAAAGTCCTGGACAGCCCCTTTGTGTGGTTCCCCATTAGTGCCCCATTACAAAATCACTGGGTTCTGTTGTGTTACAACAGTAGTTGGGCCAATGGTCTGCCACTTTCACCTATTGGACCCTTACAAATTGACACTGATAGGCATAATACACTGCAAGAAAGAAGTTTGGTGGTGTACTATAGAAGTGATCAAATGTTTGTGGGTTATCCCATCTGTAAAATATCCTTAGCCTTGCAAATCATTTCCAGAAGTGGGTATAGAGAAGGTTGAGGCGTATGTGTAGTATTGTAAGCTTTGGTGTTATTAATTAATCATAGAAACCTGTGTTCTCTCTAAGTATTTAAACCATTCAACACCTACCATCATACTCTGGTAAATTTTAGCCTTGTTTTGATTAAAGTTTTTTTTTTTTGATAATTTGTCATTACAGATACTGCACTCCAAGATACATGGATTATGAAGATTTGGAGCGGAAATACTGGAAAAATTTAACATTTGTTGCTCCTATCTATGGGGCAGATGTCAATGGAAGCCTTTATGATGAAGTGAGTTAATGATGATTGGTGACTATTTTATGTATTTAATGTACATATACATCGTCGTGTCTTGTGGCATGGCTTTAAAGGAGAAGTCTGACCAAAAGTATTTTTAAATATGTTATTACTTATGGAAAGTTAGACAAATTCCTAATGTACGTTAATTATGGGAAATGCACATATACTGCTATTTCCCTCAATTTTAGTAGATCAAGCAGGCTTCAGATTCCCTAAAAAAAGTGACGTCACTTATCAGGTGTAATTCCTATGGAGTGTCTAGCAGGGGGGCGCACTATATGTAGAAGTCTATGTAGTGGAGTGTATTGTATATGCAACTGTATGTAATGTAGGGTTAGTGACACTATCACAGGGACACAGGACATCTCCTTCTCTCCCTGTGCTGCCAATGACCAGGCTCACACCAGGAAAGAGGGAGATAGATGGCACCGAGCAGGAAGGGAGAGAGGTGCCCGTACATCAAACTTCCTCCCCCCTCCCTCCCTGATTGGTGTGTGGGACACATACACACTGTACTACTCCTCCCATAATCTGCTCATAGTATGAGTAGATGATGGGGGAGTAGTACCAGGCCGATCCCAATCACCATAACCACCCCACATTCCGCCAACCAGCATACATCCCTCCAGCCACCAGGGAAACTGAAGCCTGCTTAATCTACTAAATTAAGGGAAATACAGTAATACCTCGGTTTTCGAACGCTTTGGAACTTGAACTGCTTGGTATTTGAACGAAAATTTACCCAGAAGTAGTGTTTGGAATACGAACTTTGCTCGGATTTTGAAAGTTTTTCGAACTTTTTTGCGAGCGTGGATGGTGGGTTGTACCTGCCGAGTTAAGCAGTGGTAAGGCTTCACATACAGTACAGTGCTGTATAAGACTGCTGGAGTGCATATACAGTGCAGTAGTAGTACAGGCAGTGCACCACCATCTCCCATACATTACAGTGCTTGGATGGGGGGGACGCTATACAGTAAAGGATGGGTGAGGAGTTGGTGACTACTGTACTATAATTGCTGGTTCTGATGAACATTTCTTATGTTTAATGTCCTGTACAGTATAGTGCTGTACTGTACTGTAGTGATTATACTGAGCACTTATCAGTGTAATAAATGAGTATTGTAGGTAATTATTGGTGGCTGCGGGAACCAATTAATTACATTTACATTATTTCCTATGGGAAGACACTGCTCGGTTTTCAAACTGCTTGGTTCTCAAACTGCCTTCCGGAACCAATTAAGTTCGAGAACCGAGGTACCACTGTAGCACTATATGTGCATTTCCCATAATTAATGTACATTAGGAATTTGTGTTACTTTCCTTATGTAATAACATAAAATAAATATGTTTTGTCCGGAGTTGTCCTTTAAGGCACTATTACACGGGCCGATCAGGAGGTTAAAGCGAGCCCGACCTGTCAAATCGGCGCTCACTTGCTCCTCGTTCCCCGTTCACTGGCAGGGCTACCACATGCGGCGGAACTCGAGCGGGTAAGAGTGTGTGTTGGAGGAGGGGAGGGGGGGGGGCAACAATCTTTAGATTGTCCAGAGAGCCAATAGGAGATAGTGGGTCTGCTGCCGTCGCTCTATGTAATAGCAGACCGTTGTTGTTGTAGTTCTTTCAACATGTTAAAAGACAAGGATCAGCTAACATTGTGCAGCTGATCGTTGGCTTTTAACATTAGCTATGACTAGCTATGAAGTGATTATCGGTCGTAACGGCCGATAATTGGCCAAATACGGACAATTTTGGTTTGGTGTAATAAGGCCTTTAGGACATGATACAAATAAATGGGACTGTTAATGATCTGGTGACTGTGCAGCATCCTGATGTAGGGTGCTAATGGTTAATGTCTATGTCCCCGGTTGTATTTGGTGGTACAAGGTTTCATTACATCATTCTTGGGGGACAAAATGTGCATCATATACATATATGTAATGGAGTACAAATGTGCTTTTAGTAAAAAAAAAATAAATAAATAAAATAAAGCTTTACAGTCATTATATAAAAAAAAAAAAAAAAAAAAAACTTTTGACATGTTGCTCTTGCATCCGTAATGAAACAAGATGTATGTGTTCACACATACACGTGGTTTCATTATGGATGCTGTTGGATTCCTTACCTACAATTCTACAGTGCCCAATTGGATTGTGGGCCTACCTGCGTGCATCTTAATTTTTCAATACAGTGGCTGCATAGTATACTTTCCACAAGGGGCTGTTGGATTTTCTCTTGTTCACATGTTGCTCTTGTATGTCAGAGAGACATGTCAAAAGTTTTGATTGGTTTGGGTCTGAGTGGGGAGAGGACTGCGCTACCACGCAGTCCCCTTCCCACTCTGTCAGTCAGCCTCATAGACAGATCATGTGACACAGAGCCGGGAGAGGACCACTCTGAGTATAGTCTTCTCGTGACTTGATCTCACAATCGGTCCATCTTAAACTTGGACCTATGAATGCTTTTGACATGTCTCTGTGACACTTATAATAAAGTAATCTTAATAATAAAGTAGCTTACATACCTGTACAACTTTTATATCCCATGGATCTATTCACTTCCACTTCCTCTCATGGACTGTGACCCAGCTGGTGCTATACAACTGTGCACACACTTTCCCACAATCTTCCTTGCTTGCTGGCTCAGCGGCGACCAGCTGCAAGTACCTCCTGAAGGTCTTGGTTCACTTGAGCATGTCTGGCCCATCGTAGTGGGTCATAACCATGGGAAGCAAGTTATCAAAAGAAAGTGGGCACATGAGGGATTAGTAAATTTAGATACTTCAAACAGTACAGTTGAAAAAATGCTTGTAAATTTGGAATATGTTAAATTGCACAATGCATCAATTGTGACTTCAGTCATGACTTCTTTTTCTAATGGTGTCTGGACTCTAATGGACTCTTGCTGGCAGGGTACTGGTCAGTCTTAGTTAGATCCTTTGTTCTGAATATTTACAGTCTTTTTTATGAAGGGAAAGAAGATGTTTGTGTAGATGTATCTGTACCAGCCACTTAGTTTTCTCTATTATTGCATAGGACGTTCAGTGAGTCTACATGAAAGTAGACTTTTACCTGAGCCGGAATAGTCTCAGAGCTGTGCAGTTTAGGGCCGTATTAGATAATCCCACTAACACATTGGATAGTCCCACCAAAACTGGTTTGTTTGGACAAATGTCCTTCAATAGGCGACACCTATATGAGCTTGTTCCAAACCATGGGGTTAATATTGGGTATCAGGAACATTTTTGTAGCTATAATGGCTTTTCTTTTGAGAAGGCTTTCCATAAGGATTTATGTGCCGTCAGTAACTTTGACATGTCTGACACTGTGAGGGTCATGGCTATGGCAAAGTAAAAAAACAAAAACAAAATTTTAGTATATGGTGTAGTCTGCTCAGTGGGATGGTCAATGTTTTGTCCTGTCATTGTCAAGACCACAGGTGCCTCAGTTTTGTAATAAGGCAAGAACATGAAAAAGAGATTACACACCGTGACCAGTTATTTTGGAAACTGTTTCCCACTTCCACCGGGGCTCAGTTCGGAAAGCTCCGTTCTGGGTTCCTTTTTAAATTTAAAGAATCTAAGCAGACAAAAAGAAATGCAAGCAGTAATTTTTTTGCCTGCTTGACTACTGTAAAATAAATGGACACAAGACAGAAACCTGACAGACCCCATTGAAGTGAGTGGGATCTTTAGGGTAGGGTCTGCATCAGTTAGTGTCTGTTCTTAAAAAGATCGCCCGGCTCAGTTTTGCGGCATCTGCTAACAGAGTCTTTGATCTGAGCCCCGAAGTAAGTGTGAACCTAGCCTAAATTGTATGAAAAAAATATATTTTTTACTCTAAATTATTTTTATGATTGCTTTCCTTTTTAAGATATATTTGTTTTTATCCACTAGGTGGCTCTCTTGCATATGTATTTGAGTACCTTCTGAAGACATGCTCAAGGGACACTTTTCTGTGTTCATTTTATTTTAGGCAGACATGTATTTGCATAATGAATGTCATTCTTGAGCAGTACCTATTTTGGAATTTTCCTTTTCTAAACATTTATCTAAATGCAGAAGCCACAAACGGCAAGCAATCACTGAAGTGGGTGTGTATATATTGACAGTGGAGATATAC
This sequence comes from Dendropsophus ebraccatus, assembly GCF_027789765.1. Classification (NCBI taxonomy): domain Eukaryota; kingdom Metazoa; phylum Chordata; class Amphibia; order Anura; family Hylidae; genus Dendropsophus; species Dendropsophus ebraccatus. The sequence continues at coordinate 65,482,339 of NC_091456.1, forward strand.
TCCGCTGTTGTTGTCTTTTCACATCAAACGGAGTGAATCTATCAGAAGGCGGTCAGATATATACAGTATGTGTATCCTAATAAGAATATATTACATTCTCTGAGAATCATTTTAATGATTGTGAGACACACGCTAGTTTTTATGAAACCTAATGTGTGTGTGTGTGTGTGTGTGTTTGTGTGTGTGTGTGTGTATATATATGTATATGTGTGTATATGTATATATGTGTGTGTATGTGTAATATATATATATATATATATATACACTCACCGGCCACTTTATTAGGTACACCATGCTAGTAACGGGTTGGACCCCCTTTTGCCTTCAGAACTGCCTCAATTCTTGGTGGCATGGATACAACAAGGTGCTGGAACCATTCCTCAGAGATTTTGGTCCATATTGACATGATGGCATCACACAGTTGCCGCAGATTTGTTGGCTGCACATCCATGATGCAAATCTCCCGTTCCACCACATCCCAAAGATGCTCTATTGGATTGAGATCTGGTGACTGTGGAGGCCATTTGAGTACAGTGAACTCATTGTCATGTTCAAGAAACCAGTCTGAGATGATTCTAGCTTTATGACATGGCACATTATCCTGCTGAAAGTAGCCATCAGATGTTGGGTACATTGTGGTCATAAAGGGATGGACATGGTCAGCAACAATACTCAGGTAGGCTGTGGCGTTGCAACGATGCTCAATTGGTACCAAGGGGCCCAAAGAGTGCCAAGAAAATATTCCCCACACCATGACACCACCACCACCAGCCTGAACCGTTGATACAAGGCAGGATGGATCCATGCTTTCATGTTGTTGACGCCAAATTCTGACCCTACCATCCGAATGCTGCAGCAGAAATCGAGACTCATAAGACCAGGCAACGTTTTTTCCAATCTTCTACTGTCCAATTTCGATGAGCTTGTGCAAATTGTAGCCTCAGTTTCCTGTTCTTAGCTGAAAGGAGTGGCACCTGGTGTGGTCTTCTGCTGCTGTAGCCCATCTGCCTCAAAGTTCGACGTACTGTGCGTTCAGAGATGCTCTTCTGCCTACCTTGGTTGTACTGGTTGGCTATTTGAGTCACTGTTGCCTTTCTATCAGCTTGAACCAGTCTTCCCATTCTCCTCTGACCTCTGGCATCAACAAGGCATTTCTGCCCACAGAACTGCCGCTCACTGGATGTTTTTTCTTTTTCGGACCATTCTCTGTAAGCCCTAGAGATGGTTGTGCGTGAAAATCCCAGTAGATCAGCAGTTTCTGAAATACTCAGACCAGCCCTTCTGGCACCAACAACCATGCCACGTTCAAAGGCCCTCAAATCACCTTTCTTCCACATACTGATGCTTGGTTTGAACTGCAGGAGATTGTCTTGACCATGTCTACATGCCTAAATGCACTGAGTTCCCTCCATGTGATTGGCTGATTAGAAATTAAGTGGTAACGTGCAGTTGGACAGGTGTACCTAATAAAGTGGCCG